>NC_137328.1:76884075-77626377 GCF_965287045.1 Carcharhinus amblyrhynchos
CCACCCCACCCACCCACCCACCCTCCACCATCCACCCACTCCACCCAACCACCCTCTCACCATCCACCCACCCCCCACCCACCCTCCACCATCCACCCACCCACCCACCCACCCTCCACCATCCCCCCACCCACCCACCCACCCTCCACCATCCACCCACCCACCCACCCACCCTCCACCATCCACCCACCCACCCACCCACCCTCCACCTCCACCCCACCCCACCCACCCTCCACCATCCACCCACCCACCCACCCACCCTCCACCATCCACCCACCCACCCACCCACCCTCCACCATCCACCCACCCACCCACCCACCCTCCACCATCCACCCACCCACCCACCCACCCTCCACCATCCACCCACCCACCCACCCACCCTCCACCATCCACCCACCCACCCACCCACCCACCCTCCACCATCCACCCACCCACCCACCCACCCACCCTCCACCATCCACCCACCCACCCACCCTCCACCATCCATCCACCCACCCACCCACCCACCCACCCTCCACCATCCACCCACCCACCCACCCACCCTCCACCATCCACCCACCCACCCACCCACCCTCCACCATCCACCTACCCACCCACCCACCCTCCACCATCCACCCACCCACCCACCCACCCTCCACCATCCACCCACCCACCCACCCACCCTCCACCATCCACCCACCCCCCCCCTCCACCATCCACCCACCCACCCACCCCACCCTCCACCATCCACCCACCCACCCACCCACCCTCCACCATCCACACCCACCCACCCTCCTCCATCCATCCACCCACCCACCCACCCCCCACCATCCACCATCCACCCACCCGCCACCATCCACCCACCCACCCTCCACCATCCACCCACCCACCCACCCACCCACCCCCACCATCCACCCTCCACCATCCACCCACCCACCCCACCCACCCTCCACCATCCACCCACCCACCCACCCACCCTCCACCATCCACCCACCCACCCACCCACCCTCCACCATCCACCCACCCACCCACCCTCCACCATCCACCCACCCTCCACCCACCATCCACCATCCACCCACCCACCCATCCACCCTCCACCACCCACCCACCCTCCACCATCCACCCACCCACCCACCCGTCCACCATCCACCCACCCACCCACCCACCCACCCTCCACCATCCACCCACCCACCCACCCTCCACCATCCACCCACCCTCCACCATCCACCCACCCACCCTCCACCATCCACCCTCCACCATCCACCCTCCACCATCCACCCACCCTCCACCATCCACCCACCCACCCTCCACCATCCACCCACCCACCCATCCACCCACCCTCCACCATCCACCCACCCTCCACCACCCACCCACCCACCCACCCTCCACCATCCACCCACCCTCCACCACCCACCCACCCACCCACCCTCCACCATCCACCCACCCACCCACCCACCCACCCACCCTCCACCATCCACCCACCCACCCACCCACCCACCCACCCTCCACCATCCACCCACCCTCCACCATCCACCCACCCTCCACCATCCACCCACCCTCCACCATCCACCCACCCACCCTCCACCATCCACCCACCCTCCACCATCCACCCACCCACCCACCCACCCTCCACCATCCACCCACCCACCCACCCACCCTCCACCATCCACCCACCCACCCACCCACCCTCCACCATCCACCCACCCACCCACCCACCATCCACCCACCCACCCACCCACCCTCCACCATCCACCCACCCACCCACCCACCCACCCTCCACCATCCACCCACCCACCCACCCACCCACCCTCCACCATCCACCCACCCACCCACCCACCCACCCTCCACCATCCACCCACCCACCCACCCACCCTCCACCCTCCACCATCCACCCACCCACCCACCCACCCTCCACCATCCACCCACCCACCCACCCACCCTCCACCATCCACCCACCCACCCACCCACCCTCCACCATCCACCCACCCACCCACCCACCCTCCACCATCCACCCACCCACCCACCCACCCTCCACCATCCACCCACCCACCCACCCACCCTCCACCATCCACCCACCCACCCACCCACCCCACCCCACCCCACCCACCCACCCTCCACCATCCACCCATCCACCCACCCACCCTCCACCATCCACCCATCCACCCATCCACCCATCCACCCACCCACCCACCCACCCTCCACCATCCACCCATCCACCCACCCACCCACCCACCCTCCACCATCCACCCACCCTCCACCATCCACCCACCCACCCACCCACCCTCCACCATCCACCCACCCACCCACCCACCCTCCACCATCCACCCACCCACCCACCCACCCTCCACCATCCACCCACCCACCCACCCACCCACCCACCCTCCACCATCCACCCACCCTCCACCATGCACCCACCCACCCACCCACCCACCCTCCACCATCCACCCACCCACCCACCCACCCACCCTCCACCATCCACCCACCCACCCACCCACCCTCCACCATCCACCCACCCACCCACCCACCCACCCACCCTCCACCATCCACCCACCCACCCACCCTCCACCATCCACCCACCCACCCACCCACCCTCCACCATCCACCCACCCACCCACCCACCCACCCTCCACCATCCACCCACCCACCCACCCACCCACCCTCCACCATCCACCCACCCACCCTCCACCATCCACCCACCCTCCACCATCCACCCACCCACCCTCCACCATCCACCCACCCTCCACCATCCACCCACCCACCCACCCACCCTCCACCATCCACCCACCCACCCACCCACCCTCCACCATCCACCCACCCACCCACCCACCCTCCACCATCCACCCACCCACCCACCCACCCTCCACCATCCACCCACCCACCCACCCCACCCACCCTCCACCATCCACCCACCCACCCACCCACCCACCCTCCACCATCCACCCACCCACCCACCATCCACCCACCCACCCACCCACCCTCCACCATCCACCCACCCACCCACCCACCCTCCACCATCCACCCACCCCACCCACCCACCCTCCACCATCCACCCACCCACCCACCCACCCTCCAACATCCACCCCACCCACCCACCCACCCACCCTCCACCATCCACCCACCCACCCACCCTCCACCATCCACCCACCCACCCACCCTCCACCATCCACCCAACCACCCACCCTCCACCATCCACCCAACCACCCACCCACCCACCCTCCACCATCCACCCACCCACCCACCCACCCTCCACCATCCACCCACCCACCCACCCCACCCTCCACCATCCACCCACCCACCCACCCACCCACCCACCCCCACCATCCACCCACCCACCCACCCACCCACCCACCCTCCACCATCCACCCACCCACCCACCCACCCCACCCACCCTCCACCATCCACCCACCCACCCACCCACCCACCCACCCTCCACCATCCACCCACCCACCCACCCACCCTCCACCATCCACCCACCCACCCACCCACCCACCCACCCACCCTCCACCATCCACCCACCCTCCACCATCCACCCATCCACCCACCCACCCACCCTCCACCATCCACCCACCCACCCACCCACCCTCCACCATCCACCCACCCACCCACCCACCCTCCACCATCCACCCACCCACCCACCCACCCTCCACCATCCACCCACCCACCCACCCACCCTCCACCACCCACCCACCCACCCACCCACCCTCCACCATCCACCCACCCACCCTCCACCATCCACCCACCCACCCACCCACCCTCCACCAATCCACCCACCCACCCACCCACCCTCCACCATCCACCCACCCACCCACCCACCCACCCACCCTCCACCATCCACCCACCCACCCACCCACCCACCCTCCACCATCCACCCACCCACCCACCCACCCACCCTCCACCATCCACCCACCCACCCACCCACCCTCCACCATCCACCCACCCACCCACCCACCCTCCACCATCCACCCACCCACCCACCCACCCTCCACCATCCACCCACCCACCCTCCACCATCCACCCACCCACCCACCCACCCTCCACCATCCACCCACCCACCCACCACCATCCACCCACCCACTCACCCTCCACCATCCACCCACCCACCCACCCACCCACCCTCCACCATCCACCCCACCCTCCACCATCCACCCACCCTCCACCATCCACCCACCCTCCACCATCCACCCACCCACCCACCCACCCTCCACCATCCACCCACCCTCCACCATCCACCCACCCTCCACCATCCACCCACCCACCCACCCACCTTCCACCATCCACCCACCCACCCACCCACCCTCCACCATCCACCCACCCACCCACCCACCCTCCACCATCCACCCACCCACCCACCCACCCTCCACCATCCACCCCACCCACCCACCCACCCTCCACCCTCCACCCACCCACCCACCCACCCTCCACCATCCACCCACCCTCCACCATCCACCCACCCACCCTCCACCATCCACCCACCCACCCACCCACCCTCCACCATCCACCCACCCACCCACCCTCCACCATCCACCCACCCACCCACCCTCCACCATCCACCCACCCACCCACCCTCCACCATCCACCCACCCACCCACCCTCCACCATCCACCCACCCACCCACCCTCCACCATCCACCCACCCACCCACCCTCCACCATCCACCCACCCACCCACCCTCCACCATCCACCCACCATCCACCCACCCTCCACCATACACCCACCCACCCTCCACCATCCACCCACCCACCCACCCTCCACCATACACCCACCCACCCTCCACCATCCACCCACCCTCCACCATCCACCCACCCACCCACCACCATCCACCCACCCACCCACCACCATCCACCCACCCACTTATCCATCCATCCACCCACCCACCATCGACCCACACACTCATCCACCCATCCATCTACACACTCACCCACACCCTCACCCACACACTCATCCACAGACACAGCCACTCACCCACACATCCATCCACCCACTCATACCCATCCACCCAATCATTCACTCACTCATCCACCCACCATCCATCCACCCATCCACCATCCATCCATCCACCCACCCACTTATCCACCCATCCACCCACCCATCCATCCACCCACCCATCCATCCATCCATCCACCCACCCACCCACCCACCATCGACCCACACACTCATCCACCCACACACTCACCCACACATCCACAGACACAGCCACTCACCCACACATCCACTCACCCACACATCCACTCACCCACACATCCACTCACCCACACATCCACTCACCCACACATCCACTCACCCACACATCCACTCACCCACACATCCACTCACCCACACATCCACTCACCCACACATCCACTCACCCACACATCCACTCACCCACACATCCACTCACCCACACATCCATCCACCCACTCATACCCACCCACCCAATCATTCACTCACTCATCCACCCACCTACTCGTCCATCCCCCCACTCATCCACACCCACTCACTCATCCACACCCACTCACTCATCCACACCCACTCACTCATCCACACCCACTCACTCATCCACACCCACTCACTCATCCATCCACGCACACACAGCCATATATACATGCACGGACACACGCACGCGCACACAGTCTCACTCACCCATCTACTCACTCACTTACCCACCCATGTACTCACTCACTTACCCACCCATCCACCTCTCACTCACCCAACCATTCAGTCACCCACTCACTCACTCAACCACCCACTCACTCACTCAACCACCCACTCACTCACTCAACCACCCACTCACTCACTCCACCACCCACTCACTCACTCCACCACCCACTCACTCACTCTACCACCCACTCACTCACCCACCCACTCACTTAACCAACACTCACTCACCCACAAGCCCACACACGTAACTGACTCACTCATTCACTCCCACCCACTACCACTCACTCAGTCACCCACACTCATTTAATAGAAGACTCAAAACTTTTAAAAACTTTCCTGAATACAGTAGCTACTTCACAAGAAAAAAATTGACTTCATCCCTTTAACTCTTCCGCAATCACTAGATTTGCTTGGAAATACCGCACTTGCCTGTTTCTGCTGCAGCTGGGATCGAAGTCCTGGCTGAATATGGGCAATTCCGTGAGGGTGTAGAAAACTTTGTGGACGGCAGTAATGCTGGACACATTCCTGCTAACCGAAACATCTGGGTCACTGCTTGTCCTATCACGGAAAGGTGTGCTAAAATGGGCATGATTCTAAGCAGCTCCTCACCAATAAAGACTGGTACAGTCGGACACTTTGACTGACGATTCATAAAGAGAATTATTAAAGTCTAAAACTTGAAAATGTATGTATTACCATTCTCATACAGGATTTGGGTAATACTTTTTAAGGGCATTTAAAAAACACACTCTTGTCACATATATAATTGATTTTGCATTTATCAGGATCATGCACCCAAAATAATTCCATATCGTTTTGTAGGAAATTTGTTTTTATATTTTAAATAATAGTACAGGTTTAGTACTTTGATTATTTTAATGACATTGGGAAAACTATTGTAGACATTGAATAATGAGGTGTTAAATTGGCCCAGTTTAGGTGAACAATTAATAGTTTAACATCTCCAAGGTGCAAATGAGGGCACGGGATTCAAATTATGCATTAACATGTAAATTATTTAAAATAGAGAAAATAGGTTAGTGCCTTGATTGAAATGATATGCTAATAGGCAGGTAAACATAAATCGTGTGGCATAGAAAATAAGTGAATGATTCCTAAATTGTCTATAATCCAATATGGGGTATAAAAGTGCAGCCATTATGCAATCTGGAGGCTTGGAATATTATTCTCTAAAAATAAGAGTTGAAGTGGTTGTCTTAGAATTTTAACTCCATTTTGAAAATCTGGGAATGAAAAGCTGGTACCAGTAAATATGGCCATCAAGCTGTGATTTTTGTTCAGCCAATTACAACAATGTCGATTACTATCATAACATCATCAGGCTTCCTGACCCTAAGTGTTCTCGGTTTGGCTGTGCAGAATGTTTGATTTATAAAGTATTTTAGGTCATTTAAGAGGGCTTGATTATCTTTCCATTTTTGCAGTCCTGTCACACTGACTAATTTGCTGCTTCATCACATTGGTTGAATATGCTTGATAGAATATCTTGATGGCTCAGTAGTTATCTGCACTGCATAATATAGTACCAGGAAGGTTACCGACTTAATTCTCTGCTTGTACTGTGATATTCAATGGGTCTATAGTGGAGATACTAGTTTTCTCATTACTTACATGTTGGCAAGGAAAAAATGAGCCAAGTTTATCATTCCAAATCCCTATCTAGTGACCTTGATGAAAAATGTGCACACAATGATGACAGATTTGATTTTTATTTGATTTATTATTGTCACGTGTATTGAAATACAGTGAAAAGTATTGTTTCTTCTGTGCTATACAGACAAAGCATACTGTATATAGAGTACATTGGGAAGAATGAAAGGAGATGGTGCAGAATGCACTGTTACAGTCATAGCTAGGGCGTTGAAAAAGATCGGCTTAACATAAGGTAGGTCCATTCAAAAGTCTGATGGTAGCAGAGAAGAAGCTGTTTTTAAGTTGGTTATACATGATCTCAGATCTTTGTATCTTCGTGGACTAGGCCATGGTGCTGCACTGCAGTAGCTGCTGACAGTCACAGTCTTGTCTATAAACGAAGAATGACTACCTGGATGAGATATTGGATTGCCGGTAATACCTCTTAATCTGTAGTTAATCAGTGAAATGTGAGGGAAAATGTAGATTTCATTTTTTAAAATTCTTCTATTTTGAAATCTATTTTGTAGGTGAATGAAGACACAGTGGAACGTCTAGTTCAAGAATACCCCCATATCACATTCAGCACGGTGATGCAAGACTGCAAGCGGACACTAGAACGAGCCTATCAGATGGGGTGGATTCCCAATACATCAACGGCATCATAATGCTATGAAGAATTTTCAATAATATCACTTTGTCATCCTTAAATACTGTAATGTAAAGAGTAAGTGCAAGAGAAATCACAAGCAGTTTACTCTGCTGGACTGAATTTATAATCACAAAAGACAGTACTTTTCCACATTATGTTCCTGTTCTGACAATCTTTACCCTTTGAAGGTTGAATCATGGATTTTCAGACATCCATGGAAGGACTTTAAAACAAAATAATTGGGGGCAGGTATAGATTCCAGCCCAAATTATGAATAATTTGATACCAGCTGTCTTTTTTTGAGGCAGCTGTCATCAAATTTACTGAAATGCATAGTCAAAAAGTTTAAAATGAAAGAGATGTCTCCTTCCCAACCATTTTTCTGCTGATTGCTACCTCTGAGCCCCTAATAGATGTAATGGGATTTTTCAGGTGTGACAGTAATCTACTAAATTCATCTAGTTATACACTTGTTCAACAAATCCTCTCTTAGATATTCTCTGTTCAAATTACATCTCCTTTTATTATAAGCTTGGTTAAAAATCTGAATTCCATTTTATTAAGCTTCATTCATCCTTGAAATAATCAATTACGACTGATGATAAAAACTAGCAACAGCCCTGTTAAGATTTCACTATGGACAGAAGAATCAATGGAGTGTTTTTCCCCTAGATCCAAACTTTAACTGTGGCCAGCGTGTACAATAATGACTGACATATTTTATTACTGTTTGTATGTCCTTTTTCTACATACACAGTTAAATACTAGCTTGTGCAAGACGTACTTTTTATAACATGGCCATAGATAAAACCAACTGTTGTCAGTTATACAATTGTTGTAAATATCATGCCTGAACGCTTTATTCATTACTTAGTTGAAAAAAGTGTTTCAAAAGGTAATAGTTAAAGTTGAGGGAATAACACTGGATTACTCTGTTATTTAATATTTGTCATTAAATGAACTTAGTCTGTGAAAAAGACTGTACACATTATGTTGTGTTTCAAGTTCAGCAGCCAAGAGGTTTAGTGCTTTGACCTTCAATTTCACAAAAGTAATCAAACTTCAGAATCGAGAATAAGTGTACAACTCTTTCTTACTTGCACGTGATAATTATGTCCCACCAGCTCTTAAGTTACTGATATTGTCATAAGAAAAAGTAGTATGCAGTGCGTGAACCTTTTGTATGTTTTTAAATAAAGGGTTCAACAAGATGCAAGCCATTTTACAGGAAAATCTAGGAACCTAAAAGAGGATGTGTGTGTTTGAAATATATAGAGTTGGTCTGGAATACATATTGTACAGGGCAGCTAGAGAATCTGCTTCAATGTTTCATGGCTACGCTAAAAGTAAGGAGAAAGCACGAAGGAGAAAGTAAAGGCAATTTAAATGATGTTTGGTAAATGCTGCTTTTGACAGCCAATGCAGTAATTGAGTAGATTAAGATAACTGACAGGAACAGCGTAGTGTGTCTAACTGGAGGTCTCTGTGGGTCGTGTCTCAGATCCTATGCAGACACATTAAACAAGTTTGTCAATTTTCCATTAGATTGATTTTTCTCAAGTGTGGAAGGGTTGTCTCATTTTCTCTCTAAGACACAACCATTTTGCCAACATTGTATCTTTCTGTTTAGTTCTGTGTTAGAATGTGTTAAAGAATGGTGGTATTCACAGCTGATGGAGATGCTTTAATTGGGGTATGCACCAAAGTAAAGTGTTTTGCAATGCTTTTATGAAAGGGCCTTTAATCGTTCAGTAATACTTTGAGTAGAAAAGATGCGTAAAAACCAACATTACACATCCTTAGGTCAATCACTAAAGGCTGCTGATTAAAGGGAAGCAATACTTAATATTCAAATAATTCCCATGCGCTCTTCCTATCTGCACACAAATGATAATTATAAAATTATCTGGTTACTTGCACTATTATTTGTTGCTTGTAGGGAATCTCATCATCATGAATTTCCTTGCTGAACCTATACATTTAGGTGTATGGAGCATTCTTTTCCACCTCGGAATACCTATCCATTTCACTGGGGTTGTGTGGGAAGGTGAGCCGGTTCAGGGTAAGCTGAGCTCAGGACAATTCCTCTTGACATAGAATATACAGCACAGAAACAAACCATTCAGTCCACTTAGTGTTGATGTTTGTATTCCTTATGAGTATCTCTCATCTCAGCTTTTCACGTTACCTTTCTGTTCATTTTTGTCTTACGTACTACTCTAGTACATAAGACAAAAATGTACTTGAAAGTTTTGAAAGTATCCAAAATATTTTGCTCAACCACATCCTGTGATAGCTAGTTCAATATTCAAAACATTGTCTGAGCAAGGAAATGTCTCCTTATTTCCCTATTATTAATAACCAGCTTGTATTTATGACCCCTATTTTTGGATTCTGTCACGAGTGAAAACATGCTCTCCACATCTAATCCTTATCCAACCCATTCATTATTTTAAAAAAATCTCCTGCCAGGACACCACTAAGTGTTCTCTTTTCTTAAGAAAAAAGCCACAACCTGTTCAGTCTTTCTAGATAGCTGTAATCTCTCCATTCCAGTACCATTCATTTTCACTTGAGTTCACAGCAGCACTCAGCCAGCTGTGTTTTCCCTCAGGGCTGGCTGTCTGGCTGGCTCAGATCAAACTGAAATGCCGAATTTTGCTGAATGGAGCGCCTTGGATGCAAGTGACTCTCCCCTGTAACTAATCAGAGCAGCTCAAGAGAAAAGATGACAATAAATGATGGGTCTCTATCAGGCAATGCATTTGATGGCATTGCAATGTATATTTTGCTTTTTTAGCTGTATTATTTTCAAATTGAGCTGTGAAAGTCCTTTCTACAGAAAGCACTCTGCACAATTTTCCCCCTGTTTAGCATTTTGAATGTCCCAAGATTCCATACATTTTTCTAATACTGATAAGTTAAAAACAGTTTTGCAACTGTATGTTTTTTAAGTCATCTCAAAATCTTACATTTTAATGATACTAAAAAATGTGTACCCTCAACGAAAGAAATATGTGAAATGCCCACCTATCCATCATTTAAAATAGATGTTTGTTTTTCAAAAAATATAGACTGTAATTGGAAGATCAGACATCTTGTCCAAACTCTTTTACCTGGTTTTATTGAAAAAAGCATCCTATATTCTTTTGACAATGCTTTGTGTTTTCTTTTCCTCCCCTTAGTTTTATGTCAGATGGCACTACAGAGTAAGCACAATGCTTGAATTAATGTATGTATGCAAGCTAATAACAAAGCTAGCTCTAATCTACAAGTTGTGCACACAATTCCCAAGTAATTCAATAAAACTTTTATGTTTCTTTTGTGGCAAATTGATGCTGACGAGAATAAGTACACCCACAATTTTCATTCCCATAAGTTAATTTTAACAAAGCCTCAAGCGTGGTTTGAGATTAGAAGGATTTCCCATCCAATTAGTAGGTATCTGGACTAGATTCTCAAATGATGAAGTGTTATTAATACTTTTTTGTAAAGAAAAGAGCTGTGTAAGTATCCGGTTAGGAATGAGATTGAGAGTTATAATGATGAGTACTGACAGAGATGATTAATGGGACATGATAGTTCTGTTCTGCTGAAACAATGGAATGTCATGGCAACCGGACAAGGATAAATAATATCGGATTCACTGTCACGTACGCTGAGGTTTCATTTCATTTACCTTTTGGGGGAAAGCAGGGAGAAACTTTGCAGAACTTTCATTCAGGTGAGTTTGGTATGACCTTTAATAGAGTGAGTTGCACATGATTTGTGGAAGGATTGCTTGATGGGCTGACTGGCCTTTTCTCAATTCATGCTTTCTTTGATTCTCAACGAATATTGAAATACCAAGTGATTTGGCATTTTCTTATCCTTAGAAGTTCCTTTTTCCTCTAGTGTGTAAATTTGATTTATTTTACCAGGGAACTATTCAATAAAAAATAAACTGTAAACTGTCTCTTGTAAAATCACAGTGCTCCAAGATGAGAAAATAAAATGTTGGAAATTACTTGCCTATTTGTTACCTAAAGATTGTCCAATAAACACCATTTCAAAAAACACCTCTGCCAGGATATTGTTGCAATTTTATGCGCATGTATTTATTTCACACATAAACCAACTGGTCTATAAATAATCACTGTTGGGTCTGTGAACTTATTGGGGATAATTTAATGGGTCTCCCTTTGGGGCAAACCTTAAAATTGGATACCTTCTGCCCTCAATCTTCTGACTATTGTGTATGTGCTCAATTTTCCAATTCTCACTCTCAGCCAATGATCTCGGAGTTCTCCGTTTATTCCTTTAGCCTCTGTACTTTAAATCTATAACCTCTGCCACCTGGGACTAAGCCAGCAAATATGTGGGAGCACCACCATAATAGCATGTTCCTCTCCAAGCATATACCACTCTGACTTGAAAATATATTCACCGATCCTTCATTGTCACTGGTTCAAAATTCAGGAGCCCCCTCCCTGAATAGACTGGGCTTGTACTCGTTAGAGTTTAGAAGGATGAGGGGAGATCTCATTGAGACGTATAAGATGATGAAAGGGATGGATGGGGTAGAGGTGGAGAGGTTCTTCCCACTCATAAAGGACAGCAGGACTAGAGGGCACAGCCTCAAGATAAGGGGGGGGGTGCAGTTTAGAACGGAGTTGAGGAGGAACTTCTTCACTCAAAGGGTGGTGAATCTCTGGAATTCTCTGCCCGTTGAAGTGGCTGAGGCTACCTCGCTAAATATATTTAAGACGCGGGTAGATAGGTTTTTGGTAGGCAA
Organism: Carcharhinus amblyrhynchos; assembly: GCF_965287045.1. NCBI lineage: Eukaryota > Metazoa > Chordata > Chondrichthyes > Carcharhiniformes > Carcharhinidae > Carcharhinus > Carcharhinus amblyrhynchos. The sequence continues at coordinate 76,896,773 of NC_137328.1, forward strand.
GGGGATTAAGGGTTATGGGGAGAAAGCAGGAAAGTGGAACTGAGCCACTTCAGATCAGCCATGATCTTGTTGAATGGCGGGGCAGGCTCGAAGGGCTAGATGGCCTACTCCTGCTCCTATTTCTTATGTTCCCTAACAACACAGGTCTAACTTCACAGACTTCAGGCTGCCGTGGCTGCGAGCGAGGATGGGGAATTTGGCGCTCAGCCAAATCTCCCTTCACTGCAGCGAAACCAGAGAATCCCACCAACGTGAATCGCCAGAAAATTCTGGCCAACTGTGGTACAGTGGTTAGCACTTCTACCTCACAGCACCAAAGACCTGCGTTCAATTCCCAACTTGGGTCACTGTCTGTGTAAATTTGCACGTTCTCCCCGTGTCTGCGTGAGTTTCCTCCAGGTGCTCTGGTTTCCTCCCATAGTCCAAATATATACAGGTTGGGTTGATTGGCCATGCTAAATTGCCACTTAGTGTCAAGGGGACTAGTAGGGTAAATATGTAGGGTTGTGGAGATTGGGCCTGGGTAGGATTGTGGTCAGTGCAGACTCGATGGCTGAATGACCTTCTGCACTCTAGGGATTCTGTGATTCAATGAACTAGTTAAAGAAGGCCTTCACAAGAACAATTAGAGATGGACAACAAATACTGGTCCTTTCCATGATACCAATAACCTATGCAGATATCAAAAAAAGGATAGGTGATGTTTCTGTTACCAGGTTGCATCACTTAACATTTATCTATGTTTAAGTTAATTTGCCACCAAACTGTCCATTCTCCAAATTTCCAATATGAAAATTGCATTTGTCATGTGTATTATAATGATATAAAGGTACCAATCACTGGTAGGGGATTGTGAAAACACACTTGGATTCATTCATTAAGGACTGCACATATGAACATATACGTGTATAGACAGCTTCAGGACATCAGCAGCAGGGTTTTGTGCACTCTGCTCCAGTCTAAAGTGAAACTGATTGGATCACATTCTCTTAAAGTGATAACATGCTGCTATCTCAAAGGCGTATTACAACATCCCCCTTTTTGAAGACACTTTCTCCCCTCCCAAGAAGTATAACTATGTACAACACATGATCACATTTAGTGACCATTACTTAAGTGCATAGAACTGATGAATCTATGAGCCTGTAAAGAATAGAGGTATCTCCTGATATGCCCAGATCTTGTAGTGGTAACTTTGTCTGGAGGTGTCTTTAATTGCTCACAAATTATCTGTGAGATTGTTGTTCTTGGATTTTGTTCCTCAATGCACTTTAGATCTTGTAATAGATACAATAGGACTCTACCGTGGGTGATGATCTGGAATGGATCTGATTTGTTCTCAGTTACACCTCACCATTGTTCCTTTGTTTGTAGTGATTTGATTTGACCTTGGTTCTAAACAAATCCTTGCCTCTTCAGCTGGTTACCATGTACCAACTCTGAGATCCTGGATGCAAACTTGCCCCAGATGTAAACTTAGCAATTCTGTACCTACATTTTTATCATGTATGTGGTGGCCATCTTCTGTTGTAGCTTTAAAAGTTGCTTCCTGGTCACTGATGAGTAGAATGGGTAAGAGTCAGTAAATTGGTAGACACTGGTCTGCCAAACTGTGTGATGATGAAATAGTTGCACATAACCATATCGCTCACGGATGGAACATTGCAATGTGTGGATCTTGCCTGGTCTGTCTCCATTTGAGAATTAAAGACTACACCACATGAATCATTCATTCAGCTAGGCTCTTAAATCTAGGGTAATGAGGAGGAAACGAAATAGCATCCTGGCATTACCACTGACCAGAAACTGAACTGGACTAACCAAATAAATGTAGCTACCAGAGCAGGTCAAAAGCTAGGAACGCTGTGGCAAATAATTCATCTCCTGACTCCTCAAAGCCTGTACACCATGTACAAGGCACAAGTCAGGAGTATAATGGAATATTCCCCACTTGCCTGGATGAGTTCAGCTCCAACAACACTCAAGCTTGACACCATCCATGAAAAAGCAGCCTGCTTGATTGCTATCTCTTCCACAAACATTCAAACCATCCACCTCTGATGAATAGTGACAGCCGTGTGCACCATCTACAAATTGCACTTCAGGAACTCACCAAGATTTCTTAGCCATCACTTTCCAAATCCACTACCACTGCCATTGAGAAGAGCAAAAACAGCACATACCTGGGAACACTACCACATGGAAGTTTCCTTCCAAGTCACTCACCATCCTGACTTGGAAATATTGTCACTCCTTTATTGTTGCTCGGTCAAAATCCTGGAACTTCCTCCCGAACAGAACGGTACACTTCAGAAACTGCAGCAGTTCAAAAAGGTAGCTCACCATCACCTTGGCACCAATGGTGACGGGATGAGCAGTAAAAGCTGGCCAGCCAGCAACGCGCACATCCCACTGAAAAAGGAAATGGGGAGGTTGCAAGTCCAGCATGTTTCCTGATGACCACAGATATTTACGATACAATGAGAAGGAGGGAAAAAAAGCTTTTAAAAAGTACATGGGAAGCAAATCAGCAGAGGCATTAGTGAGGTATAGAAAGTGCAGGGTGGAGTTTAAGAAAGCAATTAAGAATGCAAGAGGGGATATGAAAAAGCTCTGGCTGGTAAAAGTAGGGAACATCCCAAGATATTCTCTCAGTATGTCAATGGGAAGGGGATAATCAGGGAAAAATGTAGGGCCCACTGGGGATGAAGAGAGCAACCTGTGGGTGGAGCCAGAGGATGTTGGTAGAGTGTTCATTGAATAATTCACATTTGTCTTCATCCAAGAGAATGAGGATGATGGTATGGGATTTAGTGGGAAAGACTGTGAAGTTCTTGGGCAAATTAACATAGGGAAGGGCCAGGTATTGGACGCATTGTCAGCCTTAAAAGTGGATAAATATCCAGGTCCAGATGAATTATGCCCTGGGCTGCTAAGGGAGGCAGAGGAGGAGATTGCAGGGGCTCTGACCCAAATTTAGGGGACTACAGACAAGTGAGTCTCACGTCAGTGGTAGGGAAACTATTAGAGAAACTTCTGAAGGAGAACATCTATCTCCACTTGAAAAGACAAAGCTTGATCAGGGATAGTCAGCATGGCTTCATCAGAGGGAGATCATGCCTAACAAATTTGATTGAATTTTTTGAGGAGGTGATTAGGTGTGTAGATGAGGGTAGTGTAGACAATGTCATTTATCTTGATTTCAGCAAAGCCTTTGACAAGGTCCCACATGGGAGACTTGTGAAGAAGATAACGTCACACGGGATACAAGGTAATTTGATAAAGTGAATGCAAAATTGGCTCAGTTGTAGAAGACAGAGTGTGATGATAGAAGGCTGCTGTAGTGACTGGAAGCCAGTGTCTAGTGACGTACCTCAGGGATCTGTGTTGGGCCCCCTATTAATTTTCACTTGTATAAATGACATAGATGACTATATGGGAGTAGGATTAGTAAGTTTGCAGATGACACAAAGATTGGGCGAGTGGTTAACCGTGAGGCACAGTGTCTTGGGTTACAAGAAGACACAAACAGAATGGTCAAATGGGTAGATTAAATTTAACCCTGAAAAGTGTAAGGTGATGCTTTTTGGAAGGAATAATTTGACAAGGAAGTACTGAATGAATGATAGGATATTTGGAAGTTCTGTGGAACAAAGGGAGCTTTGTATGTTTGTCCACAGATCTCTGAAAACAGAAGGGTATGTTAGTTGGGTGGTGCAAAAGGCAGTGGGACAGTTGCCTTTATTAGTTAAGGCATAAATTACAAAAGCAGGGAAGTCATGTTTGAGTTGTATTGAAGTTTGGTGAGGCCACAGGTAGGGTACTCTGTGTAATTCTGGCCACCACATTATTGGAAGGATGTGATTGCACTGGAGGGGGTTCAGAGGAGATTCATCAGGATATTGCCTGAGATGAGACATTTAAGTTATGAAGAAAGATTGCATTGGCTTGTGTTGGTTTCATTGGAGCGAAGAAGACTGAAGGGTGACCTGATTGAGGTGTACACGATTATGAGATGCATGGACAGAGTGGATAAGGAGTGATTGTTTCCCTTAGTTGAAGAGTCAGTCATGACTGGACATAGGTTCAAGGCGAAGGGCAGGAGGTTTAGGGGAGATGTAAGGAAAAATGTTTTTACCGAGAGGATGGTGACGGTCTGGAATGTGCTGCCTGGGAGAGTGGTTGAAGCAAGTTGCCTGTCTTCCTTTAAAAAGTATCTGGATGAGCACTTGGTACATCATAATATTCAGGGTTATGGGCCAAGTGCTAGCAGATGGGAATGTGGGAGTTCAGCAGTTTCTAATGTGTTGGTGCGGACTCATTGGGCCAAATGGCCTCTTCTGTGCTGTATGATTCTATGATATGATGAAAAAGTAGTATGATGGATGTTTCACTCACCTCTCCTATGGCTTATCGACAGATTTCTGACATTATTTATAATATCTTTCGAGACACACCAAACAAACTAAAGTGGCACCTAGGGTGTGCATGACAGTTGTGCTTGATGTATTGTGCAATTGTCAAATAATGGGATACTTGATGAGCTATCTGACAGTGGTGATGCAGTTAGTGCTATGGACACAAAATAGTTGGATGTCTTAATGGAGCATGGATGGATAGGAACTTCATGTAGAATGAATAGTTCTTTCTGCTGACTTCCTATATGCTTGACATGCCTCACATTTCCTGACGATGACTTCAATGTCATTGTTCATACCCAGCCAATAAACTGTCTGTTGTGAGTCTTCTCATCCAATCTGTACCAATGTATGAATGTTGGACTTGGTGTTGAATATCAGGTCACAAAGATTCCAGTATGATGATTTGCAGCCTTAAATTTAACTCCCCAGGAGATGCCTAGTTTGTCCCAATAAGGCCAAAATGGTCTCAGTGGTTCTTGGAAGTACTGAATTGAATCAGGCCATCCTTCAGTTATGGGTTTCCATTGTTCCTGTGGTATAGAATCTTGTGCCATTTCTTCTTGTAGTTGCTGCCATTTGTGTTGTGGGAAATGTACTTGATCAATCTTCAAGTTCAATGTCAGTGAGACTAACTTGTAGAGCCAAGGATACGTCTTCTGTTTTCACTGGGTTAGGCAATCTGTTAAATGTGTCTGATGTGATCCTCAGTATACCTGATCTCGCAGTCATAACTTTCAATCTTTATCAAGAGATACTGCAATCTTGGCAGTAACTGATCAAAGGCTTTCATCAAATTTTCTCCAGTGGTTTATGGTAAGTTTTTACCACAAATCTTTTGCCAAACAGGTAGTTATGAAAATACATGATTCTAAACATGATGTTGGAGTAGTTGGATTGTATTACAGATACAGAGTTTGAAGTAAATAAAATAGGTTTGCCTATTTGTAATTATGTATACTCTAAGACCTTTCTGAAAGGTATCTATTTCCAGGGTAGTTGTTTGCCCAAGATCATAAAATTGCACTGTTGATGTTTCTGATAATGACTGTTCTGATACTTCAAAGAGGTATTGATGGTCTTCAAGCCATGGAACAGGTACATCCTTTCTCAACAATTCTCTCAGTGGTGAAAAGTTGTGAGTGAAATTGGACTCAATATTAAAGGGAACCAGAATCTTTGAAGATTATTCTCACCTTGCAGAGTTGGCATGTCTTTAGTACCTTCAACTTCACTTGTATTGGGACATATGTCAGTGCTGAGATAAATAGAAAGCAAATAAACTGATCTGCTGCACATTGGGACATTTCAGACTGTTGAACACCAATACTTCATTGTATGCCACTTACATCAATGGGTGCAGATTATAGTCATGTTCTTGCTTTGTTCTACCTGCAGCAGCAATGTCATTGGCACATGTGAGCTTAAAAGAGATCCTGGCCAACAGCCCAAAAGGAAGTCATTGAAAACAGTAACATCCAAATTGGATAAGCTCTTGGGACTTCTCTGTGAGGTGAATGGAACAGTAGGCATTCCTGGCATCAAGCTTTGAGAAGAATTTTACATCTAAAAATCTCAGATTCAATTCTTGTGATTTGGGTATTTTATAAAGACAATGTTTCAAAGTTGTGTTTAAATGTCATGGATCAAGGCCAAGATCCATAGAAACTAGAAGCAGGAATAGGCCATTCAGCCCTTCAAGCCTGCTCCATCATTCATTTTGATCATGGCTGAACACTGAATTCAATATCCTGATCCCCCTTTTCCCACATATCCCTTGATCCCTTTAGCCCAAAGAGTTGTATCTAATTTATTCTTGAAAATCAAACAACATTGTGACCTCAACAACTCTCTGTGGTAGTGAATTCCGCACATTCACCACCCTCAGAGTGAAGAAATTTCTCCTCACCTCAGTTCTAAAAAGTTTACCCTTTATCCTCATACTATGACCCCTAGTTCTGGACTTCCTCACCATTGGGAACATTCTTTCTGAATCTACTCCGTCTGACCTTGTTAGAATTTTATAAGTTTTTATGAGGTCCCCTCTCACTCTCCTAAACTCCAGTGACTATAATCCTAACTGACTTAATCTCTCCTCATATGACAGACCTGCCATCCCAGGAATCAACCTGGTACACCTTCGCTGTACTCCGTCTACAGCAAGGCTATCCTTCTTCAGATAAGGACGCCAAAATTGTATACAATACACCAGGTGTGGTCTCTACAAATGCCCTATACAATTGCAGCAAAACATTCTTATCCGTATACTCAAATCCTCTCACTATGAAGGCCAACATACTATTTGCCATCTCTATTGCTTGCTGTACCTGAATGCTTACTTTCTGTCTATCTTTGACAGACATAAGGGAGCTGCACCAATCTGTATGCTCCTGTGTATTTATAATGATTCTATCTTTCTCCATTTAGTCTAGTTTGACCTTTGTTTTGTAAGTGGATGCTGCACTTATGTGGTGGCTCAATGAACAGACTTACGCTCTCCTGCAAGTGTAATGTTGCAGCTCACTTGAAACTACCAATTTTGTTAATGTTCTGGATATTTTGACCTTCAGTCATGAAATGAGGAAATAGATGTAATTTCCGCGATGGATCTGCCTTGTGATGTCTAATTCCGTGAATTGTTATTAATGTGAGCTCACAGTATGTTGGTAGACCTACAATTACTGGGCCTTTAATCCCCATCTTGTAGATCTGTGATACCCTGGATAATTGATTAAACTTGCATTCCAGGATAATGAATCCTGCACATGGAATAAGTGAATAGCAGTAAGTTTTGTCAAGTCCTTCCATGCCTGTGGATACATTTCTTTTCAAACTCGCAAGGGGGGGTTTTGGCATTTGCCCCCCCCCCATGTCAATCTTGGCCAATAACAAGTAGTTGCAAACTTTCTTACGGCAGGATTTTGGCAAACACTCCAGATGGCGCGACACAATTTATGTTTTCCCTGAGATTGACGATGTGAAACCTGTATTAAATGCTTGTAGTCTCATTGTGCACATCATCATCATTTTCTGGTTTGTCAGTCATCTCCTGTATATGTTTCTGACAGGATACTGGCTGGTCATTCTTATTGCTTGGAGGTAGCCGTTGTGTATAATTTGTTTGTATCAATGCACTCCTCTCTGTAATTACATTAGCCTTTGCTCCAGTGCACTGCCACTGTCAATGATCCTTTCTGCCACATGCCTTGTAGAATTGCAGGAAAGTTGACCATTTCCTTGGTGCAGGTTAAAGGCCACACCTTCCACATGGCTTGTTGGGCATAGGTGTTCTAGTAAGTGGGTCAACAATTGGGGTTGTACTTAGTGGATCAATAAGCTTCATTGACCTGCAAAGACCGCTTTGTACTTGCACCTATCCTTCAGTAGCTCTTTGAGGCTGGGTTTTGAGTTTGACTGGCTGATCTTTCTGGAAATGCCTCCATGGCAGTTGATGTGATCACCAACTCAACTATTCTGTTTGCTAGTTCTGTGCTTGAAAAATCACAGTACATACCCTTTTCTCTGCTTCTGCTACAAAGTAGCCTATGGATTCTGTAGGCTGTTGTTGAAATTACATGAATTCTAATCGATGAGCATATAGTTTGACTTGATAATGAACCAGTCGTCCCACATAATCCCTTAGCACTTCTACTGTTAATTCTGACACGTTCAATCTGAGTAGACCTCCAATCTCAGTTGTTTGCTGAATTTTTATGGCTTGCTTGTCTGGGTTTCAAGCCACTTGAATCAAGAAACCAGAACTGTTTGCTGTTTAAAGAGTTTTAATTTGGATAGTAGCTCAGATACATTCCAATTCAAACTGAGGAATTTTGTGGACATTTTGACAATATCTCTTTGTCCTTCTTTCTCCTATATTAACTAGGATGAATGTTGCTATTGCACTATTCCAAAGCTCCGCTCAAGATAATTGCAACCTTCTCTGGCCTGATTTTTATGGTTGGTTTGTTTGTTTTTGTCATTCTTTCCCTCACTTGCTATTGATCCAGCCCACACCCTGGTCACTTGTCTTGCCCAACTGAACTAACACAATGCTGGTCCTCACAGGAGCAATCCATCTGCTTATCAGCTTTTTATTTGAGCGCTAAATCTGCACTGTCTTCAAAGCCTTTTTGTGCAACCACCTCACTGTGGTTTTAACACTCTCTGACCCTGCAGCTTCACTGCTGTCTGACCAGAATGTTTAGGGTCAGCTTGTGCTATGTAGCACGATCTAAGACTGTTCATCATATCATGCCTGTCCTTAATCTTGCTACCAGTCTGAACAGTGTGTTACTTAGAAGGAACAACTGCTGCACACTATGCTGTGTTTGTTATAATGATATAAAGGCACTGATCACTCAGAAGGGACCTACAAATATACTATGGCTTCATTTATTAAGAACTGGCACATGTACATGGATTGAAAGCAACATGGCTTTGTGTGTGTCTGTTTGGCTGCAGGCTGAGGTGAAACAGAGATTGAATCACATGACATACTTCCCTTTAAGAAATAGCAGTATGCAATTACTTAAAGAATTATTACAATAGCATTCTTCTTCAGTGTTCAATTTGGTATTATCTGAAAAGGTCAATGAGTTGTTTATTCTTAAGTTCAAAACATTAATGTAAATTAGGAATCATGGTGGCACTGAACTTATAGAACAAAGCTTTATCATTCTCAAATCTGAATAACCATTACATACATTTATTCTGCTTTATAGCTTTTAGCCATTTTACAATCCAGTTAACCATTTGTCCCCTGATTCTGCTTATCCTTGTTCGCGAGGTGGACTAGTGGCGTCTTTAATTTTAAATGGATCACTAGCTGAATGCAGTCAGTTATAGTGTGATCTAATGGATTAGTCATGATGTGGGTATGCCGGCGTTGGACTGGCGTAAACACAGTAAAAAGTCTGACAACCACCAGGTTGGACTAAAACCTGGTGTTGTCAGACTTTTTACTAATGGATTAGGCCAGGGCATCCATTTTCGCACACATGGAAAGCTTTGATTGCTTTTTCAGCTTGCCTGAAGACACCAACGTTCAGGATTTTCAGCAACATATTCTTTACTCCCTTCTCTCTCGACATGGGTAACTCGGTGGACTGGAATTCTTGCTGTAATCCAGCCAAAGTCATGCAATTGAGTGTGATGCCTAAAAATCCACCATCTGAGACTAATCCTATCTACCTCAGCTCCCTTTAGACTCCTGTTGAAGAAGCAATCTAAGCAGTCACGTTGCAGCTCCAGATTTAAGATCTTATTATCAGACAATTAAACACTTTTATCTGTTATCTCCCTCTAAGGGCAGCATGTATTTCTACATGCTTAGATTCTTCTGACCAATTTATTTTTCAATGTTGTCTGACACTGTGTCTTATTTCCAATCTCCCACTGCAATGAAACTTTTTCCATTTTCCACATCAGCCATCATTATGGACTGTCTGAATGATATAACCAGTTTGCTGTCAATTTGTGCAAATCGTGGCCAGTTTATGGTATCACTTTGCGTTCACTGTGAAATGGGTTGAGACTGTCCAAACTCGTTTCTTGTCGCATATTTACAGAGAACGAGAGAGCAGACCATGAACTAGTACAACTTGGCAGGATTCATGCTTACAAATGAAAGAATGGCACATGAACCCAGCAGCCAGCCTGCTACCACACAGTGACTTTGTTGTTGCTGTGGCGGTGCTGTGTCTTAAAAGAGTTATTTGATATCTATTCCTAGTCAAGTTGAAGCATGCTGAAAAAATGCTACTTCAATAGAGGCAGCATAATCAATACTGCAAGATGTCATTACAATCTTACCATACACCGCAATGACTACCATTAGGAGTTGAACTATTTTAAAAGCGGATTAGCGTAGGCAGAACCTTTATGTCCTGCATCTTCTGGACTTATCAACCTGATAATGCACCATCGGCAATTCATAGAGATTTTTCCAAAACTGCTGTGCATCAGAGAAATGTAGAGTCCATATTTTCCTGCTGTTAATATTAGCAAGAAAGCTGGTTTGAGTGTAAAATGGAAAACCACTTTAAGCTCAGGCAGAATTTTTCATACTTCAATGAGTGGACCAAAAGGATCAAATCTTCATTGAAATGTTGTGTGCTAACGCGTGGTGATTGATGGTTTATGTCTCCAACATCAGACCTTTTAAAAAGGAAATAGTTGAGAAAGCTGTGTTTAATTATCCACTGTATCCTCTTTAATAATTCATTGGATTAAAAAATTAACAAGTATTCTTACTACTTTGTTTACCAATTTTCATGCAGTCCTAGAAACTTACATTACAGAAGACACTATTTGGCCTGACGTAATTATGGTGAACCTTTGGGCAGGATTTTACCTGCCCTGTGATGATGGACTTGGAAATGGGGAAGGGGGGCTGAGGTGGATCATTAAATGATGGGTGAATATGTAGGAACAACCCATAAAACCATAAGCAATAGGAACAGGAGTAGGCCATTCAGCACCTCAGGCCTGTTCCACCATTCAATAGGATCATGGCTGATCCAATATTCCTCATGTCTACTTTCCTGCCCTTTCTCTCTAACCCTTGATTCCCTAACTGATCAAAAATCTATCTATCTCAGTATTTTGGAAGGATAGACAGAAAGGAAAAGAAATTTGTGTAGCCTTGCTAGTGAAGGCAGGGATCAGTGCTGTAGTGAGAAATGATATAAGCACTGGAGATCAAGTTGCGGAACCAGTCTGGGTAGAAATAAGAAATAGGAAAGTAAAGAAATGGTGCGAATAATCTCTCAGTTCCAAACAATAGTTCCACAGTGGTGTATAGTATAAACCAGGAAATACTGGAGGCTTGTTAAAAAAACAGTACGACAATAATCACGGGTGATTTTAATATGCACATGGACTGGATTAATCAAATTGACAGGGGTAGCCTCAAGGGAGAGTTCATTGAATATATTAGTGATTGTTCCTTGAAGCAATATGTTGTGGAACTAACCATGGAGCAGGCTATTAAGTATTTGGTATTGTGTAATGAGCCGAGGTTAATTAATGACTTTATAGTTAAGGATCCACTCGGGATGAGTGATCATAGTATGGTAGAATTCAAAATTTGGTTTGAGGCCGAGAAACTGGAGTCCCACACTTGCATTCTGGAGTTGAACAAAGATAATTATGGAGACATGAGGACAGACTTGGCCCTAGCGGGCTGGACTGGAAGGCTAAAAGGTTGATGAGCAGTGGCAGCTGTTTACGGAGATATTCAATTCCTTCCAACTAAAATATATTCCCAAGAGAAAGAAAGATTGTAGGAGGGAAAAAAGATTCATAGCTGAGTAAAGAAGTTAAAGACAACATAAAGACAAAAACTAAGGCATACCATTTTGCAAAGGTCAGTGACAGGCTTGAAGATTGTGAAGTTTTTAAACATCAACAAAGTGTTACTAAAAAAAAGTAACAAAAAGGGCAAAGGTAAATTATGAAAGAAAACTGGCACAAAATATAATAAAGAAAAGCAAAACCTTCTATGAGTATATTAAGGGGGAAGAGTAGCTAAAGTGAATTTGGTCCCTTAGAGGATGGGACTGTGGAGTTATAGTGGGGAACATAAATGGCAGGTATGCTAAATCAATAATTTGCCTCAGTTTTCACGGTGGAGGACAAAGGTACCATTCCATTTGTAACAGGTAACGCAGAGGGAATAGAAAGGGAGGAACTTAGAACAATCATCATCAATAAGGAAATAGTACTCAACAATAGTGTTCTTGTGGGGCAAACTAGAACAAGAGGCCATCGTTATAGGATAAGGGGTAGCAGATTTAAAACAGAGGGTTGTAAATTAATGGAAGTCATTATCCCAGAGTGTGGGATGCTGGGAGGTTGAATACATTTAAGAAGGGAATAGACAGCTATTTCATATAATCCCTACAGTGCAGAGCCCATCAAATCTGCACCATCTCTGTGATAGAGCATCTTACCCAGGCCCACCCCATCCCGATTAACTCTCCCCCCCAAACATACACATTTTGGGACACTATGAGACAATTTAGCATGGCCAATCCATCTAACCTGCACATGGACTATGGGAGGAAACCGGAGGACCCAAAGGAAACTCATGCAGTCACAGGGAGAATGTGCAAACTCCACAGAGACAGTCACCCTATGCCAAAATTGAACCTAGCACTGTGAGGCAGCTGTACCAACCACTGAGCTACCTTCATGCCCCATTAATTAGTAATGGGATGAAATGTTCTGGAGCATGGGCAGGAAAGTCCGTGATGAGATTAGCTGGGATCATATTGAATGCTGGAGTACGTTTGAGAGGCTAAATGGCCTTCTTCTGCTCCTAGTTTTTATATCTTATGTCTCGGTGCATCCCCAATATTCACAGCAGAGTTGGAGGCAGCCTGTTGACTGCTATGCTCGGTTGCCTGGGATAACCTTGGCAGGCAACTGAGGGCCCTGGCCTGCTTTTGGTATCTTGCTGTGTGGCAGTGCCACCCATCTCCACCTGTGGAGCTGAATTTGAAGCTGAAGTGGTCACAGGAAGAGGAATTCAGATGGGTTTCTCAAATCACCTGGGTAGATGGCTCTGGGTTTTGTGCACCAGCTGATCCTGCTCCCTGGGGATGTCCAAGGGCTCCAGGCTGCCTGCCTCCTTGAGAGGGAGGGGCAGCTGGAGTGAGCTCGAGAAGCCCGTCCCACCCCAACCAGTGTAGACACTGATGGATGGCAGCAAATGCCTCTGCCACAGAGTGCATCTCTTATGGCTGTGCAAAACAGTAATCCTGAACCTAGATCTCTATGGTCTAGGGCAACTGCCGCCCTACCAGTGTTGACTTTGGCGCATTGGCCTGTCAGCAAAATCACCTCATCTGAAAATGGATGTAATCCTCCATGGAACTTTGTAATCTGATGAGTGCAGCAGATATCCCTTCCTGATCTCCCTCCATTGCCTTTGGAGCTCCTTCAATCATCCGAGTGTTGATCCTTGGATGTCTCTACCTCCATGTTCTGTGGATCAGACAGTGCGATAGTTGCCTGTGGCTACTAAGTCTGACCAAGAACATAAGGTGCACTTCAATGTGCTGGTGGAGGGTGTAGATGAATGTTATGACAATTCTCCGCAGTCTATAAATTCATGGTTTGTGCAGCTGTTGGGGCTGGACTCAAGGACTTAGAACATAGAACATAGAACATTACAGCGCAGAACAGGCCCTTCGGCCCACGATGTTGCGCCGACCAGTTAAAAAAAAACAACAACAATGACCCACTAACCTAAACCAATCCCTTTTCGTCCATAAACCTGTCCACAGACCTCTTAAACGCCCCCAAACTAGGCGCATTTACAACTGCAGCAGGCAGGGCATTCCAATCCCTCACCACCCTCTGGGTAAAGAACCTACCCCTGACATCTGTCCTATAACTACCCCCCCTTAGTTTAAAGCCATGCCCCCTCGTGCTAGATTTTTCCATCAGAGGAAAAAGTCTATCACTATCCACCCTATCTAAACCTCTAATCATCTTATATGTTTCAATAAGATCCCCTCTTAGCCGCCTTCTTTCCAGCGAAAACAACCCCAAATCCCTCAGCCTCTCCTCATAGGATCTCCCCTCCATACCAGGCAACATCCTGGTAAACCTCCTCTGCACCCTCTCCAAAGCCTCCACATCCTTCCTGTAATGTGGGGACCAGAACTGCACACAATACTCCAAGTGCGGCCGCACCAGAGTTGTGTACAGTTGCAACATAACGCTACGACTCCTAAATTCAATCCCCCTACCAATAAACGCCAAGACACTGTATGCCTTCTTAACAACCTTATCTACTTGATTCCCAACTTTCAGGGATCTATGTACACATACACCTAGATCCCTCTGCTCCTCCACACTATTCAAAGTCTTCCCGTTAGCCCTATACTCAACACATCTGTTATTCCTACCAAAATGAATTACCTCACACTTCTCCGCATTAAACTCCATCCGCCACCTCTCGGCCCAGCTCTGCAACCTGTCTAAGTCTTCCTGTAAACTATGACACCCTTCCTCACTATCTACCACACCTCCGACTTTGGTGTCATCAGCAAATTTACTGATCCACCCAACTATACCCTCATCCAGATCATTAATAAAAATCACAAACAGCAGTGGCCCCAACACAGATCCCTGAGGCACACCACTTGTAACCGAACTCCATGATGAATATTTACCGTCAACCACTACCCTCTGTCTCCTATCCGCTAGCCAATTCCTAATCCAGTTCCCTAGATCACCCCCAATCCCATACATCTGCACATGGTTTGCTTGTCAGCTGTTTTTAGATGAATCTGTAAAAGAAGGAAGTGTTGTTTAGTGCATGGCAGGGGCCTCAGAAACAGGAGACAGCACACAGCATAGTTGGCTGATGGTGCATGAAGACAGATGGAGGCAGTGTAACCAAGACGCAATTCAAGGGGAGATGATAAGGATTACTGGCATGTGTGGATGGTGAGTGGGATCATTGAGGTGATGAGAACATGACTTGAGAATGAGGTGTGTGAGAGAGTTAGTCATGGTGTCCCTCGTGCTGGCATTGAGTGTGGTGAGCCTTTTCAGCATGCGAGTTGTGAGTGATGAGACGAATGCCTGGCAGAACTGAGAACATCATCCTCTTGTGGTACTGGATGGCTGTCCTCTTCTGCAGGGTGTTAACATTGACTTCCACGTTGCATTTATCACTTTGGTTGCAGTTGTTTGCCCAGAGTGTAGGTAGAGTACATTGTGGCAGGCTTCCACTGAGTACAGAAGGTACTCAAGTGGAGCATCAGTAGATTTGGGTGCAGAATGTTTCCTGGGTTTGGCAGACATGACATTCCAGCCAACTCCAAAGTATGCTAACTGTGTGCAGGGGCAGCCTTTACCTGTGGTGTCTGAAACATCGGAGTGCTTTCCCTACCTGAAATCAGACTGAGATGGTTCTGCCCAATTAAAAAAATCCGCTGCTGGACTTCTTTGATTGACAGACCATCTGCTGCAGGCTAGAAAAAAAATAGTATTAGTTCCTGCAGTTTTAAAAGAATTCTTCTTTTCACAAGGCCTATTATTAAGCCATTCTGAATGTTTGGCTGAGCTTTAGAAGTTACAATTATCTCAGAATCTCGAGGTGTTTGAATTCACAGTTTGTTAAAGTGTTATCTATGTTTGATGTGGGACCTAAGTAGAAGTTTGTTTTCATAGGAGATTAATCACTTGAAATGATTTAAAAATTTTATGAATGGGAGATTTTCAACTATCAAATTTGTATTAATGAGAGCTATATTAGAATTAAAAAAAATCTTTTCATGGCTCCTGAGGTCTGGCTGAGGTGGATACTGGGTGAACGGCAATGGAGAGTATGGCGGGGCTGTGGAGGGTATGTGGGGGCATTAGAACATAAGTAATTAACAACATAAAAACTAAGAGCAGAAGTAGGCCATCTGGCCCCTTGAGCCTGTTCCGCTATTCAATAAGATCATGGCTGATCTTTTCGTGTACTCAGCTCCACTTTCCTGCCCGCTCACCATAACCCTTAATTCCTTTACTGTTCAAAAATTTATCTATCCTTACCTTAAAAACATTGAATGAGGTAGCCTCAACAGCTTCACTGGGCAGGGAATTCCACAGATTCACAACCCTTTGTGTAAAGAAGTTCCTCCTCAATTCAACGCTAAATTTGCTCCTCATTATTTTGAGGCCACGTCCCCTAGTTCTAGTTTCACCCACCAGTGGAAACAACTTCCCTACTTCTATCTTATCCACTGCCTTCATAATCTTATATGTTTCTATAAGATCTCCCCTCATTCTTCTGAATTCTAATGAGTATAGCCCCAGTCTACTCAATCTCTTCTCATAGACAAACCCTCTGAACTCCGGAATCAGCCTAGTGAATCTCCTCTGCACCCCCTCCAGTGCCAGTATATCCTTTCTCAAGTAAAGAGACCAAAACTGTACACAGTGCTCCAGGTGCGGCCTCACCAGCACCTTATACAGCTGCAACATAATCTCGCTGTTTTTAAACTCCATCCCACTAGCAATGAAGCACAAATTTCCATTTGCCTTCTTAATTACCTGCTGCACCTGCAAACCAACTCCTTGTGTCCCCTGACAAGGACATGCAGGTCCCTCTGCACAGCTGCATACTGCAATTTTTTTACCATTTAAATAGTAGTCCATTTTGCTGTTATTCCTACCAAAATGGATGACCTCACATTTACCAACACTGTACTCCATCTGCCGGACCCTCGCCCACTCACTTAGACTATCTATTTCCTTTGCAATCTTTCAGCGTCCTCTGCACCCATATTAGTGTCATCTGCGAATTTTGATACACTACACTTGGTCCCCAACTCCAAATCATCTATGTAAGTCGTAAACAATTGCAGTCCCAACACTGATCCCTGAGGCACACCACTAGTCACTGATCGCCAAACAGAAAAACACCCATTTACCCCCACTCTTTGCTTTCTGTTAATTAACCAATCCTCTATCCATGCTAATACATTATCCATAACAATGTGCACCTTTATCTTATGTAGCAGTCTTTGGTGCAGCATCTTGGCAAATGCCTTCTGGAAATCCAGATACACCACATCCACAGGTTCCCCATTGTCCACTGCACATGTAACGTTCTCAAAGAATTCCACCAAGTTAGCCAAACATCACCTTCCCTTCATGAACCCAGTTGGCATTGAGTCAGCATGGACGATATCAAGGGCCATGGAAGGTAGGTGGGCATATGAGGGGTCATGGTGAGGGGGCCTGGTAGTTTCTGAAGCAACAGGGTCAAAGAACTAGGTAAATCCTCTAACTATCCTGTCACGACACTTGCCTGCTCCCCTGTGGCTGCCTGCACTGATTCTGGGGTCAGCAGGCCTGACTCTATCCCACACTCCCAGAACAAAAATCATGCGATTTGGGATACATTTTACTGAGGGGGGTCTGGTGAGTCAGGAATATTCTTGACTCGGCTTGACTCACCTTGATAGCAGAAGTTCAGCCTAATACCTTTGCTCCTAACAATATTTAATTGGAAGGTTGCTCTGTCCAGGAGTGTATGCCAGACAAGCATTCAGACAGCACAGAGGCAGCAGAGGGTTTGAGAGAGGTGGTGTTTAGGTAATTCTGAATACTGTCAAAATACATGTGAAACCTGATATCTTTGGATGATGTTGCTGAGGGGGCAGCTTGTGATGAGATGAGAAATAATATCAAACCAGACTAGATAAGAATGGAATGCGTCTCATTATCATTTGACTATAATTTGAAACAAATTATCTTACCCTTCTGTCACTCATTGGCACATTTGATATATTGCTTGCCTTATCTTCAAAACAATATTGATGCATTGGATCATGTTCATCGGCAATGATGATGCCAACACTTAAAACACTTACATGAAAAGAATTCTTCAAATCAATTTTATTTTCTTTGATGTGAAGTTTGGGAGAAGGTTTGATGTTGGTCTTTAAAATGTTGAAATCCATTGTTTATTCTGTATCTGGAGAGAACTTAAAAGTGTGATCACAGAACGAGAGGACACAAGTTCAAATCTATCAAGCCTCAAGCTAAATGGACATGAGAGGAGTTCTTCTTCTTTCGTTAGTGTCTGAGGTAGAATGGAGTGTCATCTAAATTGTTTCATTCTGTCACGTGACTCATTCAAAAAAAGAGCTGGACAAGTATCTCATTGAGAGCTGGGCTGAAAGTTACCCTCCTGAGTAATAACCCATGTAACAGTGCGATTCTAATCATTCTGGAATCATGAAAGCATCAAATGGAATGTAACCAGTCAGGCGTGGATAACATAGTCAGGGCTAACAGAATTCACAGTCCGTATTTAGGTTTTGGCAGGAAATCTGAAGCTCCCATAGCATTGTTTCACTGAAGAGCATGCTAAAATTTTTAGCTCGAGGCTTGGTAGATTTGAACTTGTGTCCTCTCGTTCTGTGATCACACTTTTTTAAGATCTCCACAGGTACAGAATAAACAATGGATTTCAACATTTTAAAGACCAACATCAAATGTACCTTCTGGAGCCAACCTAGAATTTGTGGAAGGTAATTATGTGTAATGATAGTATATGTTCCTGTCTGTCAATCCATTCAGAAATCCCAAAATGAACAACCATTTTTACTGATTTTATATTGAAGCTCCAAGTTCATAACAGCTTGGTTGAAAAGTTAGTGCAAGTACCAAATTTACTGTGTCTTGAATTTGACATAGAAACATAGGAAATAGGAGCAGGAGTTGGCCACTCAGCCCCTTCAGGCCGATTTCGTCATTCAGTTAAACTGTGGCTGATTTTCTGCTTCAACGTAATTTTCTTGTACTATTCATCACAGTGCCATCACAGCCAGGAGGTAGGTGATTGGCTGGTGACTGGTAAATAGTTTTTCCTTTCTTTTTTTATCTTGACTTGTTAAGTTAACTTGAGGGTTAAGCCTTGGCAGGAAACCCCATACATATGTCATGCTCCTCTCGTGCGATGTGGAAATTCAAAGTTTCTTCCAGTGTCCCAGGCTCCTTCATGTATAAGAAGTATGTCCAACTGCAGCTCTTGTTGGACTGTTTGATGGCTCTAGAGCTGTGGATGGATTCACTTTGGAGCACCCACGATGCTGAGGAAGTCGTGGATAGCACACTCAGTGAGTTTGTCATACCGCAGATAAAAATTATTGTGAGGGAAAGGGAATGGGTGACTACCAGACAAAGGAAGAGTAGGAGGAGAGTACAGGGGTCCCCTGTGGTCACCTCCCTCCAAAACAGATATACCGTTTTGGCTACTGTTGGGGGAGATGGTTCACCAGGGGAAGGTGGCAGCAGCCAGGTTCATGGCATCGAGGCTGGCTCTGCTACACAGGAGGCAGAAAAAAGAATGGCAGAGCTATAGTGATAGGGGGCTCAATTGTAAGGGGAATAGACAGGCGTTTCTGCGCTTGCAAATGAGACTCCAGCATGGTATGTTGCCTCCCTGGTGCTAGGATCAACGATGCCTCAGAGTGGCTGTAGGACAATCTGGAGAGGGAGGGTGAACAGCCAGCTGTCATGGTTCATATAAGCACCAACAATATAGGTAAAAATTGGGATGAGGTCCTACAAGCTGAATTTAGGGAGTTATGAGTTAAACTAAAAAGTAGGATCTCAAAGGTAGTATTCTCAGGATTGCTACTAATGCCACATGCTAGTCAGAATAGAATGTCGTGATTGCTAAGATGAATATAGAAACCCTATAGTGCAGAAAGAGGCCACCTGGCCCACCAAGTCTGCACTGACCACAATCCCACCCAGGCCCTACCCCCATATATCTACACATTTATCCGCTTATCCCTCTAACCTACTCATCTCAGGACACTAAGGGGCAATTTTGGCATGGCCAATCAACCTAACCTGTGCATCTTTGAACTGTGGGAGGCAACTGGACATGGAGGAAACCCACGCAGACACGAGGAGAATGTGCAAACTCCACACAGACAGTGACCCAAGTCGGGAATTGAACCCAGGTCCCTGGAGCTGTGAATCAGCAGTGCTAACCACTGTGCTACCATGCCGCCTGTTAAATGGGTCCAGTAAAGCTTAGAAAAATAAAACATAGGGAGCGTGTACACAACATGACAGGACAGATGTCCTGCTTTCTCAGTAAGAAGTCTGACAACACCAGGTTTAAAGACTTCTTACCCAGTTGTCAGACTTCTTACTGTATTTGCCCCAGTCCAACGCTGGCATCTCCACATCATGACTGCTTTCTCAGACCAGAGAGCAAAGGAAAGGGAAGTCCAGATTAAACTGTGTTTATTTCAACGCAAGAGGCCTGATGGGCAAGGCAGATGAACTCTGCATAGATGGGTACATGGGATTGGAACTTCATAGCTGTTATTGAAATATGGCTAAGGGAAGGGCAGGACTGGCAGCTCAGTGTTCTTGATGCTATAGGAAAGATAGGACAAAAGGTACCAGAGGAAGGGAGTTGTGTTTTTGAACATCACGGTTGTACTGAGAAAGGATATATCCAAGGGTTTGCCCACTGAGTCTAAATGGGTAGAACGGAGAAATAAGAAGGGGAAATCTCTGATAGGATTGTACTATATGCCTCCAAATAGTGAGCGGGAAATTCAGGAGCAAATATGTAAAATTATAGATAGCTCCAAGAAAAATAAGATGATAATAATAGGGGCTTTAACTTACCCAACATTGACTGGGACAGCCAAAGTATTAGAGGCTTTGATGAAGAGTAATTCGTTGAGTGTATTCAGGAGGAATTTCTCATTCAGTATTTGGATGGCCCAAATAGAGAATGGGCAAAACTTAACTCCTCTCAGGAAATAAGGAAAGGCAGATCACAGAAGTGTTAGTGATGGATCACTTTGGGACCAGTGACCATAATTCCATTAGTTTTAAGATAGCTATGGAGAATGATAGGTCTGCCCCCAAAAGTTAAAATTCTAAATGGGGTGTGGCCAATTTTGATGGTATTAGACAGGAACTTTCAAAAATTAATTGGGGGAGTCTGTTGGCAGGCAAAGAGATGTCTGGGAGGCTTTCAGTGGGAGGCTTTCAAAAGTACGTTAACCAGCATTCAGGGTAAGCGCATTCTTTTTAGAGTGAAGAGCAAAGCTGTAGAAGTAGGGAATCCTGGATGACTCAGGACATTGAGGCCCTGTAGAAGCCTGTGACCAGCAGTGCGCCTCAGGGATTGGTGCTGGGTCCACTGTTATTTGTTATTTATATTAATGATGTAGACGAGAATTTATAGGACATGGTTAGTAAGTGGCGCCAAGATTGATGGCATAGTGGACAGTGAAGAAGGTTATCTAGGATTGCAACAGGATGAATGGCAGATGGAGCTTAATTTAGTTAACTGTAAGATGGTGCATTTTGGTTGATTGAATCAGGCAGGACCTACTCAGTTAGTGGTTAGACGTTGGGGAGAGTTAAAGAACAAAGAGATCGAGATAGGTTCATGGCTGCTTGAAAGTGAAGTCACAGGTGGACAGTATGATGAAGAAGGCATTCAGCATGCTTGGTTTCATTGGTCAAAACATTGAATATGTTGGGGCATCTTATTGAAGTTGTACAAGACATTGGTAAGGCCATACTTGGAATACTGTGTACAATTCTGGTCATACTATTATAGAAAGAATATTACTAAACTAGAAAGAGTACAGAAAAGACTTATTAGGATGCTATCGGGACTTGATAGTTTGCATTATAAGGAGAGGCTGGATAGACTGCGACTTTTTTCCCTGGAGTGTAGGAGTGACCTTAAAGATGTCTATAAAATAATGAGGGGCATATATATCAGCTAGACAATCAATATCTTTTTCCAAAGGTAGGGAGTCTAAAACAAGAGGGCGTAGGTTTAAGGTAAGAGGGAAGTGTTACAAAAGAATCTAGAGGGACAATATTTTCACAGCGAGGGTGGTGAGTGTCTAGAACAGAGGTAATAGTAGAGGTGGGTAAAGTTTTGTCTTTTGGAAAGCATTTAGACAGTTACATGGGTAAGATGGGTT
Source organism: Carcharhinus amblyrhynchos (assembly GCF_965287045.1). Taxonomy (NCBI): domain Eukaryota; kingdom Metazoa; phylum Chordata; class Chondrichthyes; order Carcharhiniformes; family Carcharhinidae; genus Carcharhinus; species Carcharhinus amblyrhynchos. The sequence continues at coordinate 76,918,689 of NC_137328.1, forward strand.
TAGAGGGATATGGGCCAAATGCAGGCAATTGGGACTAATGTAGTGGTAAAAACTAGGTGGGATGAACAAGTTGGGCCAAAGGGCCTGTTTCGATGCTGTAAACCTCTGTGACTCTATTCCCTATCTCTTGATGTTGTACCATCTGGAAATCTACTGATCTCTGTGTTGAACATATTCAATGACTGTGCAACCATACCTCCCTGGGTTAGAGAATTACAAAGCCTTACACCCTTGGAGTGAAGAAATTCCCCCTCAACTCGGTCTTAAATAGCCTGCCCCCATTCAGAAACTGTGTCCGCTAATTCCAGATGTCCACCCTCGAGCAAAGGGAACATTCTTCCTACATCTACTTCGTGGAGCCATGTAAGGGTTTTGTGTGTTTCAATTGGATCCCCTCCTTTAATCTTCTAAACTCTCAAGAACATAGGCCCAGACTCCTCAATCTTTCCTCATAGGACAATCCCACTATTTTTTTCAAAATGTTTAATACAATTTAAAATTTTAACTCCAGCAATGTTATTGAATATTTTATTTCTACAGTGTTTTAGTTTTGTTGAAAAGTCAGAAATCCAAATTCTCCATGTGTACTGAAGAATGTTTGAACATAGCAGCAAACAAAATGAAACTCAATTCCAACAAAGCCAATTGTACAATATTGGAATTAGATTTTTAAAAACAACCTTTAGCACAGAACACATACATGCCTAATTGCAGGGTAATCTCTGTTAGCTTTGATTTGGTTTGATTTTGATTTGATTTATTATTGTCACATGTATTAGTATACAGTTAAAAGTATTGTTTCTTGTGCACTATACAGATAAAGCATAGAGAAGGAAATGAGAGAGTGCCGAAGTAGTGTTACAGTCATAGCTAGGGTGTAGAGAGAGATCAACTTAGTTGAGATAGGTTCATTCAAAATTCTGACAGCAGCAGGGAAGAAGCTGTTCTTGAGTCGGTAGGTATGTGATGTCAGCCTTTTGTATCTTTTTCTTGACGGAAGAAGGTGGTAGAGAGAATGTCTGGGGTGCATGGCGTCCTTGGTAATGCTGACTGCTTTTCCGAAACTGCGGAAAGTGTAGACAATGTCAATGATGGAAGGCTGATTTTCATGATGGGCTGGGCTTCATCCATGACTCTTTCAGTTTCTTGTGTTCTTGAGCAAAGCGAGAGCCATATGAAGCTGTGATACAACCAGAAAGAATGCTTTCTATGCTGCATCTGTAAAAGTTGGTGATGGCCCTAGTGGACATGCCAAATTTCCTTGGCCTTTTGAGTAAGTAGAGGCATTGGTGGGCGTTCTTAACTATAGTGTCAACATGGGGGGAATCAGGACAGGTTGTTGGTAATCTGAACACCTAAAAAGTTGAAGCTCTCGACCATTTCTACTTTGCTCCCCCATTGATGTACATGTTCCCCTTTATGCTTCCTGAAGTCGATGACAATCTCCTTCGTTTTGTTGAATTGAGGGAAAGATTATTATCGTCGCACCAGTTCACCAGATTCTCTACATCATTCCTGTACTCTGTCTCATCATTGTTGAGAGCTTACCCACTACAGTAGTGTCATCACCAAACTTGAAAATCGAGTTGGAGGGGAATTTAGCCGCACAGTCATAGGTGTATAAGGAGCATAGTAGGAGGCTGAGGACACAGCCTTGTGAAGCACTGGTGTTGAGGATGATCGTGGAGAAGGTGTTGTTGCCTATCCTTACTGATTGTAGTCTGTAGTTAGGAAGTTCAGAATCCAGTCGCAGGGTGAGGAGCCACACTCCAAGCCACAGAGTTTGGAGATGAATTTTGTAGGAATAATGGTGTTGAAGGCTGAACCATAGTCAATAAATAGGAGTCTAACATTGGTGTCTTTGTTTTCTACGTGTTTCAGGGTTGAGTGCAACCCAGGGAGTTGGTGTCTGCTGTAGACCTGTTGTGGCAGTAGGCAAACTGTAGTGAATCCAGGCAATCCAGAGGCTGGAATTGATTCATGCCATGACTAACCTTTCAAAGCACTTCATAATGATGGTTGCCAGCTCATAAGAGTATGAAGATGCTGGCAACTCTTTGTACTGCAGTATTATAATGTCTGGATAATAACTAATGCATGTTAAGAGCATCACTTGAAGCTGGTCTCATTAGTGCCAGGTCATAGGATTTATCAAAAGATCAGATTCTCAGTCGGTAAATTGTTGCAAATGTATAATGTTGTTGTCAATAACAAATATTTCTCTTGGAAGGAGGCTATCTCAAATGATGGGTTCCCTACTTTGAGGGGAATAGAACATTTTTTTGATTGAGCTGTCTATTGTATTACGGGTCAATGAAAGATTAGTTGCAGTTGAGATAACATCCAAGTGACAGCCAAGATGAATTGCAGCTGTAAACTGCTTTGAGAGATCCTGAGACTGTGCAAGAAGCTACATAAATCCCAGTCTTATAATTGTAACATCTTGTGCACATACTTAACATTCATACAGTATGCAGATGCAAGAAAGATGTTCCTGAAAATGAGGCTGTCCAGAACCTGGAGTCACAGTCTGAGGATACAGATTAGACTGTTTAGGACAGAGATGAGGAGACATTTCTTCACCCAGAGAGTGGTCAGCCTGTGGGATTCACTACCACAGAAAGTAGTTGAGGACAAAGCATTGATTGTTTTCAAGAAGCAATTCAATATTGTACTTGAGGTGAAGGCGAACAAATGATAATGGGACAGAAGGAGGAAAGATGAAGTCTGGAAGAGACTATTATGCAGAATGGTCAGCCATGATCATAATGAATGGTGGAGCAGGCTCGAAGGGTTGAATGGCCTCCTCCTACTCCTATTTTCTATGTTTCTGCGATAAACCATAAACATACACTGGTTTCACTGGTTAAAGTGGCTGATTGAAGAGGATTCAGGGTTTTTTACATTTACACAGAAGTTTTTAACTACAATATCTTGTAAACTGTTTAGAGGAAAATCAGTTTGCACCTGGGAATATCAATACAAATATAGTTTGACAAGTTTTAAGTGGAAATTTCGGTTCCCTATTGGAAGAGGCATTTGGCCATACAACGTACACAAAGATTGAAGAAGTAATGCTGCTTGTGACAGGGGTGAAACCATGATCAAGCAGATGGTTTGCCCAGGACGAGGCTATCCCATTGCACTCCGGGTGTGCTGACACCCGCAATGTCCCCAAATGCGGGATACTCAACTGCAAAATTTGTGACAGGATTTTCAGCTGATTTTTTTGAGGAGAAACAAAAAATCAAATAAAGGAGGAAAAGCAATTTTTCTCACAGTCCTGAATTCAAATCTATGGAATATTAACTTCTGTTTTGTCTTCAAACCATTATTTGTTTTTTTTTTCGTTTCTTCCCAGGACTGTAGTACACACTTTGATTCCACCAATTGGGTACTTGCATTGGCCGAGATAATTTATTTGGACTTAATAATATCAGTCTTGGTGGAGTAGAACATTTTATAATATGACAACATAAATAAGTGTCAACATAAAAGATTGCAGCCGAGCATAGTGAGATGTGAATAAAGCTGCATCTGCTTTGTCTGAACAAAGCATTTTATCTGCAACCTCAGAAGAGCACCTGCTACATTACCAGTATGACATTTCTATTTCTCACACCAGCCAACTTCATGGCCTTGAAATTAGTGCAGGATTATAGTAGTTTTGTCCTGTGCAGTTGCACTCATTAAATCCTTGATTGAGGCTGTCCAAATCCATTCATGTCAGAGCTACAGGCAACAGAGACAAAGAATCTGCAACCTATCAGTCTGAATTTAAACTCAAATTCTTTAGGTCAAAAAAAATGCCACTATACTTCACCATCCATTCCTGTCTGAGACTTCCACTTTTGTCCATTTATTTGTGATGCTTGGCTCTTTTTAAGCATGAGCAACAAAGATAATTTCGTTGGTATATTGATTTATATTAGCAAAAAAGCTCACATCATCACATATCAGAAAGATAATTGATGTCATCTTCAACCAACAAAGGACATTGGAGCAGTGAATAGATTGCCATCAAGAGTGTAAACTCAATTACAATTCATTTTATGGACTATTATTCTTAGAGTTACTGCAAATGTTAATGTTGGTGCTGGAGGTCAGTGCCATAGTGCTGAGTTACGTACAGAGACTGACTTAGCTTAATTAACAACTCGAAATTTGTATTCAGAATATTTTACCTGTCAAAGTGCTGGCCTGTGATTGGATGTTTACTGATAAAAAAAATTACGACTGATACTGTCAACAGAATCATAGAATCCCTAAAGTGCAAAAGGAAACCATTCGGCCCATCAACTCTGCACTGACCACAATCCCACCCAGCCCCTATCCCCCATAACTCCACTTATTTACCCTGCGCGTCCCCCTGACACTGAGGGTCAATTTAGCATGGCCAATTAATCTAACCCGCACACTTTTAGACTGTGGGAGAAAACCAGAGTACCTGGAGGAAATCCATGCAGACGCAGGGAGAATGTACAAACTCCACACAGTGACTCAATCCGGGGAATACAATCTGGGTCCCTGACGCTGTGAGGCAGCAGTGCTAACCACTGTGCCACGGTGCCGCCCAGATGTGATCTTACTGGCTGTTCACGCCAAATCTCCATTCGCTGTAGCGGGATGGGAAAATCCCAGCTGCGAGCAAGGTTGAAGAATCCAGCCTTTAGAATTTCAGTTGAAACTACTAAGAAACTTCAAACTGTTTTCCACATTGACACAAAGTACGACTAACTCAACTCTGAGTTGGGGCAAACATTCTTTGTCACATCGAGGCTAAATTTCTACTTCTAAATTTGTAGAGAGTTTATTTTAAATTTAGCAAGATGTCTGGTTTTACAAACAAACAAAATAGCAGCAAGAGTAGACCACATGGCTCCTCGAGCCTTATTTGCCATTCAGTGAGATTGTGGCTGACCTTCTACACCTGTTCCATTTTTGTGCCCTACTTTCATATTCCTGGATTTTCAATGCCCAAAATGATAAAAATCTCAGCCTTAAGTATACTCAATGACTGAGCTCTCTGAGGCAGACAACTCCAAAGATTCACAACCATCTGGATAAAGAAATTACTCCTCATCTTAGCACTAAATGGCCAACCCCTCAACCTGAGACTACAATGTCTAATTCTAGATACTCCAACCAGAGAAAACATTCTCTCAACATCTACACCCTACCCTAAGTTCTCCAATTGTGCTCCATATGGAGCTCCAGAGCGAAGCACCACAGAATATATTAATTCAAATTCCTCCTTCTGCCATCCTAAGCAGTAACATATAGGAGGCACCAAATGGAGAATGAGGGAAGATCATGTAGGAAGTATCCATTGACTTACCTGTTAGTAACTAGAGATAGTTTTAAGTATGTTGTATTTGTGGATATTAAGAACAAGACAAAGCTTTCAGTTTAATTTATATTCTTTATTTGTGGGTGACAAAGGTGAAACCTGGGTCTGGTTTCATTTAAAGTTTTCACTGTGAGATGGAGTCAGCGTGGTTGAAGCTCTGTTTATATACCAGTACTTTAGTGAGGTTTTACAACTCTTGAAGTGGTTTAGGGAAGTTAAAACAAAGTAGAAAAACTGGGCTATTGATTAGTAACAGGAAAGCTAAAGAGATACAGAGTCAGTTTTAGTTCATTTAGAATCAGATGCCAGGAGGAGCTTCAGAAAGCAGAGTTCCCAAAAGAGCAGAAGAACCACATGTGAATAACACTTGCATAAAAGTTTTGAGACCAGTAAACTGCAGTGGGGGTGGGGGGTGGGGGTGGGGGTAGGGAGGGGGGGGAGGGGGGGAGGGGGGGGAGGGGGGGAGGCGGGGAGGCGGCGGAGGGGGGGAGGCGGGGAGGGGGAGGGAGAGGGGGAGGGGAGGCGGGGGGAGGGGGGAAGGGGGGAGGGGGGAGGGGGGAGGTGCGGGCGCACTTGGTTTCAGAGTACAGGTCACCTAGTAGTACCTGATCATTATATGTATTGTAAACATTAGAGTGTAAGATGGATTTTTTTTAAACTTGTGTTAACCCTACGGGTCTTTATATATCTATAAAGATATAGTCGTGAGTGAAGTAGTTACTTTCATTTTTCTGCTTAATAAATTTATTCTTGTGTTAAAAGTTCATTGGCAGACACCTGTGGCTCTGTTCAGTAGCCACCCTCATTCTTAAACAAAACAAGCTTGGGTACATCAAACCAAGTTCCACATTGGAATCTAACTTGTCCAGTGGGGTAACATCAGCTGAATCATAATGTACCATAATTTGACTGGCCTTTGGCAATATTGGCAGTGATCTGTGAGTAGCATGTGCCCATTAGGCATCACAGTTGCATGTCGTCATAGAACAGCATGTACCCTTTCAAACAAATAACAAAGGCAACAAGTTTGTTTTTCCAAGTATTCCACAAAATGAGTCACTGCAGTGCTCAACTATGATTGTTCACAGTGACGAGACACAAAAAGCCTTGTCTCCATTCAGTGCAGAGTTTAAACTACTGCTATAGTAGGTTTCATGTGGCAATGCTTTCTCACTTAAGTGGCAAGATTTAATACTAATAATGGAGCCATCTTCTTTGTAATGGAGAATTGAGGCCACTGATTGAAGGACCTGACCTGCCTGTCTTCAATTCTCCAGAGCTGTGCAGATGGTCATCCATTATAGCTTAAGTAATCACAGGTTGTAGTACTACCCATTTGAGTGTCTATTTGTTACACTCATGATATTAGTGCATTTATTACCTCATTTATCACCAAGAAGGCTTTGTCCTGCATTTGGAACATATTGCCCCAATCTCTTTTTATTGATTTGAATAGTTTCTGCTATAAAGGTACTAATGGACCTCGTCTTCTCTGTAATCATGTTCATTGAGAAAGGAAAACTTCTTTAGATATGCAGTGCAAGCAATTTTAACAGTGTTAAAATGGTTTAAAAAAAATGGAAGCATTGCTGATCTGAGTTACAGGAGATGGATATCTTGCAAAGGTAATGCTGGCTCCTATAGAATCAGACTGTGTGTATTGATTCTTACCCAATTTGATGAAATATAACTATTCAAATATTAGCACTAGTAATGATACAACAGCAACAACTCAAAGATAGGTTTTCCTTTTTGAAATGGTTAATGAAAATATAGAAGTTTCTGATGTTTTGGGTCATGGTAATTTTATTTTTCCTATACTTTAGAGTATGTACCAATAAATCAGCATAGCTCCCATTATTCTACAAGCCATCGGGCTCTTGATATGCAAAAATAATTAATAGAAACTTGGGGATTTTATTTAAAAAGATGTCATTTTAGAAAGCACTGGGTTGATTTGTATTAAAATGCCCCATTTTGTCCATCTGTTTTCAATACTCCTACTCGTTTTTCAAAAGGAAGGCAAATATTTGTTTTTCTTCCCTTTTTTTCTGGGTGTGGCTGGATACAATTCTTTGGGTGCCAGCAGTTGCCGAGCACCTTACCCAAATAATTATTCTTCCTATTTAGAAGTCTGTGAGTGTTGCCCAGTTTTATTGACTTTGCAGAATCTCATGGTGAAGTCTCTCCCACCCCACCTATCAGTTACCCACACACACACACATTCCAGTTTGGCTCTTGCCATATTTTCCCCACGAGTGACTACAGAGTGGCCCAGCAGTGAAGTCTCTTGTGTGCATGACTTTCCCTTGAACACTGATACGTAGGGTGGAATTTTACAGTCCCCCGCTGGCAGGTTTGATGACCTGCAGACAGCTACGGTTCAGGTTTAAAGCACACACCACAAGGGTCCAACAGGTTATAGATTTGCTTTTTAATAAAACATGTCCTTAAATGTCAGGCAGCAAGGTCTTTGCTTTTGCTGCCTGATGCATTTTGCATTCTGTTGCAACTGATGACAAATACAAAAGAGCAAGTTCTTAACCAGCATTGATATTTATCCATGATCTTGGAATTCAGCCAAAAACAGGAGCTTGCCAGCTTAATTAGCAGGATAAAACCAGATTACTGGCAGAGAACTGGGGGAAGATGCTGCCATATTTGCCATTAACCTTCAAATCAAAATTCTTACCCAGTATTGTATTGACTCTCCATATATCACATCATAATCCTGAGTAGTATTGTTGCTGAAAAAGTATTAAGCTACTTTTACATTGTTCGGAATTTTACAGTCTCTCACCAGCGGGTTTGAAGGCAAGAGGACCTCGTAAATGCAAAGCTTGGCTTGCTTGTTGTCTACCTGCCACGTCTTTCATTTTAACTGAAATTAAGAGCCTCATCCCACCCTGTGGTTGAGGAAGACCCCTGCAAGTGGGTAGCCCAGCAGCTTTTACTGGGCAAGATGTTATCAGGCAAGATGGGGGAGAAACCTCATTTGAGAGTTCCCTGAGACTATCAGAGAAGACACCAACCTCAAGAACATACCCCATATTTATGCAGTAACTTGGCTCCATCAGTTATGAACAATCTATAGATGTTTATTAATGAACAACAATGATTGAAAGGGTGATGCAGATTCAATGTTTCCAGACATAACTCTAGGATCTAACTTCTGGGACAAGCCCAGATAAGCTGGAGTGAAGCCCCAACTTGGTCCTTGATTGGTTAGCCCAGGTCATATATCTCTTTCAGAAGCTTGCCTTTTAAAGTGGCCAGACTTCACACTTTAGCCCATCCCCTTCCCACACCTGCATCCTCACACTTTTTAAACCTGGCACCCAGAACCCTTGCTGGGTCTGCCATGTAGACCCTGCAATAGATCTGTAATCTAGTCTCATTTAGCATGTCTACTTTGGGGACTACCTGTAGTCCCAGCAGTGGTCATTGCGTGAACCTGGCACTGTTGGGACTATATTTTGGATTGGCCAAGAGCTCTTTAAGGTGGCATTTCCTTCCCAGATAGAAGTCTCATCCTTAGCCAGTTAATGCCCTGCTCAAAGTTACAAAGGAAACTGGTATCAGCAGGATGTGTTCCTCACTGACTCTGTGGATGGTGGGGGTGGAAAACCCTGCCACCTTAAAATTCCTGTCCATACTTCTGGCCAGAGACTACCACACCAAATAAAAGACTACACGATAGTGAACTTATCATGATACCCAGTTAAAGTTGATTGAACAATGTAAAGGGGATAAGGATAGACTGTGTTCATTGGCAGAATGTTAAAATAAGTTAAAATAAATATTGTCCCTTCTGCAGTGTCTTAGGCACTGCGCCTGGGTGAGGTGAAAATAGCAGTGCTTCTGAAAAATCTTTGGTTGCTTGGGCCTTCTGTGGTGGGTCCTCCTCCATGCTCTTCACAGCGCTTCCTTCTCTACTGCCTTCAATCCAGTGATGGCCATGTTACAGACCCCATATGTTGGTCACCAAACCCTGAATCCTGATTTCATGTAGTAACTCTCTAAAACACCTACAAACAATATAACAGCATTCCCACTAACTTTGCCTGAACAGCAGTAAATCAAAAGCACTTCACCTGGAGGCTGGCATCTAACTCTTTAAATAGTGCTAGCAGTTCAGGTGTGGGGGGTGGTGTTTCTCATGCTATTGAGTGCCTGTTCAGCTGAATATTGGCTTCAGGCAGCAGTACTGCAACACCAATAGTACTATGGAGCCCAATTTCAAGGCCTATGTTCCTTCAATCATTAATAATTATAAGCAGATAATGTTTTTACATGATCTTCCATACTGTCTCCCTTTCTGATCTGAAGATGCTGACATGAGCTGTCAGAAGATTCCACACATATCAGCACAAGTGATTTGCTGAATGTGAGCCTCAGTGGTAACTCTTAACTAGCTATTAGGTTGTGGGGCGGAGTCCAGCCTGATCCTTTCCTTTTTTAGCAGTGGTCATTGAATTGCAATGAGAAAGCAAAACACTAATTGCATTTATTATCTTTAGTCAGGAGCTCTGAGGCTGATTCACCCCCCCCCCCCCCCCCTTATGTTACTGTCTTAGCCAAAGTCAATTAGGGTAACACAGATTGGGAGCTAAATCTGAGACCTTTCTGTCTATTTGACCATTGGAATACAAAATGCTGTAATTGTTAACAAAAAGACAGATCAGGTTCAATGGTCCAGATAGTCTCCTCCTGTTCCAGTGACTCATGTAAAATGACAATTATGCCTAATTATATTGATAAATTTCACTAAATCCTTAAACTCTAGGGTTCTGAAATTTTAAAAGTCTGACATCAATGATTTCTATTGCTGTAAATGTCTTCCATTCCCCACAACACTTTTCCCATATGCGTATTATTTTGCTCACCAAAATCCTTGCCCTTGTTGACCTCCATGGATTTAGTTATTGCCCAGGGCAAAGATTTTGAAATCCTTGTCCTGATTTACAAATCTCACTGCAATCACTCATATTTTTATCTCGAAATCACATTCTGTGTCCTTCCAACGCTGATATACTGAGATGTACTATGAAGCCCCTCCCTCTGTTTGACATATAGTGGTAGAGTCTTCAACCATCTTTCTACTGTACTCTGCAATTGTCTTCCTAAAGCACTCCACTCTCAAAGGCTACCTCAAGCCCCTTTTGATCCATACCTCCGAACTGTGGCCCCCAACTCTTCACCCAAAACTCGAGCAAATATCTGGTTCATCTTGTAAAGAACTTTGGGACATGTGAGATTTGTAAGTCAGGACAAGGATTTCAAAATCTTTGCCCTGGGCAGTAAGTAAATCCATGGAGGTCAACAAGGGCAAGGATTTTAGATAACATAGGTGTATTTTGGCAACTGGCTGAAAACATGAGATCAATGGGTGCACTACTGGTAAGAGATAGCTGTTTGAAAGTTTGGATTTTGCCTGCAATTTTCAGGCTAATTGATCATGATTTGTACTTGCCTGGTCCCCAGAAACCACCAACTGCAGATTTAACAGTTAATTTCTTTGGAGCCACGCATATAGCCTGTACTCTCCCACTTCCAATGAAGGTGCGGAGTATGATGGCTGGAAGTGGGATGATGTCTAAAGAAGGAGGAAAGATGTTACTTGTGTTCACCTATGTGGCACTGGAAGTCCTAATGGAGGAACTAGAGAGGAGGTAGATAATACACAGACAGCAGATGTGACATGAGGGATTAGATTGTCTAAGAGATCATGGTCAGTGTGTAATGTCCTAACTACATACCAATTCCTTCATCTGGACTATACCAGGGTGTCCTTCATGTAGTTGTTCAAGAATTTTTCCTTGCAGACTAGGAGGAATGATCACTTGGATTCCCCAAAATAAACATTTACGTTGGATGGTCAACTCAAGCTTTCTTGACACCTACGTGCTGGAATTTTACTGGCTTACCCACCATGGGAATTGGAACGGGCAAAGGGCAGAGCATGGGAAGGTCATTGACCTCAGGCAAGATTTTATGCTTTCAGGATGAGCAAGGCTGTAAGATCCCACATGGCGTCAAATCAGGATGTGTACAATACATTTCAGATATTGTTCCTTTTAATACAATATCCATCATTTTCCACATCACAGGATCATTTCTGGTATGTCTCTGAATATGGAAAGCTGTCAGGCCAAATGAGCTATTAACGAAAAATAAAGAATGTTAGCAAAAGTATTAGGTGGCATCTGCTCAATAGGTAAAGTTAAGCATGATAATGCATTAACATAGTGCTTAGCACTCTGATTAATGATACTTTATATTGCAGGATTGTGCAGATAAGATTAGTGACCATCTTTGTAATCTACTAGCAGCTAGCAAAGGTATGCCTTTATATGGTCCAAAAATGGTAAAGTTTCAATGATCAGTCAGTTATGTGAAATGATGGCCATATAAATAATAATGACACCTTATACTCTAAGCCCAGCTGGTAAAAGAAGCATAATTAGGTTCAGCACTAGTCAGAGTATGCAAAGCAACAGCTATTGATCATTCGTCTCCCGAAGGCATAATATGTGAAATGACTGCCCCTAATCCATAAGGTGAAGCACCAGAAGCAAGCAGTAATGGTAGTTTTACATTAAAATGATCCAGTACTTCAGACTTCTGCAAAGCATCTTTGATATCCTTGTATGCTTTCTCAATTTCTGCTGTCCAGTTCCATGTTTGTTTCACACATAGTAAATTGTGCAATGATTTCAGTAATGTAGCAAGGTTAGGAACAAATTTGCCATAGTAATTCACTAATCTTTGATTTATTTGATTTGATTTTTTACTGTCACATGTATTAACATACAGCGAAAAGTATTGTTTCTTGCACGCTCTACAGACAAAGCATACAGTTCATAGAGAAGGAAACGAGACAGTGCAGAATGTTGTATTGCGGTTATAGCTAGGGTGCAGAGAAAGATCAACTTAATGCAAGGGAAGTCTATTCAAAAGTCTGATAGCAGCTGGGAAAAAGCTGTTCTTGAGTCGTTTGGTGCATAACCTCAGACTTTTGTACGTTTTCCCCATGGAAGAGAGAATGTCCAACGTTCAAGCGGTCCTTAATTATGCTGACTGCTTTGCTGAGGCAGTGGGAAGTGTAGACAGAGTCAATGGTTGGGAGGCTGGTTTGACTCCTAAAAAGGACCTCAATTGCCTCACATTCATTAGACAGTGTGCTTCTAAAACAGCTTCAATCTTTTGAGATGCTTTATGTAGGGCTTTACTATCAATAACGTGACCCAAATAATAGACGGACATCTGGAAAAAGTCACACTTCTCTTTCCTGATGTGCTGATCAGCTGCTTGAAGATGTTCCAATGTTGTTTCTAAATTATTCAAGTGATCTTGTTCACTGGCCACTGCAATTAGAATATCATTCTGGGGGTGCAGATGTTGTTCCAAAAGACAATCACTTATAATGAAAAACACCTTCATGAGTAACATAGTAAGCAATGGTTGAGATTCAGCAGCTACATTCATCTGTAAATATGTTTGTGAAAGATTAATCTTGCTGAATTTCTGCCCATCTGATAGCCCAGTAAACAAATCTTCAATTAAAAGTAGATATTTATCAGCACATAACACTGGATTTATGATTGTAAAACAATCACCACAAATACAAATGGAACCATTTGGTTTCATGACAGGTATGATGTGAGTAGCTCAGTCACATTTTGGCACATTTGTGCCATGTTTGCTGCTGTTTTGGCTTCTTATGGGCAGTTCCAAAACTGTGGATCTTCATTCCTGCAACAAATTGTGAAGCGTCTTTACATAGTCATGTCCATCCAAAACTGCAATTTCTACTGCTGTCTTTAAAGTCAAAACATGTTCAGTAAGCAATCTTCTTCAAATAGCCTAATTTTGGACACAACAAACTATACAATCTGGAACAGTATCTTCTAATGACTCAGAACTAACAATGTTGTGCCAACCTTTTTAAGGTTGTCACAAACTGAGCAGTGCTTTCACCTTCCACCTGATTCCATTGGAGGAACTGGAACTGTTCCATGATGATCCATGAGAAATGCTCAAGGATCTTTGTCAAGTCATCATGCGTTTTTGAGTCTGGCTTTGCTGGATGATGTGAAGATACCGGCGTTGGACTGGGGTAAACACAGTAAGAGGTCTCACAATACCAGGTTAAAGTCCAACAGGTTTATTTGATAGCAAATGCCACTAGCTTTTAGAGCACTGTCCCTTTGTCAGGTGAGTGGGGAGTTCTGTTCACAAACAGGGCATATAAAGGCACACATTCAGTTTACAGAATACTGATTAGAATGCGAGTCATTACAACTAATCAAGTCTTAAAGGTGCAGACAATGTGAGTGGAGAGAGCGTTAAGTAATGTGAAATGTGTATTGTCTCCAGACAGGACAATTAGTGAAATTTTGCAAGCCCAGGCAAGTCGTTATAGGGGTTACAGATATTGTGACATGAACCCAAGATCCCGGTTGACGCCATCCTCATACGTGTGGAACTTGGTTATCAGTCTTTGTTCAGCGACTCTGCGCTGTCGTGTGTTGTGAAGACTGCCTTGGAGAACGCTTACCTGAAGATCAGAGGCCGAATGCCCGTGACTGCTGAAATGTTCCCCAACAGAGACAGAACAGTCTTGCCTGGTGATTGTCGGCTTTAACAATACACGACAGCACAGAGTCGCTGAGCAGAGACTGATAGCCAAGTTCCGCACACATGAGGATGGCCTCAACCGGGATCTTGGGTTGATGTCACACTATCTGTAACCCCCATGACTTGCCTGGACTTGTAAAATCTCACCAACTGTCCTGTCTGGAGACAATACACACCTCTATAATGCCCTCTCCACTCACATTGTCTTTACCTTTAAGACTTGATTAGCTGTAAAGACTCACATTCCAATCATTATTCTGTAAACTGAGTTTGTGTCTTTTTATATGCCCTGTTTGTGAACAGAACTCCCACTCACCTGACAAAGGAACAGCACTCTGAAAGCTAGTGGAGTTTGCTATCAAATAAACTTATTGGACTTTAACCTGGTGTTGTGAGACTTCTTACTATGTTTGCTGGATGGACCAAGCTCTGGAGCAAATTGAAGGTTTTACTTCCTATTATACTGAGAAAAGTTGGCACAAGCAACTTGTCTGCAGTTTTATTTGCCTGTACAAAAAAAACGTATTGCATAGGAACTCCATGATTCACTTTCTTCATTGAAAGGACCCATGACACCACATTGTCTTGTCATTTCTCTTACGAGCACTGGCAACATAAGACTGCTCAGTATATTACTTTAATTTTGCTGTCTTCCCAGTGCTTCCCTTTTTACCTTAGAGACTATTGAGTTGATTTCTTTTTTCAAATGGCCCAATCCTTAAAGCAAAGCTTGTTTTCAAATATGCCAGATAATGCCTAGAATCTCACGGTTCTCTGATCGGAAAAACCCCCTCTTTTAAAATGACATAAAAAGCTTCCATCCAGTGAGGTGTGGTGAGGTGAGTCTCCTGTTCTGCCGTTTCGCATCTCCAACACCTTGCAGCTCAGAAGAGTTTGCCGACTGTCTTTTTTCCCAGTAAATAATGCGATTTTTTTTCCTTTTTGTTTGGTCTTCCTTCATTGGCACTTCAATCTTGTTGTTGATTTTCCTCAACCTTCTGATATTTTAAGTACAAGGACCCACAACTTATTGTCATTTAGGATCTTCTCTTGATGTTCACGATGAAATAAAATCCCAGTCTGACACCAATTCTCTTTTTGTAATGTCCTAACCACGTTAGGGATGGTGGGTTTTAACCAAAATGAAAAGATTTGCACAAGTAGATCTAAAATAACAACAACAGATTTATGGTAGGAGCCCAATGATATTACCAGCAATTTATGTGACTGTTTCTTCTAGTAATCATGCACAATGACCTTGCCTCAGGATGTTATTAAATGCCAAATTTAATGATTTGACACAACTGATCATGGTAAGATCTCATTTCATAAACATACTGCTTAATAATTCCACCACCGCCATCAGCAGCATTGTGTTTGTATCAAAGGGAAATCATTTTTGGCAAATTTATTGGTGTTCTTTCAGGACATTTGTTATATTTTCAGGGTGGATAAAGTAGATGTAGTCTAATTGGATTTCCAAAAGACATACAGTAACTTCCTGAAACTTCACTCCATGGTAACATTTGGTAACCTCCTTGGAAAAGCACAGCCTCTTTATCCACTATTTTGGATGTAAATACTGGAGTACGCCTCCTTCAATTTCTCACATCGAGCAAGGGAGAATCCCCGATATAACATCCATCACCAAGCACTCTCTTTTTCCCATGATTCCCACAAGGTCATCGGTAAGATATAGCAGCACATTTTCTACTCTATGCAGGCAACAGATCCTACAATAATGGTTACTACACAAGATAAGAGTTGAAGATGTTGGGGGTAATATATTAGCATGGATAGAAGACTGGCAACTCAGCCACTAGTCAGCGTATTGGTGTCAGTCCCCAGTCCAGATCATAGAATCCGTACAACGCAGAAAGAGGCATTCAGCCCATCGAGTCTACACCAACCAAAACCCACCCAGGCCCTATTCCCATAACCCCACATATTTTATCCTGCTAATCCCCCTGACACTAGGGTCAATTTAGCATAACCAATCAACCTAAACTGCACATCTTTGGATCGTGGGAGGAAACCGGAGCACCTGGAGGAAACCCACACAGACATTGGTGATAAGTGGAGATGGTTAGTGGCAAGAAGGGAGATCTGGTGGTAAACTACCTGCCAAATCGAAATGATAGTTAACATGAAAGGTGACCAACCAGCATTGTGGTGATCTCATGCAACATGGTAAAAACTAAAAGAGAAAGGAAAGGAATATGGTGGATTGGCTAATTAGCAGGAAGAAGAGTCTGCCTGCGCCAACCTGGGAGGCTCCACTAGCATACATGTTCAGCATCAACTATGATCTTGACTGCCACAGACGATACAGTCCAAGCTTTGGGGCCCGAAACTTCACTCCATGGTAACATTCGGTAACCTCCTTGGAAAAGCACAGCCTCTTTATCCACTATTTTGGATGTAAATACTTCAATTTCTCACATCGAGCAAGGGAGAATCCCCAGCATAATGTCCATCACCAAGCACTCTCTTTTTCCCATGATTCCCACAAGGTCATCAGTAAGATATAGCAGCACAGTAATCACTCTTTTTAGATGAAGTCTTGAGAAAATACTTAGGGAAAATTTTGATAGAGTGGTGAAGTCTTGACAAAGTATCCTAGAAAATATCAAAAGTCCTCTTCAATGCCAGGATAGTCAGTTAGTCTCAATCATCAACTGAACATTGAAAGCTGAGTTTGACATTAAGTAGTGCTCAAAATCCTCAACAAGGACTTGTTCATTCCTATTCACAGATTATTTTAGGTGAAGTTAAATGAAACATTTCCCATTATAACACCTTGCAGCCTCTTTAACGAATGCTCTCAGGCAATTCAACTGTCAACCAACCCTTGATCTGGGAGGCCACTCCTAACACACCCTTTAACCAAGATGATGTCTTGTGCTAAACATAGGCTAACCTGGCATTTTAATTAAGTCCCCAGGTTGGCCACTTCAGAGGTCTGTTAGTATTATGCCAAAATGATCCCTTACTAAAGTACAAATGATTATACATGAGGGTTTTTTTTGTTCTTGTACAAGAAGTTGATGTACTTTTTGAAATATGATTTGTTACAGAATCCATGCTATAGTATAGATTTCATAACACTTGTCAGTACATAAAATGATTGAGAGGCCTCTTAAGGATCAACAAGAGATGGATGACATCCTAAATTAATAATACTCATCAGTATTTACTGTTGAAAAAAGCATGGATGTTAGGGAATTTGGAGAAATAAATAGTGATGTCTTGAGGAGTGTGCATACTACAGGAAAGGAGGTGCTGGAAGTCTTAAAGTGCATCAAGGTAGATAAATCCCTGATGAAATCTATCGCAGGACATTGTGGGAAGCTAGGGAGGAAATTGAGGGTCCCCTACCAGAGATACTTGAATCATTGATAGTTACGGGTGAGGTGCCTGAAGATTGGAGATTAATTTATATTAATGATTTGGATGAGAATATAGGAGACATGGTTAGTAAGTTTGCAGATGATACTAAGATTGGTGGCATAGTGGACAGTGAAGAAAGTTATCTCCAATTGCAACGGGGTCTTGATCAATTGGGCTAGTGGACTGATGAATGCCAGATGGAGTTTAATTTAGACAAATATGAGGTGATGCATTTTGGTAGATTGAACCAGGGTAGGACTTATTCAGTTAATGGTAGGGCATTGGGGAGAGTTACAGAACAGAGATCTAGGCGTACATGTTCAAAGCTCCTTGAAAGTGGAGTCACAGGTGGACAGAATGGTAAAGAAGGTGTTCCGCATGCTTGGTTTCATTGGTCAGAACATTGAATACAGGAGTTGGAATGTCTTGTTGAAGTTGTACAAGACATCAGTAAGGCCACATTTGGAATACTGTGTGCAATTCTGGTCACCCTATTGTAGAAAGTATATTATTAAACTAGAAAGAGTGCAGAAAAGATTTACTAGGATGCTACCGGGACTTGGCGGATTGAGTTATAAAGAGAGGCTGGATAGACTGGGACTTTTTTCTCTGGAGCGTAGGAGGCTAATGGGTGATCTTATAGAGGTCTATAAAATAATAAGAGGCACAGATCAGCTAGATAGTCAATATCTTTTCCCAAAGGTAAGGAAACCTAAAACTAGAGGGCATTGTTTAAGGTGAAAGTGAAGAGATACAAAAGTGTCCAGAGTGGTAATTTTTTTCACACAGAGGGTGGTGTGTGTCTGGAACAAGCTGCCAGAGGTGGTAGTAGAGGCGGGTACAATTTTGTCTTTTAAAAAGCATTTAGATAGTTACTTGGGTACAATGGGTATAGAGAGATGTGGGCCAAATGTGGGCAATTGGGATTAGCTTAGTGGTTTTTTAGAAAAAAGGGCAGCATGAACAAGGTGGGCTGAAGGGCCTGTTTCCATGCTGTAAACCTCTATGACTCTACTCAACATATGTGAACCAAACCTCAGTAACTTACTGTGTTGCATTGTACTAAATTGTACATTGCAATTACGTGCTAAAACAGTTGGGAAGTTCAATGTTAATAATTTATGTTAATTAGATATTATAATGAAGAATAGTCGCTCAACTATGAAATGAGCTTCCAAATAACAGCACATCTCAATATCCCCAACAATGGATGCATTTGCAAAGGGATTGCTGAGTGACCCATCAGATCACAGTAACTAAAAGATATCAGTTTCAGCACCTGGTCCTTCTCATATTAGCAGACAGCAGTAAATATAACAATATTGATGTCATGATTGGCCTACCTTCCCTACAATTTGAAAACTGCCACACTTCATTCATAAAATCCGTGAAGGTACACTGCAGTATAATTACAGTACGTTTTTGGATTGAAATTCCACACCGAAGGGAAGGGAAGAGAAGAAAAGAAAAGCTTCCAGCTTTTCTTAATTCATTAATGTGATGTATACATTGTGGCAATGTCAGTATTTTTTGCCCATTTCTAATTGCTCTTGAAAATGTGGTGTTGATCACCTTCAGGAATATATGGTTTACTAGGCCATTTCAAACAACAGTTAAGTGTAGGACTCAAGTCTCTGTAGGCCTGACACAGATTAGGACAACAGATTTCTTCCCTTCGAGGACATCACTGAACCACATGGTTTTTTACATTAATCTGATCATTTCACAGTTACCATTACTGATTATTCCAGATGTTTAATTAATTAATTGAATTTAAGTTCCCTTGCTGTCATAACAATAACAAGTAATATTTATGTCTTTAATAGAATAGCACATCCCAAGGCATTTTCACAAAGGCATCATTACACAAAATATGACATTGAGACACAAGAGGAGATGTTTGGATAGGTGGCCAAAAGCCTTTGGGTAGTCTCTTAAAGAAAGAAAGCAAGGTTTACAAGGTGAGATTTGAGCTTCTGTTACTACATCATTAAACCAGGTCTCTTTTGCTTTGATTTATTATTGTCATATATATTGGGATACAGTGAAAAGTATTGTTTCTTGCGCACTATACAGACAAAACATACATTTCACAGAGTACGTAGGGGAGAAGGAAAGGATAGGATGCAGAAATCTAGTAGCACAACAGTGATACTACCATAATCCCCATATTAGGAATAGATAGAATTCTGCTTGTCTATGATACCTTGGAAAATGGTTACTTACTTAGTTTGGTGACGCTCTGGTGGATTATTGAGGTCTATGTTACTGCACTGCTGCAAAATCAGTGCCCTCAAACTCAACAAATTGTCTAAAATTTGACACAGACAGAACTTCAGGGAAGTGAAACCTCTGGCTGACCGTAGTTGATTGTGAGGATGGTTCGGACAGGCCCTCACTCTCTGTAACAAATGCAACTATGAAGTATTTTTCATAAAACATCTGAGAAAATATGCTGATTAGTGAACCAAACACAGAGGTCGATCCTTCAATGACACGTTTAAAATTAATCTTCTGGCCAGAGCTATGTGTTCACACTAGTATTATGGGTTGTTTCATTTCATTATCTTTACAAAAATATTCAAAACATTCATCACATATCTTGCATATAAAAATTGACTTTTTTTCAGGCTGATCATAAATTAAATGATGGATGTTGATGGGGTTTTGAGTACGGATGTCTTCAAAAGGTAAAATGGGTGCCCACAATTGGCTGTATGGTGACAAATATAATGTAATATAATAATTACAGAAGCAAACAATCATAGGGTCAATTGGAATAGGTTGTTTACCTATTCAATTTAATAAGTGAAAATGCTCATTTGTCTGCAGGCATATTCTGCACAATTAACTTGATCTTCATGCAGCAGTTTATTGGATATTCGTATGGGAGTCATTTTAAAAGCTGTGTATGGAGTGCACCCTTGCTCCAGTATGCAAATTAATATACAATAAGTGTAAGGATAGTTCACCACAGAAGTGTCAGAAGCAGCATTGTGAACCCATAAATCATATTGCATGAATGTTTGCAAGATGTACCCTCCTAAAGCAGCATTACAATGATGGATAAAGTGCAAAGACAGCTTTCATGGGGGATTGATATTTGTTCTTGGGAAACTCCTCCCACACACTGCAAGGAAGGGGAATAAAAAAGATCCACTCAACAGCAAGACAGCACCTGTTCTTGCTGGTTGTACCTCCAATCAAAAAACTAACAGAACACAGTAAGCATTTATTAGTTTTAATTTAAAACAGAGAGCATAGTGCAGCCTATTTCAAGGCTAGTTAATTTCATATCATAAACTGATGAATTTCTTACATATTATATCCAATTTCATTCATTGATTATTATTGTCAATCTTCCTGATTTCAGAAACATTGTTGCTTTTCCTTCATCATATTCTCCTCCCCCCACTGCCCCCATGCCTCCCCAGCCATCACCTGCTCCCCTGATGTTGACGACTCTACTAGAATTTGGTTCTGTGATATATATATATAATGCTTGGCCCAAATGTCCATTATTTGTGTGAACCTTGGCAGTGAATGTTAGCAGGGTAATTGGTCCAGGAAGGCATCAAAGCCAAACCCAAAACTGTATTTATCTGACATTTACAACCTCACTTCCAGCAGAGGTTTCTGTGGCTGATTATCAGCACTGAATGCTGAGTTTAATTACAATGTCCTTAGTGCTGCCCAGCATAAATGCAGTTAACACAGTACAGACTAAGGATTCAACTCGTCTACAGGGCTCAATTATATAACGACTAAAGCCACTAGGTTATATTCCTGAAGGTGGTCAACACCCATGTTGGGATTCCGCATGTGACCCATTTGAGAGCCACAGTAAGTTCATCGTTCACTCAGACTCATAGCAATTCAGACGACTCTGTCTAAATCAGTTATTAATCCATTCAATGAGCTGTCATTCACTACACCCTGAAGACGAGAATTCCAAATACAAAGCTCCCACTAGGAATTCTTCTTCATCCTCAATAGAATTCACCCTCAATGGAAGACCCCCTTATTTTGAAACTGTTCCTCTGCCACCTCCATCCAGGCTTCCTTGTCCAGGTAGTGGTGAAAAGTCGTTTCTCTTTTCATTGGTTTGTTTAACTCTTGTACATTAAAATGTGAAATCTTGTGGAATCATTCTTTTGATCAAGATCTAGGGGTTTGAATTTCTTTTTAAAGAGTTACAGTGCAGTAAGCTCTTGTTCGGTGAGCAATCTGTTCAATAAAGGGCAGGATTGAGCTATGCTGTCTTCACAACCCATATATAAAGACTGGCCACTTGGTACGAGGATCTGGAGCGCATCTAAACTTGTCAAATATATAGGTTAGGGCTTCCCAAAATTTGAGACCACTAGTGGGGCCACAAGTTGGGACTTTGGGGTCTTTAACTCCAAGATGCCAAAGGCTGCTGTGGAGCTCAATCCCATCTCTGACAGCTGTGTAGCCCCTTTAAACATTTGCAATTTTTTGTTGTTGGTAGGTGTGGCCTAATAGATTGCATGTTGAGGAAAAAGCCAATAAATAAATATGTATTTTTTAAAGAAACCCTGCCTTTTCATCAACTCCCCTCCCCCACCATGCTTATCCCCTGTTGCCACATTCTGGGTAACTACTGAACCCTCCTTCCCAACTCAATAATTGAAGCCTCTCCCCAAACCCATCCACCACCCCACAGCTAATGTCTCACCCTCTGCATAACAACTGAAGCCTCACCACCCCCTCCCCACTCCAGCCCCACTCAACAGCTGAGCCACCCCACTCCTACCTGTACCCTGGCTCAAAGTCTCATACTCCACAGATCTTTACTCTGGGGGTGGGGGAGGAGGGTCTGAGGTGTTAAAATGTGGTCTTGCTGAGAAAAGGTTTGCAATGCATTAATCTAGTTCATTTATAGCAAGCTTAGGGATCAAAAGTAACACCCTCATGAATGTAGATTGCTTACTGATAATGTCAAGGGCCTTCCTCTGCTTTTTGTTGTCCTTGAAAAGCAGTAAAATAAACACTTCTCTTGATTGTGTCTTAGGCCATAAACTGACAAACAGATTTACTAAAGTATAAGTGCAGAAATGAATAGAAGCATTGGCACAATGTGGATTTACAGCTGTCAAAGGATTAACTATCTCTTGTTGGTAGACAGAAAATAATAAACAATTGCATCAGCTGCACTAAATGACAATGTGAATGGAACTATACGCAAGACCCTTGAATATTAACCCGAAGCTGAACTGTCCAGGATGTCTTTCTCTGTCTGATCACTTAAAATTCAGACAACCTAATTCAGCTGAACAGAATTTACGAAGTAAGGAACATAAGATAAGAATTAGGAGCTGGATTAAACCATTCAGCTCTTCAGGTCTGCTCTACCATTTAATAAAATCGTGGTTGATCCAATTGTGCATTTGACTCCACTTTCCTGTCTGTGTCCCATAACCCCTGAGTCCCTTGTGGACTATTACAACTACAGTGCTCCTCCTCTATAAGAGTTACAGGCTAGATCTGTCCACACAAAATATTTGTCTCCCTAGTGATTCACGCAGGGACAGAACAATATATCCTGGCTAATTTACACAATATAAGTTGATCTCCACAATTCTCTGCATCATTTAACATCTAACACAGTATTCCCTCTCCTTTTCCTCCACCTCCTCAACAACATTAATAGGACCATCGGACTATTCCACCATTTGATAAGATCATGGCTGATCTGGTTGTGGTCTTAACTCTACTTTCTGCTCTCCAAAACCCACAATTCCCTTGTCTATCAAAAACCTAACTAATACAGTCTTGAATAAATTCAATGAACTAGCACTCGCTTCTCTCTAGGGAGAAGAAATTCACAAATTAACAACCCTCTGAGGAAAAGATTCCTCCTCATCTCTGTTCTATAAGAAAGAACTCTTATTTATTAACTGTGTCCCCTCATTCTAATGTCTTCCACAAGGGGAAACATCCTTTGGTTAGCTACCTGATCAAATCCCCTCAGGATCTTATATGTTTCAATTTGATCGTCTGCCAGTCTTCTAAACTCTAATAGGTAAAGGCCTAACCTGTTCAACCTTTCTTCTAAAGGTTTTAATCCCAGAAATGAGTCCCAGTGAACCTTCTTTGAATTGCTTCTCACAATTATGCCTTTTTTCAAATAAGACGACCAAAACCGTACACTATTCCAGATGTAGTCTCGCTAATGCCCTGTACAGCTGCCGTAAAATTTCCCAATGCTTATGTTTTATTCCCCTTGCAATAAACACCAACATACAATTTTCCTTCCTAATCACTTGCTATGTCTGCCTTCTAACTTCTTGTGATTCATGCATCAGGACACCTAAATTCTTCTGTAGCAGAGTTCTGTAATCTCTCTCTATTTATACTGCTTTTCTATTCTTCCTGCCAAAAACAAACATGTTCAAATTTCCCACGTTTTGCTCCATCTGTTAAATTTTACCTAATCACTTAACCTAGCCATGTCCCCTTTACTTCTTCTTGATAATTTATTTTCCTACTTACCTTAATGTCATTGGCAAGTTTGGTGAATGTACATTTGGTCCCTTCATCCAAATCTTAATAAAACAATAAGACTATAAGTAGTTGAGGTCTCAGTATTGATCCCAATTGCACTCCTCCAGTTACAGCTCGCCAACCCAAAAAAGATCCATTTATCCATAATCTCGGCTTCCTGTTAGATAACCAGTATTTATCCTTGCTATAACGTTACCCCTATTAACTTTTGAAATGACACATTATCAGTTGCTTTTTGAAAATTCCAGTTACACCTCATCTAAAGGTTCCCCTTATTTTACCTTGCTTGTTAAATCTTTGAAGAACTCTAATAAATTTGTTAAATATGGTCCCCTTTGCACAAAACCATTTTCACCGTACCTAATTCCATTATGATTTTCTAAGTATCCTGCTAAGATCTCTGCAATAATGGATTCCAGCATTTTCCCCTACGACAGATGTTAGGCTACTGACCTCCAGTTTGCTGCTCTCTGTCTCCCTTCTTGAATAAGGTGATCATCTACTTAGCTATTACTACATTAGCTATTCCTTCCAGAATCTAAGGGATATTGGAAGATTGTAACCAATGTGTCTGCTATCTCTGCAGCCACTTCTTTTAAGAGCTTACGGTGCAGGCCACTTTGTGCTGGGGACTTTTCAGCTTTTAATTTTTCAAGTATCTTCGAGAAGTTTTCTAAGTCTTTTACAGTGAAGCCAAAAACAATTTTTTAAAAAATCTTTATTCCAATTCAATCCAATCCAATCAAATCAAATTCAATTCAGAGTCCCAACAAGTTGGGACATTCCCGATCCAAGCTGACCAGACAGGGCTCTCACCTCCTGTCTTGGGCTCGATCTACATGATCCACGTTGATTGGAGTAGGTTTAGCTCCTCCTCCAAGGCTTGATCTCATTTGCATCTTAGCCAAAAGGTACTTGTTCAACACTTCCACTGTTTCCTTTTTTCACATTAGTAATTTCCCATTTTCACTCTCTAGAGGACCAACACACATTTTAGTTACTCTTTTCCTATTTAAAAACTCTCATTAAAACATTTATACAACTCATACTAAAATAAATGTTTGAATATCTTCTTGTGTACAACAAATCTTGCATTATCCAAGGAAACAATGGCCAGAAATTTCCCAATATCATGAATGCAGCTTTGGAGCATGGAGGCACATTGCATTTTTGAAATGGGAGAGTTGGATTTGCTGCCAAATGGGATGCTGCCTCCTCCTACTTTTCCTGGAGGTGGCAGCACACTGGTAACAGCAATGTGCCTGACAGTAGCAAACAGATAACAAGCCTATTAATGACATATTAGATGGCATTTCATAAGCATACTACATACATGGCAGCATTGTGCTCCCACTCTGTCCACATCCTATCAAGTAAGAGACCACAGCTGCAAAGAGGAAGGTATACACTCGATTACATATGATTGCAATTTAACTGATATTAGCAGAAAATGGTAAGGCAATAGCCTTGCTATTGAGTGTGGATCCATGGAGAAGAATGTTCCCGATTGTCACAAGCACCATATCTCACTCTTGCTGATGCTGATGGCAGCTGTATTCTTCCCTGTCAGTTGTGTCACCTGGACCTCAACAGGACTCACACTGGTCACACAGTGAAGCTGAACAGCTGCTATTGCAGTGGGCTACGCTGATGTGAGCTCCCTCCTGTGAAACCCATCTGCTTTCTCTCGTCTGACAATGAACACAGAAGTGGCCTGTTATTTGACCACTTTCTATAAAATTAAGCTGACAGGCCCACTAGAGAATAGCACATCCTTGGGACCCAAAAGTGGTCCCAACATCAGTTTTTGGATGCTGTGGAAAAATTCAACCCTATAATTCTGCCCAAAAGGACTCTGACCTAAAGGCATTACAAACAAAACCTTGGGCCACCTACAAAATGAATTAAAAAATAATCTGTCCAATACCTTATCAGCCAGTGCTTTCTGATATTCCATCAATGGTTAAAATTTCAGTAGAAGTGGGTGGCAATTTCCACAAATTCATCCCATGAAGTACAGCACATTTTACCTATACCAAAATGATAAATTATAGCGTGTGACCAATGAAAGGTACTGGGTGAAATTCTTCAGCCCCATCAGCTCCAGGCATTGTTGTAGGTGGGATGGAAAAATTTGGAGAGCTACTGGGTCCAGAAAATCCTGGCCACTGACTCTATACATTTTTTATAATGCTCACAGTGACAGCAATGGCATTTCTACTGATATGCTGTAATTTAATTCTGACGTGGTTGGTGCCCTACTAAGGCAAGTTAAAATCTTCACCTAATTATTCTGATCGTGTCAGAGAACATCTCCCAAATCACATATACCAGCATCAATCTGTATGACAAAAGACTGGTTATAATCAGGATGTCCCATTACTGAAGTTCTCAATTAATTCACTTTCAAGGACCTTAAAAGTATTGTTATCCCCTTGGGTCCACTTTCAAGTCAGACATTTTTCTTCAGTACATTCAGGGTTTGTACAATTACCAAGTTGTCTGGCACAAAGCTGTAATATCATCCTATTATCCAAGAATCTCTCTTTATTACTTCATTCTCAGAGACTTCAGGAAAAATAAGAGGCAATGCCACAACTGTACAACATGACAGAACAATTTTATATCGTCTTTAAGAAGCAGCTGTCAGTATATTTTACTGTCGCAGGGATTTGTTTCAATCCCTTTGATCAAAATTTGGAGAAAATAATGGCAAACAGAGTAAACAGTTTTCTCCTCTAAGACCCCTTAAGAACTATTCCATTAATATTTCAAAGCATTTTAAGCTCAAATGGCATGGCCTTAAATTGTTACAAGTCACACTTTGTTACAAGGGTACCTTGCTTATTGGATTCACCTTCATCTACCAATAGCTACTTGCTTTAGTGCTCGTGCAGAAAGGTGTACCAAGAGGGTCCAGAATTTAATTCATGGTGGTTAATGGGCATACACCTCACTGAGTGTGATATAGCCAAACCAGCAGAGTTCATCCGGCATTAACCGAAATGTCATCAACAAAAAGTCCAGCAGTTTCATTTTCTTAAAGAATTAAATGATTGATGAATCCTTAAGTAATCTAGAAGTTCCTCACTTTTGAGACAATGTTGTGCCATTTTTCTTTTTTGCGGCACATGGACTGTACTAGAAGCAAGTTTTGCGAATACTGCCAATATCAATAACAAAGCTAAATAAACAGGACCAATCTGACCATTTTGAAGAAACTAAGAAAAACTGTAAAACACTAATCCAACAAAATCTCTGTCTTTTGAAATCCTCAGCAATGCAGATAAAGGTTTTCCTTCTTGTCATCCAATTTAAAACAATCCAATCCAGGTTAATTCTGTGCTCTATCCACACAAACAAATAGTTTCTCAGCACAACACCTTAATCAAAAGCATTTGCCACCAAAGTAATCCATCAATTCAACATTTGATGCTTGGTAACTGATCAAATCAGAATCATTTATAAACTCCAATCTCATCAAAGATACCTCAGAAAATAAAACATGAAGATGACTGCTTTGGGTTGCTAACAATTATTATAAAACAAGAGATGCTCAACAAGGAATCATTGTAGGAATGATGTAAAACTACAGGGTACCTGGAGAAAGGTTATAGCTGACAAGAGAAGTTCTGATATATTTAACATCTCAGACAATTTTATCTACTGTCTTAGCCATTTAGCCTAAAATAAAGATAAGAGCAGTAAAAAAGTGACAAGATTCTTTGTGCAATTTGTCCTACAATTAGTTTGTTTATTTGAAAATCGTATAATTTTGACTTTTTCCTTCATGATTTCAGAACATAGAAACTTTTGACCTCTTACTATCTTTCAATAGTATTTATTTAACCAGTTCTCATTTTACTGACAATTATGCCAAATAACAATCAATTTCCCCTCTTAGTTTTTTTTAGATGTATAAGTATTTGTGAATAGTATCTTGCTCTCTTGAAATCCCATTGTCATTCCCAGTTAATGGCTAAAGAATCTCTTGCTTTTTGAATATAAATCATCAGAACATGCCTGTCAATTGATTTTTTTTTGCCTGTGCTTAAATTTTAACTTGTATTCTGCTTGGTAGAATGTTAGGGGTTAACACACCGAAGCTGGACTGGATAGCATCCAACAGAATAATTGTCAGCTCAGACCAGATAGTTAAAGGACTTTGCAAGGTATGGGTTTTGAACAACCAATGCAATGGCTGGTCTGAAGTGGGTACTGTTTCATGGACCAGAGCCATTTGGACCTGATATTTATGCGAGGGGAGCTATTGGGGAAAGTGGGGATGGTGGAGGGGTGGGATTCCAGAAATGCTCGGATCATTGAAGTCCTGTTGAAATTTACGACGGGGGAAAATCCAGCTGTAATTTCACCGCCATACCTGCCCCACAACCAGGGCGGGGGTGGCTCGCAGAACGGAATTCTTCATTAGCCTTGGGCAGAAGGGTGCCCCAGCGAGGTCGTAAAATACTGGCCAGAGGACTGTCTGTCTGTCTGTCTCGCTCTACGATGCTGCCAGGTCTGCTGAGTTCATCCAGTATTTTCTGTTTTTATTTCAGATTTCCAGCATCCACTGTCTTTTGCTTTTAAGTTTTTAATAAATTTAATTAATCATCTGGGTTATTGAGATTGGCATTCTTAGAAAATTACTGAATTTCCTATAAAGGAACTGGAATTGGGCAAAATCAGAAATCAACTCCACTTACACTGCCTGCAGCTCTTTAACTTCTTAGCCAATTCAAGAGAATGGCCCTCAGGATGGAAAGTTGCCAAGTTTGAATGGATTTATCAGTCTCCTCCTAATAATATCTGGCTGCCTACTTCAACACATTTTAAAGATGTATCAATGGATTCAAGGTCAAATGCTTTTCTATTCCACCAAAATAAGAAATAGATTTTTAAAATTTTTTTTTCAATTACTATTTTGCAGTAATTAAGCCCTGAATGTGAGTGAAATAAGGCAGAGCTTGCAATCATGTGTTTTTTATTCATTTGCGGGCATTGCTGGCTGGCCAGTATTTATTGCCCATCCCTAGTTGCATTTGTTCAGCGAGCAGTTGACAGTCAACCACTTTGCTGTGGCTGTGGAGTCACATGTAGGCTAGACCAGGTAAGAGTGGCAGATTTCCTTCCCTTAAATGACATTAGTGAACCAGATTTTTTTTTTCAACAATTGACCATGGTTTCATGGTCATCAGTAGATTCTTAATTCCAGATATTTTTTATTAATTCGAGTTCCACCATCTGCTGTGGCGGGATTTGAACCCGGGTGCCCAGAACATTAGCTGAGTTTCTAGATTAATTATCTTGTAATATTACTAGGCCATCGCTTATGAATACATAAAAAAAATTAAACTGATGATTGGGATTGTCCCAGTGATGACTTCCATCACTGTGCCCACCAGAATCTGTTGGGTTAGTGGGCACATCATTTGCATGACGCTAACAGGCACCTGTACCACAATGTGCTAATCTCAGTTGAACGTAGTTGGAAATGCCAGTGCTATCTATCATCCAAAGCCAACGGCGTAGGCAAAAGGGGTGAACAAATTTTGCCTCAATTTATTTTGATTTATAAATAAAGGATTAAGAAAAAATAAATTAACTTCTTGTTTCTCTTTAGCCCAAGGATGCTGCAGTTAACCCACAGCTTCCACATCTGAGTCCTGACAAGTCAAAACAATTTACTTATTATGCAATTTTGTTCAGAACTACATGTAAGGTTGGAAGTTTCAGAAGAGTTTTATCTCTTAGCAATTAGCGTAGGTTACAATCACACATTGGTAAATTATTTTCTTATTGTGTCCCAATTGATCCATTGCTTTATATTAACAATACTTCAATTGCAAAAGGATTTTATTAAAAAAAAGATATTTTATATCCTGCTCATGCTTACACATTGGGGTAATCTCAACCCCAAAAATCAATGGGTTGGAGTTAGGTGACGTATAACATTTAAAAAAAAAACTCACCATGTTGCGAACCTACACCCAACCTACTCATTTTTGGTTTTAAAGAGACAGGCAAGGGTGAGCATACTGTTCCCAAGAGGTGGGTTAATAATTTAGATACACTGTAACTCTCCCAGCCAGAAATCTATTATTCAGAAGCACCAGTTGTTCGGAAATATTTGGAACAGACCTTCAACATCATTGACAATATTTTAATAAAGAACCTTGGCAGTGGAGACGTGGAAGATACAGATTTGGAAAAGTAAAATTATTTTAATGTATTATCACTGTTCCAGCTTCCAGATAAATATTTATACCTATGGTGTTTCCATTTTACACAGTTGTGGCTAGGTTTTCTAATGTCATTCTATAATTCACAAAATATTTAGATCTGGAAATAACTTTGTTCCAAGCATTCTAGACTGGAAAATTTACAGCATATTACAGAAACGTAGAAGAAAGGAGTAGAGGGAGCCATTTGGCCTTTCAAGCCTGTTCCACCATTCATTATGATCATGGCTGATTATCCTACTCAATAGCCTAATCCTGCTTTTTCCCCATAACCTTTGATCCCATTTGCCCCAAGTGCTATTTCTAGCCATCTCTTGAATACATTCAATGTTTTGGCATCAACTACTTCCTGTGGGAATAAATTCCACAGGCTCACCACTGTTTGGGTGAAGAAATATCTCCTCACCTCCATCCGAAATGGTCTACCCTGAATCCTCAGACTGTGACTCCTGGTTCTGGAATCCCCCTCCTTCAGGAACATCCTCCCTGGATCTGCCTTGTCTAGTCCTGTTAGAACTTTATAAGTCTCTATCAGATACCCATCATTCATCTAAACTCCAGCAAAAACAATCCTCACCTTGTTAATCTCTCCTCATACATCAGTCCTGCTATCCTCGAAATCAGCTTGGTAAACCTTTGCTGCATTCCCTCAAGAACAAGAGCGTCCTTCCTCAGAAAAGGATACCAAAACAATACACAGTACTCTAGGTGTGGCCTCATCAAGGGCCTGTATAATTGCAACAACACATTTCTGCTCCTGTACTCAAAACCTCTAGCAACGAAGGCCAACATACCATTTGCATTCTTTATTGCCTGCTGCAACTGCACGCTTACCTTCAGTGATTGGTGCACAAGGACACCCAGGTCCCACTGCACATTCCCCTCTCCCAATTTACAGCCATTCAGATAGTAATTTGCCTTTTTGTTTTTGCTTCCAAAAAGTGAATAACCTCACATTTATCTAAATTATACTGCATCTGCCATTGATTGGGTTTCTCACCTAATCTATCCAGATCATTCTGAAGAACCTCTGCATCCTCGTTGCAGTTCACCCTTCCACCCAACTTGGTATCATCTGCAAACTTTGAGATAGTACATTTTATTCCCTCATCCAAATCATTAATATATATACTATATATAGTGAATAGCTGGGGTCCCAGAACCGATCCTAGTTACTGCCTGTCAATTTGAAAAGCATCCATTAATTCCAACTCTTTGTTTCCTCTCTGCCAACCAGTTTTCTATCCATCTCGATACGTTTCCCCCGATCCCACATGCTTTAACCTTGCACAATAATCTCTTATGCAAAGTCCAAATATATTACATCGACTGGCTCCCCCTTATCAACTCTATTAGTTACATAGATAGAATCATAGAACCCTACAGTGCAGAAAGAGACCCTTCGGCCCATCGAGTCCGCACCAACCATGATCCCACCCAGACCCTACCCCTACATATTTTACCCACTAATCCCTCTAACCTAAGCATCTCACTAAGGGGCAATTTTAGCATGGCCAATCAGCCTAACCCACACATCTTTGGACTGTGGGAGGAAACCAGAGCACCCAAAGGAAACCCATGCTGACATGAGGAGAATGTGCAAACTCCACACAGACAGTGACCTGAGCCAGGAATCAAACCCAGGTCCCTGGAGCTGTGAAGCAGCAGTGCTAGCCACTGTGCTACTGTGCCATCTTCAAAGAATTGACATCTTCAAAGAATTCCAACAGATTTGTCAAGCATGATTTTTCCTCTTCATAAATCCATGCTGTCTCTGTCTGGTCCTGCCAAAGCTTTCTCAATGCTATAAAGTCCTTGATAATGGATTTGAGAATTTTCCCCACAACTGATGTTAAGCTTCCTGGTCGATAATTCTCTGTTTTCTCTCTACGTCCCTTTTTGAATATTGGAATGACATTAGCTACCCTTCAATTTGCAGGGACTGTTCCAGAGTCTATAGAATCCTGGAAGATGACCACCAATACATCCACTATTTCTAGAGATACTTCTTTAAGTATTTTAGGATGTAGATTGTAAGGCCCTGGGGATTTATCCACCAATTCCATCAACTTTCCAAGTGTCAATTTTCCAAGCACCATTTGTCTACGAATATTGGCTCCCTCAGTTCTTTCCTCTCACTAAATCTTGCATTTTCCAACATTTCTGGCATTTGATTTATGTCCTCTTTTGTGGAGTCAGAACCAGAGCACATATTCAAATGCTCAGCCATCTCTTTGTCCCCCATTATACATTCCCCCATTTCTGTCCATAGGGGAACCTACATTTGTCTTACAATGACACTGCAAACCTTGGACTTAAGCTGGAGGAACAGGACCGACTAGGGATCTAAAAAGGGATTTACACATGGAGGTAGGGGACATGGCTGAGATATTAAATGAATACTTTGTATCTGTCTTTGCCAAGGAGGTAAATGCTACCCAGGTCATGGTGACAGTCAAGGAAATTCTGTGTCCAAAAGGGTTCAAAATTGATAAAAAGCAATGTATATTGTGATGGTCCTTGTGCTTTTGAAGTACTAGGTTTTTCTGGAAGATGATTTCTTTAAAATGATGGTTTCCTGGTGAACACTTGTGTGGCCTTTAGAAATGGTACATTTCTGAGGGACTATGTTGCTGACCAAGTCTCAAACGACTGCGAACAAACTGCCATTGCTGCCAATGGCTTCAAAACTGCTTTTCATTCCCGCTTTCCGGGAAAATTTTGTCTTTTTTTTCTGACTAATCCCAGACAATACGGCAGAAAAAGTCATGCTCCGCTGCTTTTCCCACCTGCTATCAGCCTCTGTTGATATCTGGGAAGATTTTCCCCATTAGCTCTTTCCATGGCCTTATTAACTTGATATTTTACCTTTAATGCCCTGTGAACTTTCACTAACAAATACGGTTATTCTTCCCTAGCACAGAGTCTACTTCCATTCAAAGTATAATTGCTGTTTTTATTTTTAGCAAAATGCATCAGTTCACATTTGCGAATATTGAATTCCACCTGCCACTTTTTAGCCTATTTCTCCACCTTTGAAGTTTCCTTTCATCTTCTAAGGAATTAACTATACCTCCTATTTTGGTTTCAAATAAACATGTTAGCACCACTGCCTCTAGGACAACATCCAAATAAACAATATAAAGGGCAGAATTTTCCTGATTCCATGAAGACAGGGAATTGCTAGGAAATAGGAGGGAGCCACTTCAGGATGTCTCCTTGGCACATTTCCGCCTCTGGGGTCTTTCCCAGGGAAGACTGGAAACAATGGTGGCTGCTGCTCTATGGAAACGAGCAGCTAATTAGGACAATTAGTGACCCACTCAGGGGCCATTTTGCTGTGTTGTTGGTATTTTCCCACTGCCAGAGTAGTTTCTTACAATGTATGGAGGATGCCAACTCAATAAAGGTGGTCTCCTACTGGCAGGCTGAGTGACTACAAGAGCCAGAGGCTCCAAGACCGAATATAAGGGATTAAAGGCTGTGACTGAATCCATTACTGCTCTTGAGGAAGGATTTCTCTGACACCCTGATTGTCCTACTGGCTTCAGGTCTCTGTATTTGAGGACTTCACTGCAAGAAGCTTAGAGTTCCTCCATGTTGAGATCCTGCCTATTTGCCTAGGTGGCATCTACCTCTCCTAGTGATTAGGCTTCAGTGGTTGGGTTTCCAGCCTTGGGAATATGCCATCTGTTTTTAATAGGATGCTAAGTGCAAAGGCAGATAATTAGGGGATTACCTCGGAGATTACACCAGAAATTGCGCTGGTGAGAAGGGTAGGTTTAGGATCCCCAAGTGGACATGATATTGGGGCTCTGAATCTCACCAGAAAATGCAGTCTTCACACTGAACAGAAATAGCACTAAACCTGAACCTAATGTTCACTATGTACTTCTAATCTCCTTTAAAACTTATCCTTGACTCACACCTTTATTTTCTTTCTTTTACCCAATTTTTGGCCTGATCTGCTATTCTCCCCCAAAGTTCAATACCCATTAATCTTACCTAGTTATCTTCCATATGGTAGTTGACTTTCTTAAAGTCCATATACACTGTCTCATAACACCAGGTTAAAGTCCAACAGGTTTATTTGGAATCACGAGCTTTCAGAGCACAGCTCCTTCCTCAGGTGAGTGTTTTCCATATACACTATATCTGCTGTATTAGCTCCAGTAACCTGGTATGATAATTATGCAATGATTCCTGTAAGGCTTGATAAGCATTATTCTCCCTTTTCAAATCGATGCAGGCTAGACACATTTTATCCTTAATTAAAATCTCTAAAAGGTTTTCAATTAATGATGCTAATTAGTTCCAATCAACTGGTTTAACATTGTCTTTTTTTTAATGGCCACTCCACAGTTAGCTGAATTTTACAAGCTCTTTGATGATAGGCTGGCAGGCAGGAAAGTTAGTACTGTGGTAAACAAAGCCATCAGGAGCCCAACATCTTTCTGTTGCTACAGAGTATTACTGGTAGCAGGATCTTTAGCTGCATGGCAGTGTGTCAGGTGGCTAATTGAACCTACTAATCAGTCCAATTTCCCCTCCTGCCTTTAGTTTGCCCAAAAGAGGCACAGCTGCTACGTGGGGAGACTCCCATGTAAACCAGAGTAGCATCTGGTGGTGGGATCCTCCTAAATGGTTTCTCCATGGCTCTTGGAGGCTCTCTCTCTGATGGCATTGTGGCTAGGCTGCCTTTGCTGCAACATGTCCCACTCCTGATCACCAGGGCCCATTTGCCTGGCCCTGTCTTGATCAAAAAAGCTCACCTCATCTTCAAGGTTGCTGCAACATGGTGGTTCCCCTTCCTTCATCGTACAGCCTCGTAGGTGATGGTGTTTTTGGTGAAGCTGCTGATCTTCTGAGTCAGCTGGCAACTCTGGGAGGTGGGTTGCCAACTGCAGTTGGATGGTGGTTCCTATCCCAATCTACTGCCCAAGGTCCTGCTGCCTATTGGCAAGAAGCCAGCACCCACTTTTGATACCATCAGCAGAATTTCTTGACTTCTAACAAATTTTAACCCATAAATTCCAGAACCTCTGCAATTTTCTCCTTGATCTCAATGAACTAACTTGTCAGGCCTGGTACTTTGACTTGATTTAGCTTTACTAACAAGAGTTTAGAAGAATGAGGGGAGATCTCATTGAGACGTATAAGATGATGAATGGGATGGATAGGATAGAGGTGGAGAGACTCTTCCCGCTCAAAAAAGACAGTAGGACTAGGGGGCACAGCCTCAAGATAAAGGGGAGGCGGTTTAGAACGGAGTTGAGGAGGAACTTCTTCACTCAAAGGGTGGTGAATCTCTGGAATTCTCTGCCCGTTGAAGTGGTGGAGGCTGCCTCGCTAAATATTTTTAAGAAGCGGGTTGATGGGTTTTTGATAAGAGAAGGGATTAAGGGTTATGGGGAGAGGGCGGGAAAGTGGAACTGAGCCACGACAGATCAGCCATGATCTTATTGAATGGCGGGGCAGGCTCGAAGGGCTAGATGGCCTACTCCTGCTCCTATTTCTTATGTTCTTATGTTCATATCAACTTTCTTACCTCTCAATCATTCTATCTTTCTTTTAATCATTAATTTTATATTGATATACTTATAAAAAACTTCCCTTTTTCTTTCAATGTTTTTATTTTATTTAGTTGTACTCCCTTCTAGTTTTTCTTTTCCTGCTTTGAACCTCATCTTATTTTCTGAAGTTCTTCAGTTTTCCATTATTATCATTCTTTGATTCTTAAAGGCCTCTTTTTCAACTTTAATTGGTTTTTACCCTCTTTGTTTATCCATTGCATTTTAAAACTAGCTGTAGTTTCCTTTGTTTTTGGTGGAAAAACATATTTGGTAGCTTGGCAATCTGTATATTGAAAACATATCCTGTGTTTTCTAAATTCCAATGTGCCAATTTCTCCCCCCACCTCACTTCAATTTGTTCTCTTCTCATCTTTCTATATTCTTCGTCATTTCAATCTGGTGCTCTATTTCTTTCTGGCACTGAGTTTTCCCCTCATCTAGTTGGCTCTTAAACCTTGTATAGTTTTCACCAATTCCAAGGTGCTCACCCACATTTAGCTTACCTACCTGCTCTATTTTACTACTTATAACCAGATTTAGCAACAGCTCCACCCTTGTAAGCCTACTAATGCACTACTTTGGGAAGCCTGCATGCATGTAGGAATTAAATTCCCTTTTCTCTATTTGCTTTCTCTGCGTCCCAATCGCTAAATGGATAGTTTAAAAACTTCCAGCACAAAAATGTTGTTATTCATTTCTCTAATCAGACGGCAAAGTTCCTCTTCCATATTTTCCCTACAATTTGGACGGTCTGTAACACACCCCTGATAATGTAACAAACAGAGGGCTCCAACCATGTTGGCTCTGTTTGTACCTTTTCTTGTTTATGGAACTCTATTTCACTTCTGAATCTTTTTATGCTAAATAACATATCCCTTTGTATTTATCTGATGGATTTTTTTTTTAGAAAGAGCAAAACATTTTTGTAAAGAATACTTAAACTTCTGTCAAGCCTGCTTTCATGTCAGTGAAGGTAGACAGGATTTCAGAAACAAAGAGTGTCCTGGGACCCACATTACAATTAGAGAGCCTTTTAAATATAGTGATTACAAGGAAGCAATCTAATCAAGTGGTTCAGATGACATCACAAACCACAAGACTGAAGCTCCAAAGGTTAATAGCTGCCATCCAATTCTGGGATTTGATTACATCCTTGAAATCGCTATGTGGTATCTCCTACTGTTTAGAAAATATAGTGTTTTGAATTCTGGTGAAGGTTTTATTCAGTTTCTGTGTCTATGCTGGCCTTGAATGTAGACGCCAACTGCCATTGTGCTCCATGCTCTTGATCCATGATGACATTTACTGTGGACAACGATCGACAGTGAAATAATCATTGCAGAGATAACAGAAATGATCTGCAGCTGATTGCCAAAAGAAACCTATGCCTCATGTTTATTGTTATTGGTTAAAATTATTCTGAGTAATATAATTACAGGAGACTGAAGCAAATCCTTTCCTGGAGCCTTCCATTTAAAATGATGACTTTGATGTGATTAGGGCAATGTGAATATGTTCAGAGCTTTGACACTTTATGCAGGCAGGGCTGCTGGATGTCTGTCCAATATGTTAGTGTTCTGTGCAAGAAAGCTATCCTTTTTAAAGCAGATCCCTCTCTTCGATACATACTGGATTGAATTTTTCCCCCAAAGTTCATAATCATGAGAATAATGGAGTGATCCATGCCAGTCTCTCAGGGATTTCGTACCGCAGTCCACTCACACTTAGTCACTTTTTTGGAGAGTTATAAGTTTCGCACCGGACTGGGGGAGGTGGGGGGTGTGGGGATGGGGCCTATACATGCTGGTGAGCCCGGATTCAGAACACTCAGGCGTCATTTCGCAATGACGCCCCAACCTCATTACAATGGAAGACCCCCTCCCTCTCCCCATAGACATTGGGACACCCTGCCCCACTGACACGGTTGCTGACATCAGGGCCCTCCCACCAACACTGTATTTTCATGATCTCCAGAATGGCCTCCCATCATGGCCACCTGAATGATCCATGCCTACATGATCCCTCCCCATCAGAAACCTTGTAAAGCTCACCCATCATATCACCCCTACATTGCATTCCACACCACCCCGTCATGTCATAGCCCCCAGTCAGGGCCCACTCCTTGGCACTGCCCTGGCACATTGGCAGTGCCCAACTGACACCCCATGGGTGTCCAGTGGCCACTGCCAGGATGTTTATGAGCTGCCAGTATGCCTGGTGGGTCTTGGCAGGTGGGCACTGCCCAATAACTACATGGCCCATGCTCCCGACAACCCAAGGCTTCAAAGGTCTCCAAGCTCCACCACCCCCCCCCACCCCCCCCCCCCGCCCAATGTGACTATTGCGCCATGTCTCTGCCAGTGAAAATCAGTAGTGGTTCTCGTCGTTATCGCACTGTTTGAAGGCCGAGACTTCTGTGCACTAGGAGTTAAATGGATAATGCATAATGGATAATGCTACTTTAAATAGGCTATTTGGTTCTGTGCCCTTTCTGGTTGCAATCCAGTTTGCACCATCCAGAAGAGGCCAGGTGACTTGCAAACTGTTTGGCACCAGACGTGAAATGGATTTTTAGGCCTGCGCTCTATTCTCGAGGATCAGCGCCATCTGCTAACAGCAGAATGAGGTCCCAAGAGTCACCCATTGTTTTTCTAATCGCAATTTGGGTTCTTGGCTGGGTTCACTGGCCCGCCAGTCCCTGACAGGAATTCCGAAGGCCCACTGAACTAGGCAATGCGCCTAAAACAGGATTCCCGCTGGGCAACAAACCTGGAGAAATGCTCCTGACCTGCTCCGCCCCAGCCCCGATCAAGTTTCTGCCCAGAGCAGGTGGGAATGGATGAATATACAAAAAACCTACTAATCATGAATTAGAGTGCGAGAAGCCCAATTCAATGGCCTTCCATGACGTACCTGCCCCTCCCTCCCCCTCCCCCATACTGGGAAGTCCACTGGGAGAGTTTTGGTTCAGGTCCTGCCAAATGTTTTAAACTTTTAACACCAATTCCTATTTTGGAATGGAATGCGGCAGTGATTTTACAGGTTTCCAGGTGTCCAAAGGGTGTAGGTGTCAAAGTAACTAATGCACTTCAAAGTTTTCAGCGGTCAGAGGCAATAATGAATATCTTACCACAGAATGGTGTCAGAATTCACCATCCTGAAACAGAATAATACTTTTCGCAGGGCAACAAAGACAAAGTCCCCACCAGATCCTGGGGGAGAGTCCCAATGTCATACCCTTTCCCCCAGCCAAAGCCCTTCCAATTCCCAGGTCACTTGAGGGATCCTCCCTCTGCAGCCTATCAAGGGCAGAGGGGTACCTGACTTGCCTTCTTGCTCACTCATACAAATGCCAGTTCAGGGTGTCATTGCCAGTGTAAAGTTGGCACTATGGTTTCTGAGGAGGTTTGTGATGGGAACCCATCTGGAAATGTCTCTCTTGTTGGGGGAGGGGGTGGGTTGAGACCACTGATTGGAAGGGAGGAGGGCGGTTGTCACCCTTATGGTATGGGGGCGCAGTGCGCTGGGGGAGATGATACTCCTCTGTGCTGAGGGATTGGGGGTGCTTCTCCCGTCAGTGGAGGTTGCCATGTCTGTTGTGGAAGGGAGGGGAGGCCCGTCTTTCAACACGGAGCCTGGGATGCCCTGACCTCTGTAAAGCTGGGCTGGCTGGCGTGATTCCCGAGATACACACATTTAAATGCCGAAGGTGGGAGAATCCCATCTGACAGGTGCTGCCACCGCCAGTGGGAAAGATTCCGGTTTCCCCATTGACACATGTACTCAAGATTGCAATTGCGCTCTTTGTCTAGCAGAAAATAGAGTACATATTCCCAGTAATTGAGTGTCTCACTGTATCTAATATGCCTGTCATTTGTTGCCAACTAATTTCCTGATTGTATAATTCATAAAACTCACATCAATTGGAAAATAATCTTAACTATAAATATATTACGTATGCTGGAATCATGTCACTTATCTATTAATTCATCTGATAAGAATTTATAGCTTATGAAACCTGGCCAAAGTATTTAAAGTTTACACACTGAAGATCAACATTTACACATTAATTTATCTTAAAATAGTCATCCCAGTGCTAATAATGAACTGTATTGGAAAATAACCAAATTAGAATGTAAGGAAACGTATAATTTACAGTGATGCAAATACAAAAGCTAATACAAAAAGCAAGCATAGAGTATATCAACACAAACGAATGGAAATACGTGGCAATCACCAAGAAAGAATTGGAGTTGGTGTCTCAAACCTCAATACAGAAAGGTCAACATATACCGACAATTTGTTTTATATAGGCTAACATAGCAGCCCTTTTGTATACAATGGCCAGAATTCTCAGGTCTCGTACGTCCGGTACTGCTGCCAGCGAGAACAGAGAATTTGGTGCTCAGCGAAATCCCTGTTCACAGCATCGGGATTGGAAAGTTCCAGCCACGGGCAAGGTCGGAGAATCCAGCCCAATGCAAAGATAAATACTCAGTGGTTAGTTTTAAATTTTAAAAGAAACAAACTTTCGCTAGGAGAATTCCCTTCAAATCTTGCCACGAGGTTATGTACTCAAGCGGAGAGAATACCTGGAGGTCATTATCTTCTGAATGAGGTTAAATCTCAACTGAACTAAACTGACACATGGCAGCTGCAGTGATGCCATTAGCTCTGAACTGTATTGGAATGGCTGGATTACTATTTGTAAGCATGATTAGTATTCCTCCCAGCTTTTTAGTTGCATGCAATGAATTTATTCTGTTATCTTCCATATATTTATGATCTTGATGTATGCAACACTTTAGATACTAATAACATGTCATGGAAAGAGTCTTGTAAAATGTCAATCCCACCATAAGGTGATGAATGCCTTCAAGAATCCCTAAAACCACGATAATCAACAGTGGTAACTTTGATGCAAAAAAGAAAA
The DNA here is from genome assembly GCF_965287045.1 of Carcharhinus amblyrhynchos. Lineage (NCBI taxonomy): Eukaryota > Metazoa > Chordata > Chondrichthyes > Carcharhiniformes > Carcharhinidae > Carcharhinus > Carcharhinus amblyrhynchos. The sequence continues at coordinate 76,959,345 of NC_137328.1, forward strand.
AAAATCAAATGTTGAAAGTATGCCGTGGCCGGAATTCTCCGACCTCGCCTGCAGCCGGGATTCTCCGGTTGTGTTGCAGTGGGTGGAGATTTGGCTGAGTGCTAAATTCTCTGTTCTCACTGGCAGCAGTAACAGGGCATGCGAGAGCTGAGAATTCCGCCCAATGGGTCTATCCATAGCTGAAAGCACGAGACATCCACTGACACTCTAAACCTGATGAATATTAATGGAGAGGGGGCAATGTCAGGCAGAGGGAAAACATCTACTCAGGTCCTCTCCCTATCTGAGGAAGAAGTAATCCAGATGCCGGCGATGGCTCACATTAAAGACGCGGTCAGTGTTGAAACTGGAAGGTGCATCTTACAGGGCTCTTGCCATCTTAGGCTGTTTCCTCTCAGTGCAAATTCACCACATATTATGCATGACAGGATGCAGTCACGCATCCATTGTTGCTTATTAGCTGTGGCTTGGTTGGTAGCACTCTTGCCTCTGGATCAGAAGGTTATGGCTTCAAGTCTCACTCCAGGCTTTGAGCACAATAGTCAATGCAGTACTGTAGGAGCGCTGCACTTTCAGTGGTGGTGTCTCTTGGATGATACGTTAAACTGAAGCCCCATCATAATTCTGTCATGTAATTGGATGTAAAAATCCCAAGTACAGGGGAATTATGCCCAGTAGTCTGGCTAAAATGTATTCTTCAATCAACATTACAACAACACACTGCTGTTTGTTGGAGTTTGCACAATTGACTGCAACATTCCCTACAACAGTGCCTACACTTCAAAAAAATGCATTGGGATGCCCAATGGCCAGGGAATAGAAGTCTCTCCTTTCTTTATCCTTTATGCTTCAAGCCAACAAACATAAAAGAAGAACTGTCAGTAAGCATCACATAAGATGACAGTGTCACTCAAACCTACTTTAGGAAGTACCAGCTCAGAGACTGGTCCTATACATGCGGCAAAGGATGGGCTAAAGGGAAACAGCAAGCAAGAGACCACAGGAGCCTGAACAATGGGTGAGTTGGCCCAAGAAGCTACCAGCCAAAGGGACAGCTTGTATCTTAGCTCCGATGAAAGAGCACAGTGAGGGATCTCAAGGATGCGACATGCATTCAAAGGTTTATCTCTGCACAATAGTTTGCAGATGACTACTGTGTGATGGCTAACTTTGCATCGTACTTGCGAGCCACTCCTGATCTCTTCAATTCAGCATACAAGAAACTCAGCCTGCCTTGACTGCTGCCAAAATAAAACTCATATTAACCAACGTCAGCCAAATATCTCATCTCCCATATGTTTTGAAGGACAAACCCAGGAATATATTGGGCACTTTCCATACCTTGGCAGTCACCTCTCTCAAAAGGACACCTTGACAAGGAGACCCAAAACTGGATCAGCTGCACCACTTCAGCCTTCTACAAAGTATGCAGCAAGTATTTAACAACCAAGATGTCCACAAGTCAACAAAGCAGAGCAGTTGTCATAACCATGCTCCCATGCTGCCATAAGACTTGGACTTTGTCTAGGCAGATTGTCTTATGAGGAAAGGTTGGATAAGTTAGGTTTGTGTCCTCAATCAAGTAAGAGTGACTTGATTGAAACATATAAGATCCTGAGTGGTGAATCTGTGGAATTCACTACCACAGAGGCCAAAATGTTGCGTGATTTCAAGAAGAAATGGAATATAGCTCTTGGGGTTAAAGGAATCAAAGGGCGCGGAGGGGGGTGGGGGGGGGTGGAGGTGGTGGATCAGGATATTGAATTTGATGATCAGCCATGATCAAAATGAATGGTCTAGCAGGCTCAAAGGCTGAATTGCCTACTCCTGCTTCTAGTTTCTATGCCTTGACAGGGTTGACATGTGGGAAAAATAAATAGTTGCCCACTTCTTTCCCTGGAGCTTAGGAGGATGAGAGGTGACCTTATAGAGGCTTGTAAGATCATGAGGTGCCTAGGTAAGGTGAACAGCCAAGGTCTTTTCCCAGGATAGGGGAGTCCAGACTAGAGGGCATAGGTTTAAGCTGAGAGAGGAAAGATTTAAAAGGGACCTGAGGGGCAACTTTTTCACAGAGTGTGGTGCATGTATGAAATGAGCTGCCAGAGGCGGATACAATTACAAATTCAAAAAAATGTGGACAGGTACACGGATAGGAAAAGTTTAGAGGGATATGGGCCAAATGCAGGCAAATGTGACTAATTCAGCTTAGGAAGACTGGTCGGCATGGACGTGTTGGGCCAAAGGGCTTGTTTCCATGCAGTTTATCTCTATGACTCTATGAGGACGATTCTCCCAGGCCACTACACTGCTTGAGCTTCCCGCTGGGCACCATGGCCTCCGTGAGTCTCTGGGTTAAGATTTCCAGAGTAATCAGATCTGTGCCAAAAACCCGGGCAGAGCTGTTTACAATATGTAAATCAGAATTCAATATTATTAGTGGGCCAGGAACTGAATTCTCCAGTTCAGTTAGTGTCTCCCCCACCCACACGGAGTGGTTCACTCCAGTGGGGTTTACAACTGCTCCCCACTAATGGGGAACAGGCAGCCCGACCACGCTGGAGGGAACAGATGCCACTGAGCAAGCACCCCCCCCCCGCCCCTCCCGGGGAGGTCTGGGACAATGGGGGGATGCCTTGGCACTGTCCACCAGGCATTAGGCAGCGCAAAAGGGCAGGCCAGAGACGGTCGGGGCCTATTGGGGGGGAACCTTTTGGGAGGGTGATTTGTAGGGGTGGGCAACCCACTACTACTTTACAATTGGGATGACTGGTTGAGGGAGAGAGGGAGGACGGCGATTGCGGGGGCGGTATGGGGTGTTGGGACTGCCGGAGGTGGGGGAAATTAGGCGATCGGGGCAGGCCAGGTGAGTTGAGGGGGAAGGGTGGGTGGAATCGGGGAGATGAGATTAGCCAGTGGGAGGTGGGAGGAACACTAGGGCTTGCCAGGGAGCTCCAGGAGGCCAGCGATCGGGGGAAAGGGGGCTCTGCAAGAATAGTGAGGGGGTACTGCAGGGCTGGCAGGAGGTGGAGGGGGAGCGGCAGATGGGTGTAGTCAGGGAGATCAGGTTTGGCCAGAGAGTTCTGGGAGGCCAGTGATTGGGGGATAGGAGGCTCTACAAGGCCAGCGCTGGGAGGGGGGGATTGCAGCGCTGGCCATTGATCAGGAGGCCAGCAGTGTGGGGCCAGTGTGCATGCTCCAACCTCTGTGCTGACAAATTGGCGCATGTGCAGTAGCAGAGTCAGCGCTATGCTGCTGGCCCTGCTCAGGTGGGAATAGGCCTCACCCATTGATTTTCAGGGGGAATCCCACTAGGGTACTCTGTGATACACAGAGTGTGGGAGGTTCACTCTGGAAGTTACTCCCATTTTCCCAAAGAACTGGGAATTTAGAATTATTTTGGAGAATCCTGGCCAATGGTTTTCAGAGGGTTGTGAGGGCTTGGAATTCTGTTCCCCAAAAGTTAATTGAGGCAGAGTCTTTGGATCTCTTTAAGGCAGAAGTAGATAGATTTTCAATAAGCAAGGGAGTGAAAGATTATTGAGTTTGGCTGGAATGTAAAACTGAGGTTAAAATGAGATCAGCCATGATCTTATTGAATCTCGGAGCAGGCTTGAGGGGCCAACTGGATTCGTCCTGTTCCCATTTCATTTGTTTGTATGTATCAGTGACACATAAGAACATAAGAAATAAGAGCAGGAGTAGGCCATCTAGCCCTTCGAGCCTGCCCCGCCATTCAATAAGATCATGGCTGATCTGTCGTGGCTCAGTTCCACTTTCCCGCCCTCTCCCCATAACCCTTAATCCCCTCTCTTATCAAAAACCCATCAACCCACGTCTTAAAAATATTTAGCGAGGCAGCCTCCACCACTTCAACGGGCCGAGAATTCCAGAGATTCACCACCCTTTGAGTGAAGAAGTTCCTCCTCAACTCCGTTCTAAACCGCCCCCCTTTTATCTTGAGGCTGTGCCCCCTAGTCCTGCTATCCTTTCTGAGCGGGAAGAGTCTCTCCACCTCTATCCTATCCATCCCATTCATCATCTTATACGTCTCAATGAGATCTCCCCTCATTCTTCTAAACTCTAACGAGTACAAGTGCAAAAGATTCCATCAGCAGTCCCTCTGCTACATCTTCTGGATTCAATGGGAGAACCATTGAATAAATGCTGGTGTTTTTGAAACCAGTTCACTGGCGTTCAGGCAAAACTCCTACAGAATCAACTTTGAACCAGTTACAATGAGATGATAGTGTCACAAGCCATTCAGAAGCTGGGTTAAATATTGGAAAAGTGGCATACAGGGTTGGGAGAGGTCTTGCTTAGAAGAATCACCAACTGTTTTACTCCTGGTCTTCTTCCTCCAGTGGGGTGGCACGGTAGCCCAGTGGTTAGCACTGCTCTTCACAGCTCCAGGGACCTGGGTTTGATTCCCGGCTTGGGTCATTGTCTGTGTGGAGTTTGCATGTTCTTCCTGTGTCTGCATGGGTTTCCTCCCGGCGCTCTGGTTTCCTCCCACAGCCCAAAGATGTGCGGGTTAGGTTAATTGGCCATGCTAAATTGCCCCTTAGTGTCCTGGGATGGGTAGGTTAGAGAGATTAGCAGGTAAATATGTGGGGAAATGGGGATAGGGCCTGGGTGGGATTATGGTCAGTGCAGACTCGATAGGCTGAATGGTCTCTTTCTGCACTGTAGGGTTTCTGTGATTCTATGACTGCATGGCTTGTCTCTGTGAATGGCACAGCATGCAATAAGCCACTACAATTCTAGAAACTTACTATAGGGCAAGACTGCAAGGCACCACCAGAGTGATCCAGGCACCTGAAACTTTCTTTGAACATGTCTATGGCTTGCTTATGAGAACTCAGATATCTAGATATTTTTTCACTGAACTGATGCTCAGCATCAGTACCTTGGTTCATAATAGGAGCAGTGAACCAGGTGCAGAGTGGATACTCACTGCCTTCAAGCAGCCAATCTGGCATTTGCTGGTCTGGATTGCAAATGGGGAAATTGAGGATCTTTGCAGAATGAAGGCATCATTGAGGAACAGACCTCAATATTCACTTCTTAGGGCTACAGTTATTGTAAGGGGAATAACTTGGCAGTGAAGGATATAAGTGGAGCCTAGTCTTCACACAGGACAAGCCTTTACCTAGAGACACAATTGCATAGTCCTACACCTCAAAATCTACCATCCACAGTTTTCAACCTGCTCCAATCTCTGAACATAGGTGACTGTCCAGTTAGTGACTTCCACTTGAATACAATTAAACACCTAATTCATATCCAATTCACAGCGGCCCAGTTGAACATTCAGGCAGTAGCAACCGGTCTTGTTCTAAAAACATTGGTGTTTCTTGAAGGAGATAGTGCGGGTTAATGTATGAACAAGCAAACCAGCAATGTGGACAAATGAAAGATCTCTCCTCCTGTTCAAAAGCCTGTATTGAGAAGTCTGCTCTGGCAGCTGTTTGGTGCTCTTTTGCATCTGTTTGATAGCTGCATTATTAGCGAACTGACTGCTGATGTTTACCTCACTTATTACGCCCTGAAACTAGATCAGGGTATAAAAGTAGGAAGCCGCCATTATCGTCACAGCTCCAGGCTCTGACCATTTGTTCTTTGGCGTCAATGTTTGCTTGCAACAGGTAGGGTAGATCAGTGCTGCCTACCTACTGAAGTGTAGCCTCCTTACACACCCTGAGGTGTGACATGTTATTCTGGAATACCCAAAATCTGCAACCTCTCATTCGTCCTTGCCTCCTTCGCCATATTTCTTGACTTTGCACCGGTCTTTCCTAAGAGGCTTGCTGTTACTCTTGTAGCCTCATTGGTAATCCCAGCAAAGGATGTCCATCCTTTCCTGAACTCCTACAGCTAACAAAGCTAAGTGATTCGGCCTCAGCACTTCGGTCACGGAGAAATTACTTTAAGATATTTGATAATAAGATATTTGACCCAACTTGCTTCATGTTGGTATTTAAACTCACATGAGCATCCTCGTACACTTTCTTCCTCGGGTGTTTTTTCCCCCCCAATTCCCCAAGTAATAAAACAATCTAAGAACAGCCAAAGTCGCCAAAACTTAACTCCAAGTCTTCTGCAGCCAAAAGCATCCCACCGACTTGCCACTGACTCCAATGAAAAAATACATAAAAGGTGGTTACTCACTATCGCCCATTTTATACTGTTCTTAAAGTCTGATATCCAGCAATGCCGAGCTTGTTAATTCGTACATACAATGAATAGTCCAGTGGTTTATTTATCGTATCAACCCCTTTGCAAAAACAGGTTCTGAATAGTTTCACATTATCAGGTAAGGGCCCTTAAAGCAGAGTATTGACTCTCTTCACTCACCCAATGCGAAGTATAGGATACAATCTAATCAAGATACACACAATTATTTACTTCTGGCACATGATTCTGATCTTTTTATCCAGACAACCATGAATCGGAGTGATTGTGCATGCAAACATACATTTTGGAGAAATGCATCCACAATTACAGTCTCGTGTATAATGGGAAGGATAATACTTCAAGTAAATACACAAAATACTGGAAATGCCCACTATGTGCGAGAGAAAGTTATGGTTTGATATTTCACGGGGATCTGGAGAATGAGTCCGTGTGTTGGTGATGTGGTGCCGCCGCTAGGAGGAGTGTTGGAGCTGTCTAACAAGAGTTTGCGATCTGTAAACACAGCGCTGGGGTCTGACTGGGTGCCTTCAGCAGACAAACTCACATCTCCGTAATAAACTGGAGAGTGGAAAGATCAGACACAAACGTGCGAAGCTCGGGCTACGAGCCATCTCTGGAGAAATTCGATAAACTGCGTACGTGGGAGCACAGCGGGAGAGAGCTTATCCACGTTTGGTGGGGACAGTGAAGCTCTTTCCCACCTGTAGATCATTCCTGCTTTGTGATTTTGTTTGTGTTAATAAGTAACAACCCGGGACGGGGGGAGGGGGGGGGGGGGTAGGGAAGGGCAGTGGCAGCAAATCACCATTACAGCAGGACTGACCATGTAATTTCACACAATGCTATTGATTGAACCTGACATAAAGGCATACGATAGGAATCCAATATTATTGTCTTATCCGGATCATTTATTAACGGATGGGTTTCTGATCATTGAGATATTGACAGCGCGGGGGGAAGATCAGAATGGGAGGGGTGCAATGATTTTCAACGCAATGTATCGACTTGTGTCAGTGACAGTGTTGTAAGTTGAGGAAGAAGCTGTAGTGAGTGTTGGATACAGACTGCTTGCTTGCTGCCTGTATCGCCAGAAGTGTCACCACATCATGATCACCAGGAGTGTCCAGCCCAGCACTGTATCCAACCCTATCATTGCTCCCCCCGCTTCGCTTTCGCACGCTTATTGGCTGGAGGCTAGATGGGGCGGGGACAGGCACAACCTATCAGCTGTTGTTTAGGGAGAGAGAGGCGGGGGGGCGGCGCCGGGGGCGAAGGGGCGGGGTTTCGCTAATCCCCTCCCCTTCCTCATGGGTTGAAACCCCGCCCCCTTCCCCTCCCCCCGGGGCTGGGAGAGGGCCGCCTCCCAAAACAACAGCGAGTCGCCAGACTCTGAATGAAGCGGCGGGGCTTGTGCGGCTGGGTTCGCTTTCCGCTCCGGATTGCGCTGTGGATCCCGGCTGCTCGCTTATCTCATCCCGGCAGAGGAGGGGCAAATACACACACACACACATACACGCAGCCAGCCAGCCTTCCCCCTCCCCAAAAAAAAACCTCATCCTGAAGAGGCAAACCTTCCATTCGGCTGCTGTTCTGCGGAGCCTGTTTGCGAACTAAACCGGGTTGAAGAGTGAGTGAGTGTGTGTGTGTGTGTGTGCACGCAGCGGAGACTTTGTTCCAGCTCTTCAAGACCACAAAGTGTATCTTCAGTGGGAGATTTTTTATTTTGGCGGAGCAGAGAGACACAGTGGGGAAAGGAGGGGGGGGGTGGGAGAGAGAGAGAAAGGATGCTCTGACTGACTGGATGCTGCTGCTGCTGCCTGGGGAATCTCCAGCTGCTCCAGTAAGTGATATCTATCATTTTAAACCCGCACACATACACACCCCCCCAGCACCCTGGGCCACTCGGGCTCCTGGCACCCACTTCCCGCTGCCAGTTGCATACAGATTGCGGACTTCCCCTTCGTCTGGCTGAACAAACGCAGAACTTTCCGCCGCTCCCACTCCCAGTGTGAGCCGGGGGGTGGATATTTTTGTCACTGCCTCACATTTCTGTGCTCAGATGCATTAATAATTCTCTCTCTCTGCGGTGTTTTTTTTGAGGGGGAGAGGTTTTTTTTTCAAAGATTTTATACACGTTCGCAGATATTTCATCCTCCATTCAATCTTGGACTTCTCCGATTGCGGACTTTGATCTTATCTGAAGACAGTGAATGTGAAAGGAACATCTGAAGCTGTAAGTTTTTTTTGGAGACAGAGAGAGAGAGAACGAGTTCCTCTCGTCCTGCGTGCAGCAGCATGTTCAACGTGGAGATGGTTGTCGTTTTCGTGGTGCTGTGGATGTGTGTTTGGTCGCAGGAGCCCAGCAAAGTGGTGGCTGACCGGTACGCTGTCTACTGGAACAGCAGCAACCCCAGGTAAGGCGCGCCCGGAGCCGGCTGCCAGAGCTTAGGGGTGGGGGGGCGGGGGCAGGCTGTTTTTCCGGCCCCGGCTAGCTATCCAGGAGGGAGTCCCACATCTTCCCTCTTTATTTAAAATCCCAGATGGGGAAAATGTTGTAAACCCCAGCCCCCGCCACAAGTTTAGATTACCCTCACTCTAATTCATGGTTTTAAAAAAATCAAACACTGGTGCCCCTGGGCTGTTGAATGAGTCTTGAGTGGACTTTCCCCTTTGTAAATCAGAAGGGCATTTTCACAGAGAAAAATAGACATAGAAACATAGAAGATAGGAGCAGGAGGAGGTCATTTGGCCCTTCAGGTGGGCTCTGGTAAGATTTGAAATGGGGTTGATGTTTGAAATTGCAATGGATTTCCTGCTCCATTGAAAAGTTACTACTTTTCACAGCCCTGCAACTTGCTCTGGGGTGTTTGAAGAGCCGCAGTTGGTTCTCAAGTCTCCAGTTTGTGTATGTTGATATGTTGCGTCCACTGAGTTTAAAAATAAGATTTTTGAAACTGGACAGCAAGTTGAGAGTGGAGTGCAAACTCTGGAGAAGGAGCCCCGTGTCTCGCTGGGTGCCCGGCAGCGGGGCCGCTGCGAGGAAGAAGCCACTCTGTTCACCCGAGGCTGCGGCTCCCTCCCCAACACAAGGCTGTTTTTCACTTTGCGGCGAAGCTTCTTTTTCATTTTTGGAAATTCAAAGGGCAGAAAAGTAAAGGAAGCGGCTGGACAGTAAAAGTGACTTCTCCAATCCCCAGAGGAGTGTTTTTAAAACACAATACCAAGGTGGGGGGGAGCGGGGCGGATTAAATTTGGAGTTTTGAAATGCACGCGATGTTTAATTCGATATTTGGGATCTATCAAGTCTGAGATTCCGCAGGCAGGGTTACTGGGGAAGGCGCTAAAGTTTGGAGTGAAACTTGACGACTCCAGCCCGGCCCTGGCTCACATCTGAACAACATCGAGTCGGGATGCGGGGAAAGCAGCTTGTAAGTTTCACTGTACGGTTCATACAGTTACAATTATTGCAGCGCTGAACGCTCCCATACGTTGTTTAATAAAGTTTCCCTTACCTTTACATTTTCCAGAACATAGCCGCACACTCGCCAGTCCTGTCTGTCGCGCTGTTTTCCTTTTACCGAAACCAAATTATATATAAAACCTTTCTATATATATGTAGGAGGAACAACATCTGGGTTTGCATTAGCAGCTGCGCTCCATGCAAGCGCCCCTTTACCGCCCTATTATTAATGTTTCATTGATCTGTGGAGGCTGAAAGTTTAATTAGAAATTTAAACCAGAAATGCAAATCGATTTGTTGGATAAATGATTAACAATTCAAAGATTAAAGGCCCAAAAAGTTCTTGTTTCTGTGAGACAAACCTAAATTGCAAACGTTCCCATACCAGGAATCAACTCAGCACATTTACAGTCTGGTGCTATAACGCAAAATGACTTAAGACATTAGCAACCCAGCCAACAATCCTCATCATAAATGTACTATTTACTTCTAGGTTTTGTCACTATTTTTTCCAGCAATTTGTGCAACTCATCACGGATGTTGATTTTAAAATATTCAAAAATTTCCCAAATTCAAAATTGTTATTGCATTTTCAAAGAAGAAAATATTTTGTGTATCAATTCATATTTTACAGTGGGGTAGGTAAAGATTTTTCATAAGAAAACCATTTACTACAAACAGATTAGAGACGTATGGATTCCATTTCAATCCAGTTTAAATGATTCTTCCCAAGTTCTTTCAATCTTTTTGGGAGCACTTGGGTGGTTCAGAGTGAGTACAATAAAAAGGTTGTTTTTATTGTTTCATCCTAAATGGCACATTGCGATATAAACCTGCAATTAGTGGTTTGGATTGGTGCTGTTGAATGAACCTTCCCTTAGCCTTTCTTTCTGAATCTGTCACTATGTTGCTCCCTCTCTGCTCCAATTGTATACACATGCCCTATGTGTGATTTTTGTGTTAAAAGTCTCTTTTTCCTCAGTTCTCATGTTTATATATCTTTGCATTTTGTGCATGTCACTTTCTCGCTCTGTTTTCCTTCTTTCTCCCTGACTCCATGCATCAGTTGCTTCCAACTTTCTTTGTAGGTATTTTTCACCTTGCTTGCCTTCTGCCGCCTTCTGACTGCATTTTTTTTAATCTGTTTCTCAAGATTTTTAGTTTTTCTTTTATGCTATATTCTCCACTTCTCTATCTTGGTGCCTTTCTTTGAGAATTTGTGTGCCTGTTGTTCTTGTATGCACCCTAGTTTGAATGTTCTCCCCTGTCTTGTGTATCTAATTTTTTTCTAGCATACAGATGATGTTCATCTCATCTCAAAGTGGGACAAAAATATTTGGGTCACAGGGCGTGTTTTTTCTGGGTTTGCTACACTGGCGGGGAAAAATCTGCTTCTAACTTGCACATTGGATTTTAAGCTATTGGGAGAATTTCCTCACCTGTTGTTTATCAGATTGAAAATGCAATATCGCCTTTTTGGTCTAAATATGAAGAATTGAAAATAAAAAATATCTACTAGATATTTGATATGTCTAGGTTTCAGCAATACATTTTATCAAATAAAATAGCGCCCACAGTGACAAAATATGTTAACATCTTTAATTACCTTGTGGCATTTCAAGTAAACATATAATGTAACCATGTGGGATTCTGTTTGAAGCTGTTTATATAGAACTAAATTGTATGCAATCACCGTTATTTTTAGTCTTGCCAAATGTAGCAATGGGAAAGTGGGTAATGCCCTTTTCATTCGGGGCTCATATCCTCTCGATTGCTAGGTTATTTCAGTAGCCTGTCCTTTCCTCTACAAAATTGGTTCAGTACAATATTTCCTTCTTAAAGAAAGGGTGCAAAATGGCCATGGAATTCATGATCCGTAAAATTGCATGCTTCAAATTCAAATGTCATCTGTGTGGCAGAATCAACATCACTGCGTTTTAGTGCATTCTGACACTTTCCTGTAGATACCTTGGCATGCCCCCAGTGGCTGCATAATCATGACATTATCGGCTATGGCCACTGACCTTGTAACGGTTGTAGGTCTTCGATGTCCAACTGAGCAAAAGTTATGGATAAACCACAATGTGACCTTCTTAAAAAAAAATGATTAAGCGGCTTTTCTCCGAGAAATATGATCAGCTTATGGCTTTCAGCTATGTGGATAATATCTCTATATTGTAGTTTTTTAAAGAGTCTTAATGCCTAAAAAGAAAAACACAAAATTATTACATAATGCAGTTAGACAGGATGAATTTAACAATGTTGTTTCTTTAATGATAACTCACAGTTTTTTTTCTGAATGTGGTAATCTTCCAGCACCCAATAGTAAAATCAGATCTATTTTTCTATTTGTTGTCTTCTATTCCATTTTTATATGTATAGCTGAACCTTTAAAATATTAATTGAAAATGAGAGCATTGATGAGCAAGAAAACAGTACACAATGAAGTTCTGTGGATTTGAATCAGTCCATGCCAGAAGGGTTAATGCTACCTATTAAGTGTGAGTGTTTGTCAGCATTTTATTTGCAAGGGAAAGTTTGAGTTTACTATTTACCTTCTCTCAGCACTCACGGGGATGAGGGAAACTGCTGCTACTCATAAATATGTCCGGGTTTTGGTTGTAAAATTCAAGAGAAAGGGGTTTTGCAGTTCATTATATAGTGCTTAGTGAAAGTTAATAGCATCACTGCATCCAATGACTGTTACAGCAGGAAACCCTGCTCTTTCAATGTGGTCCCTTTGTGTGAGCTTGAGAGAAACCAGAACCCATAAGGGTTTCACAGATTGCAGCCTCATGAGGGAAGGTACTGACAGGCAACTTATTAGAGGTTAATTACCCCACTCTCCTTTTTGAAAAAAAAGGAAAAATTCTTCCCATTCAAAACTGCAAATACCTTAATGAAGGGGTTGCATTCCGACCCGCCCCAATGCTATGTTTCCTGTTGGTGAGGTGCAGCTAAAGATGAGCCTCCTCTCCTTTCCTGTTGCTATGGATCTGGTAATCTAACAATGCCACGCTGTGCAGGGTAAGTGAATGAATGCAATTAGTCCTTCAGGAGTCCTGTGCTCACTGTGTGAGAGATGAGAGAAAATTAGGAGGGGAGAAAGGGAAATTGAGTGATTCATTGACAGATGCATATGAACATACAGGTATGGTCGTGCACACAGGATATAAATCGCATTTAAGGTACAAATTCTTGCAGCAGAACATTGGGTAGGATATAAGCTATAGTTTGTCCTATTTAAAATGAGGGTAACTGCTAAATTGCTCTGATTTCAATTAATCAATAGCTGTGCATGTGTGTTGAATGCTTTTTGGGTATAATTCCTTCTACAATGAAGCTGATGCATTTTTCGTTATTTTCATGGCGTTCACATGTCACGTTCCCGTTGTTATGTTTTTAAATATAGTTCCGCAAATAACAGCCAACAATTTGTTAGTTTACCATCACGTGCAATGTGAAATGTAACCTTAGGCAAGAAATAGTTGTATTGCAAGAACTGTTTCATTAATTTTCCACCAAGAAAGTAACACAAGAGTCCAGATGATAAAAATGTGATATTTAATAGAGAAAAAACCTCTTTGCCTTGTGCTTGTTCACCTTTACGCACAAATATTTTCCAGTGACGTGATGGAGCAAACATTTCTGCAATCTCTAGATTTCACGAACAAATTTCCTGTTGTGCTGAGTACAGTGTCTGGGGTGAGTCCCTAATGAAGGATTACAGCTCTGCCTTGCTGTTGTAAAAGATTAAATGTAAACTAGTCCAAATGAAGCTTTTTCTGTATAATATATAGTATACGATATACCCTTAAAAACTTCAAATTTGGGTAAGCACGGGGCTTTCAGTTTTTATGTCTAATTCCATAATTATGTTGCTCGATTTAGCATTAGAGGATCTTTTAAGATACTTTACATGCTTTTGTGTTTCTTCCTCTCATTACTTTTGCTAATACTGGTTGCAATCCAGTGAAATGCAATAAAAGGAACTTAAGCATATTCAGGTCAGCAGCAAGTTGCTTTACTTGAGGTAAATTAGTATACCAGAAGGAAGAAAATAATCTTTCCCCAGTAACAGCTCTCCCCTTACACTACTGTTGACTTGCCCAGTAAATTCTGACAGTCCCAGTCCACTTTCCCAAGCTTCAGATATGCACGTGTCCAATTGCTAGATAACCCAAATAAATATTTCAGCCTAATTAGGCAGGTCAACAGAAATAGGTGTGCTAAATAGCATTATAAGTGTCATGTATTCTACGATGCTGTATTCTTTTCTTTCAAAACTGTTGACCTGACCCACAAATCTGACCCACTCCTCCCAACACACACATGAAAAAATTCCGTTAGCACTTCTGCATTTGTGAATTATTGCTCTGTGCCCAACCTTCCTTTTCTTTCCATGTTGCCTCACAAATCTTTGCCAATATTTCCTGTAAGAACCTATCAGAATCGCTCAAATACATTTCTACCCTTTCTACAGTACTGAAATGATCCAAAGCAACATTTTCTGTGACTGTGGTAATGGTGCATTATCTTTCCTTATCTCTAACTTCCTTCAGTGCTAAAGTCCCTTCCTCGAACTTGTATTCCTCTGAGTCAGACATCTCGTGCTTCCCTCTCCATTTCATGATAGCTTTAACCCATTTTTTTAAACCCATCTTTCACAGCTCACTCTATTTGACCCTCCTTATTACCTTTCTCTTTGACCAAGCTTTTGACCACCCCATAAGCTCTTTGCCTCCATTTTTTTTCTTGCACTTCTATGAAGTGCATTGGGACATGTTTCTATGCTACAGCCACTATAAGTGTGAGGTGGTGGCATTGTTTAGTGGCTCTATGAAAAACAGGAATAGTTTTCCTGACCATTCTCTCTGTTTCTAAAATGATTGTGGCAGTCAGCCTTTCTTTGCTCCCATCGTGACCTGTCAGCACTACATAGTAATTAAATACTTGTCAGTGAAGCATTTTCCATAATATTTAAAACAGCAAAGACAAGGTCCTGCTTTGAGCAATGACTGTCAGGGGAACAATGAAAACTAATTACACACATGACTGTCACTATTGTTAAACTTGTCATTTGGGGAAAAACATGACAAAGTATGTGTTTTACTGATGGCTGTTTATGACAAGGAGGCAAGATTTTAAAAAAAAAGTATTGTTGCTTTTTTTCAGATCTTCAATCCTTGTCCCAAAGATATATTTTACAACTGCAGCATCCCCACCCATGGTCTGGTTTCCCCTTTTCACTCTGTTTAACGTTCGTAGAGTTTTGCTAAAAAGTGCTGTGGAAATGCAGGAGGATAATTGTGAATTCATTTGTTCAAGTAAATCCTGGTTTGCACAGCTACTGGCCCTGCAGTTTGGGGAAGTGAATAAGGAATACGCGAAACAGCTGACACTAGCCTCGCATGTTGGCAAAGTAAATAAAGCACAGTGGTAAGCACTGCTGCCACCCTGGCCCAAGGTGACTGTTTGTGTGGAGTTTGCTCATTCTCCCTGTGTCTGTGGGGGTTTCTTCTGGGTGCTCCAGTTTCCTCCCAAAGTCCAAAGATGTGCAGGTTGGGTGGATTGGCCATGATAAATTGCCCCTTAGTGTCCATGGTAAATTTGTACAGAGATAAGGCGGATGATTGGGATGCCCTTTCAGAGAGTTGGTGCAGACTCAATGGGCTGAATAACCTTTTTCTGCACTGTAGGTGTTCGATGGGCCAAAATGCCTGTTTCTGTAGTGTAAATGCTCTATGGTTCTGAGACAAAGTGTATGTTTTGTGACCCGTCAGATTGGGTCATCTTCGAATTGACCGCAGGCTATTCCAGCAGTATTGCTTTAGTTAGCTTGTGTATTTTGTAAATGTATAAAATAAAAATTGTATATTTTTTAAGTTACTATTTGTAAAACTAGGCAGAACCGTCAGGTTGAAGGTATTGTAAATAAGTTGCAGAAAGTGAGTTTACACTTAATGAGTTTATACTTGACTAGTCACTGTGATTTGATTGTGTAAAATACTTTGCACTCATGTCCTTCATTTAATTGTGGGCATGTTTATTTTATGAAACTTCACAACTCATGGACATTTGGTGTTTCTATGCAAGCAGGTGCCTCCACATACATTGCCCAGAGCAGCACAATAATTGCGCTGTGTGTTGTTCAGGAGGATGGCAAATGCAGAAGGCTCATCAGCTTAGCTCCACATATCTGTGGGTCATGTCCCAGAGGAGGGCAAAGGGTCTCTTTTTGATGACACGGGCAAAGGTAATGAAAGGAATGGGGGAAGGGTGGGGGTGGGAGGGGAAAGAGAAAGGAGGATTAAGTCATTTAAATTTAAGCCACTTAAACTGCATATTTCATTGAGCTTCATTTATAAAAATTGAGAATTTTAGTGTTGCATGTGGTTTTAAAACGCTTGACAATTATGTATGAATCAAAGGAGCTGCTGTCCTTGCTTTTAGTCACTGCATTTGTGCATCACTCTGAGTAGTTGCACAGAATGACCTTTGAGGTGCACTCGTGTTCAGAGCTAGCTGAGGAAACTGTGAGTGACTACTTTCAAAATGGATGCTTCTGGAGAGGCTTGTATAGTTTGAGGGCAGAAGGATGAAATGTTGGAGGACTCCCTTTCCACTAGTTAGCCTTTACTCTTGATATGCTGCCTCATTGTGATTGAAAGTAATATCCTTCTAAATCAATAAATAATCGCTATGTTTAAGTGCGAGAGAATGGCTAGGTGGGGATTAACATAAATACTGAAAGGAAGATTGTTGCTCATCACACAATTTAAACAGTGCAGGTGATCTCTCTCTGAAGAATGTCTCTTTTAAATTTTAAATTTGTTAATTTCCAGGGTATTAACAGGATGTATACTCTTGTGGGTTTATCAAATTGTTCTCCAGTCCAGAGATTTCGCCAAAGCTTATATTGTATTTTGCAACTTGGAAGTGAAGAAGTATCACTGCAGGTAGTCACAAACTGTGGGTGACTTCTGTTAAATGATGAAATGATGAGTGAGGATCAGAAAGTTGTAACTGAACATACCAGAGAAGCAAGCTGCAATCATTGAGGGGTTCTGTTTGCGCTCTCAACTATTGTGCAACAACTATTTGAGAAGGCTGAGATTACATTACCGTCAGCTGTGGCTCATTTGGTAACACTTTTCCCTTTGTGTTAAAAGGTTGTGAGTTCAAGCCCTGCTTTGGGACATAGATTATCAAATTGCTTATCTGATGTCCAGTACTGGATGAGCTGAATTTACCTTCAATTGAATATTGGAAATACCGAAGCCATTGTTTTCAGTTCTTCTCCAATCCATTTGCCAGGTACTAACGCCAACCACAGTCACTGGCAGTGGTCAGAGACTAAAGTCACACTGTTAACACACTCATAATTGGCCCCGATTTGAGATTCTGATACTTAACAACTAATCGTGAAGATTACCTATTTCCACCTGATTTTGCCCGTGTCAACTTATCTGTCGCTGAAACCCTCATTCATGCCTTTGTTACCTTTAGACATGACAATTCCAAAATACTTCTGACTGCTACTCACTTTGTACCCTCCTTAAACATGAGATCATCCATAACTCTGCACCAGTCTTGCTCACCTATCATCCATTGACCTACATTGGCTTCTAGTTAAGAAATGTCTTGATTTTAAAATTCTCAACCTTTTTATATCCTTCCATGGCCTCATCCCTTCCCATTTCTCATCTGCTACAACACTACACCCATCCAAGAACTCTGCACTCACGTTCTGGCCTCTTGCCCGTCCCCGATTTTAAACATTCTGCCATCAGAGGTCATGTCTCAGTTGTCAATTCCCTAACTTCTGGAATTGCCTCCCTAACATCCTTGCCAGTCTCTCACTTTCTGCCTTTAAGACCCTCCTTAAAATCTGCCATTCTGACCTGATTGTATCTTGGGTGGTTTGGTGTTATGATTTGTTTCATAATGTTCCTGGAAACGGTCTTTTGATGTCTTAGTAAATTGCAGGTAAAGTTGAGTAGATATTGTTGAATACTACAATCTAGGTCAACACTCTAGTGCAGTATTAAGGAAGTGATGTGCTGTCAGAGGTGCTGTTTCTTTGAATGAAGCATTAAATTGAAGGACTGTCTGCCATCTCGGATGGATGTAAAAGATCCCATGATATTACTAAGACCAGAGAAGATATCCCGTGTGTCCTAACCAATATTTATCCCGTCAACTGACATCCCAAAAACAGATTATCTGATTATTATCACATCGCTGTGCATGAATTAGCTGTTGTGTTTCATATATATGTAGCAACAGTGACAACACTTCAAAAATACTTCATTGGTTGTACATCTCTTTGGGACATTATGTAGTTATGAAAAGCACTCGTGTATATATGTGTGTGTGTATATGTATAGGGTTGTTACAGTTGTTTATGCCGTAGGATTTTTTGGTCCCACTGCAGTGAATGGAGATTTGGCTGGCTGCGTGGTAGCAGAGTATGAACGGCCCGTAAGATCACGCCCATAGTGTTTTTCCCGCAATTTGTTTTATGAATTTAATACAAAATACTCTATAATTCTGGCAGATTTAGTTGGTGACAATTGTCAATCCTCAATCGGTGTCAATACTCACAAAAGATCGACCGTTGAACAAACGGTAGTGGTGAAAATCAACCCTAGCATTTATTATGCAAGCTGCGTTCTCTTGTAAATAGAAGTTCCATTATCATCTGATAGCATTTTGATGGTACATAATGCATTGAATAGGACATTTGAGCTCTCTTCTATTTTGGCATATCTGTGCTGATTGGTTAAGGATAGGATTGGAAGAGGATTAAAAGTAGACTCCCAACCTTTTCCCTTCTGGAAGTTGCAGTGCTGCTTTTTGAGGATTTTGGAGGGGATAAGGTGAAACATGAGGACATATAGCCACCTTATTATCAGACACAGCATTACATGTTCTGCAGTCAATGTACTTGTTCATATTTAGTGAAGCAGTCACAAAGCATTTTGAGATCATTGCAAAAGTTTGTTTCTTAAATAAAACTGACTTGCATTCATGTGATTAGTTCAACCATATAAAATATACTTGGCTCCTTTTTCGCAGTTACTGGCAGCAACAGCAAGGGGCTAAATTGGTTATTCCTAAGTGGCTGAATAGTAGTCACCGTTAGTGCATCACAAGTTTCTTAGAAGTGAGCAAGACCATTTGGCCCATCTTTGTTTTCAGAAGCCATTTTATTTGCATGTACTTGAAGTCAATGGAAGTGAAAATAGGTAGAGATGTAAAGCAGACTGGTGACTTGCCATTGTCCGATTGGCACAACTACACAGTCAAGATCTATCCCAGAGATTTATTAGCTTCAAAAACAGTTTTGTGCATGACTTTTTCCTTAATTGGAGTTCCACAGATAACATTCTGGAAATTATTTTAAGTTGTGCAAAGTGTTTTCACAAAATAAATGAAAATTTCATTGGCAGATGCTGAGCTCCAAATTTAAAATAATTCCCTTCTCACCTCCATCCAGGGGAAGGAATCTCAGGTTGTCTTGCAGTAATTTAGGAAAATACTTATCAAAGATATTGTTGAAAAAGTTAACACATTAACATGTTTTCTCTCCCCAAGTATTCAACCCTGAGTTTTAGTTACTGTAGCAGTATAGAACCGTTCAGATGCCATTGATGATTGATCCTGGGTGTGCTTCCCTGTTATGCTGATGTGATATAATATTTTGTTAGAATAGCTGACATTACAATTCAATAGATTTACTGGAGAAAATGGAGAAAATTATTTTCATAGAATTCTACAGTGCAGAAGGAGGCCATTCAGACCATCAGGTCTACACCAACCACAATCCCACCCACGCTCTTGTCCTGTAACCCCACATATTAACCCTGCCAATCCCCCTGACACTAGGGTCAACTTAGCATGGCCAATCTACCTAACCCACACATCTTTGGGCTGTGGGAGGAAAGCGCAGCACTCGGAGGAAACCCATGGGGAAAATGTGTAAACTCCACACAGTGATCCGAGGCTGGAATTGAACTTGGGTCCTTCTTGTTGAGAGGCAGCAGTGCTAACCACTGTGCCACCGTGTCGAGTAGTTAGTTTGCAGAGGCGGAGTCACGTGTGAGAAGTTCTGGACAGGTTAATGATGCTTCTGGGAAATATTGCTTTTCTTATTATCCTGTGGTTGTATTTTCTGGTAGTGATGGGAGGAACGCAACAGTATTTTGGCATGTTGTTGTCAGAGGTAGTTTTCTTTTCATGTCCTCTGGTTTCTCAGCTTATTTTTATTTTAATCCTTGTTTGTCCAATATTTCTGGAAGCCCAGGTCTTTGAATGTCCTCTGGCTTTTCTGGTTAATTTGAATGCTGTTCGCCCAATATTTCCGAATGTCCAGGCTCTTTCATGGCTCCCTACTGCTGAGTTCCACTTGGAAGGAACCATAAAATAGTACCGTCAAACTCCAGTAAATATTGACCGTGTCTTGGAGCTGTGACCACTCTAAAAGCGGGAACCAGCAAATTAAAAGACTGCTATTGTTCTGTCCTTAACCAGTGCTCCATGACTGACGCCAAAGTATGTGTGAGATAAAAGCTAAGAATCAGCATAAGAAAGATATAGGAAGAAGTAAGGAGGGGGGGAAGTAAAATAGGCATCACATTGGAACCTCTAAGTACTAATGTGAAGGAAAGTAAAATATACAAAGAGCACTGACATGCACTGAATCACAAACTTCCACAAAGCTAAATGAAAAACAGTCTGCCCGTATGGTGAGGCTGGATTTATAAATGGAGGGAGCTAATTGATGCACTTAACATTTTGCCCTTTGTGTGTCATTGGGCAGGGTCTAAACACATGGAATATTCAGCATGACGGTATAGATTCGGCTATATTAAACCCTTCTTGTCTGTTCTGGGAACATATTGGAACGTGCCTTGGGGTTAGTTTACACCAGTGAAAAGTGAATAGGGCAGTCTTTGGGTTGATTTTGTGATTTAACGAAAAACCTGAGCACTCCAAACTACCTTAGTTGTGAACGTGACACACATTACGCTTGGATGCGCATACAATTGTTTGCTATAGTTGAACTACAATTTTGAAAGTGATCTGGTGGGCAGATTTAAATGAGGTATAAATCAAAAAGTTCCTTCAGTGTACCAGAGTAAATGTCCAGCCCTACTGCTGATTCTGGGGTAAAGCACTGAGTCTGGGCTGAATGCTAATTTATACCATCTTTCCTGTGCCCTGTGTATCATAGTGGTGTTTGTTGGGCTTTCTAGCACAAGCTGATTCATTCTTATCGTTATTTTGTTTTTAGTTGAATATAAAATTTGGTACTCTAGTTAGCCAGATTGATAGCTCAAATGAGGAGTGTGAACAATTGAGTGTTTTGGATCAGAACTGGTTAGCTACAATTAGAGAGTAGATCCCTTGGTTTTAAGGGGATGTGAACAAGTGTGGCAGTTCCTTTAACAGCTATTTAGTTATCTTTCAGCTTTCAATGCACACACAAGCTTTCTTTTATGTAAAAGCCGCAAAAAGAATCCCTGCAAATTGTGCATGTTATTTAAGTGCAAGGGAAAATTACAGCAAATATAGAATAATTTCAACAATATTAAAGTGCCCTCACAAAATGCCACAGGAAGCTACAGTTTGATGGGGCATGGTGGTGGTTACACGGTGATTGACTGTGTTGCAATAAGCATTTGTGATTTGCATACACATCTGATCTTGTACGTTACCATAGGCTGTGTTCCATGCTAGGAAGTAGCCCCCAAGGAATGCAGGATATATACTCACATCAACCCACCCCCTCCTGCATCCTTGACTTTGTACAAATTACAATTCAAATCAAGAGTGTGTGGTGGATTGCAGGGGGTGGGGGTTATGGTGATGGGAGCGTTGGCTCTGAGATTCTTGTCTTTGTCAGTTTTGAGATCCTACTGTATCTGTTTGATCTTTTTGTGCAGCAGTCAGCGGGATAAGGTGGTGTCACGGGCAGTCAGGATCAATGCCATCATACCAAGGCTGTGTGATGACAACAAAAATTTCCATTCCCTGCACCAGCAAAATATGTGCTTGATGAATGCACAAGTGTTCGACGCTGCTAACATTACCGAGTTGCAGACAGATTCTGATTTTTTTATCTTGTCCAGTAAAGAAGTTGCCATTACATAAATATAATTGGCAGCATTATAAATAGGATTCCGTACAACAGCGGTTTGAACCACAGTTGTTGGTAATGTTATTGATTTGATTATATGGCTGTTCAATGCTGGATGGTTTCTCTTGCTCTGATGTGTTGATGCTCATTAAGTTATTTACTATATGATCATTACACTTTTAAAATGCTTGCTCATTCTCCCTTAAACTTACCTTGCTCAACTTGTGTGCAAGTTTACATTTGTCCTGATGTGATTTACTTCCCATACAAACAATTTGTGCCTACAGAAACCAAGGTCGTTTTGGTGATGACAGCAAATGCTGGTAATTCTGTATTGATTATAACTAAACCCATAACTTGCCTTGCATTTTTCTCACTCTTTTAGCAACATTGAGTCAGTCAGGACTACTGTCAAATTTCTTCTTTTGTACCTGCAGAGGTTTGCTTTGCATCCCCTCAAAATTTAAATCTCATGGAAAATTTTGCTACTCAAACCCATTCTTCTGGATTTTGAAACATCACTTTGCTAATCCTCCCTTCCGCTCTAAGCTGCAGTCACATAATCACGGTTTCATGATTTTCCTCACCTTCTGATTTATTGCTCTGATATCTTGCGTTACATGCGTCAGCCTTTTCTTGTTGGTTTCTATTTTTGCAAATTAAGAGAATGGATGATCTATTCATGAATGTGTTTTCTAGTGTAACTTAGCAAAGTGCTTCTTTTCATAGATTTTGCAGCGAGGTTTGCTGCTGCAACCACTGATTATTAAGTGCTACATCTCTAGTGTCAATTGGATCTTCTCGTATATTTATTAATAGTTAAGATTGAGCTGGTGTGGAATTACCAATTGCAACCAAGAATAAACATTTATTTTGAACAAATTTACACCTCTCTTGCAATCGGAGATAATTTGATTTCTTGGCTTCTGTGCTAGGATTTAATAAGCCACAACTAATTCTGATTGATCTCAGATTTTTTTACGTTAGACCCAGTGCCACGTTTATGCTCTTGCTGCAAATTTGCACTTCTGAACTTGCAGACGAGTGCAAAGGTTCTGGAAGAATTAGTGAGAAATGGTTATAAAGGAAGGCTTTCACCATCTGCATTCGAAGGCTTTCATCAGAAGGCCATTAATGGCTGGTGCAAATTTTGAAACGTGTTTAACAGGCTAGCCTAATATTTCCTGGAAATAACTCAACACAATGGCAATTATTCAATTGGGAAGGCCATCGTAGCCTAAATTCACCAGGGTACTTAGTTGATAGGTACACTGAGTTATATAGACAGAATGGCTCAGGCTCTAGTCTGTATTTAATTTGCTGACTTTTGCAATGAGCTGTAGTATTCTTTAGGTAAGGTAGAGTCAAAACCAGCTATGGGGTTCAGACCTCTACCATTGAGAATAGTTCAAGTCTGGATATCCGATCCATCTGAATCAAATTTGAACACCATTGTCTCCATAGTGGAAATGCCTCACAAATAGTAGCGAGGTCCACTTCTGAATGGAAAAATGGTCTAATTGTGGCAAATGGAACTGTATACAACCATAAGCCAGTTTCTTCAGAAGACAAGGGAAAAACACTCAATGGAAATATTATATTTTGCTTGGCACATTCAGTTTTGTTGGGGGCTAATTTCACTGAACTACCTTGGACTAAAGTGTCTCTTTCAGATCTGATGCCATTCATTGAAAACATTGGCATAAGCGGTAATAGATGGAACAGCTTCTGTAACGTGTTTGAATATATGATCTCTGCTGGCTAAATGTGTCAATAGCACTAAAATTCTAGCAAGTGCCTTTAAGTGTTTTTATTAGTGAATTTTCTCCATAGCAGGAAGTAAGAGGCTGAGACTTTAAAAGTGCTAACCCTTCCTCCCCATCTCAGCTTCACAGCTCTAAAGATATTACATGTTAGTGCCACTATTTGGATGTTCGAAAGATATTCTCCTCTTTGCTGTGTAATTGCCAAATCCTATATGGTTATGTATCTAGTGTGGTTAATATGCATTGCAATTAGACGGCTCCATATCACACTATTCAAGTGCAGCATTGTTTATGGATTTTTTTGTCTTGCGTCAACATAGTATCGATGTCTGAAGTTCATGAGTTTGATCCACAAAATGATGAGACAAGATGTATGATTCTTGGCTTATCTGTGACTGCAATCTCACTGCAGTTTCTCAGCAGCAGGTAGCTTTACATGACTTTATAAACCTTACTGGCTGTTTTGGCTAAGTGACCAAAGTGTCCCCCTGCCATGTCTCTTGTGCTGAACCTTTTGTAGGAGAGTATTGCAACTCAAAAGGTCTCGAGTGCATGCAGGCGATGCATTTTGCCCCCTATTGCAGTTGGAGCACTTTATTCTCATACCATCTGCACAAATATAAACCATTCCTGTTCCACAGGAGAAAACCTTCGACAAAGCTGGTGTTTGGTTAAAAAGTTGGTTCATGCTATGTGTAATTTTTGTTCAAGACAGTAAAAATTCTGTGTCTCAAACTCTTATTCTGAGGTTTATTTTCTCTTTGTACACACAGCAGTTTAAATTGATTGCATGAAGAGCTTGGTTTGACCAGCTCCAGTTCATTTGAATACAGACTCAGTCCTAATGATGAGAGCGATGAAGGATTTAAAAAGCCACCTTATTATTGTCCTGAACACAAAACCCTTCCGTTGAGATCTTTCGGCTAACTTCTTCACTTCTTAAATATCCAGGGGGCAAACTGGCCATTCTTATTAATCGGCTTAAAGCTAATGAGATGAATAGATCTTAAGCAGAACCTAAAACTGTCCTAATCCTTCCACGTCAGCATTTTTGAAGGGAGTTTGAGGAGGGTTTCTGTGCGGGTAGGGGGTGGGGTGCAGGAGATGTCGATTGGACTTCAGAGAATAGCTGGCCCTTGTTTTTCTAAGATGTCAACGCATTCTCAAGTTTTACCTCGGGTATTAGCCTGCCCCTCTGTGGTCAATCATGTGCTGACGAAGCTTGCGAAACAATAAAAGGAGGAATTAGTTTGCTTTTTTGGTGAAGTATACCATGGGAAAGGCAGGAAAGGCTGAGCTGGTTACTGGGGACTTAGCCGCTGACTTGTTGTCAGTGAAGTCTATTTGAATAACCTTCCCCTTTAGCCTTCGCTTTCCCCTTTTGTCCACTCCAGTTCATAAACGGTAGCAGCTGGAGATTTTTATTCATGTAAGCTGCTGCTTAATATCCATGAAGATTTCTAACTGGGTCAGAAGAGCAGTAGGATTTCTTTTTTTTGTTTTTCTTTTTCCTCACATCTAGTTAAGGCCAAAATTCCAAATGTCCTTTTCTAATCCACAAGTAGTCACCTTTTGTGTGATCTGGGCTTTGTCTTTATCACATTCTTTATTAACAGACACCCGATGCAAACCACATTTTCTTCACAGAAGCTTGAAAAGTCCTCAACCCCTCAGAGGATTAATAAGCAGAAGTGCTTGAAGTGCTTGTTCTGGTGCTGTGTGAGAAGCTGGACTTTGTACTGTAGAGGTGATGGCAGCTGGGAGTCAGAAGCGTTTCATCCAACCATATGCTTATGGGTTGAACAAGTCACAGTTGTCAGCAGTTGTAGAACACATCTTCACCCTGTGTAGATACAGCAGTTGTAGATTATATCTTGACAATGTGTAGGTACAGAAGTTATAGAGCACACTTGCATACTGTGCAGCTACAGAGGGCATTTTTCATAACCACGTCTACACATTTGTGAGGATGTGATAGATTGTGGTGTCACACCATGCAGACGCTGTTCTGATAGATCATAACATCACACTGTGCATCAGTGGTGATTGTAATGGTACACTGTAGGTGCATCGGTGGTGATTGTAACATGCCATGCAGGTACATGAGTGATAGATCTGAACATCGCACTATCTATGTGCATGAGCGATAGACCATAACATCACATTGTGTTAGTACAGTTGCAATAACTCATATGTGTAGATGCATCTGTGATGGCTTGTAGTGTCAAATTGTATAGGTGCATGAAGGATACGTCATAATATCACACTGTACAAGTGCAGTTATGATAGATTGTACTATCACACTGAAGGTGCAGTTCTGATAGATTGTAATATCACACTGTAGGTGCAATAGTAATCGATTGTAATATCACACCGTTGGTACATCTGTGATAGCTTGTGGTGTTACATGTGATAAATCATAGTATCAGATTGTATAGGTGAAGTTGATTGCAATATCACACTATGTAGGTGTAATAAGTTGCCTCAGGATGTCCCAACTTGCTTCGCAGGCGTCAAAGTACATTTTGATTGTAGCGACTGTTGTAACGTAGAAAAGCAAGATGAAAACTAGGGCATAGCAAGGCCCCACAAACAACGATGAGCGAAATGACCAGGTGATCTGCTTTTGAAGGATTTTATTGAGGGATAAGTCTTAGCCAGGACACCTTGAGAATGTCCCTGCCCATCTAAGGGCTTGGATTAGTATCTCACTTGAAGGACAGAACCTCTGACAGTGCTGCACTCTTATACTGCATTGGAGTGTTAGCCTGGATAATGTACTCAAATCTCTGTGGGACTTAGCACACAGCCTTCTTGGACAAAAAAGCCACAATTGAACTAAGGCTAACAGTAAGGATAGATTGTTATTGTTACAGTATGTAGGTGCAAAAGTGATAGATTGCATTGTATAAATACCGTAGTAATGGATTATGTTATCACACAACGGGTGCAGTAATAGTGATTGCGCCCAACAACGCCTTTGTGACATGCTTTCACAATTTCACTGACACAAAAATGGCTGTTTAATTTCTGATTTGCAAAGCAATCTTGAATTCACTGAAGCCAAAAGGAAAATAGAGATACTGAGCTTCATATCTGGGAACCTTGGGATCAGACGTGCCGATTTTTGAGGATTTTACGGATTTTGGATATTCAGCCTAGCGTGTGTTTACACATAAAACAAAGTACGCGACATAAAGAATAAAAGGATTTTATTCAAGTTGCTACCAAGGGTGCCAGCTTCAAATATAGCTGGTTTTTGGGTCTTTCTGCAATTTGGGGTGGTATCGATATTTGTGGGTGCTGGAAATCCTGAGCTCAAGTTATGAGAGGCCGTGAATGAAAAGATCCTCAGCGTTCGAAGGAATTAACTTGAATCAAATTCAAATCCATGTTTTAAAAATTGTCCAGGCTCTCCATTGTCTGCCTGGGCACTTGGAAAATTTACATTTTGAATTATTGTAATGTTAACGTCTCTCACTCCCACCAGAAGCCGAAGGCTCCTCTTGTGTGTTTGCACAATATCAGTGATGTTGGCGTACAACTGATAATGTATTGTTTGTCTGATGACTCCTTTATCATACTCTGCGGAAACTTATCTGATTTTATCGAGTTCCTTTAATCAATACAAATAGTAAAATAATGTAAAACAGATTTCAAGTTGCTAAGGTGTGTTTGTTAGTCTGAGTTGTTGAATCTGAAGAAATTTCTTAAACACCCTAAGATGTATTAGCTCATCTGCTGTTGTGACTACAATGCAAACTTTTGAACAATTTCATTGATTTTTGATAAATCTTAAGTCGATTTCATGTATGTGGACAACTTTAGCTCGTGTTCCTTTGAAAAGCTGTTATTTAAATGCGTCCACTACTTTGGCATGTGTTTTACCACTGCTTCTGGAGAAAATATTCACAGAGGAACCCTTCTGTTGAAAAATCTGCGTTGGAGATTTTTCCGTACCTGGTGCTGCTTTGTTCTATGTGAGGGTGTGTTTAGACAGGAAGAGAAATTACGATGCCTTGACCAAGCTAATCAAAATGAATGCACTGGTATTATTTTAGAAAGGAAATTGTTTATTATTGTCATTAATCTAAAGGTTTCATTCCTTTTGAGGTATGTTGTGACATAACATGCAGTAATGGTTTAGCGTCGGAGGAAACATTAGATGAGTGTTTGGAAAATATTTGAAGTGATTTAGTTATGATTAGGTACTAATTTGCTCTGCTTGATTACATCAACTGGCTATGGAGGTAGCTGAGGTAGAATCAGTTCATATTTGTATAGTGGACTCCACAACTGGCTACTGAAGACTTCAATCTTTGACAGACCTACTTTTATTTAATTGCCACTAAAACCTCTATCCGAAGCTGTGCAAGATTGAGTTCTCTTATTTGTGTGTGGAAACTTACCCAATATACGTTCCAGGTTGTTTTCTATGCTTACATTAAAGGCTGAACAGTACAATGCTTTACTGGCCTGTTTATAATGTTTTGAGGTCATTTCATTTAAATTTAAAGACCTACGGGAATATTATTTATTTCCTGTCTCTTCAGACCTTTATGCAATACATACTTACATCGTAGCAAAGCTGCTGTTGCTTCCTTGTATAGGACTGTGTTTACTGAATTGTTTGAAAAAAATGTATTTTAAAGTGTTAAAGATTGGCTACCTTTGTGCGTCATTTCCTAAAAACTTGTTGTGACTTCTATTTGGTTTAAATTCTGTTGGATTATTAGTCTGTGAAGGAAGCGATAACGCATTTCCTTGTATTGAATTTTGGCACGCTCTGTGCTTTGTGGCCAATGAAAAATTAAAAGATGCCTGTGAATTAATGGCAAAGCAAGGCTTGAAAATTTCACACGCACATGAAAAGAACTTTTGAGGAAATCATACTTCCCATAATTGGGTAATATTTTGTGCAAAACACATTTTCTTGTGTTTATTTTATCAAAGGAAGATCAACAATATACAAAGTTAAATTCACAGCAACTCATTTTGGAATACTGCACCCTTTTCTATTGTCCAAATTGAGATTAATTTTAATTTTTGTCTCTACAATGACAGTTGAATGGAGGAAAAGTCAGTCATGAAACTATTTGAAATCCTTTGAATATTGCTCCCATCGCTATTCATTTTCTATGTTTCCCACAGAATATTTTTCTGTACTGTGACTGAAATGCGATTGAGGTAATCAAAAATAGTCTTGGAAATCTATTTGTGCAGATAAAATCATCATTCCTTGCCAAGACGCTACAGCTTTGGTAGAAGTGGAAAATATCAGTTTATGTGGATTAACATTTTGGCGACAGACCCTTTCTATGAATTCCAGCTCCTGTGATGGGTTGACATTCTGAACATTAATCCATCATTTCTCTTTACAAAAGCTGATGAACCTAGTGTGTTTCCAGAATTACCTCTTGTTATTATCTCTATACAATATATTGTACAGAAAGATGTTTATTTGCATTTTTAAAATTTTGTAAAATACTCTGAAAATGAACTATAGCTGTTTAAAAAAAAAGACACATAGTTCTAATTGTTGATAACGGCTTTACTTTCCTTTGATATGTAACCATGAAGCAAGCGACTGGTCTTCTGTTAAAGGACTTTTAATCAGTTTTTTGTGTGAATCTTGCAACAAAGGACCATCTTTATATTGGGAGTTTTTGTGTTAAACTGTGATGAAAATACAAGTAGAATATGATTTCACATGCAATTAGATTCTCTAAGAGAAATATCCTCGTCAAATGGAGAAAAGGTTGATTATTAACGTGATTCTGAATGCGCAATACACATACGATTTCACGTTAGATTTAATAATACTCAAACGGCGTTGATCTGTTATTTGTAAATTTGAAACATTTGTGCAAATGTGTCCCTTCCTCTGTGTAACCTTTAAAATGATGCTTATGGAATCAAGTTTTATTAGTTTTAGAATCTGATTGAGATAGCGTGAGAAATAGTGATATTAAAACGAAGTAACTAAATGGAATGACCCCAACCTTGGATTTTAAAAAAATCTGAGAGTTGATCGTAGCACGCAAACTTCCCATTAGCTTCAATGACGTGACTGCAGCTGCGTTTCAGAGGCCTGGGGAGACTTGAGGACCTTGTGCAGTGGGCACGAAATTTATTTTTTGTCCTCAGAGGGTACCGAAATACTTTGTCAAATTGTACACATGTCCAAAAGACCAACTTTTGTTTTTGACTTCATTCTTTTTTAAGAAAAACTTTTGGACCCACCTTCATTTGCATCTGTGCCTCTAAACTTTGGTTAGCGAAGAGATGGGAAAAAGAATATACTGAAATTCAGCAGTGACAGGAGACCGCAGCTGAATAATGCAGCAACTTTCTGCCGACTTTAAAGTAAACGGGGAGTTGTCAGTACATTAGGAGGAGGAACCTGCCCTGTCGGTACATTACTTGCACTGGGCTAGTATCGCTGGTAAAAGGAGCATGGCACGCAGGTGTCTAAATTATTTACACTCATAATCGTCCTTTATGTTACATCTCAAAGCCATGGCTCTGTTATTCTTTTGCATAATTGATGGTGCTCAGAACTGGAAGAGTTAGAATAGCAGAAGTAATGTGATGCGAATGTGCAGTGAGGCAGCAAGTCAGTCAGCTGGCATTGCGCTGCAGTGATGTGTGGGTACAGTAATCACTGGTTTGCGTGTGTAAGCCCAGTACGTGCACAGCTAGAAGCAGAGAAAGGGGGCCATCTAAATATAACAGGACCTGACACTTAACAACGACTGGCAGTCAGATCAGAAGGTATTGGTTCATAGTTATAAGCCATCTGTACTGGGAGAGGCAATGGTTCCAGTAGCGCCTGTCCCAGTGCTGCAGGACGCAAATTGCTAGGAGATCAGTAATTTTTTTCTTTTTTTTAGTGCAGCCCAATGCCATTTTGTGTTCCAGAGGAAAAATAATTGTGGAAGCAAGACTATATTCATTGTGAATGAATTCACATTTGAATGACATATTTTGCTTAAAAGTAAGGAGAAATTCTGCATCATCTTACAATTAAGCTATTTTAAATTGGAAACAGCAAAACCAAATTTTGAAGATTGTTTCGTGCTGGACTGATCCAATAGTGCAATGAAGTTTCTTGAAAAGGGGCTATCAGCAAATAATCATGAGTGAAAATGTATTTGTTTAGCAGTGATTTATAGAAGATAAACAGATACAAATAAGGTGGTTTACTTTTCTATCTATTGGCACAGAGGGAGCTCTGCTTGTCAGAATTTTATTGTATTCCAAACCTGTGCTGCATTATGAAGTTTGAAAAAAAAACCTTGTACAGATCCCAATGGATTATTATTAACTGTTACCAATTGGAGAAGGTAAGGAAGGGTTGGAGCCCATGAGGCCAAGAGAGCATGCTTTGGTTCTCGATATATTTTCAAAATGACTGAATATCTTTCTCCATTCTCTTTCCTTCTGACAGTTTGAAAATCTTAAATAAACAGGAGGAGAAAGAATGACTTCTCCTTGGTACATTTCACTTCACTGAGATAGGTATTTGAAGTGGGAATTCCAGATTGACGTGTTTGTTTATCCTCTCACATTCAGGCAATAAATGCTGGCCTAGCCCGTGACACCCACAACCTGTGAAAGAATTAAAAATAAGCAGTGTTGGTCTGAGATCACTTAATATAGATATTTCCATTTTAGTGGGTTGATGGTCATTCACTGATATCAGATTAAGCGGCAAAGGGCTAAATCTGGGGTTTGATTTTTGGGAGGGTTGGCCAGGGGAGGGGCTGGTTGGAGAATGAAACTGGCATTGTGTGGATTTTAATATAAATAGATAAGAAAATATTGAAAGCTTTATCCTCCATTACGCCTATCCAAAAGCCCCCAACAGTACAATGGGATATTGTGTCACTGTTTGAGTAAGACCATATTACTTGTTGTAGAAGCATTGTGTCAAGACAAAAATGCAATCATATTTTTGTAAGCTCAGAAGTTAATTCTTGCTAGGTTTTTTATTCTGAGTTGCTATTCAAATGTTGCTGTAGTTATTCACTGGAAAATGCCTGAGCAATGAGAGCTTTGTTATCAGAGTGCATTTCCAAAGAGGTTTAACCATATCACTTTTCAAATTGCTTTATTCCTATTGATGTGGTTTCATAGTGAGGAAGTCATTGCTTTTGTGCAGTTTCCAAAATGAGCATCTTTTCTGACGTGAACTATCTGCTATGTTTTGAACTGACATTTCTAGAATAGGAAGGAGTCATGTAACGATAGAGTATCTGCCATTTTCTGTACTCTTAACCACCATGCATTGGCAAAATGAAAAATAGTGTTGAGCACTAGAGAGTGACAGAGGCAGCCAGGTGATAACTGAACCGTTAACAAAGGGGACATCCTTATCTTTGCAGGAAATCTTGTGATGTGAATGTCTTCTGAACCTTGAACATGAGATGCATTTTATTTTTACCTTTCCAATGCCAATTTCCATTAGAACTGCAGCACTGTTTGGTGGGACAACTGCACAAGGCAAGCAGCCAAGGAAAATGACTGTTGGTTGTTGAAATAGAGGTTAGTTTGCACCACCATCTTGTTTGCTGGAATGAATGGAGCTAGTGCAATGAAAATTACTTGCAGACCTTCAAAACCTTCATGAAGGGGGGAGAAAAGAAAAATTCTCGAGTGCTTTAAACAGCATGGGAGCGAATATATTTTCTTCATGAACTTCCAATAAACATATTTTCTTCAGAGAAAAATTCTGCTAAATAAATCTTCTACTTTGTCTTGGGACAGGAGTTAAATTAATTTATTGGATACAGTAGGCTTCCCACTAATTTAGAGATGTAATTTGTAAAATCATCAAGAATTTAGGAGTAAAACATGCAAAATATTCCATTTCAACCAATCTTTTGCTATTTAATGAACCAGCGCAGAAATATTAGTCCAGTTCTTTGAGGATTAGAGTATGAAATATTCTAATCGACCATAAAACAATTTTCTTTTGTTTTAAAATTGCAGTGGTCTGAAAATTCACTCCAACCTCGCAACCATCACAGACAAGCAGATAATTAAGTTTCAGGGAGGAAGACTCAGTTGTTGCCATTAATGTGTCACTTTCTATGCGTTCATTTCCCCTTTGCACTTCAAAAACTGGACTGTATATGTTTGGGGAGTCAGTAGGGGGTTAATGAAAGCCCTGATTAATGAATCATCTGCGCATAGAGAAAGACTTGAAATATGTTTTATAATCAAGTTTCTCTGCGATGGGAAATCAAAACCATTCATCTATCAGGGCAGATTAAGCCATTTTAAAATTTGTTTCAGACAGCGCGATCGATGCTTGAGTTGCCATTTCAACTCACTGAAGCGTTAACATTTCTCGTGCTATAAATTCTTGCTGCGTGCACGCAAGTGGCGGAATGGGAAGCACACTCAGCCCTGACAGCCTTCAACTCTGAAATTTCAATGAAATCAGCTTTCATTCAACAATATTCCTAACTGTAGCAAAAAAAAAATCCCCGGCATATTATTAAATATATCCTCTTGATCTTTATGTGAAGGAGGGGAGGCAATTTACAATTATCTTGTGCGCAAGTGTTGGACTGCACCGTGCAAGATAAACCAGTGAAAACTGCATGGCAGCTAAGCCAAAATGATTGAGTTTGCCGTTACTTCTAAATGTTCTTCTGTTGATTTATATTACACTAAGTGAGAAAATCTTCTCATTCCATTATACTTTATAATTTTTACTTTGTATTTTTTGATTTAGCATGTACAAGTTTCATATCAGAGCAAAAATTACCATGTTATAAAATTCATATAAAGGCTATCCAATTTTCAAAGGAATTAATATGAAAATCTATGATCATTAAGTGCTAATTCCAAAAGCGAGAGTGATAGGTTGATTTCAAATAGGTGCAACAAAGACTTGCATTTATACCGCATCTTTCACAAGCTCAAGATTTTCCAAAGCACTTTGCTGCTGATGAAATCTTTTGGAAATGTAATAGCTCTAAATGCAGGAAACAAATATAATGTTGTAATGTAAGACCATGATAGACAGAATGCTGCTGCCTTTCAGTATCCATTTGCTGAAATCTATCCACAACTGATTTGTAACATTCAGATGAATTAGAGAATCTTGCTAAAACTGCCCAAAAAATGCAATTCTATATCAAAGATTTTCCCTGTGCAAGTGCATCCTTGAAATCTAGCATAATAGTATGGGAGAAAAATCTTTGATACAATTCACTGAATGTGATTGTTTAACAAATATCTGAAATATTCAAATAGCTCCAGTATTCAGAAATCCCAATGATGGCACTGATTTATTGACTGTAATTAATGACACAATGAGATTTTTAAAGTGCAGTTACAAACCTTGTTTTGAGGATAATGGGAGGATAGCACAGTTATCTCAAACAGATAATTGGCTGAGATGAATAGCTTGACTTTGAGTTGAGCTCCAATAAATAAGACTTACTGTACACTAAAATGTATAGTCCCCATTATCAAGTTCCATATATTATGTAATTAATTTTACAAGCTGTATTTGCAATATAGTTTATTTATCTCAAACACATTTATCCTTGTATCAGCATCTTAATTCATCAATACACGTGCATACAAAAATAAGTGACATTGTGGGTACGATCTGTGATGGCAGAGACTGCAGGTATAGTCATAATCCATTTAGTGTAAATACAGCACCATGTGTTACACTGTACAACTTAGTTAAAGTAAATGAACAGTCTGAAATATAAGTACATTCGTTCAGAGTTGTATTTGGAGATGTTTCAGGTGCTAGTTTTTGTCAGACAGGTTGGAGTTACCAGCTTATGCGGTTTCTATGCCCGCACTTTGGTGAAATGAAAACTGACACATGCACGAAACATTAAAAGACTGATCACAAACACACAATACTATAGCCTCCAATAAAATAAAGGAAACGTCTAACTTTTCCCTGCAGCGTTCAATGAGTGCCGAGCATGAGGCACCACTGTATAGTTAGGCGCCTCTCAAAGTGTTTCCCCAAAAAACGGTCATGATACACATGAATAAAATGAAAACAATATATTGTGCAATGTTTACAAGTGCTGAAGTGAGTTTTATAAAAATGCTCATGCTACCTTTGTGGCGTAATAAATTATTTTCTTTTTCTACTGCTAACCTTAGCGTGAGCCCGACAACAGCTGAGTGTGATGCCCCATTGCCTGCTGTGATTTTGCTGGACATCGTCAGATATTCGTAAAGCCTTGAGGCCTCTGGCTTACTGGGATGTTTGTACGAGTGCAGAGGAAACCTTTTTGGCCTGGGGACAATGGGGTCATTAGCAGAGGGATGTGAAGAGTTTGCTCACCTGAGAGTCCTCTGAGAGGAACCTCACTGCGTAGGTGGCACCTGCTCCATCATCTGGTGGGAGGTCCAAGTGCCTTGGCCTCCCCAACCACTGATTGGAGTGTATGTGGGTTAATTGCTCAACTTAGCTCTCCATGGTAGTGGCCAAACTTTGTATGGAGGAAGCCATACGTTCATAGACATGAGATGTGACGTAATTCATGGTGTATGTGGAATTCTCCATACTTCGCTAAACCTGTGTGTACCCCTGGCATTTTCACCATGTATTTTCCTAACCTGTGTTTCAATTTCAGCACTTCTTGTGGCTATGACCAGAAATCAGTCATTAGCAAGGGGCTCAGCAAGTCCCAACAGTCCTTCAGGTGTCTGGGAGCTCTGCTGTCACAGCCTCACTCAGCTGCTGGGAGTTGTTTGAACTGCGTTTGTCTAAATATGGACCCAATTCTAAATGCAGTCCCTCTGCTCACCTGGGAGAATATACCTGTGCTAGTGGAGGGTACATCCTCTGGGTCACTGGTATTGTGTCTAGACATAGGGTATTTGTAAGCCTTTATAAAGTAGAACAAAAAGAAGCACAAAGCTTTGCAACATCTATGAGTACTGCACAATTCCTCATGTAGTTGTGAACATCCTTATAGCAGCAATAAGTTTGGTGCATTTGTACTTGTCATTCCACTACAGCTCAGCTGCATTGTTCTCCTGCAATCTGGAGACCACCTTCCTTTAGTAGGGATGAGAGCCTTAATCAAACGTCCCTCTGCCTGTCTTTGTTCTTTTAGGTTGGGTCGTCTTGTCCTGTAGGAGAAAATGAAGATTTGGTGACTTCTCAAATACCAATGACCTCCTTGTCTGTACCGGTGCCCATCAAACATACTGGCCTACCAATGTATTAGGATGTATCCAATCATTCACTCAAGCTAAATTATGACATGCTTTGGCCTCAAGTGCCGTGCATGATCTTGTCTAGCTGCATATCCACATGTAGCCTTATGCTTACAAGAGATAATTCCATGCCACCGTGACACTGTCCTGCATTGACTAAACAGGTTTTTGACCTTTTTTGTTTTCTTGCTCTGAAACCAGGATCTTCAGTGGATCCCACTGTTGCTAACTTCTTCTGTGATCTCTGCCCAGGTTGCCTTAGTCAGACAGGAGACCCCTGCTGCCATTATTTGGGAAGAGCACCTCTTGTTGTTCCTTGATGCCCTGGAGAGACTGTATTGCCGGGGATGGGGAGGGGCTTTGCTGAATCATGGGGCTGATCTAGGTTTTGGCTCTGAAATCTTCAAAGTGATGTGGAAGGGGCTTGGATGTGATAGAGGAGCATCCCAGGATCATAAAGAATGTAGAGTGCAGAAGGGAGAGGTTGATGGGGGATGAAGAGTTGTAAAAGAAAAATGGCTGTGTTCTAGAATTGAAAATTAAGGCCTCCCTGCTTGTGTTGTCAGCTCATTTCTGACTTGCTGACCTCTCATCTGACTGTGGAATTCTCTGATGGAAATTCGCCCTGCCACATAATCACCGGCCCTTGGAATTATCATATGAATCACATAGGGGTTGGCTCCTGACTCTGAACAGAAGTGATGCCCACTTCCAGTTCTGCAGTTTGGAGGGGCATTCCATGGATTAAATGCCACAGAAAATTAAAGAATAATTCTCTCTAATTCATAACCTTGTTTATAAATGTTATTGATCCAAATGACAAAATATTTTTTGTGCTTAATCCTTTCATGTTAATCTAGGTGTGATGCAGCATTCAGAAGGTATGTTAGCTATCCCGGCTCAGACAAACTGGAAGTACCAAGTTGCCTGTTCCTTCAGCAATCATTGTCTCCTTAGTTTTATTTTGAGAAGGTTAGATAGTTCAGCTGACAGTTTTTTTTAAACTACCTTTTGTTGGAGGAAAATTAGAGGTTTGACAAGAGTCATGTTGAGAAATCTGTTGAAATAACTCATTGTTATGCATCAATAACTGCAGTCACATTGGCAATGTGAGACTTTGCTGAACAAAGTAAAACAAATCTGTTAAAGAAATTGAACAAACCAAGGGCAAAAATATTTATTTTTGTAGAGTCCACTGTTCAAAATCGAGCTTTTTTTAAACACCAATTTGATTTTGGAGCAAGATGTGAATTCTAAAAAATAAATGACCAAAAAGAGCCTATTATTTTTAAATGACACTATGTAAGCTCAACAGTGAAGCAAACAAGAGTTTTTTTAACGGCAATTGTCAAATGCTGACAGGTGCCATTGTAATTTGCCACAGAGGGGACTGATTTGAAACAGAGATTGATATTGGCAGGGAATTGAAAATACTGAGAGACAGTAAACAGCAATGATCTTAATAAGAGCTTTTGATTACAAATTGATTTGAAACAGGCTGCACTTCACCAGGTAGGTTTCTCAATCTCAAATCCTGACTGGAAAAAGTGTCGCTTCTTTTAAAGAGGTTATAACCCACAGCCCATGGGCTGTGTTAAATCTGGAAATTCAAACTGGCTGTGATTTTAACCGTGGCAGAATTTCACAAAGAGCTGCATTTTGTGATTCTTGTAAGAGAAGTGGCCACCTGCTTACCAAAAATATACTTTTTTTTTGTTTGCGTAGCATATTTGAATGCAGTGCTGGAACACAATAGTTTTCTTCATAATCTGCTGTATCATTTAAATTTGGGCTGTTGCCCATTTCAGAATGAGGGACTACACCCAATCGACTCTCCAAATGCAATCTGTATTTTCCTGCAGGGTCCCGTATCTGTCATTTCTTCTCCTTCATGCTTGTACGATTATACAAAAGGTATTTGGAAGAGAAAAATGTTTAGAAGAAGCCAAGTAGACAAAGTTTTCCTGGATGTGACGGTGATGAAAGTAGCACCATTAAATTCAGTCACATGGAAGTGTGCTGAATTCTGATTTGTGACAGTCATAGTGACCAAATGTGATGCCAATATTTTCAGTCTGTAAATATTTTCAAAATCTTCAGAGACCCAAAATTCCTGTCCTGTAACCTCAAGATATGCATTTTCTAAGACCGATGCAAAATACATCATTTTGATACAATTAGCCTTACAAAGCAGCTGTTTCTGTCTTTTGGACAGAGAGCTGTAAATGATGACAGTTACACCAAAGTAACATGGGCTGATCTAAAGCAGATATTTTATATACTTCCTATAATGGAGGCAGAAAAAAGGATAGATGGTTTATGTGCTGCAACTGTGATTGGATGTGAAATATTCTATTAATAGCCTGAGACATTCTGTGAACAACCAAGCAGCCTATTGATGGTATGAGGAAAAATTGATTAAACATCGCTTGAGAGGAAAAGAACCTGGAATTACTACCAAGTGCATCCTATTCACCTGACTTGGCCTAAGGCAAAGTAATATATCCCGTATCGCATTTTTTAAAAATGAGGCAATTCTTGAACACAGCTTCCTTTTATTTTTATTCCTCTCTTCCCCTTAAAAAAAAATTCTGAACAGTGTCACCTTTCTTCGCCTTGTAGTCCTTCAATAGCCTGAGGGTTAACGGATATATTCCAGTGCTCACTAGCAATGCAGCGCCTAACTTGGAGCTCCATGCTGTGTGGACGCTGAGTTTTCACTGAGTTATCAAGCCCTGTTTGATTCACTGTTTTAGTCATGCCATTAATGTTAAGAACATAGAGGACAGATCAAAGAGCTCTCTCTACTGCTAAAGAGTTCAAGACATTTGATCTGAATAAGGAACCCTTCAAGAGGCTAGGATAACCATTAGCACAAGCCCTTTTAAAATGATCCATGTCTAAATCTGAAAGATGATTTTAAAAAAATCTGGTAATATCTTTTTAATAAAGCTGCTCTACTCCACACACAGCAAATGCAAGGGATGCACTTTATGACCAAACTTGTGTATTGGATACATTTGCTTTTAAAACCTGCCAATTTCAGGTGGCTTCAGCCCTTCGCGGGTTAGTTTCAGGCTCATTGATTCGAAATTATTATTAGAAGAGACGAAGGTTGAGTGTGATCGTGAAATGCATTGTGCTTGAAAAGACTCAACCTCATTGAAGAATTAATTTCAGAAAACCTCCCACCTTCATTCTAAAAGTCATACATATCTTCATTCAGAGAGCTACTGGATTTGGTTCCTGATTTTTCTCATGTTATGGTGTGTGTTCTTTTGGGACATCCACTCTAGCACATACCTCATTACAATATAAAAAACACTTGGGGGTTTAATTTCCTCCTGTGTGCTATTTTTGGCCTTTGCATTAAACTTCTGTATGCACTATTTAATATTGTTATTAACCCATTTTATTTTAAATGGGTTAACAACTATATTAAAAAAAGCCACTGAATGGAATTTAATGCATGTATTATTCAGCGTGTGAAAACCACAGGCAGAGAATTATATTCCATGTGTGTTGAAATTGTATTATACAGTATTAACTCATTCATATAAAATTTATTTTCCTGTTAATTTAATGAAATGTTAATTCGTTTATTGCAATGCAATAGTTAATTTAGTGGTCGGAGGGAATTCCAATCAATTTGATCACATAGAACCTAGTGCAATTTCAGCTCGCTGGTTCCAAAGAGAGATTTTACATCAAGGGTGTGGTGTACTTTTGATGGCATCAGTGACATATCCTCAGCCACTCTGTGCCAGAAGTGTAATATAAAATGAATGAATGAGTGTGCAATGGTGCTGAAACTTGCAGTGAAGTGAGACCAGCTGCAAGAGTTGATTTTGCATTGATAACCTTACACTTCAGCAGTGGAATAAATGCATATAGTGTGAAGTTAGTCACTAAATCAAATTTTGAGCGTTAAAGAATGCAGACTTGTTAGCCCATGTGCTCACCCTTGCCATATCAATATTTGGGAAAATATTGGCTATCCTGATGAGCTTTTCTCAGATATTAGAGAAAACCTTACCAGCAGGACAGAGGATGGTGAGCAATGACATTTGACTATTTCAGTAGATAGTCACACAATACTGTATTCCCCTATTCATACTGCTGTCTGATCAAATTGCTATTTAAATCCACCCAATATTAAAAAGGGTATTAAATAAAAAGGGGTGGGGGTTGTGGGAAAATTGACATTTGGAATAGAACTCCTAAAAAATCAGTCTAAGTTCCGTGTAATAAAAAGAGTTGGATTTAATAGTCAAAAGTCAGTGAGTGAGAGGAAATCTTCACACATCCCAGGAGAATTATGAAATATCCATCTATGACTTCTGTTACTGATACTTCAGGGTTAGGGAGAGGAAACCTCCCCCCCTCCACCCCCTCCCCCCCCACCACTCCCTGGAATAACTAGGTGCCCCACATCTCCATTTATAACAGAGCTGATGTTTTCTTACCTTTCTGTCGAATTCTTTGGAGACCAAGGCCACAATCAGCCTGGGACACTTACAATGCTGAATTGATATCTTGACAAACAAATTCAACAGGGGGAATTAAAGGAACCTTCATTCTTAATTCTAAATCCTAGAAGGTTCCTTGATGAGAAGGTGCTACGCAATCCACAATGTGTAAACTAGGTTGTTCAAAATGCCTTAAATCAGCCAGTTCAGATTCTATTAATATTTGGACAGCCAAGCACTGCATCAATAGTCACACATGACACTGTCAGCAAATTAACTCTTGCCAGTAATCAAAGTCATCAAACAAAGTCATGCAATAACATTTTTCATTCATCAAATCAGTTAGCAGTGTTTAAACTTGAACATTGATTTTGATTTTTGATTTATTATTGTCACATATATAGGTATACAATGAAAAGTATCATTTCTTGCGTGCTACACAGGCAAAGTACACCTTTCGTAGAGTTCGTTGGGAAGAAGGAAAGGAAATGGTGTAGAATAAAGTGTTAATTGAGTATGCAAATAATAGATTAAACAGTTGAATTGGAATTTCACTGTTTCTGGATGATGCATCATAATTAAATTACCAACTGAAGTACTAATGACAACAATTCTTGATGTCTATTAATCATGATAGATTTCACCTATGTTGCTGATCATAAACCAAGTGACAGGATGTCTGAATCAGTGCCTCCCTTTGGTTGGCGAACCTGCAGATACACTGAAACCGAACATCCCTAAGATTATCAATACTATCAATATCATATCAATGGTTTTGGAAAAGCGTGAAGCTTCTTGGTAGTGCCCCACCAGCATGCTTTTGTTCTACTGCACAGCAGCAGTTTGGTGCATTTTGAGTAGATCATGGGGTGAGGTTTTGTCCGGCTTGCGTTAAGCTGGAATTGGCTGCAAAATGAGCTGACTGGTGATATCTGTCCCTCATTTCAGTGCTTTCTCCCTTTGAAAAGGCACACGGCCTTGGCAGATATTAAAGAAGAGAAAGCGCCACAGACCTGTTTCCTGCAATTGCCCTTGTTGGGTTTATGGGCACTTGTTTTTATGGGGTCGCACGAATGAATTTGAATGAATCCCACTTGAATCTGAAAGATAACACATTATTTTGAAACAAAAATAGCTGTTTTTTTTCTGTCAAAAACTCAGGAGAAGAATAAATCCTTTTGCTTGTGCAATTTATTGCAGCAGTATGTTTTTATGATGTCATAACAATGACAATTTATAAGGTGATCATACCAGGGGAGAAGGGATAATATACAAAAAAGCAGTTATAACCTGTCAGTTAATTCAAAAAGTGCAGAGATTTTCACTGACTTGTGTCAAGCTGCCCCCCTCAAGGAGAATTGTGAAAAAAATGGTATGTAAAGGGAGCAGTCTTTCCTGAGTGATATGCAGAGATTCTGGAGCAACGCTGTTCAATGCAAAAGGTGGAATGTGTTTGTCAGCATAGCACTGGCACACCTTGCCTGAAAGTTAGTTGGGGAGAAAGGCAACAGTCCAGAAGTGACTGAAGGCTCTTCTCTAATACAAATATTCACATTGTAGTGATGTAAGGAATGAGTTAATTCTGGTGACAGAGTAATTAGGGCAGCTTTCAGCCAACTGCTCCCAGTTGCAGATGAGATTTACATCATAATGGTAAATTCTATCATCATAATCCCAACTAACTTTAGAAAACGATAAATGAAGTATTAAGAAAACAAAATTGGATATAGAATGTGATTTTCCAGTCCCCTTCGCCACAGATGCAAATTGGTTATCCCTTCCAGGAAGTCCATAATGGGATTTGCGCCAGGTAGTTGAAACTATCTCATGCTGAGAACCTTTTCCCCACTGCTTCCTTCCTCTTCCAGCAGCTTGACCAGTTCCCAATCGCCTCAGCTCATTCTTCCAATTGTGTTGTATTCGAAAGGGATGCCGCCTTGTGCACCCATTAACTGGTTTTGTGCTAAAGCCTTGAAGTCAGTGAAAAATCCTTCAAGCACTCCCTTAGATTTTAGCATCCATAAGAGTGCACCAAACACATGTAGAATTGTTGCAACAATTAGTAGAAACTCGTCAACAACTAGCTTGTATGTTGTTGATGATACCATTTAATAGCCAGATGGTCCTTGCTGCTTGGAAATGTGGGTTCAGAGGCTGTTAGTTGAAACATTGAGTTCGAAGGTGGCAGCATGGGTGCCAAATCAGTGCCACATATCTCATCACTATGTAGTTTGTCATGATTTGTGGCAACAGCATGCTGTGGAGCTCAATGACTACTCCAGTGCCCAACAAATGGATGCATTGCATCCAAATTTTGAACTCGTATTTTTGGCGATTTGGTCTCTATCACTTCAATTAAATTGTCATTGTTTTATGAATTGATTTGTGCCTGTTGGACCACAGATGATCCACTGCCTGGTCTGGCCAGATATCCAACTGTACAGGAACGCTGGATAATTTCCCTTTCCCTAACTCAGCCTGAGAGGTTTACCTGTGAACCCCTACTACCACCCTGACTGAGAGCCAACTCACCATGATTAAAGTTCAGTTACACTACTGCTTTAGCATTTCAGACTCTTTGAATTATATATTTAACCATTAATTT
Organism: Carcharhinus amblyrhynchos; assembly: GCF_965287045.1. Taxonomy (NCBI): domain Eukaryota; kingdom Metazoa; phylum Chordata; class Chondrichthyes; order Carcharhiniformes; family Carcharhinidae; genus Carcharhinus; species Carcharhinus amblyrhynchos. The sequence continues at coordinate 77,002,201 of NC_137328.1, forward strand.
TTATGATGTTGAGACTGAAGTGGTCATAGTATTGGAAGTGACGAGTTATGCCCAGAGGTTTGCATTTGATCAAGTAATGCACTGTGCAGATTAGAATCATAGCATCCTTGCACAGCAGGAGGAGGTCATTTGGCCCATCGAGTCAGTGTTGACAACAACCACACCCAGGCCCATTCCTGTAACCCCATGTATTTATCCTAGCTAGTCCTCCTGACAACTAAGGGGCAATTTAGCATGGCCAGTTCACCTAACCAACACATTTTTAGACTGTGGGAGGAAACCGGAGCACCCAGAGGAAACCCACGCAGACACAGGGAAAGCGTGCAAATTCCACACAGTCACCCAAACTGGGCCCCTGACACCGAGAGCAGTGCTAACCGCTGTGCTGCCCCAGTAACGTTTTAAAATTATAATGGATGCTCAAATTTAATGGGGGAAAAAAAAGTCATTTTTTTTTTATGATCACCACAATTTGAAAAAAGTTCGCGAAAAGTGTCCGTATTATGGAGAAAGTGGGTTGGGGGCTATACTTGCCCATCCCTGGCTATACCTCAAATTCCCAATCAGCCAAGCATTGGGCTTGTAGTGCTCTATAACTTAAAGGGCCAGCCATCAACTCTAAATTAGTTATTCCAGGATAAAAAATAATGCAGCTGGCAGCAGGCATCTTGTTTGGAATGAACAATTGCAGAAATTCAAACTATGAACAACATTGCCATCTCTTTGTAAAACAATCTTGATTCAGTGAGGGCGGAGGAAATGGAGGATCTACCCACTCGTTGAGCCCTTTCATGCTTTGTTATCCTGCCGTAAAATTTCAGATCTCTAATGCATGGTAATGAGATTGACTGCAGTTCTGCCGAACTCAGCTGGAATCCTTGTTTATGAGCAGTCTTAAAATTACTTGATGGCCTTTGAAAAAACAATAGGCGGAATCCTCTTTTCTGGAATCTGTCTGATGGCAGGCAGAAAAATTATGATGTGGATATGCCGGCGTTGGACTGGGGTAAACACAGTAAAAAGTCTGACAACACCAGGTTTAAGTCCAACCGATTTATTTGATAGTAAACTCAAGCTTTCGGGGTTTGTCCCTTCGTCAGGTGAGTGGAGAGTTCTGGCAGAAAAGTTGGCATGGTTCCTGCTGCTTGGCAGGATGGCTGAACACGTTTGATCTTCTGCTGTTCAACTTACCAATTATGCATCTGTAAGGAGCTTGGTAAGCCACATGGTGAGGTAGGCAGGAAGTGGCAAACCTTGCCATTACCTTATAGGGTTGAAGGTCATGGTGCCATATTTAAAGGGAGCTCAGACAGCCATTCATTCAGTGCAGGCCAAGAGCTCCATGTTATTCCTTCTGAGTCCTTGTGACTGAAGCTTGTAATGGGGAAGCTGGAGATGTCAGCAACCACATCCTAAGTTATATGCCGACGCCGATGCCGCCACCATTTTCTTCTTTCCTTTCTGGATAAGAGCATTGCCTGCTATATATCAATGGTCGGGGTCAATGGTTGACATTGCACTGGATCCCATTTGCCAACATCTTGACCATCTTGGTACCCCACGGAGACATCTGCCTCCCTTCTCCATTCATCCCTGCCTCTGACAGCAGCAATGGGTATTGGCACAAAATTGGGTTTTTGATTTTTTGACAGATTTCTCCCAAGCTCTCGATGGCGGGCCCAGTGGGAGAATATGGCGGGAGGGCCAGAAATCGGTTTGCCGCTGCTGCGAATTTGCAGCAGAATCTTCTGTTGATGCACACTATGTCAAATTGAAAAACCCACCAAGAAGCTGCCTTTAACCTCATTTGCATCCCATTAATGGTGTGCAGATGAAAGCCTCAGATTGTTCCTGACGATTAGTCATCTTTTTCAGCTGATCCATCTTCATCTTTCTTCAATAGTGTGGGTCAGTAATGTTGGGCGCCTTTTCAATATGTAGTTATGCAGACTACACGCCATTCGGAGCTTCCTGCCACTGAATATAGCTTAAACACCTGGGTGCATAATTAACCAGGCTGGGGTTGGAAGATTTGCTGTGTTTTCTTGCTGGCTGCCATAACGCGAAACACTCCACATTCCTGCTCCTGCCATGGCACCAAGCCTCAAATTAGGAGAATTCCACCCCTTGTATCGGGTACAAACCTGCTGCCGTATGGGTTTCACGTAGATAGGAGAACACAACTGAGCATTGTCGATATTCAGTTGCCTCAATTCTTTGGGCATCTCTTTAGTTGGCCACGTGTGCTGTCCTGAACTCCCTCCCATCCAAAAAGTCTCACTCCGCTTCAAGGGATTTCACTGCATGATCAAGGTCAGATTTCAAAAATGGTGTATATGTTATCTTCTTGACTGGTCCATCACCTAACCTTCCCTGCCACCCATCAACTGCTGTCCCCCCACCCCCATCATCTTAGACCTACCCAATATCATTTTCCTCTTCCTTCTGTCACTCTTGAACCCCTCACACCCACTCATTACCCAGAACTCTTAGTTGGATCTACCACCAATGTCCTGAGTTGACCCCACCACTTGCACTGCCCTTTAAGGTACTCTTTCCCTCTTCTCCCCAGGCACTTTTTCACACCACCTTCCCTGTTTAGCCTGCTTATTGTGTCCAGCCTCAAAGGTGGTGGAAGAATTGAAATTTGCCAGGCTCACACCACTTGTATTCAGAGGTGGAAACAGAGATTCTAAATTCTTGCTGGTGGGAAACTTAAATTAGAGGGTGAACTTAATTCTGGCGCGTTGTCCTTTTAACAAGCGAGTGCGAGATACTGAAGCATGCAAATAGAGTTTCCGACCTTGTTCATTGGGAGGTTTTGACCCGCCATAAGAGTCAGGAAAACAAAATTCAAACAGCTTATCTCAATCGAGAAACAGATTTTTTAAACTGTTGCCCAGTTAGGTGCCTCCGACTGCCATGACTCCTGCTGCAGCAGAATGGGATGGTGCCATCCAATGGAAGTAATGTAGCCAGTTTAGAGGTGAGTGGTCTTTTGTTTTGCAGTTTCTTTTACATACTGAGTTTTGGAATTAAGTACCTGCTATTTTGTGGGACTAGAAACTTGCCCTCCTGGAGGTTCAGCATCATGTGGAGAATTCAAAGGATGAGGCAGCTTCATGTTACTCCACAGTGCTGTCCATGCTGCCTGGTTGTTCTTTGCAGGCATTAAGTATTGGGCTTTGCCCTATTGGGCAGTTATTCCTTAAAATTTCCAATTTCCTTCACACTAAAACAAAATCACCCTGAACTGTCGAGTCGGTGACCCTATCCTGATAGGGGGCTGGTGACAGGGGATTTGTGGGATGGGGGGAAATAGCTCTGTGGTAACTTGAAGATTTTTTCATGTTATGTGAGCCATGCTGCTCAGTAAATTTACTGAGCCAGGATGCTTGTTAAAATGGTGCCACTTTCAGAATAAAGTATTAAAAATTCAATTGACCCAGCCACTTTAAGACCTGAGAAGCACTCATTTCTGCTGAGTCAGTTCCTTTGTAAGAGTTAATTGTATCAATGTCCCTTCTTATTTAGTGTGTTTACTATTCCGTAGGTCTGTTTAAGTGCTGGAAAACATTTTGTTCTTTGTCATATTACCCATCAGTATCCTGTTTTAAAATTCAATAGATAAACATTCCTACAACGACTAGACCATAACTCTATTGCGGTAAATGCTGTTCCTACATTATTCATGCCTTATATTTTTCTGTTAGATTTCTTTATTTAGTTGAGATAGAAACTGAAATAATACTACGTTCTTAACTCTTTTTTGTAGTAAGAACTCTCAGTTAATGGCTGTTTTAAATATTGCAGTTTAATGACATCTCCTTCAAGGCTTCATTATCCCTGGATAGTTAAGCAACACAATTGTTTCATCAGACAGTTCTTTTGTATAAAATGAAGACTTAGAAATTGGACATGGAATGAATCCTCTGCTGGAAAGGTGTTGCCCAAGGCCGTTCTGATATTAGGCCACGGGCATTATTTACATGAGATTGGTGAGCAATAAACACCTTTTGGGCCCTCCCAGATGGAAGAACATTTCAATTTTGAGACATCCTTTGGTATGTTCTGGAGGATGTGGATGCATTTGAAGTCTGCAACCTTGCAGTGGACAAGGGAGATGCCCTGCTGCATCTCCTGATTATGTATTCAGTCATCGTTTATTTTAAAAAGATGTACCTTTCTCATCATGGCCTCCAGTGTTCACTTTAACGACCGCTAGTTAGACCACCTACAGACAATATTTTCTTGAGTGCATCTGCTCAGCATTCAGGATGGCTGCAGTTTATAGAATGGGCTCCCAAACAGAGGAAGCACTGAAGGATTGCTGGCATCTATGGAATTATCGGCAATTCATTGGTTTTGACAGCAACTTGTTTTTATATAGCATTTTTAATGTAGCAACATCCCCCAATTTCTTTCGTGGAAGTGTAAATAAAAAATGACCCTGAGCCAAGAAAGGAAAGTTTTAAGAAACATGATCAAAAGTGGTTGATTTTACACAGATCTTCATAAGGTATTGTGTGCAGTTTTGGTCTCCTTGTCTGAGGAAGGATATTCTTGCTGTTGAGGGTGTCCAGCGAAGGTTCACCAGACTGATTCCTGGAATGGCAGGACTGACATACGAAGAGAGACTGGATCAATTGGGCTTGTGCTCACTAGAGCTTAGAGAAATGAGAGAGGATCTCATAGAAACATATAAAACTCTGGGACTGGACAGGCTAATTGCAGGAAGAATGTTCCTGATGGGGAAGTCCAGACTAGGGCTTACAGTCTAAGATTAAGGGATAAGCTATTCAGGGCTGAGATGAGGAAGAATTTCTTCGCTTGTAAATATGTGGAATTCTCTATTTTCAAAAGCTTTGGGGCCAGTTTGTTATATATATTCGAAAGGGAGTTAGAAGTGGCCCTTATAACTAAAGGGATCAAGGGAAATGGAGAGAAAGTGGATGGGGTACTCCAAGCGCATGATCACATTGAATAATGATGCAGGCTTGAGGGGCTGAATGACCTACTCCTGCACCTATTTTTTACATTTCTATGTAAGATGCATACAGGAACAGGGACCTTGGGTAGGAAGCTGCAGAACGTTGAGCTTTGCTGGGTGAAGACAGTTACCTAGAATACATGAGGACAGGGAGTCACACATAGTGCTAGTTAACATGGGGTCCACAATTGGAGGTGAAAGTTAACAAACTCAACATCCAGTGATTACTGCAGACACCAAGAGCTCTACAAATGTGCGCAGAAATAAATTCATAATCTTAACAAATTCGAAAACATAATATCAAACAAGTGGGGCAGTATGGTGGCATAGTGGTTAGCACTGCTAGCTCACAGCGCAAGGGACCAGGGTTCGATTCCTGGTTTGGGTGATTATCTGCGTGGAGTCTGCACGTTCTCCGTGTCTGTGTGGGTTTCCTCCTACAGTCCAAAAGATGTGCTGGTTACATGCATTGGCCATGCTAAATTCTCCCTCAGTGTACCCGAACAGGCGCCGGAGTGTGGCAACTCCAGGGATTTTCACAGTAACTTCATTGCAATGTTAATGTAAACCTACTTGTGTCACTAATGAATAAGTACCAATGATAGGACACTGACATAGTCACAACCATTCAATGTTTTCGCTATTGGTCAGTTGTTTACAGGGCGGTAATGGCAAAGGTTGGAATATACAATGATTTTATTCTGAAGGAGGTTGCAGCAATTTGGATTAAATGCAAAAAAAAAGGAGAGCCCTAGAGTTAATGACTTGATAAGTTTAACATGTAGTCATGACTTAAATTAGGGACATTTTTCTGATTAAATTTGGGAACTGTAGCCCCAGTGTGTCTGTGTAATAATGCAGGGAATAATGCCCACAATGTTCTCTCAATGTTAGCTGCACTTGAAAACATGAAAGGTGACAATTTACCTTATTCAGGAGGCAGACGAAACCCACTTTTTGAATAAGCTGCTGGATTTGCTGGTTTCTGGCCTGGCTGACGTTTGATTTGGAATGCAGCTGGTGAGATGTAAGTGTGGAAAATAGTACTTGGAGCTGACATCACAGTGCTCTCTTGAACCCCCAGTGCAGCAATGTCAAAGTGTTATAATTCAGCTGTTGACCAGATTCTGCAGATTATGGCCATTAGTTCAGTGCTGTTGTGTGGAAGGAGATTGCGTGCTTTTGTACAAGAAATACTAAAAGAGGATTAAAGAGAGGACCCTAGGGGTGTCGAGGCTCAATTTACACCATTGCTAAATGCTTACGAGTTGACTCCAAACAGTGGAAGCTGATGTTCCTTGTTTGGAGAATCTTTCCAGCTTTTTCTTTATGCCAGAGGCAGCCTTGCCATTCTATAGCCCCATTTTATTAAAAATCTGGGCAACAATTAAAGCATTATTCCACTCTGTGTAGGACACTTTGTGTGTGCTGTTTTCTACATACAATGTTGGAAATAGGATACCAGAATATGTTGATCAAGCAATGGCCATGTACCATATATGCAAACTGTCAGCTTCTATAGAATCCCTGCAGTGCAGAAGGCGGCCATTTGGCCCATCGTGCCTGCACCAACGACACTCCCACCCCTTTCCTGTAAACCGACGCATTCAACATGCCAGTCCCCCTGATGCCAAGGCGCAATTTAGTGTGGCCAAGCAACCTAACCGGCATATCTTTGGAATGTCGGAGGAAACTCATGCAGACATGGGGAGAATGTGCAAACTCCACACAGACAGTGACCCAAAGCTGGAATTCAACCCTGAATATGAGCTGGAGTTTTCCAGTCAGTCTGGTTCCACTAACAGCACGAATGGAGTATTTGGCACTCAACTGAAATGCCATTTACTGCAGCGGAATCGGAAAATCCCAACTGTGGACAAGGTTAGAGAATCTTACCCGTGGAATTGTGAACAAGAGCAATGGTTGCCTGATTAGGAAGCCTATAGTACTTTGCTGGTTAACGTCTTCACCAGGTGTGTGCAAGAACGAATTATTCAAACCTGTGGCATGCGTGCGAATGCATTCGCATTGTTTAAGGCCTGGGGACTGAATTTGCATTGTGTGAATTTAATAAAGTTTGCTTTAGCATCTTTGACTGAAACTACTTTGTGCTATTTAAGCAAAGGTACTGACCGCTATCCAACCACAATCCCTGGATCTTGATCCGCTCAAAAGGAGGTTCAGAACAAATTACCTCTGCAGCGTGATTGCTAAACAGAAGTGCTGGCATGTGAAAATCTCAAATGAGAAGCAACAGTTTTCATTGGTGCAATGCTGCTTACTTACGTGAAGATAAAAGAAAAATAATCGCTGACCCTCCAGGTGTGATCCAGTGCTGCCACTCAACAGGAGCATGGATCACAGAATCGAGGACACCTTGCTATAGGCTAACCTCCCCACCTATGCTCTTATCAAACCAGGCTTTCCCACTAAGATTGTGGGATCCAGGAATCAGTTGTTCTGGGCAAGGCAAACTTGGTGACAGCGGGGTCTGCCATGATTGTTCCAGTGTTGTCTTTGAAGAGATTAAACGTTACGACTTTCGTATTGACTCTTCCTGGATTAAATTCTTCAAATGCATAGAGAAAGATCACCATGGGCCAGGTGTCGGGTGCCTTGTTGGATTCTGCCAGGCAGGCGGTTTATTGACGTCTAGATGTGGCTGACTGTTTTAATATTGGAAACGCTGTCAGATCAGCAGTTCATCTGAATTCAGTTAAAATTTTCTTTCTGTAGATCAATGGGTTCTCTCACAAGAAGCTGCTTAAAATGACCACCTGCACTCACCGCACAAAGCATTGGATTCCCAGCCCACTGTTTGCTCCCAATAAACATATTGGTTGACAAGGCGTTAATTGTGTCAACTTTTCAATGCTTTTGAGTTGCTATGTGCTGCTGTATGAGAGTTCTGTGAGAAGAGAAGAACATTTTAAATTGGTATAATTTTCTGGAATTTAAAAAGAAGCGATTTCAAACAACCTTGTCTGGCCAGTTGGATATCCCCTCATTAAAATGACACAATTGTGCATGTCCAAATCAAACAAGTACTAAATGTCTGACTATAGAAATACATTGGACAAAAATCCTTTCACCCGCTTCCAGCATTAATGGCTATTACCAATGCAAACAATAAACAAGGCTCCAATAGAAGGATCTGACCAGCCTTTCAAATGAAAACAAGCAACAATCTGTAACGAGTTATAAAAGAGCAAAGGGCATCCTAAAGAGCCAGCATAGAAACACCTTAATGGAAAGAAAATCCTACCTTGAACTTTTCAGTTGCAGTTCAGTAGGGATCAAGTTAGGGGAAACTTAAACACACACATTCCCTTTCTTTGATCAGTCTTCAATTTTGACCATGAAATGGTTCTTCCTGTTAATGTGCATTTCTGGCTTCGCGATTCTCCTGCTTTTCCCTGTCCATCTGGGATTTATCCATTATTTACCCCACCTAGTTACAGCAGCCAATATACCAAAAGGATGTAATCCTTCCTCTTGGGGTTAAGATTTAAAGCAGATTGGAAATATTTAATAGGATGAAAGTGACTACAGAAAACCCCAATCACACAATTTCAACTAAGGAAACTCAGAATTGAAGTAAGGAATAGGGTCAATTTTTTTTTTGCCAAATACAAAACCAAGCAGGGAGTCGGTAAAAGAAGGCGGGTTGGGGGGGAGCGGGGCGGGGGGAAGATGGTCAGTGGACTTGCGATTTAGCCTCAGCTATGCTTTGTCAAAGAAAATTCTTTGAAACCTTAATAAAGAGTCTTCCAATGCTTTCAAAGAAGTAAGTGAAATTAGTATTAAGAAATTTTGTGACATGTCTGGGACTTCATGCACACACAAACCAGCATTGGCAACATTAGTGTCTGGGTGGTATATACATATGGGTGTAGAATTGTATACTTATGTAATACATTGATTTAAAATGCCTTTGATGTAGATACTTCAGGTGCTGCTTTACCATCATTAAACATGTTTAAAAGTCTGACTCCCTCCGTGTATGTATACTCATTGTTCTCTTCAAATCTTCTTAACAATTTATCCTCCTCTTACCTTTGTGCATGTTCCAATGTTATTTTTCAATCCAGTATTTTTGGACTTTTTCTTATTCCTGAAGCTATTGAAAGAGCGAAGTGTTTTGTTTTCCTTGACACACGTATTGTCTGGCGAGAACAGTTGTCTGGCTTTCATTTGCCTTTCTTCTCCTCGGTGGTTGCCTGCTGATCCTTGGCACCACAGATCCTGCTGCTGTTAGTCTAGTGACTAGAAGCCAATCTATCTCTCAGCAAGTTGTTTATTTTCTGAATACACAGGGAGGAATCCCTGTAAATGAGTAAGTGTTACTTTTCACTTATTTCCCAGCCAGCAGGTGGCCTCAAACAATTTTGCCTTAACTACCTTGGCATCTGCAATGTGAGCGAAGTCTAATCTATCATCCCTTCCTGTCAGGCCTCCTTGAATATGACTGTGTGCCCCAGTTATTCTGAGACGGGGGTGGTTGGAATAGAGTTTTAATTACTTAAAAATGGCAAAATAGCCACGTTCCACAGTCTAGGTCATTTGAATGTGCTGCACTCCAGCATGAATTAACACTGCACAAGGATAAGAAGGGAATGAAATGGGCAAAAGCAATATCTTTGTTGCAGATTGGCATAAAGTTGAACCAACTCTACATTTAACCCTTGAAGTCTAATCTTCTTCAAAGTTTTCATCTAATTGAGATCCATTTCCTTGGGACTGCATTGTAGCCAAATGTGACTAGATGGGAAACGCACTCCCAAATTCATCGGTATTTACTTGTGAAGTCTTGTTAGGACTATAATATGATCTGAAACTTGACTAGAAATGACCAAGACAAATCTTTATTATGTGTTGTGGAATGAATGGTTTTGTCTTTCAGAGCAGTCATAAAGCTGTTGTGGTTGGGTGGCACTGAGTTAGCATGCAGTCCTTGTGACTATGGACTCGACTCCAGCTCAAACTGGATGGTTGAATGTCCCCCACCCCCTCCCCCTCTTCTCTTTTATAGTTGTCAGATTTACTTGAAATGAGAGTCTTGGCTCCTGAGGCCCAACCCATCACAAAGTGCAGTATTATTCAGAAATACTTTGGGAAATGGACAAATGCCAGCAATTATAGATTGGGACACGGTAAAGAGCATGTATCGACATGCTGTATTTGGTTGAAGTCATGAGGTCACATTTTAGCTTCATTTGAAGCAATTTTTAAAAGCGGCGCCTCGGTCTTTTGGCTAAGATGCAAATGAGATCAAGCCTTGGAGGAGGAGCAATGCCTGCTCCAATTAGCTTGGATCATGTAGATCAAGCCCAAGACAGGAGGTGAGAGCCCTGTCTTGTCAGCTTGGATCGGGAATGTTCCAACTTGTTGGGACTCTGAATTGGAATAAAAACAAAACAAAAAAAGCATGGATCAAGATAATGACCCAGTCAGCGCAGGCAGAAATTGTATTCTTCAGCTGGCTTATGTTGCTAACATGGGAATACTTGATATCAACAGTTAATGACGAAGTTGGGAAAGGTTTGTTCTTTTTCTTAACACACAGGTCCATAACTGCATTTAGCATAGCAGTTTGTGCAAAAATATGCTGTAAAAATAATTAAGTGTTCACAACAACTTTTAACTTTTCTTAAACTGAATCTTTGAACCCTCAGCTGTCATTCGGCCAAGGAAAGTGAGTTGTAAGTATAATATCAAAAATCTTCATCTGTTGCCATTATCATTACCGAAGAGGAAGGGAGGAGATTTTGACTTCTAGTGCAAACTTTTCAATAATATTTTGATGTTTTCCTCCCTATTCTTCAGGCCTTCCATCATTCATCAGTTAAGTGAGCAGGGAGGCAACAACATCGTGGGATTTTCATTTCTCTTTAGGAAAAGCACTGTAGTCTGTTTTCACTTAATACTTCTTCCAAACAATCCAGCTGCTGGGGTCGATTTTGACTTTCTGCACTAGTATAAAGCAGGTGATAGTGAGTCAGCAGTCCTGTTTGGAAATGTCCTGTTTTTTTAAAAAGAATTTTGGTTGCATCGTCTGTTTTGCACTATTGTGCAATGTCAAGCTCCACCCCATTAGGATTCTCAGAGCCACCCAACCACAATAACTGTAAAGCATGTTGAGAGTTAACGAGCCCAAACCTGCATTTCTTATTCCTTAAGATATGTTGCCATTTCGTCTTTACCTGCAAGGTCTTCTTGCCTCCTCTTTAAGCTGTTAAAAATTTAGCATTGTTTAAAAAAGTGGCAGTAAAGTTGATTTGAAAAGATGCCAACTAGGTGCTGTGCTAACATCTAAGAAGAATATGGTTTGCAAGTGAGCCACGCTCCTGCCAAAAGACCTTTTTCAGTTTCTCCTGCTAATCTCTAACATCTGTACACTTCTGCACTTCCAACTAAATTCTAGAGCAGCAAGACAGGTCTTATTTCCACTTAATTCATAGAACGATTCTTGAATAATGGCATCAGATAAATTTCTGAAAGAGTTGGCGCAGTTGTAAGTGTGAACAGCTCGGATATACTTTGGTAGTGCCCTGAAATGGTGCTGCAAAAATCAGCTGTGAATGCTGGGGCTATGCACCAAGCCTGTGAAGTCCCAGCTATTGGGAGTGATGCTCACCTGCTGTGGGTTTAAAGTATCAACTATCTCCATCCATTAAAAGAAAACATTGCTGTGTTTATTTAAGAGTTTGCAATGTAGCTTGCTCTTTTATGGAGATAAATCTGTTTCCTGGTTTTTCTTGGACGTTGACCTGAGGAAAACTGCTCATCTGGTTTGATTCTTGGGGGGGTGGGGGGGTTGTGGGTGGTGGATGGATAGTAATTTAGGTATTTGAGCTTTGTATAATGAACCCAAGTTTGTCCTGTACGCACGTCAATAACAGGTTAACTTCACTTTCAGAGGGTGGCTTTGAACGGGACTGCAGCAGGATTTTTAAACCAAAAATGGCAGAGCCATTCAAAAGGCAGCACAGTTTTGATAATACTAACAGCACAGTGCAGGGAAGCAATTGTACCCACTACTGCTTGTGTATTATTCTTAGCATTAAAACTAATGCCTTTTATTTCCTGTGATGAGAGAACTATAAGGTTTCTATCGATACAAAGAATGCAAGCTCCGTTGATGGTTTAGTGAATCAACACACTGCCTTGTGAGACTAAGCTATCCAGATCATGAAAAGCCCAGATTAGTTCCCTGGGTTATGGTGAATTAGCTGAACTCTGAAGGAGCAACAGTACAGATGCTACGGATGCCAAGTGAAATCTCCCGACATTTGAATAGTCTGTCGTCACCTTTCAGGCTCACACCTGAAGAATATGGCTAGGGTACCATTGAGCTGTCGGAACCCATGGAGCTGTGTCTAAGCAAGAGCAGTTTCAGCAGTGCAAAGGAGAAGACTTGGAAAAGAGAAAGTTCTATAATTTGCTATACTTGACTGATCTAATCAAGCACTGAGTTTACAAGGAATTCATTAAGTTGAGGAAGTGTCAGTCAGCAGCAGTCTATGCCATTACTGACCCCAGCACTTTGATCTGCAACCTCCAACCTTGTTTGTAAGTGTCCATTTACCAGCCATGCTCTATGCTACCATTGAGCAAAGTCACTAATCTATTGTAATTAGCTCCGTGCCTTATTTAAGCCCATTCCTACAGTGGTTGAATACACGGAGATATGAACCAGTTCCAAGCAAATACACAACTGAGAGACCCAATTCAGCCTCAAGGAGATTTTAAACTTTATTTGACATTGTTATTGCTAAATTCGGCAAAGCTAATTCAAGATTATTTTGAAATCATTTTTCACATCTTTGAAGGAGTTCTACTTCCCAAAGATTGAAGGTCAAAATGTAATTTGTCATTCTAACTTACCAGTATTGGACTTGGGTGTTGTTTCCTTACACAAGTCGGGGGGGAGGGGGGGGTGGGAATTGTTTTAACATTATTGTCAGTTGTTGTTCTTGGTGACAACAATTCCTGGAACTAACTGCTAGTGTTTATCGGATGCTCTACATTTTAAGAGAAAAGACCACATGAAAACGAAGGCAGCAAGAATGTGCTTAGTTGTATTTTTAAGGTGTGCAGTATTGAGAGCAGCTTCAATCAGCTAGGATGCCAGACAATAGCTTCCTTCTATATGGAGTTGCCATAGTAATGAAAATAAAGTGAAGGATGAGGTAATTTTTTTTAAGGATGAGGTAATTGCTTATCGTGCAGAGGTGGGAAAATGCATAGCTTTCTCTCCATGACTTTTTTAAAAATGGTAAATGATGCTTCCATTCCCCCTCTGTGCCCCACACATTTTTTTTTGTCGTCTCAGTTCTAATCTGATTATTCAGTTTCTGACTTTGGATAAAGTGGGAAATGTGCTCACACAGTGTGCAGTCACCTTTTAGTCCTCTTTGATTAGCCACCCATGTCTTTCTTTTTACTATTTCCTTTTCTTCCAAAAGTATTAAGTGCAATCTCTCGCACCATTCTTTTCCTGGTACATTTTGGGGATTATTGTGGAATAGTTCACACCTTTTCTTTAGGGAGAAGACATTGGCAGAATCATTTTCATGTTGACTTCTAGGAAAGCATTCAGTTGAACTAAATTCTGCCGTCGCCCTTTCACTTCAAGATTAACTTTTTTTCTGTTGATTTTTAAGGGGGCATTGTGAAGGATAGACATTAGCAGACATTTGTGATGCTCCCTTTTGTGTGGCTTATACAGTCACCAAGATCACTTTTTCCACCAGCTTTGCTACGCCAGAAGTTAAAAGCCCCTCCTGTTAAAGGATGAAAGCTGGAGGCTAATCTGCTTCCATCTGGAAAATCAGAGAGCCAGGGGTTGCAGTCACGAGGTCATATCCCTTATGTAAACTGTCAGATTCTTTTTACATTAAAAACATATCACATAAATACCCACTGAAGACCTGTCAGAGACACTCCTATGAATGCAAAGCCAAGTTTTCTTCAAAATTATGGCATCTATTATAGGGGGAAAATGAGTTTCTTGCCTGTCTGCATAGAAGCGATTATTCTTTTGGGAGTCAGCAGGAAGAGAGAAAGTAAAAGTTGCTGTAACAAAACCCTGTGACCACTGGCAAGAGATGTCCAAACATGAACTCGCATTGCACTTTTACCATTATATTTCTCCATTTGGTTCCTAAACGGTTCATTTTCCTTTGCTCTTTGAAGTCATTAGGCGGGATGAAAATAGAGGAATGGAATCCCTGGGGATGCTGTTTCTATATGAATCAGCGTGCTCTCCAGTGTGACTGAAATCGGGGTATTTGCTCAGGAAGCTGTGGATGCCAGCTGGGCATTGGAAAGGCAAGGATTCTTTCCTAAATGTGGCAGACACTGTTGGGGTCTGAACTTAAAGTGTGCTTTAGATTGAACAGTTTGCCGTGAGAGGGGATGCCTGAACTGAAATAACTTGCGTGCCTTATTTCTAAGATGCCTGTAGTTGATAATGGTGGGAATGTGTTTGGAGTGGTGGCTGTTGTCCCATGACATGGAGATTGCCTATAAATTCTCTCTCACTCGAGTGCAACAGCAGCGAGGGAAATTGACTGATTCCCTTTCACAATCTTATACATGTGTGTGTACCTGCTGAATAGAGAGTAGAAGAAAGGGTAGGGAAAAGATTAATTAATTTCTTGTGTCATTCATTGCATTTAGTCTCCTCCATGGGTACCTCTGCCTAGTGGTGTAAATGTATTACTCCTGTGCATGGCTTGCTCAGATTATATGGGTTAACATGGAAGAAATTGAAACTGTTTCTCTTGTGAGCTCAGTGCAATATTGCAAGTGCCTTTTGATTAGTGTTTGTGTCTATGTTTGTCATATGTTAAGTACTTTTTGGGTCTTTCATCAGTGTGAACTTGAGCATCTGATTAAAGTCTCAATGTGCTTACCAGTTTAAATAGAAGTTATTTTATTACGGCCTTCCCGTTTCTCATTTAAACTGGGTATTCACATGAAATGTATGCATGTCATTTGACTCACTGGGTTTTCACCTTTTATTCCCAGAGAGTGGATTTGTGTCAGAGAATGTCAATAGATGTAAAAGGCTTAAGAAAATATCTAGAATGCTACAGTTTTGTTTCCTGTCAAAGGAGTTGCAACCATGAAGAAAGCATTTGCCAATCATATTTATGGAGACAGCATTCCTTGAATTACTTGATCTCATTCATCTATGTGAGAAGAACAGTATGTACTGTAAACTTCTCATAACCTGCTCTCACGTGTTTCCTGTTGGCTTGATGAATACGCTATCTAAGGTTGTGATTTTAAAATGTTGCTTCCAGGTAGAGCATTCAGGTGTGCTGATTAACCCCAATGTCCAATAATCGGGTAAATATTGCAAAAAGGTATTGCCAGCAGAAAGACGTGACCTCAAGGGGATGAGCTACATGAGATTCAAGCTTATGATTACCTAGTTTGTTAACAGATCCTTTCCTGTGATATTGGACCTAAGGAGTACATAATATGCAAATACAGGCTTGGATTTTTGTAGTGAGTTTGAGCACTATCTTCAGTACAGGCTCAGCTAATTGAATCAAACTCTGACTCCTAAATGAAAGGCGTGTGAGTAGTCTCAATCCAGTTCTGACTATGCAAAGCTGATATTAATGATTACTATTAGCATTAATTTGGCAATACTTAGCACTACATTGACAATCTACCTGTAAGAGGCTTACAGACTTAAGTGGTTTAAAAATGGAATTGCTGGATTGGTGGAGCAGTGTTTTTCCTTTTCTTAAATTGAGGTATAGGTTTTCTATTGCAGGGAGAACAGAACAAGAAACATTTATGGTGCACCTGTTTATCATGTTAATTCCTCACTCAAGAAGATTTGAAGTTGAACTTTGGTCTTAAAATGTCAAAGCTATTCGGTTTACCAGCTCTTCCATAGAATCCTAACAGTGCAGAAGAATGCCATTGAATCTGCAGCGACTCTCTGAAAGAGCATCTTACTCAGGCCCACCCCTTTCCCCCGCCCTGTGCCCATAACCTCACGCATTTAGCATGGCTAACACATCTGTGGACTGTGGGAAGAAACCAGAGCACCTGGAGGGAAACCCATGCAGACACAGGGAGAACATGCAAACTCCACATGGGCAATCACCCAAGGGGAAATCGAACCTGGATCCCTGGCTCGGAGAGGCAGCAGTGCTAACTGTTGTGCCACCATGCTGCCCAATCAATGATTGTTATCAAAGCCAGTATTGCTGGGACTGGTTTTATATTCCACATTTATTAATTGATTCAAATTTCACCAGCTGCCTGGACCTCTGGATTAGTGATAGTGACATTATCATTACATCACCATCTGTTCATGTTATTCGACTCCCATCTTAAAATTAGCTTCAAAGTGTGATGGACCATGTGTTTTTGGGAAAAAACCTAAGCTGGGACTGGGTCCCTTTTAAGAACTGTGTTTCTCTGGGAGATCATTTCTGGTAATGCAGTTTCATCCAGTAACTGATCGTGAGACCAAGTTGTCTGGATGACAAACAATAGGAAAAGTGTAAAAAGGAGTAAATTATAAGGGGGGGTAGTTCTATTTCAAACAAGTTCTTTGAGCTTAGAGCAAATTAGCTGTAGAACAGGGAAAATAGCCAGCAGAATTGAGTTGAAATTCCGGATGCTGGCTAAAAGAGTTTAGAACTCTTAAGTGAAGGACTTCGCTAACAGTGAGTTGGATATCTGTGGTAGCCAAGTTGAGGAGAGAGATATTTAGATGCAAAACTACAGAATATAAGAATATCAGAACTAGGAGAGTTCTAACCCAAGGTGACTCCACTTAAGATATCAGCAGCGCCTATATGCAACTGAGATCAATTTTTGGAGGAGATTTGAAAAGAAAACCTTGCCAGAAGTCAGCATTTGGCCCAAGACATCTCAGCGCTTGTACAAATCTTCAAAGCAGTACTCGTACCAACTGGCAAATCCTCCAATTTTTGATTGTCTGACTTGAGTTTTGAGTGTTTAAGTCTAATGTGTATAGAAATAAATGAGTCAAGTCTGGTTGAGGTAATTAACAGTTCATGGCACTTTTAATGTCTTTAACATCGACTAATTAGGACAGTTATAGCTAATACAATACATGTTTTCTTGTATAGTAAATGCTTGATTTTTTTGGATTTCCAAAAAAAAATTCTCACACCAGCGGAATTCTCCAATCCTGCAGCAATGAATGAAGATTTGGCTGAGCACCAAATTCTTCATCCTCACTTGTGATGGTAATGGAGTGTGAACGGAGGATTTCAGCCCTGGTCTCTGTGCTTTTATGTATCTTTTATTCTGTAAAGTTACCATAGACAAGAAAGTTTGCATTGCTTCTGAAGATACAGGTTCACTTGTAAGCTGCAATCCTAACTTCAAGTCTGTGGTGATGCACTCAATGGAGGATAGATTTGAAGTCAGTAAAGAGCAGAACCAGAAAGGTCTCTTAAAACTGCAAGTGTCTTGTGTCAGATGTAAGTGAACTATGATCTTCTCTAAACAGAATGTATATTTGAAGAGTTGAAACTATAATGTGTGTGCGACCTCTGCTTCATAACTGCTGCTACTGAAAAGCTTGTGGCACACTTGCTGCAGGAGTACAGGAACTTTGAGATGTGGTTTCAAAATAGATTGCAATAAACTCCATGATCTTACCACTTGGTACTCTCCCCAGTGCTGCAACCATGACTCAGTGTTAATGTACATTCTTGATATGACAAATGCCATCTTTTGAACCTGGGATCTTTGAGTGATTCAGTTGTTTTACCCAGCATGAGGTGTGACATTTCGCCCTTTAGTTATAGCCAGATAGACTTGAATCATTCTGTTTACAGATTTCTCCATTTTGAAAGCCTTCTGTTGTTTACACCAAAACTCTGTGGCATCCCAGCAGATTTCAGCAGGGTATTTAGGCAGCAAACATTTCACAGCAAGAGTTTCAATATCAGTATTCAAAACATGGAATGAAATGCAAGTAGCACCTGCCTTGAACTTGGGTCACTTCTCAGGAGGCAATATTGTTCGAAGATTTGGAGAACGGCTGTACTGTGGCTTGGAAGAAGTGTTGGGTGGAATTCTCCCATATTCAGGCTAAGTGCCCAGACCATTGGGAAAATGAATGCTTTGTACTGGTCGTGTTGGTCAGGTGGGAGGTCACCCACCTGAAGAAAGATGCAAGTGAATCCATTGCAGAAAGCCCGCTGTTCAGAGATTGTAACACCATTTTGAAAGGGCACCCTGATCTCTGCGTGAAGCAATGGGCCCCATTCCCCAAAAATGAAATGATTGCCTGCCTCCTCCACCCCCCCCCCCCCCCCCCCCAACCCCACCCCAAGCCCCCACCAACCAGGAGAGCACCACTAGCTTCTCACCGCTCCTACCTAGTCCATTCCCACTCAGATCCCCATTCATCCCCATCTTTATGACACATACCTTGGCTGTGCCAGTGGTGCATACCCCCCCCCCCCAAGCAATGATGCCAACCAGGCCCTGGCAAGTCCTTAGACTTGACTTGCCTGTTCAAACTCCCATCAGTATGGTGGGACTGCCAGTGGTTCCTGCAGTGGACATCTCTCCCAGTGCTAGAGTGGTATGAAGAATCAGTCATTGTGCACTTGCAGATGGATGCTCTATCTGTGTCTTAATTAGGAGGCACAGAAGATTATGATAATTACCCACAAGGCATTGCAGTTTGCACATACTAATTGACTCTTTGACGTGCCAGGCCATTGTTGCATTCCGTCGGCAGTGTATGTAAAGGCAATGATGCGAGCCACCTGCTTTTCTAAGTGTATTAAAACATGCTGTTGCTTATGAAATTATTGTTGTTTGACATTTAAAATGGAGCATTAATCACAGTTAATTATGTGACATAGCACAATACATGCCAGAGGCCAGTTGCAGAACTAGCTACCTTGGGTGATTTAAAAGGCGAAAGGAAGTGCCTTAGAGTGGATATTTTGACTGGTGAGCGCTGTTTGTGCACAACAGTTATCTAAAATGGAACACGTTGAGAATTAATCCTGGGAAGCACAGCCTCTGTCCTGCAAGCTGAATGAGTGGCTGCTCTGGAAGAAAAAGACAACATTACAAGTTGGGAAAGGTATTTATTTATTTTGTAAAGTAAGGAGTGCAGATATTTTTAGAACAAGAGGATGAGGGGCAGGTTTTAGCTTTAATTTCAATTTGGAGATTGAACACGGTCTCCCTCAAGAGATAAAATGAGATCCCTTGCACCCACCCACTGGTAAAATAAGCCTCTGTGCAGCTGAGAGTCTAGCCTACATTTGTCGGGCTCTAGAGACCACATAAGGCTCATTTTTTTTTAAGTCTCAGCAGTCTACTTGCTGAACCACATTAGGCCCTTTTAAGTGATTTTTTGAGAGAGGGAGGAAAGAGTGGCTGGCTTGTGCTGATTAGTTTTGCATATAAAGGGCAGGCAGATGGTGGAGGAAGCAAAATATTACTGCAGCACGTCTGAGTCTATATAATGTTTACTTGCATCTGCATACACTATAGGAAGGTGCCACTTATTTTAATTTTGCAGCTGTTGCCTCTTTCTGATTCCAGTCCTCCTGCTTTTAGACAGGTAGAATTTGATTGTCAGGAAAAAGGTTCCACTTTGTGTTGCTGGGAAGTATTAACAAGCCAGTAGCTGCCATTATCATTGCTTTTGCAAAAGTATGAAGAGTTCTGATTTAAATTGCTTGTACATTGACTAAAAGCCAGTTCATTTTCATTGTGCTCAAAAAGTAGACAAATGAATAGCGCAAATTAATCAAATTTGAGGCAAGAATAGAAGCTTCTCAGCGGCTAAATGCTTGTGAAAGCAGTTGTTAAAACGAGGGTGAGGACCCGTCAAATACACATAAAAAATGGTTTGTTTATTAAGTCTGTGGGATTGTGTTGCTTGACCAAGTCTGTGTGCCACCATTGAAAGGAAACAAGGCAGTAGGCTGCTTCTGGAGACATTTCCCCCACCCCGTTTAATGCTGCTGGGACTGTGAACGAACTTCTTGCTGTGTTGGGGGTCAGAGGTTGAAGTGCAGTGCCAGCTGACAAGTTTGCTTTGTAATGATGGCAGTGTCCTATTCAAGGTTCGGGGGTGGAGTGGGGGGAGGGATATATTTCCACCAGCGGATGCTGTGAGACCAGTGATGGTTTTTGTGACAATGAGGTCTTGCACCGAAAGTCGGAGGATATTATCTAAAAATATTTCACTTTTTACCATTTCCCATCTCCATTTGCAATTGATGTAAGCAAGAACACTTGAATAATGAAGATTTTGCACTGATCATTGAAACATATTTTATTTACGTACTGTTGGAATTCTATGGTCCAACCACTCTCAATTTTGCAGAAGCGCACAAAAGGAAACAAAGAAAAATGTAAAACGCACGTTAAATCAATTAAACAAGTGGATAAATGTTGGTGGAAAAAGTACTTATGATGTACCTGAAATTTTTAGATGTGTGAAAAATGGTTATTTTGGTTTTTGCTGTGCTATATACTGTTTTTATGACAATTCTGTTTATCCACTGTCGTCTTTACTGTAGTAATCTGTCAGAGATATGGCTTCATAGGATATAAATGTTCTGGAATTATCATCTGTCACATCTTTGCGCAATGATGAGTTGACAAAATGATGGCAGGCATATAATACGTCCCAAAATTTCATAGAAAGAATAAAATAATGCCTCAGTGTTATGTAACCTCAAAGCCTTGCTTCATTGGAGACCATTATAACTTTTCAGAAAAACCTCAAAATGCGTCAAGCATTTAGTGAGTATTGGTACGTAGCAAGCGTTACATCCAACTAGATTGTGCAAACAGCAATAAGTTGAGTGACTAGTTAACTTGTTTTGATAGTATAAGTTGAGGGAGAACTATCAACTTAAGTTGTCTTGGTGGTGTATTTATGATATTTGGTTTGATATCTTTTGAGGGTGTGTTGTATTCCTATTGCTCATTTGGATAGATCGGCCTGAAATAAGCGTCCACTTCTTTTGGCATGTTGTGATTTGTCTTCCCTTGTGCAGAAACCCTAGTAAACCAGTGCACAAATGGTAGTCAAGTGGATAGTGGAGTATGTTTTTGTTTCTGCCAAAGATTGTACCTCGGTTTCATTTATTTCAGAAACTCAGAATGGCAAAATCTTATCTGCCATCTCATGCGTGAAATTACTTCTTTTAGTGTGCACTGAGCTTTAGTTTTCCACCTAAACAAAAAAATTATGCAAACCACCACAAAGCTAAGAGTAGGTCGTGAAACGTAAATTCTTCAATTATTCATTACAGAGCTGCAGTCACAAGCAAGCATTCTGCCCATACTGTGACTGCTCTGTGGCCTGCATGCAAGTGTTTCTCTTGAGGCAGCTACCTGGAATAACTTGCATGCTTTGCTAAGCTTTATTATCTTGATCTGACAGCTGCATTTGACAAACTTTTAAGCACCAAAGTGTTTAAAGCTGACCAGAACACGTGGCCTTTGGCTATTTTTATATTCTTCTATCCGTAGTGGGGAGAGCAGATCTCAAGTGGAGGATGTTGATTGATGCTTGCCCCATTTTTTTCTTTTGCATTGTGCCTACTCGAGTACCAGGAGAAGGAGGCCTGAGCTTTATTTTACCTCTTCATTTTGATTCCAGGAACTGTCATCGTTCAGATACCAGGAGCTTTGAGGATTTACATATTTTGCCTCTTTTTTTATATACTGTCAGGCCTCTCTCCTCCACCCCTCCCCACCACCACCACCACTACTCATTGTAAGGAGTGTTATGTTCTTGTTGTATATTAGGATACACTTGCCTGAAATGCAAATGCCACTCTCTTGTGATTGGTCTTCCCTGGTGCAAGATCCCAGGGTGAGTAGAAAGAAGATAATCAAACATTATATTAAAGAATATTATGCAGTGTTATCATCCAGCAATCATGGATCTTAGAATCATATCAAACACTGAAGATGTACTGAAGAAACATCAGGAAAGTAAACTTAAATGGAGAGCTAAAGTAGTTGAGCAGAAAAAAGTCAAAGCTATGGATTTCATAACAAGAAGAGTGTGATAGCAATCCAGCCAGAGGAAAGAAGTGTAGAAATTCAAGAATAGGGAATGCTAAGAGAGGGGGCTAGAAACTGAGAGGCAGTTCAAGGAAGATTTCTTCTCTTTTGTGAACACTGGCGTATGATTTCAGTATATTGCACATACTGTGTGCTGACATGGCAGCATGCTCCTCTCATTATAAATCACTATATCCTCAAAGCTGGGATTAAAATGGGTGCGAATAAAGTTTATTGATTAGTCTCATAAGTAGACTTGCATTAACACTGCAATGAAGTTACTGTGAAAATTCTCTAGCTGTCACTCTCCACCTGTTCAGGCATACAGGAGAATTTAGCATGGCCAGTGCACCTAATCTGCATGTCTTTTGCACTCTGACAGGAAACTGGAGCACTCAGGGTAAACCCATGCAGACACAGGGAGAAGGTGCAGTCTGCACACAGGCAGTGATTCAAGCTGGGTCCCTGGTGCTATGAAGCAGCAGTGCTAACCATTGTGCCACCATGCATTATGCAGTTGTGCTTTATCAGAATGCCCCTAATTTTGTTTTGTCTTCGTTGACCAAACAAGGTGATCTCCTGAGAGTAGCAAAAGGTTATTTGATATGCTCCAGTCTTTTAGGTGCCTACTTTAATTTTAGTTTCTCATGCTGACAGCTGTGATCAGAAGCTTTTGTAAGATAATTGATGGTGACACAGTTAGTGTTGGAGGGTCCAGAAGTTGCCACAGCAGAATGGGAGCATATCAGACTTGGTTATGTCCAACCAGAAATAAATAGTTGAGGCATCAGTTTTACTGGTGGTGACTGCTCTGCTCACGACTTTCTTTCTTTCCCACATCTATCTACTTCTCGACTCCAGCTGTGATTGTCTTGTGTATTGCAATCAGCAAGATCCATTGTAGGATATTTAGTCCCAAAACTTTGTACTATTTTAGTAAGTGATTGGTAGTGAGTTATTGAGTTAACTAATTGTGCACCGAATGAAACGAGAATCTTGAAATGATACTCAAGTATTAGATTATCAATTGCGCATTGGTATTATTTTCCTAATTTCCCTAAAAAAAAATTTTCACCATGTCCAACTGTTCATGACAGGGTAGAGTGCATCCATTTGTAATTCCTTGAAATTGTGCTTACAAGTGTTCCTGTGAATGATATATTTCTTAAAAACAAAATGCAGCATGACACTATATATTGGTGCATGTACTTTTGTACAAATGAATTTTTTGCCACTTAGGATTAACCCAAATGCTGCCAAAAGATAGTTGACTATGAACAGGTACTGCTGGAATCTGAAAGGTTGTGGAAGATCAACATTTATGAAATCAGGGCTAAATGTTGCACAGATATTGCATGGATAGGACTAAATGTACACGTGTGGGAAGAGAGATGGTGTGCAGTACATTTTGGGTGGTGCATTATTATCTCCACATTACTATGAGTAACATCGTGGAAGATGAGGGAGTGTAATATGTTTTGCCCCTGGGGTTTATACACTTGCATTCCTAAACTGTGCAATAACCTTGTAACAGTATCCCTATTGAAAAGAAATACTAAAAACTAAGGCTGGAATTTTCCGGCCATTCACGCCAGTGAGATTCTCTGGTCCCGCTTCAGTGAACTGAGGTTTGGCCGAGTGCCAAATTCTCCGCCTTTGCTGGAGGCAGTGGGGTGTGAATGGCCGGAGAATTCTGAGCTAAGTCTTATTCAGGTTATTATTGCTGCTTTCTTTGTCCCCAAACCCAGATATTAATTCACAGTACCAAAATAATAATGCTATAAAATTCACCTTTTTCTGGTAACTTTTTGAAATTTTCTTCTGTCCTGTCTGTCCCTGTTGAGACAGCAACAGAGCAAGTTTGTAGTTTCCTCACAATATGCCTTCATATCTGTTCTGGGTTGAGTGTGTTGAATGAGGATTTTACCTTGGTGGCATCAGAAATGAAGCAAGTTCTGCCTTCTCTCAACAAGTTTATAGTTTTGTGTTTTCCAACAGGGTGCTGAGATACTGAGCAGGAGGGGATACCCCACTGAACTCACTGAGATCAGTTAGTTCCTTGCCGACTGGGAATTAAATTCACTACCAATATAGGCAGTACCATAATATGCATTACACTAGTATGTGAGCCACCTGGGTTCCTCGTTTGAGCTCTACCATGTTTGCTAATGAGTCTGGTAGAAAAGTGCTTCTACTTTCAATGCCTAAGGGCACAGCTTGGAAAAGCATAATGAATTTTAAATGCCATAGCTTTAGTGGTTTCTGGTCCTGTCACTGGCACCGCTTAATGATTGCTGGTGAAACACTAACTGCTTAAGGTTGCATATGTTAAATAAATAGCCAGTTCAAGTTACCCTCACCACCTCAGATTTATCACCTGATACTCGAGTCTGGGCCACACAGAGCTCAAAAGGGTTAGTGGAATTCCTCACATTCTACTATTGAAGAGGTTGTTGAAATCAATTCAGATGCTGATAACCTACAGACTTGTTTTTGTTAGATTTACTTTTTGGTGTTTCTTCTTTTCACAGTTAAGTAAGATTACAGTATTTGGCCAAGGGATGTTATGTTTGATAGACTAACATTTGTAACATTTTTTAAGAGGAGGATGACTTACTTTTGCATGATCTTAGGTAGACAGCATTGAGTTTGAGTCACTAAAAGATTCTGAATTCGGACTTGTAGAGTTTTGTTGCGAGTTAGGGTCACGAGCAGTATCTCATTTGAAGGCAGTCTCACAGAAACTGTTGGATGGTATAGGTTGTAATCTTCTATCTGCTATTGAAATTAGCAAGTGGAAGTTAAACAGTTCCTAGAGGGAGAGGAAGTTAATTTTATCGGATCAATCAGCCTGAACAATGTATGGGCACTTTCTAGGGCCTTACCATAGACTGGCATCGATGGAGCCTGGTATTCACTCAGTTTCTAAATGGTTACAGCACAGAAGGAAGCTATTTGGCTTGCTAGGTCCATACTGGCTCTCTGCGAGACTGGTTAAATTCATCCCACCCTGGAACCTATCCCTGTAACTCTGCAGTTATAGTTTCTTCAAGTGCTTACCCAACTCTTCTGAAAACCAGGACTAAATCTGCCTCCTCTATCCTTTCAGGTAGTGCGTTCAAGATCCTAACTACTTGTTGTGTTTAAAGAAGGATTTTCTTTTTAAATTCATGATTCTCTGGTGTCATTTGTTGTCTTATTTTGGCTAAGAGTTTTTTCGTGTTATTGAACAAATATCTTTATTGATTGTGGCTCATTGATTTTTATTTGCTTAAGTAAAGTTTATTTGTTAGTTACAAGTAAGGCTTGTGTTAACATTGCAATGAAATTACTGTGAAATTCCCCTAGTCATCACACTCCAGTGCCTGTTCGGGTCAATGCACCTAACCAGCGCATCTTTCAGACTGAGGGGAAACCAGAGTTCTCAGAGGAAACCCAAGCACACACTGGGAGAATGTGCAAACTCCACACAGACAGTGACCCAAGCAGGGAATCGAACCTGAGTTCCTGGCACAGTGAGTCAGCAGTGCTAACCACTGTGCCACCGTGCTACCCACTTGAACCTCATCGCTAGATTCCTATTCCAAGTGAAATTGAGCAGAGATCATTCAGCCCATTTATCCCACGTTTGCATTTTGGGCATACAAATAAAACTCAGTTCAGACCACTTCCACATTATCTGCCTTGGATTTATCCATTTTTTCATTGGTTGAGAAGCAATGCATTTTTTTTAATGCTTTAGTTTAGCTACATTAATTGTTATGGGTGTGATTCTCTGGGCCTGGGGAAGGGCCATAGTGTGCTTAGTGTTGGGGAGATTCTCCTTGCTCACACAACCTGATGTATCAGATTCATGCCCAGCGAGGGCATGAAGCAGATTAGCGTATTTGAATCCTCACTTAAATATTCTCAGTTGGTTTTAAGTCAGATTCTTCCTGTTCCCAGGATTCTCTGACCCTCAAGGACAGTAGGAACCTGGTGTGAATCACGACTAGCTTTCAAAAATGGAAACCAGTTGAGGTGGCCATGTCAGGGAGCTCAGAAGCCACTAATGCCCCATGGGTAGTTAGGGAAATGGCTGGGTAGAACTCTAGCACTGCTCCTGGAACCCTAGCAATGCCAGCCAGATTGGCACTTCCAGGTTGGCATTGCTAGGTTGCCTGGGTGGCACTGGCAAGGTGTGGGGCCTGGAGGGGGCATGGGGGATGGGGATGGGGGCCTTGCTCTTGCCTCGATGTTAGAAGAAGGGAATGTGTGTGACAGGTGGGGGACGGACAGAAGAGGGTGGAGTGGTTGGTGTCTGACCCCAGACAATTAGTGATGTGGGGGAAGGGGTGGAGAATGTACTTCTAGGGTGTACTTCTAATGTTCCCATGTCTGTGGAGAGGTTGTGCTGTCAATGGGGGCGGGTAGTGGGTCCTTCAACATAACTTTGAGATCAAGGCGCCCACTCTGAGGAACTGGGCTTGCTGGCGTCTTTGGGTATCCGTTTCCAAAAATATTATAAAATGCAAGTGTTCAGTGTGAATCACCCCAGGCTCAATAGCAGTTTGTCAATTCTGAACAACTCTTACATGCTGTGTGTCTGACCACACTCTGGGGAGAACTCCTGCCCTACCAGCACATCCCTTATGTACCCGTGTCATTGCAGTGTGTACATGACCACCAGATCTACACAATTAGCTTGATTTTAAAGATTTTGGCTGAAATTTTCAAACCTCGTTCTGGTTTCTCCAGTCCCGCTGAAGTGAATCAAGGTTTGGCTGAGTGCCAAATTCTCCATTCCCATTGGCAGCAGTTGCGGGGCGTGTGAGACCTGAGAACTCTGGCCTTCATTTTTGTCTGGTGCTTTAAATTTTCCTTTTAAAATATTAATCAAAAACATTCAGATGCAATTAATGTATTGATTAGTGTATTTCTCCCTTTCTCGCTCCTTTATGTAAATATAAGTATCCTGGGACACTGCCATCAAAAATTGTTTTGAAGAGCAACTTAAGCGCTTTCAAACTTTAAACTGAGCCTTGCCCAAAATACACACCCTTTGCACAGCTGCTTTTTCACACTAACATGTTTCCAAGCTTGAAATCTGGGTTTGGATTAGTGCAGGATCTTGCTTCATTCACCATGTGTCTGTGCCAACAATTACGTGAAACCTTGCCTTGAGCATTTAACTTGCTGCTGTTGCTTCATCTTGTGGTTCCTGTGATATTAGATTTCTCTGATTTGCCATTTTCTGAACATTTACTGTGTTAAGGTAAGAAAATCCCTTTCACTCATTTTGCTTTCAAGCCCAGTGAATACAGAAATCTTTCGAGCTAAAGCAGAAGAAAAAGAACCATTTTGCAATTCTAATGAGTGTTTACAATGTTGCAAGTCACATTTTAACTTCAGCTGGGAGGTTTGCATTTATTGTCGATCTAATTAAAACAGCAATAATGGAAGATAAATTAATCTAGATGCATGGAGCCCTAAGTCCTGCTGAGGTGTTGTTGTGGAATGTATAGTAGGAAGCAGGATGTGGAATTTGATGATCAGCCATTATCAAATGATGTGGCGATGCTGGTGTTGGACTGGGATGGGCACAGTAAGAAATCTCTCAACACCAGGTTAAAGTCTAACAGATTTAGAATCCTTCATCAGGTGAGTGGAGAGGTTAGTTCACAAACATAGCATATATAGAGAGAGACATTTTCTCTGCAAGATGATATATAGACATTATCTTGCAATTGTGTCTCTGTCTATATATGCTGTTTTTGGGAACCCACCTCTCCACTCACCTAATGAAGGAGCAGCGTTCCAAAAGCTCATGATTCCAAATAAACCTGTTGGACTTTAACTGGTGTTGTGAGACTTCTTACTGTGATGAAGAATGGCGGAGCAGCTCAAAGAGCCGAATGGCCGCCTCCATGTTATTTAAATAAAATGTGCGTGTGTACTATATAGTATTTGAGTCTGACTTTTATCAAAAGGTGACGAAAAATTACTTCCACTATAAACATGTTGTAAAAGAGGAAAAAAAAATAGACTGGTTATTCATCCAGAGATTGAATAGTTTCTTTGCTGCTAGTGCTTGGTTCACTAAACTAACTGGGAACTGAAGGGACTCAGCCAACCCAGGCGAACAGATCTGTGCAACAAGCAGTGAGCTCCTTTTGGGAGATGAACACTGGCGTGAGTGTGCTGCTTGATGATTTCCAAATTGGTCCAATAAGTGAACAACATGGCCTCATCTGTAATGTCTGATTTGAAGTTGAAAACATTATGTTCCAAGCAGCAGTTTCTTCTCTCAGCACTGCTGCTGTGGAGATTTGTGCTGATGGGGACAAAGTCCACAGCTCCTCTATTGCTGTACTTAATTTTCCATGATATGTTCTCATAAGGGGAAAAGATTTATTGCAGCATCTGTACACTTGGTATGAAGTATAAAGTAGGATGTTACACTTCAGGGTACTTATATCAACCTGGACAAACCTTGCATTTGTCGATCATACAAAATAATGTTTGAAAGCAAGACTTGAATGAAAGCAAAAATATTCATGAAATAAATGTGGAGAAAGTGAATATTGCTTTTGGCTATTTTAAACCTTGTGCAAATTTAATTTTACAGTACTAGCCTTCATCTTAAAGAAACTGTTCATCAATATGCAGAAGCACAAGCTATCAAGTATTCTTCTGCATGCATGCATCAAAATGAGACATTATACAAAAGCATTTTGAAGAAGCAGATGACCAGATATCAAACAAATAGAATTTATCAAGGTTACAAACAAACTTAATGAATGAATCCCATTTTTGGGGTTAAATTGAATGAAGAAGGAAGTGATCTACATAGAATTCTGACTCACTGCAATCACACATTTGACGGTAAGTGAGCTCATAGCTACAAGCCTAGAAAAGATCAGACCTGTGAACATTGGGAAATGGACATCTGGAGATGTTGATTTTCACCCTCTTCATAAATGATGAAAACTACATCGATTGCGACCCTAATTGACGTGCAGAGGGATTTGATCCCAAAACATTTCGCACAAAAAGTGTTGAAAATTTGATTTGGCTTTCTTTCATTCTTGTAAATTTCTCCAAATCAATTTTAAGCATGAAGTTGTGAGGCTTAGTGGCTCTATTGTGAAGAATACTGAATACTTGTTGAGAGGAATTAAATTTCACTCTATTTTTAATTAACTTTGGGGTTTCAGTTTCCTTAGAGTGAGACTTAGTGAGGTTGCTGCAGTTGAAGTGTTAGAAGTTGAGCAGTATCTTCAGGGTTGGGTTGGGATTTAAGTTGATTTCTTGCACTGCTGAAGGTCAAATAAGAAGCAGCATCAATGCTAATCAAAATGTTTTGTGCTCTCAAGTTCCTGGCATGAATGTGGAAGCTAGCATAGGAGGAAAAGGGAGAGGCTGGAAATAGTAGCAGAGTTTAGAACATTAACTTGATATCTGCTTAAATCTAATCCTTGGAAATGTTAGGTAGTTGCAAGATATGATTATTCTTGATTTCCAATTCTAAGATGTATGTTTTCTAGTTTTGATCTATTGCTAGAAGTTTTAAGTAAAAAAAAGTTGTTAATTAACTTGAGAGTTGATGGATGATTTTGTTAAGTCGTTACAAAGTCCTGAGATGCCAATGCCTTCCCGCCCAGAATTGAACGAGTTTTGCTGCAACAAAAACAAAGCGCTGGAAAATCTTAGCGGGTCTGACAGCATCTGTGGGTACAGAGTAGAGCCAATGTTTCGAGTCTGGATGACCCAGTTCTTTTCTCAGCTTCATCCTCCCCCCTTTGGTACTGTGAGGTCTGCTGCTGTGTGAGGACAAAATCAGAACTATGAACAATATAGGAACCCAAATTGTGATATTATGATAAGAGGTAGCAGACTGAGAGTTAGCATTTTTAACCATCATATAAAAGCTTCAAAAATGTGTACATTTGTGCTATGGGGCTGGCAAATGTGCAATGGGAATGACAAAAGCCTCTTTAGACCCTATGACCATAAAATATAGGAGTAGAATTAGGCCATTAGGCCCAGTGAGTCTGCTCTATCATTCAATCATGACTGATTAGTTTCTCAACCTGTTCTGCCTTTTCCCTGTAATCTCTGATCCCCTTGTTAATCAAGAATCCATCTCTGTCTTTAATATACTCAATGACCTAGCCACCTCAACCTCCTGTGACAATGAATTCCATAGATCCATCACCTCCGGCTGAAGAAATTCCTTCTCATCTCTGTTAAGGGTCGTCCCTTTATTCTGAGGCTGCGCCCTCGGATCCTAGTCTGGCTGAGTAATGGAAGCATCTTTCCCATGTCCACTTGATTTTTATTATTACACAGCAAATCAGCTGCATCAGGGTGCTGTGTCTGAGCAACGACCATTCATCAACATCCAGGTGTCTAGTCTAGCTTCACCAGCTAATGTGGTGATCTCATTAAAAATAAATACTTTAAAGATTTTGTGGTGGAGCCTTAAAACAATGAAACGCTTGAGGTTCAAAGCTATAAGCTTGCTGGACATTTTTGAGCATATCATACTTGGACAGAGGAACCCTTAAACGTAAGGGAACATAGGTATGCTGTCATGTTAACATTGCAGCAGTGGCCAGTTTCTTGCATACTTACCAGGAGAACTCATCATTGACAGCTAGGAACAGACTTTGCAAGAACTATTCGTTCCAAGAGCGTGATGCACATGGGGTTGCATAAATATTTCAGTTGAAGAGGACAGTCTGTCTTTGTAATCTAAATAGTTTTGTATTGAGCAACAGCTGGGCTTTATCTCCAGGTACCATCCCACTGCATCTGTCTTTGTTTTCCTGTAAAGTTTGTTGTGCCATCATTCAGGCGAAAAGCAATTGGAGGAAATGATGGTGATATTCCAAAGCTTACCACGTGTTAGTATTTTTCTCTTACTGCCCCTTCCCACTGACCCCTGTGTCCTTCATCTGGAAGAGTACAACAGCCAGATTGGAAACTGTACCATATTCTGCCCAGCTGTATGTAGCTTCTCAGGAAATGTGTGTACCTGAAGGAACAAGTTTTGCTGCAACAAAAACAAAGCACTGGAAAATCTCAGCGGGTCTGACAGCATCTGTGGGTACAGAATAGAGCCAATGTTTCGAGTCTGGGTGACCCAGTTCTTTTCTCAGCTTCATCCTCCCCACTTTGGTACTGTGAGGTCTGCTGCTGTGTGAGGACAAAATCAGAACTATGAACAATATAGGAACCCAAATTGTGATATTATGATAAGAGATAGCAGACTGAGAGTTAGCATTTTTATCATCATATAAGAGCTTCAAAAATGTGTACATTTGTGCTATGGGGCTGGAGTTATTTCTTCCAGCACATTGCTTTTGAAGGTGAAAAAGAATATCACCTCAAGTACTAGATAGTTTCAGAAAGTAAACCTGTATTTATAAAGCCTCTTAAAACATCCTAAAATGATTTCCAGTTAATGATGCATTTTGAAGTGTAGCCACTGTTGTGATTTGGGAGATGCAGCAACAAAGTTATGCACAGTAAGCTCCCAGAAACAATCTGATAATCCAATAGACTTTAGTGATGTTGGTTGAGGATGAATAACAGCCAAATCATTAGGAAAGTTTCTTTGCTGTTCTACTGAACCATATCGAATAGAATCCCTACAGTGTAGAAGGAGGCCACTTGGCCCATCAGCTCGCTGACAGAGTATTTTATCCAAAATCACCCCTCCCCCTCCCTATCCCTGTAATCCCATATATTTACCCTCCTAATTCCCTAACCTACACATTTTTAGACGCGAAGGGGCAATTTAGCATGGCTAATCCACCTAACCTGCACATCTTTGGACAGAGGAAACCAGAGTACTCAGAGGAAACCCATGCAGATGTAGAGAGAATGTGCAGAATTGAACCTGGGTCCCTGGCGTTGTGAGAACATAAGAACTATGAGCAGGAGTAGGCCATCTGGCCCTCCAGCCTGCTCCGCCATTCAGTAAGATCATGGCTGATCTTTTTGTGGACTCAGCTCCACTTACCCACTGGCCCACCATAACCCTTAATGCCTTTACTGTTCAAAAATTTATCTATTCTTGCTTTAAAAACATTCAACGAGGTAGCCTCAACTGCTTCACTGGGCAGGGAATTCCACAGATTCAGAATCCTTTGCGTGAAGAAGTTTTTCCTCAACTCAGTCCGAAATCTGTTCCCCCTTATTTTGAGGCTATGCCCCCTAGTTCTAATTTCAGCCACCAATGGAAACTTCCCTGCTTCTATCTTACCTATTCCCTTCATAATCTTATGTTTCTATAAGATCTCCCCTCATTCTTCTGAATTCCAATGAGTATAGCCCCAGGCTACTCAGTCTCTCCTCATAAGCCAACCCTCTCAATTCCGGAATCAACCTAGTGAATCTCCACTGCACCCCCGCCAGTACCAGTATATCCTTTCTCAAGTAAAGAGACCAAAACTGTACACAGTACTCCAGGTGTGGCCTCCCCAGCACCTTAAACAACTGCAGCATAATCTCGCTTTTTTAAAAACCCATCCCGCTAGCAATGAAGGACAAAATTCCATTTGCCTTTTTAATTAGCTGCTGCACCTGCAATCCTTGAGACTTCTGTACAAGGTTACCAGGTCCCTCTGCACAGCAGCATACTGCAATTTTTAGCCATTTAAATAATCCACTTTGCTGGTATTCCTACCAAAATGACCTCACGTTTACCAACATTGTACTCCATCCGCCGGGCTCACGCCCACTCATTTAGACTATCTGTATCTTTTTGCAGTCTTTGTGTCCTGTGCACACTTTGCTGTTCCACCCATCTTAGTGTCACCTGAGAATTTTGACACACTAAACTTGGTTCCCAATTCCAAATCATCTATGTAAATTGTAAACAATTGCGGTCCCAACATTGATTCCTGAGGCACACCATCAGTCACTGATCGCCAACCAGAAAAACACCCATTTACCCCCACTCTTTGCTTTCTGTTAGTTTACCAATCCTTCCATCTATGCTAATACATTACCCATAACACTGTGCACCTTTATCTTATGTAGCAGTCTTTGGTGTGGCATTTTGTCAAATGCCTTCTGGAAATCCAGATACACCACATCCACAGGTTCCCCATTGTCCACTGCACATGTAACATTCTCAAAGAATTCCACCAAATTACTCAAACATGACCTGCCCTTCATGAACCCATGCTGCGTCTTACCAGTGGGACAATTTATATTCAGATGTCTCGCAGATGAGGTAGCAGTGCTTGCAACTGTGCTGCCCATGGGATTTGATTTGCATTCACCTAGATAACAAGGCTTTGGTTTATTCCCTTATCCAAAACAAAAGGCCACCAGACATGCAGCACATCCTCAATTGCATTAAATTGCCTGTTCTGCATTCGCACATGAATCCACAAGTTTTTTTATTCAGAGGCAGGGTTGCTTCTATTGAGCCAAGCCTGATGCTCCAAATATTTGCATTAATGGGAAAAGAACAACGACCTACATCTCTATTGTGGTCTCCCATTCTGGAGCCTCAATTTCAAATGCCAATTTTGAAAATTATTAGAATTGGCTTCCAATGTGGAAAGCTTTAAATGTGCTTGCAAGTCGCAACCCCACCCCAAATTAAATCCAGATATGCAGTCGTTATTCTGCAATGTTTATGGCAAACCACAAATTGTGTAGAATGTGACAGATGCTGCCAAAATAAAATGTCAAATCCACAAAAAATTCTGAGGTAACTGTCATTTTAGGAGCACAAGAAAGGAAAAATAATTGGCATGGGACATCGACAATACATACCCCTCCCTCTTTGTTCCATTGCTTTAATTGATTGCCTCTTTATTCCATGGATGTTTCATTTGTTTTTTACTTATTGCCAGGATGTCAGATGACTTGCCATTAGCTGGATAACTTTATGATTGTGAAATTTCCATTCTGAAGTAGGCAAAGAAACAAAATAAAACCTCACAAGAGAGTTGGATCTTTCAGTATGGAACACCATGGCTCCCCTTAACCTGTCTGGGACCATTTTGACTTTGCTCCAATGAATATTCCATTATTATCTGACCTCTTGCCAAGTTCTTGGGTTGTCCATCAAAATGTTTTCATGCGGCTGTTTTTTGTTTGTTGCAGGGTGCAGTGCTGGAGTGGCTGTGCCCATGAGAAGCTCTGCATAATACTGCATTAAATGAGGGCCATACTTAAGCTGCTATCTGAGAGTTTGTCCTTTGTTTTTTAGAAAAAGGTCTCTAGTGAACACATTTTTTTTCATTATTATCTTGGGACTTCCTCACATCTTTTCCTTTGGCTCAACTCCGTGGAACTGTCTCTTGTTCTAAAAAGTGACCTTTACGTTCTCTGTTTTCTTAGAACTGTGATACAGCTCAGCCTAGAGGTTTTATGTGGGGGAATGTGTGGTTGGAATCCATTACAAAGAAAAGTAAGTGAGGAAATATTTGTGAACAATTTGGAGGAGGTCACTCGCATAACTGCTGATACCAAATGACTACCCACTATTTTCCAATCGGAACTTTGGCCGTGAACACAATCCATTATTTCTCTGTTGTCACAAAGGAATATCTCAATGCACCATGGCCTTTCAGAAGTAATGAGATTTTAAAGTTAGTTTTTGTAAAGAGAGTTCTGAACATGCATTGTGTTTGAAACATGCCAGGTTAGCTTCTGAAGCTCAATGTCCAAAGCTGTACATTGTTCTTGGTGTTGCATTGATAACAAGAGGAATGTGTTTGATCTGTACCTCCTAAAATCAGTTGGTTTCATAGACTTGCATGTTCTCAGAAGCTATCCAGAAAGTGTGAATGCGTGTAAATCCATTTAACCCTTAAATCACTGTGACCTCCTCTATTTACTACTTTGCTTCAAGCTGCATTTGGCACTGGATACATTATTGTGCTTGTAACTCCAGCTTGTCTAACCCTGGGTATCTCACCAGTGTTGTGATGGAAAAAGAAACCCTGGAATTATACATGGGAAAAATTGCACTTTTTAAAAGACCTGAGTATACTTTCAAAAAGTACACAGATCTCAAAGGTTGCTGAGAATGTACAAGGAATAACTGCAAGGTTTTTAAGGAACAATGGAACCTCTCTGCGGTTCCAAGCGAAGTAATTCTAAAAGAACCCAAAGACTGATGACCATCTCTGGCAAAGACGAAGGGACATAACTTATTTCATCTATCTTATTTCATCCTGAGATCATGGGTACAATTGTTTACATTGACTAGTGGACTCCAGTTTAAATACACAAAAATGGGGATTAAATGCTAGCTGAAAGATTTGTCTAGAACAAAGAAGAAAATATTTATTTTGTTCATTCTTGGGACATGGGTAGTGCTGGCTGGCCAGAATTTATTGCCCGTCCCTAGTTGCCCTTATCCAGAGGGCAGTTGAGAGTCAAACCAAGTTGCTGTGGCTCTGGACTCACAGAAAGGCCAGACCAGGTAAGGACAGCAGATTTCCTCCCCTAAAGGACATGAGTAAGTTAGGTGGGTTTTTCTGGTAATCAGCAATTGTTTCATGGTCATTAGTAGCTTCTTAATTTTAGATTCTTTTTATTGAATTCAAATTCTACCACCTCCCGTGGTGAGATTCGAACCCAGGTCCCCAGAACATTAGCTGAGTTCCTGGATTAATAGTCTAGTGATAATTCCACTAGGCCATCATCTGTCTGTCATCTGTGTATGGAAAAACAACTGGAAGTTTGCCACACATTGAAGATGATGCAGGAACGAAGGCAAGGCCCCTGAAAAATTACCAGCTTTTGCAGGGACATATAAAACTGACGCTCAGTGTGAAAATTGATCAACCAACAGAAGGATTGTTGTGAAGGGGGGTGGTGGGGGGAACTGAAATCTCCCTACTGAACTACAGAATATCTGAACCTGGAATCAACTTGTATCGTCTACAATGTGTCATCACCTGGTCCTTGCATGTGAAGGACCATTCCATGCAATTCTTTATTTGTGTTTCCTTACTATTGGACTCAAATCTTACTTCTAATCCGTATGAGTGTATGAACGTGTATTTTACCATTTCTCCTAGTCTTTTTAGTTGTTAATAAATTTACTGTGGTTAAATTGATTGAATTCGTGATGAATGGCAGAGCAGGCTTAAAAGGCCAAATAGCCACCTCCTACTCCTATCTTTTATGTTTGAATTAAATTGGCTCTTTTTTAAACATAACTGTTGGTCTGGAAAATGGAAATGAAAAACGTGGTGTTGTGAGACTTCTTACTGTCTGGAAAATGCCCAGGGAAAAAGAATCTTGCTAGATTAAACCTTTATTGCTACCAGCAGAGAATGGGTTGAGTGAAGTCAGGGTGCCGGTCATCCCTGAATTTGTACAACTATTCCAGATCAACTTTTGGGGAAACTGACCTGGGGCTGATCTGAACACCAGTCGTCAGACAATTTACATAATTTTAACTGCAGCTAGCTAATAACCTCAATAACTGGAGTGGTGGTTTGAGTCAGGAAATTCCCTGATTTTGGCAGATTCTATGAGATTTTAAAAGGCCTATAATGCATAGTTTGGAATTTTACCGCCCCACCTGTCACGGGAATCGGAGCAGGTGAGAGGCAGAACATGGAAAGGTACATTGACCTCGCAGAATTTTACAGTTTTGGGACAAGTGAGGCTGTAAAACCCTGTCCATAATCTTTGTTACAGGTAGGTGGCCTGCGGGTGGGGGGAGGGGGTGGTGCCAGAAAGAGAGTAGTTACTCACAACTTACTCATTCCAGAAGCAGATTTGTCTACAGCCATGTGGGTTGATGGGCGTCTAAGTGGGCTGATTCTCTGGGACTTTGTCTCAGCTCTATGAAAGCATTAGGCCTTTCCCTAGTGGGGATTTGTTCATGATTGCACCCTGATGGTGATTTTCACAAGCTAGTCTTCATGGGAAGCATCACAAGTGATTATGCATTTTTACGAGAGATAACAATTAGCAGCGAGAGGCCCAGCTCACTTCCGTCCCCCCCCCCTTCAATTAATTTACAACAAATCAGGAATGTCACTAAAGCCATATGTCTGTATGGCTGAAATTTGCACTGAATTGTAAGGGAAGTGAAAGACATTGGGCTGAATTTTATGTGCCCCTGGAGAACATGTTTCCCATAGAGGCACATAAAATAGGGTGGTCAACTCAACCCCATAACATGGGGGAGGGGGGGGTGGGTGAGGAGTGGCGCAGGTGGGTGCCAAAATCTCAGGCAAGGAGTAAGATTGGGATGGGCCTTGAGTAGCCTGTGCCTGTATAGGAATTGAACCCATGTTGTTGGCAACACACTGCATCATGATCCAACTGCGCAGTCAATTGGGTTAACTGAGCTGGGGGAGAAAAAAAACATAGTTATATAGCTTTAAAAAGATAGCCAATTGTTGGCCACTTTTAATTGTCCTTCAGGAATCCCACATCTCTGGGATCTAATTTCAAATTCTGTGGAGACGAACATAAGTGGTTTGGATATTCCAGTGCCATTCATAGTTTATGCCGTGTCAGAAAAGTATTCTCATGACTACACAGTTGAATGAATTAAGAACAGGATTGTTATCAGAAATAGTATGGAGGTGGTCAAGGGCGTTATTGGCTTCAAAAGAATTTACAAAGGAAATGTTTTACACCTTATTCTTTATCACTAGGATTATTTTACAAACTGGAAAAATATTTGTGAAGGGAAAATACATTCCAATCTCTTTGCAGAGTTGGAAACAGTTTTGGTAACGTATGGCAAACTTTTTCTAAAGGTATCTGTACAGAAATCCTTGTGATGATGCTACTGCATTAGAATGTTAAAAATATTGGTAGAGTTGTTTGATAAATATGGGTAAAGTTTTAAAAACTATTTTCAAGTTGTTGCGAAGAGATTCTTGATATGTTACAATACAGTTGTTGTCCTTAAACTATCATTCTTGAGAATAATACCAACCCACGCCAGACACAGAAGAATCTAACCAGCAGCATTGAAAACTCTGCATATTTAAAGAGGTGAGGGAAATGGCACTGGAAAGAAATATACAACTCCATATAGTGTGGCAGCTCTAGTAAATTACTTGGAAAAAATTATGAAAATTGATAATACTTATAAGTGTAATGAAGAATGGCTGGCATAATGGCACAATGGTTAGCACTGCTGTCTCACAGCACCAGGGACCTGGGTTCAGTTCCGGCGTCAGGTCACTATCTGTGTGGGGTTTGTACATTCTCCCTGTGTCTGCGTGGATTTCCTCCCACAGTCCAAAGATATGCAGGTTAGGTTGATTGGCTATTTGCAGTTGCCCCTTAGTGTCAGGAAGATTAGCAGTGTAAATACATGGGATTACAGGGATAGGGCTTGTGTGGGATTGTCGGTGCAGAACCGATGGGCCAAATGGCCTTTGTCTGCACTGACTCTAAGAACTTTTTATTTTGGTTTCGGCCTTATTTCTTGCAAAATATTTCAATTGTCATGCTCTTTAATGTTCTTTTACAGGCGTTGCATGAAGTATAATTGATCTATTCTGTAGAACCCAGGATTCAACTAATTACCTCAAGCTCTGGTAGAATAACACTTTTGTATTTTTTTTGTGTAGGAAACTACTGGAGTCCAATAGCCAATGTTGTTTTACCTCCATCTGCATTCTTTTGAATGTTATTTTTATTTTGCTGCCTTTAAATTAGTGCCAAAAATTTTGGGGTCAGTAAAATGTGAATTAGATTCAGGGGTTGGATTTCCTATGATCTTAATATCACCTCACCACCTCCGGCTTAGAACACAGTTGATAGTGATGTACAGTGAGCAACCTCTTCCCTTTTCCTTAGCTCTTCCAAAGTAAACCTTTGCCCTTTTGGTTGGTGTTTGTCTAAGCCCAGTTCTGAATATGGGAAATCAGAGATAGTTGATAGTGTTTGAACTTCATGTTTACTTTGGCTTACACTAAATTGATCTAAAACATCTCAGCATTGTCTCTGTAGAAGTTGTAGGCTGTGTATGCTGCTCTATTTCCACCTCAGCAGTGACTATATAAATTATAATGCATCGTATCCTAACAAATAGCCAATTGACACTGTAATTGTTGCATGTATTTCTTTATAATTGTCTATTATGATTCTGTAACAAAGCGACAAAGAATTGGAAGCAAATTCCCAGAGGAAACATTCATCCTCCTTTGAAGCACAAATCTCTTAACTATTTACCTATGATTGAGAGGGAATTTTTTTAAATGACACTTCATGCTAAATTACTTAATTTACTTTCAATTGATTATGGAATATTTTCTTTCATTAATCAAGTAGTGATGACAATTTCCACAATCTGTTTACTTTGGTGGCTGGAGAGAGTCTTTGGTACTTTATTCTTTTAAAATCATGGATAGTTCTTGCTACTGCATTCTGCTGAATGTTTTATTTGAACAGTGGCTGCTGATGAGAGCAGGATTTGGGGAGTTACTGAGCTCGCTGGTGCGGGGAGCTGAATTAACACAGTCGAAATAACACAATAGTTGAAGGTTAAGGCCTTTACCCACTTGCATTTATTCCGTTTCAGTGCACTGCAAAATTTGGTAACTCATTGTACTCAATTCCAATCAGACATCACATTTCCAGCATTTCCGATTTTAAACAAAGCCTTTTAGAAAATTAAGAGGAAAAAAGAATCTTGATGTTTCATCCTCCCCAGCATTTCAGCAAATTCCTCTTGAAGTAGGAGAGATGACTTGTTTCTCACATTTCTTTTTGTTTGCTATGTCTCGAAGCACAGATCATTCCCCGACAGATATGACAGGTAGATGGTCTACTGCCGAGAATCAGGGATGATGAGAGTTTCCTGGATTGTACATTTCAGGAAATGGCCATGCCACAGCAGTGAGAGGTCAGGGTAGTAGTAGATGGGTGGCCGTCCAGAAGAGAGGAAGTCTCAGGCATGTATCCTGTTTTCGATCAGGCACCCAACATTGAAGATTGCTGGAAGTAATAACATCTTAAAGGGGTAAAACCTAGTCCAGGCAACAATGGGCAAGGGAAGATACAAGGGGAACAGCAAAGAGTAGAAATGCAGTAGTTATAGGGAATTCCATTGTCATGGGGACAGACAGGGGAGCACTGCTGCCTGACAGTGCCAGGGAACTGGGTTCGATTCCTGGCTTGGGTCACTGTCTGTGTGGAGTTTGCACATTAAGAACATAAGAACATAAGAAATAGGAACATTCTCCCTGGGTCTGCATGGGTTTCCTCTGGGTGCTCTGAAAGACATGCTGGTTAGGTGCACTGACCTGAACAGGCACCAGAGTGTGGCAACTAGGGAAATTCCACAGTAACTTCATTGCAGTGTTAATGTAAGCCTTACTTGTGACTAAAATAAATTTTACTTTTTTTTTTGACTGTTAGTTTTACGGTATGGTATGCTGTTTCCCCGGTTCCAAGGTAATGGATATCATAGAGAGAGTGCGGAATAATCTCCATGGAGAAGGGACTGAGTACTATACATAGGTACCAACAGGAGAGAAAGAGCAGGTATAGAACTCCTACAGTCAGATTTCCAGGACCAAGGAAGGAAATTTTAAAATTGAGTTTAGTTACTCAAAAGTAGTTTATTCTAGATTACTCCCAGTGGCACGAATTAGTGAAAATAGGAAGATAGGGAGGATCAATATGTGGTTGGAGGAATGACTTAAACTGTTGTGGCAATGGGATCTATTGCAAAGATATGGGTTGTGTGTAAGAGCATTAGGACCAATGTCCTCATGGCAAGGTTCAAGAGTGAGATTGAGGGAGGGTTTATATTACATTTGCGTAGAAATGGGAGTTTAAAAAAAGGAATAAAATACATAAAGGAGTGAGAGCTTTGGATTTCACTAGAGAAGATAGTAGTTTGTGTTATTCAAGGATGCAAAGCATTCAAGGGTAAAAAGGGAGGTGGGATAGTAGTACTGATGAGGAAAGGCAATTGGTGTTGGAAAGAGAGGATGTCTTAGAGGTAACAAAATGGTTAGATTTGGTTAAAATTGAGAAACAAAAAGAGTAAACCCAGGTGATGGGGGATATTCTATAGATCTCCAAATAGACCACCAAATAGTGAGCGAATGTGTGTGGAGCAAATCTGCAGGGAAATCACAGAACTGTAGAGTGGTAGTGCTGGGGGAATTTAATTATCCGTTAGGGATGGTGTTAGAGTGAAAGGTAAACAAGAGGAGGAATTTCTGAAAACAGACCAAAAAACTGTTGAAAAGTCTCAGATGGTCAGGCAGCACCAGTGGGAAGAAACCGAGTTAATGGCTGGGATTCTCGAGTCCCGCTGCTGTGAACGGAGATTTGGCTGAGTATCAAATTCTTCATTCTTGCTGACAGCCATGGCGAGGTATAGGACATTAGAGAATTCTGGCAAACATTTCAGATTAATGACCTATCATTTTGTTGAAATGTCATCGACCTGAAATGTTGGCTGGAATTGTCTGGGCTGGAATCAATGTTTGGTGGTGGACGTGGAAGTGGGAGTGGTTTCGGCTCAGGTGAAATAGCTGACCGTGTGCAATTTTGCGTTGCTAAGCTTATTAAATACGTATCCATGAAGAGCTTGCTGATTCTCATGGAAAGAAGTGACTGTTTCCTTATTATGCGGTTTGGGGGCGGGTGGTGCCGTTGAAGATCTGGGCACCATATTTAAAAGGCAGCTGGACAGCCTGCACTGTCCCTTCTACCTTTGATGTGGAGATGCCTTCTACCTTTGCCCAGTCATTACTCCACCATTCCTCACTAGCGCTCCTTCACTTCCTTGGTCAACTGTCACACAACATGCAGTGCCACCACCTGGTCTTCAGCATAGGATGGCATTTACTGGTGCGCCCCAAAGAGGACAATAAAGTGGCAATTCACTGTTAACCATGGAAGAAGTCAAACTCACCTGGTGTACAACACTCATGCAGATGTAAAAATAAAGGTTCTAATTTTCGCTGGCAGGATCTCAATTTGACAGGGGATTTAATTTTGACAAGGGAGCTTAATTCTGGTGAGCTGGCCTTTTAATGAGCGTGTGTCTCATGCTGATGCATGCAAAAGGGCTTCCTGCCATTGTTAGTTGGGAAGGTCATCCAGCCTTTAATATCCCAAGAACTGAACTCCTGAAGTTAGTTCATTACACTGTTGGGAACCTGGCCTCTAACCAAATTTCCTGCTACTGAGGGGACCGGAAGATTTCACCCATTAAATCCGTTTCCCTCCACAGATGCTGCTTGACCTGCAGAGATTTTTTCCAGCATTTTTTTTGTTTTCATTCCAAATTTCCAGCTTTTGCAGCATTTTGTTTTTGTATGAGGAAGGAATTCCTGAAATGTGTTCAGGGGAACTTCTTTGACCAGTTCTGTTCTTGATCCCAATGGGAAGGAGTCATTGTTGGGATTAGTGGATTTGATGCTGAGCAATAAAGTGGACAAAGTGGACCTTTGTGCCGTTCTGGATCTGCATAGTGCCTTGCATAAGCACAGGTGATTCCAAAGCACTTTAAGCATTTTTTTGAAGTTGTAGTCACTGTTGTAAGGCACAAAACACAATAGCTAATTTTCAGACTTCCCACCAGCAGCAATGTGATAATGACTGGATGATGTGTGTTTGTGATGTTGATTGTGCGATAAGTATTGGCAAGGCAAGTGAGAAAAACTGCCCTGTTCCATCAAAATTGTGTCCAAGGAGGCAAATCCTCAGTTTAACACCTCAATTCAAAAGATGGCACCCCCAAAACTGCAGCACTCCCTCAGTTCTGGATTAGTGTCACCCTAATGTTTTTATACTTAAGTCCTGGACTGGGATTTGAACCCAAAACTTCCTGGTGCAGCGGTGAGTGTGTTACCCAACCCAACCATACTGACACAGCTGACTGGTTTTAGGAAGCAAGGAGCTGGCCTCTACTTGAGGACTCCCTCCCTTCTTCCCATTGTTGCTGAGGTTGGGGAGTCAAGTTGAGTGCATTACATGTTAATGCACTGAATATTCGAAGGTCTCACAGTGGTGATGAGATTTGCTTGTGAAAGCAGATGGGAACTGCTCGTGAAGGTATGGCATTAAACGGTTTGCATATTAACTTGTTATTTTCAACATGCTGCAACTGCATCAGGCTTAGTGTGATCCTTATATAAAAGCAAAATACTGCTAATGCTGGAAAATCTCAGCAGGTCTGAGTTTTCAGGTCTGAGTTTTCAAGTCTAGATGACTCTTCATCTCTGACGGAGGGTCATCTAGACTCAATTGGCTCTGTTCTCTCCCCATAGAGACTGTTAGAGCTGCTGAGATTTTCCAGCATTTTCTGTTTCTATTGTTCTAACACCTATGCAGGATTGTTGCTTTCCAAAGTTTGCCTATTTCTTTGCCCAAGACTATTAATGTTGCCTAGATAAAATTTGACCCATCGGGTTCAAAATGGATTGCTTGTTTTATTTAGTGTAAGAAGCAGAGGCATTTACTGCTCCTTGGTTGGATTGGTATCATTGCTGTAACCACAACAGACTTCTGTTGGCAATATTTTGATAAAAGTTTCCTGTACTCTCTCCCACAAGTTAAATGTTATTTGAAGCTCATGTCTGCGGATTATTCCAATGTGGGCTTGACAAATTTTAACTGCTACATTAAAAACTTTTCCCACTGGTAGCCATATCTGTATGAACTGCTGCAAAATGGAAATAGTAACCAAAAAATTGTAATTTAAGGATTCTGTGAAGGCTAAGACAATCATATGGTAGAAAATGAATACATATTTAGCATCTGGAGGTCCCATTTAAAACTCTTCAGGGACTAATTTATCATTTTGTATTTGATTTAGAGATATGGAAACCAAATTCAGGGTATTCTACAGATCTGTGCTCTGCTGCTGGTGATGATGAGCAATGGCCGATTGCTGCATTGTCACTTAAGCTTTCAGTGACTACATGAAATCTTTGTATTATGCAGTTGATTTATGAAAAACATCAAATAATACCAATAGATTTTGAGCTTTAAAACCAAAATTGTGCCCCTGAAAAGCATTTTAAGCATCGTACCACAATGTGGGTAATGTATTAGATATTGAAGGTTTGTAGACTGCAGTAAAATCTGTGATGTGGTGTACCTCAACTCACAGAAGTGTTGACAGAGGTTTCACACAAAAGGTTATTAATTAACTGCAAGCTGTAGTGATTCACAGCCAACTTTGGGAATTGATAAACTGGTTAAAGAGTGGTAAGCTACGAGTTTTGTCAGAGGATCAGACTCCATAAGGCTGCTTAGTTTTATTTTGGACTTTTAACTAACAGACCAATTGGCAACTCTGTTGCCCATTTGACCCTACGTAACTCCTGTGAACTTTTCTATCTGCTGGATATTTGTCTAGTAACTGATGAGGGCTGAGTGAATAGTTTATAGCTGAGTCAGATGGAGTTGGATTTTTTTTCTTGTCAGCAAGATGTCTTCACATAGTTATGTCCACTATGGTTTGTCTCATCACACATTACAAGAGGATGATTTATATTAACTTTGCGCCTAATGAATTTATGCTTTGCTTAACATAAGACATCAGTAAAAATGTGATATTTGATAATGGAGTGCTGTCTAGTTGGGGAATCATGTTCATGCCTTTTGTGCTCAAAGGAGCTAGTTGAGAGCATCAAATTCCCTAAGT
Source organism: Carcharhinus amblyrhynchos (assembly GCF_965287045.1). Classification (NCBI taxonomy): domain Eukaryota; kingdom Metazoa; phylum Chordata; class Chondrichthyes; order Carcharhiniformes; family Carcharhinidae; genus Carcharhinus; species Carcharhinus amblyrhynchos. The sequence goes on from NC_137328.1 coordinate 77,046,876, forward strand.
TTCCAATAACACACAGATCAATCATTTATCATTGCGTTGACAAACATCATGGACGTAGCAATCTGCAACAAAGGTCTGAGATGCTGTGCTTGTGTATGGGATCATGAATGTTTTGAACATGTGTATGAGAATGGAGCCTAGTCTTCTACGTAGAGGATCGTGTCAGGAAGTGGTGAAAACACGAGAAGGGAATCAACAAATCATATTGGATAATTTGACTTATAAACATTACATCTAGTATGTTTGACATGCGTAGCAGTTGACGGCCATCCTGATGTGATCAGTTTATATTTTGTAAAATAGAGCTATTTTCCATGTAACATTTGAGAGTTTGATGCTCAGCAAATATATACCAGAATCATTGTGCAGTGAGACTCACTGTCGAGTAGTTTTGCCGTGTCATTTTGTGGCTGTGTAATGCGCATCGGAAAGGAGTATCATTTCAACTGAGATTGATTAAAAACACCACTTGGAGAGCAGAGTGCCATCCTACCACTGTCCTGTGCCAGCTGGGTGGTTATAGGATTATTTTGGTTTAAAAACACTTTTTGAAATGAAATATAATCCCTTTCTATTATGGAAAGCAATGCATAAATGTTCCTGTTCACCCCAGAAGGTCAAAAAGGAGACGAGACACCGAGAGTGCCTCTTTCTCTATAGTTATCGATTTACAAAGTGTAGGATTTTATATTCTGGTGAATGCATTGTTGTACCACTGGGATTTATTCCCCTCCAAATTCTCATCTCTTCAGTCTAATTGTGCATGCATGGGCTTATACTCGTGGTACACTAGACAGGTGGAGGCAAACTGAAGTAGACTGTCTTTTTAAAAAAAAATGCATCAAGAGCTTGTAAGTTAACGGGGAGTGTTTAACAACTTTGAAGTAGTTTTGTGTGGTGCTGAAGTGATTTGTTCAGTGGAAATGGAGTCCGATGTTGGATTCAATCACAAGGCGACAAGTGGAATAATGATGGGAATAGGGTGAAGCTGCTGACAGCTGAGTATTGCTTTATCCCTTTCACTGGATTTTTAGCCCATGAGGGCTCATTGTGAAACCACAGTCTTTACTGAGGTGCGATGGAGGTGTTAATCACTGGAGTCACTGATGGGCAGGTAGAAGTTTGCTGAAAAATCAGTTATCTTAGAGGTTAACGGAATAAGGAAGCATGTTTGTTTTATAGGCCCCATTAATGGCAGCTAGCTCAGCACAGGTCAATGCCAGGCATTTCTCTCTTAAGTCTGGACTGAAGGTTGAGGTTGTGATCTATAGTGACCAGAACTCCACTGGTCTGTGGGCAAGGAGGTGTTGGCAAGGATTGGGATAAATCAAATGCTGTTTCATGCATCTTTGCTCTCTCCTCTTAGTTCTTTCTCCCGTTTGTGTAAAACATCAATGTATTACCTTAATGACCCATAGCTAACTAGCTGCTCACTAAAAGCTGAAGTGCTCACATGGAATGACTTAAAGTCAAAATCAACATCATTACTCGTTGTCTAAAGCCAGGATCTGCTAATGGCCGACTGCATTGCCACCAGGCAAAGTTAGCAAGGACAGTTCGAGCAAAATTAAGCCATTTCTTCAATTGAAGCAAAGGAAATTCTATGTTATTGCAAAACAAAAATTGGAATATTATACCTTGGGTTGGAGAGATACTACCACAGGATAGAAAAAAAGTACTTCACTACACAAAGACATTTCTAAAATTGCATTTTCAAGAACTAAATTGTCTTCTTGACTATCGTAGCAGACTAGTAAGCAGCGATAGCTGGAATATTCTAATGATATGTTCGTCACAAAGATGGAATATCAATCATTCACCTGCTTTCCGTGGGCCATCACTTCTGGGATTTTCTGACTGAGGTGACAGGAATTAGGAAAATGCCAATCTTAATAGGAGCAGATGTATTCTGAATATAAACAAATTCTGAGAATGTGCCAAACAACATTCATGCTGGCATTTGCACCAAAGCAATGCAGGCTGCTTGGAACATCCCACGGTGTTCTTGGCAATCTGGAATGCCAAGGAGGGAAGATTAAAATTTAAAATACTGACTTTGGGTGCAATCCAGTTGCTTTCTGATATCAATGCAATTGAGGAATGCGTGCAAATAAATTGTATTGATCAAACTGAAATTCTTGTCCACAGATGTTTCTGGCCAAGTGACTTGATGTCCAAGCCCTGTAGGGTTTGAACTCCATAATAAATCTCAGAGTAAGGAAATTCTTGTTAGGAAATACATATTAGCAAAAAAATAACTAATTTTGAAGTTTTCAAACTAACAACGTTCATTGGATTGGACAACAAAGATTAATATTTAACATTCCATCAGTCAAGGCATGGCACATTACCCCTGGTCAATCCGTCTTTCAATGTTTCCTGGAATTTTTGACGTTTTCTCTTAGTTTTTTTGAACTTGGTTTCTTGACTCTCAATGTCCTTGGAGATTTTTGACTTAATCAATGTAACTTGAACACACAAACAAATCCCAGACAGCTTTAAGACTTCAACTAAAGCAAATCTTTTTTTGCTCTTTCTCTCTGAAGACGGTTCTGTAATAAAGGCTAGGATGTTACGGCCGTTCACTCCTGCTGCAGTGAGCAGAGGTTTAGCTGGGTGCCAAATTCTCTGACCTTGCTGCAGCGGGAGCCTGCCATGAATGGCTGGTAAGATCATGTCCACAGGCTTTGGTTTAAGGCAATTACCTTTAACCCTGTGATACCAGATTCTAATACTGATCTGGATTCCGGTGACAATTATTTTAGTCACTTTATAGGTATTAATGACAATAGTTCAACCCTGTGATAAATACTTGTCAACTGGCAAAATCCCACGCAAATGCCAAGCAGTGCTCTACTATGAACCCCTCACTTTCTTGAGAAATGCAAGTGTCTTGAGATGAATGTCATTCCCTGGCAGGTGCAAAGGCACCCCTATTTTTATACTACTTTTGCAGATAACTGCACACTGTTTAGCCCAACCATATGCACCTATGTCAACATAACTGACAACTTCTAACCAAACTTGCAATTTTTGACCAATGTGCTCCTGGTTTCCTCACAACAGTCTAAGCATTGCCTTGCAACCCTTTTGACCGGATACTATCTTCAGACCATTCTTCCAACAAATCAGCTTTGCAAACTTGCCTCCTGTTTACTGCTCAAGCTAGACTCACTGGAGCTCAATGTGTCCTAATTACAACTCCACGTATCCTTTCTTAAGGCTACGTTACAATATTTTCACACTTAGAGATGCCAACTTAAAAGACTTCTAAACAGTCCAACAATGCCTCGAAATGAAGACTTTTGATCACCAAGCTTATGTACAATTTGATAGCTTAAGCCTTATTTAATTGCACAAATGTTGTGTACAAGTTGTTGCCCTTTTCAGTGATTGGTAACAAGCTCCTCCCAGTCACTAATGTCAATACTGTTGTGCTTCAAGGACAGCTTCAGAGTACAATAGAGCCATAGAGTCCCAACAGTGCAGAAAGGAGTCACCGGGCCCAATGAGTGTGCACTGATTCTGAAAGAGCATTACAGCCCTCCATCCTATCCCTGTAACCCCATGCATTTACCATGGCTCAACCCCCTCTAATTTAACATCTTTGGACACTAAGGGGTAACTTAGCATTGCCAATCCACCTAATCTGCACATTTTTGGACTACGGGAAGAAACTGGAGCAACTGGAAGAAACCAAACACAGACATGGGGCGAATGTGCAAACTCCACACGGAGTCACCCAAAGCCAGAATCTAACCCAGATCTCTGGCACTGTGAGGTAACAGTGCTAACCACTGTGCCACTGTAGCTCTGTAATAAATACAGGAATCTTGCTGGTGTGTGCTTTTTTTTTAGGAAGTGGGCATTAGCATAACCCTGTGAAATGTCTGGAGCTGCAGTAAAGCTATGCAGTAGAAACAAATTCCATGTTCGCAAGCGGAATTGCAAATTCGAAATCCCAGCAGAAAACCAAGTAGCAATGTGACGCTTTTGTCACATTGCCCACTGAATATTTTTTACTTTTACTTTGCTTCAATTCCAATGATTTAAAGAAACCTGAAAAGTGCTTCACAGTAATTTATGCTGAGAGAGCTCTAAATCAGTGGCAGTATGGTGGTCTGGTAGTGGTGCAGGGTGTAATAAAGCTCACCAGTGAGGTGACACTGTCCATTTAAGCAGAAAATTGAATAATAGATTCTCAGAAACCTAGAACAATTCCAGCATGGATTGGACGTGCACAGACAAGTGTTACGAACACTGCCAGATTGTGTATTCTGCAGTTGTATCGGCACAGCTCTCTATCCCATGTTCTTGCAGAGACCAGCTCTGATGGCATAATGGGTGTGGAGGCTCAAAAGGTTAGATGATTTCTCATTTGCAAACTGGAGCCTCTGTTCTTACATGTACCTAGATTGCCTACTCACTTCAGAAATATGTTTTCCACTGTGCATTATAACTCCATGCTAGGTCCTCAATGGATCTTTCACTGCAGTTATAAATCTACACACAATTCTAATATTTAATTTTATTGCAGAAAATATTAACAAGGGCTTGATGCTATTTATAAATTAATGTTGATGTAAAAACAGTTTACTTAGATTATCAATGCCGAGCTACAGGACCCCAGAGGACATCAGATGACAATTTTTAGAAAATCGAGTGGAACTGAATCCCTTCCAAGCTATCTCATTTTATGTTAGCCCCAAGGTTTTCTCTGAGCTTAGCCTTAGATGCTGGACTGGTTAACTTTCTCTCTTCCCTGCATTACCATTACCCATCTTTCTCCTTTACGCTCTCTCTTTCAGCTCCTCTTCGTTACTATCAATTTTTCACTGCGCTCAAATACCTAAAGATGAGTCAGACTGTTTGCAATGTTGGTACAATATTTGACTCCAAGATGAGCTTCTGAACACGCATCTGTGCCATCACTAGACCATCTGTCGTCACCTCTATAACTTCAGTAGCTCATCTACCGCTGAAAGTCTCTTTCGTGACTTTGTTACCTTTAGATCATTTCAATACTTATATGGTGGGCCTTCTACAGTCTATTCTGCATAAACATAATGCCATTCAAAATCCTGCCTGTGTCCTTTATGGTCCCTGTGGAAACCGAGACTTAAATTCCCAGTGACCAACTCAAATGATCTCACAAAATTTCACATGTCAATACCTTCACTACAACAAACAAAAATCTGTCCCCCACTGTCACTGTCTTATCAATTACATTAAGGTTTGTTGACACCATTTACATTGTTAAGGGAAACCAATGATGGTCTTTTGACCACATATATAAACAGGAGATAGCTAGGACACTGGGTGTCACGAGAGGAGCATTTTCATTGACCAATAAGCTCAGTAAGGAAATAAATACTCTGTCTTAGTTCGAACTTCAGCACCTGGCTTGAATTCTGTTAAACAATCCTTAATTCCCTGAGAGACAAACTCTTGTATATCCCAGCCTTAAGTATATTAAACAATGGTACATTCACAACCCTCTAGGGTAGAGAGTTGCAAAGATTTATAACCTTCTGAGTGAAGCAATTTTTCCTCACCTCAGTCCTAAATAATTGATTCCTCATTGTGAGGCTATGCCTCCACATTTTAAATAATAGGCTGAACTGTTGGAGTGACAATCAGTTGGGAAGTTACTGGGTGAGGTGGTAGTTCAAACAATTGGAGAATTGGGGGGGGGGGGTGGAATTCAGTCAGAGTTATTAGGAGAGCTTGGATAGTCAAAGAGGGGCTCAGGCAGCCAGGGTGGAGGGTGCTGACAGCTGGGCATAGGGGAACTGGCTGACAGTGGGACAGCTGGGCAGTTACTAGTGTGGAGAAGTGGGGAAACTAGTGTTTTGGTGGGGAGGTGTGGAGTCCCTGGGGGAGCTTTCTGGGCATTCAGTGAGTCCTGTTGGTAGTCCTGCAGTGATGGTTGGGGGGAGTCCCCTAGGTTTTGGCTGGGGGAGTGTGGAGCCTCAAGGAGAGTTGGCGTTACTCTGTTCAATTGTTACCCAGAAGCTACAAGTGGTTTTAATTCCTGTAACTTTTTTTGGATCACTATTGCCCTAATAGAATTAGAACCATCTGAAGTTGGCAATTTTTTCTGCGTTTTTGGGTGGCTGCAAGTGCTAAGCAGTTGCCCATCAGAAGTTTGCATTTCCCAGGCACTGTCTGTGCAAACCTTACTTGGGAATTTCCAGGAAGAGGGGTACCACAGCACATCTTTGCGATACTCCCATTACACTGCTCTTGATCTCAGAAGTTATGCCCAAATCTCTCAGCATCCATCCTATCAAGCTGCTTCCAAATTTTGCTGTTTTGAAATGAGGTTGCCTCACTTCTAAACTCCATTGACTAAATATTACTTAGTACGCAACTTGTACACTAAACTAGAGAAAAGGTGTCCCCCCCACCCCAGCCGGCTTAACTTCCTAACGCAAACAAAAACTCCATGCTGCATTTACACATTACATCACACACTCTGCAGATTTGTAGTCTTTATAGGAATCATTCCAAAATTACTGCCAGCTTCTGTAATGGTCCCTGTAAGAACATTTAGATTTGAATGCCGAATAATCAACTGAAAGAAATTACGCCACAAAATTTCACATTACATAAATTACTGCATTTAAAAAAAGCATGAACTACTAATCTTTCTTTGTCTTAGGTAATTTATTTTTTAAGTCAAGAAGTACAAGAAAACTCAGCCACAGATGCATTACATTGTATGCTCAATTCAAACTTCCCTTTTTAATGATTTGCTCTAGAGGTCTTTAGCTATTTATCCGGTTCTTGAAAACTATCTGTTTTGTTGAGACCAACTTCAAACTTTTCCAATGCTGCCTTAAGGTCTGAGACTTTTCTGCTTGAGACTGAGCTCCACTTATAATTCATGAGCATTGGCTTAAATAGAAAATTAGAAAACATCCCTGATTTTCTAATAGCTCTATTCTCCTGGTCCACAGCAGTTTTAGAGCTCCTGTAGACTTTGTCTCTTTGCCTTCTTCCAGCTGACTGCTTGTTTTCACTGAAGATTCCTGTGGATTTATTCCTCTAGCTCCAAGTTAAACAATTCTTTTACCTTCACGAATTGTCTCCAAATTAGGCACATGTTCCCACGTGCATTTCATTTTTTTCTGCTTAAGATGCAGACCTGGATAACATTTATCTCCTTTTTCACCCTCGACGCAGTGATCTGCAGACTGTACCAAAATCAGCTGCAACTGCCATTTTCTGCTTGTGAGCAAAATAATACACTGGGAAAATAAAAGTAACCTCCCCACCCCACAACCCATCCCCATGCAATGTGGCTGACTGGAGATGTCCCAAATGGAAACATAAATTAACAATCTATTATCTTCAAAACAATCCCTTTGTGCCCATGAATAATTTGTATCTCTGGTGTTCATGGCCCTCTCTCCAGACTCCTGAGTTTCACTGAGAAACTCCCTTACTTACAAAGGTGCTGTTAGCTTCTTTGATGTGGGAACTATATGAATAATCAAAAAACCCTTATTGAAATAACTGGAAACCTCCTGTGCCTTCCATAGAAGATCATACATGGGCCATTCATTGGATAGGTTTTTTCCCTTCTAATCTGACCTTGAGAAATAAACACTTTGCCCCATGTATGATTCCCTCCCCAACCCCCTCCAACTCTCTCTCTATCTTTTTGCTTTAAGATGCCTCTCAAAACCCTCCTCTTTGATCTGATATCTCCTTATTTGGCACAGTATTTAATTTTGCCTTAGTATCTTAGTACATTAAAGGTTCTACATAAACATCAGCTGTTACTTATGGAGGAGATTGTACTGCACTTCAGCAAATCCCTGCCTGAAGGCTGAAGTTCCTAGCAAACCTCTTATAGAAGTTCCTATCTCAAAATCATTTAACTTGATTTCCACTCCCTCCCCAGTTTGTTTGAAACTGAGATGGGAAAACTCACATGGGACTACTGTAAAAAGCTGAAGCAATTCTCCAGTGAATTCAAACTGAAAATCAAAATCAAAGTCATCATGTGTGGACTTGCATCCCAATTTTTACTTTTCCATTAAAATCCACAGGAGATTGGCATCAGCCGCTCATTTGAATTTGATGTGAATCTCCTACTTGAATAGGTGGGCCTTTTAAATAGCTGCAGACTTGGGGTAATCTGCATTCTAAAACCTGGGGTCAGTGGTGGCACAGTTGTGTAATTTATTTGGGATCATTTTGATCAAAATGGAATATGATCTAGATTTTCATCAAAGCATAAAGTAGATTTGATATGCTGAAGCAAATTCTACTGCACCGAGACCTATAGTCTGCATTGAATCACACATCATTTTGAGTTAATCTGTCCTGTGCTGAATAAATCATTGTAACTGCACAGCGCATCAGGAAATCCAAAAAGGGAAAATGCCATTTAGTCCACTTGCTATTCTTCTTTGGAAGCAAGTCTGATTTATGCTCTCATGGACTTTTCTTAGTTTCTTTCATTTACTGAGGAAGGTTAATAAACACAAGGAGAAATGGAATGAAGAAAACTTCAAAACTCTGTTCTAACCCCAAAGGAAATGAAATCATCTCACCTGATTGACGATGCAACTCAATGTGGATGAATGCAAATTGTCTGTGGGCAATTGAGAAGCAGAAGGAGAAAGGACAGATGCAGCAAAGTATAACCACAGAAGATTTCTTCAGGGAGGCAAGGCTAAGGAAAGAATTACAGACAAAGGATAAAAATCTTGTTGGGTTTGCTGGATCAGAGAAGCAATGGGGTTTGGCGATAATAAGAATGTAGAATTTGGCAGTAAAAAGGATTCCAGGCCATCAAGTTTTGGATTTATTTCAGTTTGTGAATAACAGAGGTTGACATAAAGCACGTTCAAGAAATGTTAGACATATGCTTAGAATAAACATCTAGTTAGCAGTCAGCCTGATATAGGTAAAAGAATAGCTTAAAGATCAATTTTTCAACAAACAAACCAGTGGAATGATTATTCTTTGGTGATGTTGACTATCCATCAATGCTGAAAGGGGTCACAAATGGACAGACTCTCTGCCGTAGTAGGAGAGCAATGGACATACACTTAAAGCAAATAACCATGTTTCAAATCTCTGCCAGGCTTTTCATTTAACCTTGCTTTAGTAAGATGCTTGCTGCAATGCATATGTTAATTATTGTGTGAAAACAGAAGTTACTTTACTGAACACTCTATGGTCTGATAAGAAATGAGACCATTTAGACTCTAGCCATTGTGAACAGCTCGTTAACAAGCCAGTGTGAATAATAAAACTCCCTGAAAGGTTAGTTGAAGTCTGGGAATGAGGTGAAAGGGAGTTATAAAACCAGTCATGGGGAATAGCCAAGGTTGAGATGAGGAAATGTGATGTAAAGGCCTGGTTGACCAAAGACAGGCCTGATTTTTTTTTTGTGTAGAGGAAACTGGTGCTGGAATGTGGAATCCTTTTCCTCTCTATTTTCTTTGGGGTGGGTTATCATTTGCAGATCAATAATTCATTGAGGAGACTGCACATATAAAAGTGTAATCTACTTGTAGAAGTTTCTCTCCACCACCTACTAGCAATGTCTCTTGCTTTATACCTTTTTCCCTGGATACCCAAATGTATTATTGATTCTGTCTTGTTGCTCCTTAAATATATCTTTATTACAGATTGCCAAATAATATATTACATTCTTTGTCTAAACCATGGCTGAATTAGAACATTTATGAGTGAAACCATGAGGGGGTGATGGATATTAGAGGAGAGGGCAACCATAAGTATATTAGACAAGAGGTTAGTGAGAATGGGAATTCAATCCTATTGCACCTTTGCTTGTGTACATTATGACAATGGAAAGCGGTTTCATTCTCTAGTACACATACAAAAGCTTGGGATGACAGATAAGCCTACTTAAACCCTTTGAGCGTTACAAGAATCTTCCTGCAGGTATCCAGTAAAGCAGATGGGTTTAACACTGAGTTTAGTAGCAGAGTGCTGTGCACAATGCTGTTATCTTTTATACCATAGTCACTCAGCAATGGCAGCATTAAGGACAGAAGGAGTCTCTGGTTTAACACAAGGTGCAAAAATGCTCCACAGACATGAACAGAGTGCTGCACTTAATAGCATTACACAGCTGGATTGTTTAGAGGTAGACTTTACATGACGGTATTAAAATATCGATTATTTTTAACAAGTTAGAGTCCGATGTTGGCTTTGCGTGCCTTTACTACTTAAAATGACAAACATCCCCAGTAATTCTGAACTCCTTTACATTACCATAGCAAATTGATGGCAAGGATCTTGAGTAGTGAATGGGAAAATTGCACGAAAAATGGTAATATGATTCACTCTGCTTTGTCACAATTATGCACACTTCATCAGTTTTGACACGGGCGTAATAATACTTAAACTGTTTAATAGCTCAACCTTTTCGACCAAAAAAAATGCAGTCTTAATTTATCTTCATTTGTCTTTCTGTTCTGTCAGGCAAATAACTAAGAAGACTAGGGAGACATTCTGAGTCATTGTGCTTTCATTACTCCCTATTTTGGTGAGAAAGATGAATGACGTTTCTGTCGTTGGCACATGAACAAATATATCGATACAAATAACATTTGAGCAGCGTTTGTCAGGACTGAGTAAGGAAGATGAGTGATTTCACCTCATGTGATTTGGATAGAAGGTGACCAGAATGAAACTTCAGATTTTATCCAGGGTTGTGAATGTATTTAAATTTGCAATAACATAACTGATAAATTGTTACTGTAAAACAACTGGAAAGCAGGCCAAATTACAAACCAGAACTTCTCTTTTGCTAAACACTGTGACCAATTTGAATGCCAATAGTTACCTCATCAGAACAGTTGGGTAATTTTCTGTTTTAAAAAAAACACTACTATGGTGTAATGAATTTGGGCACAGCATATGTGAAAATTTCAACTTCTTGATATAAGATGATATAATTTATCTGGAACTTTCATTTTCTGTAAAGTTTTTTTCAGCCCTGCTGTAATTATAGCTCATTGTTTCCAACAGACGTTGTACAATTCCAAACATTACAGATTACCCTGGCACACTCTCTCTGACTGGAGAATACTGTGTGCTTGGGCTGATTTCACCAGACAGAGCTGGGTTTTATCACGGAAAGAGCCTGTGTAAATACTAGCTGTGGTTTTGCTCTAAAGATAACGCAGTAAATGTGAAACCGGTGGAAGTCCAAAGGTTCTTTATAGCATGAGAAGGTTACTCGCACCCCTGCAGCATTTTCGGTTGTACTGGCTGCGCTCCTCAGAATTTCCATTTTTTTTCCCCCCAGGTATTTTTGTCAAAACCCCGAGTATATAAAATGTTTGCAATCCACAATTATGCATTATTTTTGTCAGACCAATTCTTCTGTTTTGTTGCAAATACTGTCATCAAGTCAAACAGGATTCTTGGGTAGGGGCTAGAAGGGAAGGAGGAGAAGAGGAGGAAGGAAAAATGAGGTGTGAAAAATGTTAAAAGGGAAGAGGGACTAAGTTTAAGACAAGTAGGCTTACAGTGACACTGCAATGAAGTTGTTGTGAAAATCTCCCTAGTTGCCACAATCTGGCACCTGTTTGGGGTACATTGAGGGATAATTTAGCATGGCCAATGCATCTTACCAGCACGTCTTTCGGACTATGGAAGGAAACTGGAGCACCTGGAGGAAACCCATGCAGACACTGGGGAAATGTGCAGTCACAGACAGTGACTCAAGCTGGGAATTGAACCCAGATCCCTGGCACTGAGGCTGCTGTGCTAACCATGTGCTGCCCACAGTCAGTGCAAAATGGGAGTGGATGACAGAGATGATTAAGAAGGGAGTGGAAGAAATGGGATGGGATGGTGAGAAAGCAGGTAAGGGGAATGCTAATATGGGATCAGAAGGAAGGAAAAAATAGTGAGGGGTTCACCTTATCAGGAGAACATTTATTGGCATAGTACCTCAACAGTTGGACGGTTGGCAAAGCTCCTTGCAGGGTTTGTAATGGAAACTTATCTTGGGGACTTTGGAGAAAGCAGCTCAGCAAGAAGAAACTTGTAATTTAAAGATGACCCAGTTCTTCCACACGGAAGAGTTCTTTTTTAAAGAAGAAAATGAGGACGACACTCACCTTTACTGTTCAGGCTAATCAATGAACATTTAGCAAGTTTTCCAAAGCAAAATCAATACAGTGCAGAGGCCAGAAATCTGAAATAAAAAGAGAAACGCTCAACAGGCCTGGCAGAATCCTTTTCTCAATTCTTTCACGGGATATGGGTGTCGCTGGCAAAGCCAGTCTGTCTTGCCCACCCCTAATTACCCTTGAACTAAATGGCTTGTAGACAGTTAAGAGTGCAGTTAAGAGCCAACCATGATGCGGTGGATCTGGAGTCACATGTAGGCCAGAATGAATGAGTATGGCAGTTTTCCTTCCCTAAAGGACACAGTGAAACAGATGGTTTTTGCAGCAATCAACAATGGTTTCATGATCACACTTACTGAAACTAGGCACTGTGGTTAGCACTACTGCCTTACAACGCCAGGGACCTGGGTTCAATTCCTGGCTTGGGTCACTGTTGGTGTGGAGTCTGCATGCTCTCCCTGTCTGTGTGGGTTTCCTCAGGGTGCTGTGGTTTCCTCCCACAGTACGAAAGATGTGCTGGTTAAGTGCATTGACCCTAACAGGCGCTGGAGTGTGGCGACTAGGGGATTTTCACAGTAACTTCATTGCGGTGTGAATGTAAACCGTACTTGTGACTAATAAATCAACTTTAACTCACTTAAATTTCACCAGCTGCCCGAGTCCCCAGGGCATTAATCTGGTTTACAAATCCAGTGACATTACCACTAACCACTGTGAATCTATGGAGAGAGAAATGAGAGTTAACATTTCCGATTGATGACCTTACTTCAGAAACAGGTCTCCAGATTTGTTTGTGATGAGGACTTGATTCCTTAGCATAATCTTTCATGAAATAGAACTGAATAGCAATAGGGAATCAAATCTATCACCAACTGGTTTTCTACCCCCCCGCAACTCTCACCCCACCAACTCCCTTCATCCCTGCTGTTGCGTGCACTTTCCACCATTTGCATGTCACTGGGGAAAAGGAGTAGAACGTGAGCCCTTATCTGGTACGCGGTATCCTGCTCACTTATTTGTGCAGGCCATTGTTTTGCTGAGGCCTACAAAACTGAGGCCTTACTGATTTTTGAGGCTCTCTAACTTGTTTTCATGCCCGCAATCTCCTTTAATTCTGCAGTGGAGGTGGTTATTGCTGATCTTGAGGCATGTTAGATGCACACTGCTGGACTATAAAGTCAGTGAATTTCTAATGATGCACGAATATATGTAACTGAGAAAAGAATCTGATTATAATCAAGTAAACATTTAATTTTAATACAGGACTTCCAGTTCCTTTTGTTATTTACCAGGATGTTATTGGATGTTAGAAGGTACTTCACACTGGAAAATAAACAGGAAGATGTTTAAAGTTTGCTCTAAAGAGGGTAATGATTGCAGTGCAATTTTGCAGGTGGGAATACCGTTTGTTTCAGTTATTTATTATGGACAGTTAGTTTATACAGGAGAAGGTGCACTCCTCCAGATCTCTCTCAGCCCAGGTTACAGAGCTAACATTGATCAAAAGGGGTCTGACAACGAACACTCAAGTGGGGGGTGGGGTGGGGGAGGTGACTCTGTCTGCCTGTGTCTGGAGGAGGTATCATTTTGTGAATTTTAAGTGCTCTTTTCCAGTGGTATCTGAGTTCTGTTGATTTTAAACAAAACAACTAAAATAATTAATGAGGTCTGATCCTCATGAACATTGGAGCAGCAGACATAAAACATGATTCGGTTAAGGTATTTGGCCTCCGTCTACCCACGTGCTGGATAAGCACAGGGAGAGTTTTGGAACAAGAGAGGGGAAATGTCTTTGCACCAAGTGCTGTGACAGAGTGGAATTCACTTCCAGGATGAGTGGTTGAGGCAGAATTGTCAAAATTGGGGTTAGATTGGGAAAGTGAATGAAGGAAAAAGAGATGATGTGGGAACAGAAGTGTTCAGCACGACTTATTCACGTAGAGAGTAAATAGGGGCACAAACCCGTTCTCCTGAATGACCTGTTTCGGTGTTAACATCTATGCATTGATGCTGGAAGTGCAGTGTACTTATACAGGCCTCAAAGACTTGATTTTGGGTTGGCTGCATGCTTTTGATGGTCAGATTGCACAAACTTGCAGAGATTGATGGGTGCATTGGACTGACTGGTTTCCTTTACCTGGAGCTGACATGAACTTGATGGCCACTTTTTTACTTGGAAGTAGGAAATTCTCTGACAGCCCTATAGGTAAACCAAGTGTTGGAATGACACTGCCCCTAACTGTCTTGTTTGAGTGCAATCACTGGGCCTGCAACTAAAGCAGGGGCAGGTGACCTGCATCTTGCCTAGGGAAGGTGACTGTGTGGGTTTCCTCCGGGTGCTCCAGTTTCCTCCTGCAGTCCAAGGATATGCAGGTTAGGTGGATTGGCCATGCTAAATGTGTGGTATTGCGGGGATAGGGCTGGATGGGGTGAGGGTGGGTAAGATTCTGTTTCGGAGAGTCAGTGCAGGCTCAATGAGCTGAATAGCCTGCTTTTGCGCTGTGGAAATTGTATGGTTCTCTGGGAAAGCCCTGGACCCAGGACAACATAGGAGGCTCAGAATCATGAGTCATTAACATCTAGCAATTTTTCTTTTTTCAAATTTCTTGATTTCCCTGAGGACAGATTGAGTAACTCCAGTAGGTCTAGACACAGTCTCTATTCATTAATGGGAGAGGCACTTATATTGTTTCTCCTAGTTTTTCTACAGTTCTTCGGGCCACAAATCTTCCGCCTAGTCAGCATCAGACCATGTGAAGCTTCCTCCTTTCAGCAAAAACAGGCAGCAATTCCCTGGCCATTTCATCCCCACTTGTAAGAGAGAGGGGGTATGACCAAAGCATTTACAAGGTCTGCTCTACTAAACTTGGTGTTTTGAGGCCTTGACAAACACAGCACATCTTGGATATCAGGGCATGTCCAAAAAAAACAAAAAAAACTTGGGAAATGACTGGTTCTGGTCTGAACTGATCGTGAATACCTTTAAAATGGGATGCCAGTTCAGTTCAGTACCAGTTATTTCCATACTTCTCTAGTGCTTCCTTCTGGGTAGGCAGAAAGGGGATAGGAGCATTGGCCGCAGTGCCTCCTTCCGTGAGTTCCTGGCTCGTTTATAGCTCTGTGGCTAGGATTAGCCTCCCTTGAAATCTCTGGTTTTGTCCTCCAATCTGGTTCTTGTGCTCTGGACTTGAAGAGTTTTATGGCGTGGCACAGGGCATTATAACACTTACAATATCCTTTTTCCTGCTGAGGACTAATGATTGAACCGAATGATGTAATGTGATGTGTACAAATGCCACCAGAAAAGATTGCTTAATGATCCTGTCAGTTGTGATGGTACCATAGAATCCCTGCGAAAGCCCACGAAATCTGCAAGACCATCTTACCCAGGCTCACCACCACCATACACCTCCCCCCCCCCCCCCCCCCCCCCCAAACTCATCTATCCCTGTAACCTGTAACCCTGTGCATTTACCATGGTGAATCCACCTAACCTGCACATCTTTGGACTGATTAATGTTTTAAGGCTGTCTTCAGAGTAAATACAAAATAGAGTTGTGTTTTACACTTTCTATAGATCTGCTGCTGAATGTAAGTCTGTGTGCATATATATATATATGGTGTGACAGTCCCATCCTGTTGTGTATAACAAGATTCCATGGTTTCCATCCACATTGATTTTGAATCCCACTGGAAAATGTTGAAAAAAAACCTTTAACCCAACTGCATAAATTTTTTATGTCAGTGACATTGTTTGAATTTTTTTCAGTCTTAAGATTTGCAGCTCAAATTTGACCTTTCTAGGTCCTACAGAAATGTCCATGTTGCCATTGCCTTGCTTAAGAGAACATCCACACAAATTTCATTGCTCACCCTCAGGAATTCTCGCTGGCAGAATAGGATTCGCACAAAGGAATTTGTATAAGTGTTTTGTTAATACCAGCCATGGTTATCGGATTGAAGCCCAATTATTGTGCCCACATGTTTGACTCACTTTAATTTGTACATAACCAACCCGTATAAAATGTGATTGATTCTCTAAACATTATCCACTGCACACCAATAGACAGAGCATCTCTCAAATGAGAGAAAAGTCTCCTGATTACACAATGACAATGAACAGACACACACTCCCTTCCTTTGAGAAATGTGGTGCATTGCAATCTGGACTCACATACCAACAGGGTTGTCAATCAAGTTAAGTCAAACAATATTAAACAAACTGGGCAAGCACATTACTGAAATGACCCTTCTGAATGTGCTCAGAAGAAAAAGAGTTTGCTAATTGGGTGGAAGTGTGTGCAAACACGGAGAGCACGAACAGTAATAAGTAGCTTTAGTCTTCTGGCAACGTCTGCTAATACTCTAGGCCCTCACTGCAGTTGGGGCCCTTTTTTTTTTCAATTTCCTTCCATCCTTTTGCTGTAGGTAGAATGGCTCCATGGATGCTTGCTGCTCCCTGTTGTCCCTTTCAAATGTCTGTTTACTTTGCCTTAAACGAGAGAGTAAATGTTAACTCGCTATACAATCATGAGAACGCATCAGAGTCAAAGCAAATCCTGCCCGTACCCAATATGCATGTGGTATCTTGCAGCAGTGACAATTTGGCTTTTAATTCATCTTCACAGAGAAGTAGCAGTTTCATCAAATTAAAGGAGGTCATTATCTTCAGAAATATTTTTGGCTTACAAGCTGAAACTTAAAATAACTGAACTGTCCATCACTGACAGCATGCAGAGTGCTGCTGGAATGGTGATCCAAAGGCTGAGCTTTTGGGATTATTTTGATGAATTCAAATAACGTGACCTCCAAGTAGCTTCTGTCTGTAGACTCAATGCCTCACACTGTACAGACTGCAATGGTTGAACCCTGTAGGACAGTTACTACTGCCTGCTGTTGTAATTATCATGGGTAGAGTGGCAGTCAAGCAAACAGGGCTAAGCTGTTATACTATCCACCTCTGTGACTGACCTAAATCTAATGCCACTGAAACCATTGTCACCTCTGGGCATTCGAACACCTTCCGTGCTGGCCTCAAATTCACCATTAAACTCCAACTTGTTTGAAACTCTAGTACACGTATTCTGTCTCCCTTAGCCCTGTCTTGCACACCTGAACTGATTGACCCAATATTCATCCCCCTCACCTAACAATCCTGTTTTGCATACTCTGTAGTCCAAAGATGTGTGGGTTAGGTTGATTGGCCATGTTAACTTGACCCTAGTGTCAGGGGGATTAGCAGGGTAAATATGTGGGGTTCCAGGAATGGGGCCTGGGTGGGATTGTAGTCGGTCCAGGTTTGATGGGCTGAATGGCCGCCTACTGTAGGGATTCTATGACCTACATTGTTCCCCCCCTACCTAAATGTGCAAAATTTAAAATTCGCATCCCCAGTTTTAAATTCCTCCCAACGCTCATTTCTTCCTGTCCCTGTTACCCACACTAGTCCTTTATCAGCATTCCCCTTCCTGAGCATTTGCTTGGCATGAATGTTCTCTGTCACTTCATCCTTCTGACTGTCTGGCTTCTACTTTTCAGAACCTCCTTCCTAATTCTCTCTACCTCTGTCTTTTCCTTTAAAACCTGTTTAAAACACATCTCCTTAGCCAGACCACTCCAGATGGAGAGGCTTTCATGTCTGACTGTCTGTCCTTGCACTGATCTATGAACTGCTTTGGGACATTGATTTCTGCATTAAAAACATTATATGTGAATTAAGTCTATTGTTGAACTCTTCTGGCATCTGTGCCCCTTTAAAGTACTCCATAGTTG
Source organism: Carcharhinus amblyrhynchos (assembly GCF_965287045.1). Lineage (NCBI taxonomy): Eukaryota > Metazoa > Chordata > Chondrichthyes > Carcharhiniformes > Carcharhinidae > Carcharhinus > Carcharhinus amblyrhynchos. The sequence goes on from NC_137328.1 coordinate 77,064,782, forward strand.
GGCTTAATCGCTTTCATTGTGAACAGTTACGCTGCACAGAGATCAAATCACTTCCCCATCCCCACAGTTTATGGGGAGTTTTATTGTCTGGATTGTGGTATGATAATTTCTCTGCAGGGAGTTGCTGCTTTCCCAAAGTAATTGATATTGGAACAACTGCAATTAATCAAATTGTACAGCAGCAAAATGATGGCAGAGGTAAAACTGGGGAATCTAATATCTTGAGTGTTCCCTAATAATTAGATTTTTTTTTTCATCAGGAAGGCAAGTTCGCACTAGTTACAGTTATTCACTGAAATGATAATGCAAAAAGTAAATTAGACTCTCTCCAAATCTTGGCCTCATTTATTCTAAAGCTCCATTTATTCCAGCCAATTTAAAAAAAAAATTAAAATCCAAGGAAGCATGGGCACAGTCCCCTACTTCCGCTTTTTAATTTGCATCCATGTCCCTCAGAATTGTACATTACACTGGAGGTGATACAGGACGTTACATGAAGACATTTTTGCTTTGGTGTTTACACTTCAAATGCACTGGTGGACAGACGTTATTATCAGACATCTCTGATGGGGAACTTTGTCCAGAAGGAACGCAAATTGGAAATCCGGGCATGTGCGGAGCACTCACTTCCAATCATGTGTAGCGATGCGTGAATTTTCAATATATCTTCCTGCCAAGCAAGGCTGTCTGTTGGGAGTGCACAGTTGGAAAATTATTCTTTTAGCTGTGACGTTTAGGTCTATACAATTGGCTTATTATATAAAACATGAGGACCTGGAAATTCCTGTGACAGCCTCCTGATTTGGATTTCCTCCCATCTCCTGACCACCTTCTTGGCACCAGCCAGAATCATGGAGTTATGGTTATTAACATTTTTTTTCAGCAATCTGCATATTTTGAGAAATGGGGATATCCAAGTGGTGCTTTGTGATATAAGTAGGTAAAATAATAAAATTGCCATAGTCCCAGATGACCTTTGAGGAGGAGAGCTGACTGGTGGTGATTTAACCTGAGGATCACCACCACCTTGGGCAAGGTTGAGAAGGTGGGCCTTGATGAATAACCTCTGCTAGTATGGAAATTGAACCCATGCTGTTGGTATCACTCTACATTACAAACCAGCCAGCTGAGCTAACTGACCCCTAAACACTTCACACAATATAAGTAGGTTGCAGTGCTGGTTGAAGGCTCTAAATGTAAACAATGTAGATTAGTAGTTGCCACCACTTGAATGGCAACGCGACCTGATCTACAGTCTGTTGCTGTGGGGAACCTGACATCATGCAGAGCCTGCCTTCTCTGCCGCTTTGCTCTATCTCCCAGTTATTCTGTAGGCTTGGAGGCATCTCCCTGTCAATCCCTGTTTGCAGCTTTTGTGGCTACCAATTCCTGTCTGCCCTCCCTACCCACTATCCCAGCCACATCGACACGATGAGGTGAACAATCCAGGAGCTGCTCAAAATGCCGCCAAAAACACTTTGTGCTTTTATGAGATGTGGGTGTCACTGGCAAGGTCAGCATTTGTTTCCCACCTCTAATTGGCCTTGACTGGAATGGCTTGCCAGGTGCTTTTGCATTGATGTGGGTCTGGAGTCAGATGATAGTTGTTAAGGTTACTATCACAGAGACTAGACTTACATTCTGGATTTATTAATTGAAGTTAAATTCCATCCGCTGCCCTGATGGGATTTGAATCCATATCCCCAGAGCATTAGCCTGGGCTTCTGGATTATTAGTGCAGCGTCATGACCATTACACCACCATCACACCATCAAAGAAAAAATTCAAAAATTTAATTTGCTTGTAATCACTGGTACCGACTCTTTAAATAACTCTGCTGCAGGGCTGATCCTGCAGCTTCATACTTAAACTTTCTTGAATAAATAGCATAGTTGCTGTCTGGACATTTGTTGACCAAATTTGGGATCTTGGCATCATATCAGCCACTTGGACATTGTGGCACCCTTGAAGGGTCAATGGGAGAGGTGAACAAAATGTTGGCTTTGCAGAGGGTTTTAAAGGAGAAAAAAGGGGAGAGAAGCCAAAAGGTTCAGGAGGAAATTCCTCCAAGCAATCTCCTATCTTCCCAGCTGTTCTCCTTCTGGCTGCAACAGCTGAAAAACTATCGGGGGGGTGGTGGTGGCGGGTGGTAATCAGTCAGAAAATCCAGACTTCTCTGAAACTAGTTAACTCAAATTGCTTTAAAGATGATTTTTATGACTGATACACAGTTCTCCCCCTGATGACAGTTCTCTCAAATAGAAATCTGGAGATTTCTGGAAACCCATGGGCACTGCAGAAACACAATTTTTAGATGTGCAAATTGCCATCAGGCCATAGTTGCCACGGGATTTAATTTTTGCTTTGAAAGAGAAAGAAACAGAAACTGAGAGGAGCATCCAAGACAATTGCAGATTTATGTCTGTGCTGCTCTTCCCCATAGTGCAGAGGAGGTTCACTAGGCTGATACTGGAGATGAGGGGGTTGGACTATGAAGAGAGACTAAATAGACTGGGTCTGTACTCGTTGGAGTTTAGAAGTATGAGGAGGGATCTTATAGAGACGTATAAGATAATGAAGGGGGTGGATAGGGTAGAGGTAGAGAGATTCTTCCTGCTTAGCAAGGATAGCAGGACTAGAGGGCACAGCCTCAAGATAAGGGGGGGAGCAGTTTAGATTGGAGTTGAGGAGGAACTTCTTCACTCAAAGGGTGGTGAATCTCTGGAATTCTCTGCCCGTTGAAGTGGTGGAGGCTACCTTGTTAAATATATTTAAGTCACGGGTAGATAGGTTTCTGATAGACAAGGGAATTAAGGGTTATGGGGAGAAAGCGGGAAAGTGGAACTGATCCACTTCAGATCAGCCATGATCTTATTGAATGGCGGGGCAGGCTCGAAGGGCTAGATGGCCTACTCCTGCTCCTATGACTTATGTTCTTATGATCTTATTTATATGCAAATTTACCATGGAATTGCTGTAATAGTAAACTGTCTGTCGAAGCACCGTCATACGTTAAAACCCTCTGGCTTTCTCCAGAAAAATCATTTGATTAGACATCATCTTCCTTGATTAACTGTTACAAAGCCCCAAACTTGGTTGTAAAGTGCTTATAGTCCACCACAAGCAGCCCATGATGTGATATTCCTAAATCAAAAGCATTCAATTAGCAGACAAATAATTCATTAATAAAAAATGTTGATGGAACAATGTGGGTTGTGTTTCCTTGGATCCTGTTTTTTAAAAACAACCGGTAATTACCATACTACAGGCCACACAATGCAAAAGACAATCAGCTGCTAACCGACAATGCTGTTAACAGTGTTAGTTGGCTCTGATAACAGCATATCTTAATACTAAAAATATTACATATGCTGGAATTCTCCAGCCGTTCACACCCTGCTGCTGCTACCAGCGGGAATGGAGAATTTGGCACTCAGCCACATCTCCATTCACTGCAGGGGGAGCAGAGAATCCCAGCTGTGGGTGAGGTTGGAGAATTCGGCCCTACTTTTATCAACAGTGAGATAGTTGAATTTCTATTCTACTGTATGTGGTGGGAGAATTCCACAAACTCCCCATGGGGTCTCAACCATCACTCAAGAATGAATGGCTATGTTCAAATTGTATGCTGATGATGTATGCACATCAAGGGATGTATTTCCTATCATCAGTGCCATTGTATTCACAGCTTCAAGTAGAACATATGCCTGGATGTTTTTCACAGTTCTCATGTACAAAGTTCATGCGCTCAGAGAGAAGTAGGCCATTAACCTATTGTGCCATTCAGTTAGATTAAGGCTGATCTGCATGTTTCATATTCCTTCATACTCAGCTCCCAAAAACAATCATCGTCTAGAAAATTTAAATTGGCATAGCATGCACGTGCGTAACTAAAATTTGACAGCTTGGCTGAGAAAGTTTACTAAAACTGATTCTGAATATGTTGGAGTTTATAAGTCAGTGTTTCAGCCTGGGAGCTTGTTGTTGACATTAGAAAATACCTTGTTATATAGTGGTGTTTTATGACATTATCAGAAGAGGGCTATTGTATTACTATCACTGGTGACTATTCAGTTCACGTACATATGCAGAAACTTGTTCCATTATTTCCTCTTGAAGTAAGATGATGCAATACCTGCCTTAGAAAGTCTTAAAAGATAACAAAGAATTTGGATGATATGAAGATTGAGGTTTATAAAGTCATCTAATCCAGAGATTGTGTTACACTTCTGTGATTTTAACTGGCTATTTTTATTTCTAATAAACAACTTTGTTTTCCAACTGAGCATTTAAACTTAAATCAGAATTAACTGAATAGGTGTGGCTCACACCTGGAATAATAAGGTGTGAGTGTGATCTAATACATGACAAAGGAACAATATTGTAACAAGAACAAATGAATACTATATATGAACATACATTTGCAGACACTTGTTCCATTATTTCCTTCAAATAAAAATAGGAAATGTTCTAAATCGTCATTTGTTCTGATTAAGCCTTTGAATAGGGGTGCAGCAACTGGTCTTTTACACCCCTGGAATAAGATGAGAAAAATAGACTCGATTGCCTGGAGTTCCGGATCAGTGTTAAGCAAAGCTTACTGGCTTTGGGTCTGTGTAAATATTGGGGTTAGATAAGATTGCATCTCAATGTGCTGCCTCAATGATGGAATAGTCTGCAGGTATTCATTGTCAAAGCATAAACAACAATAGTGTCCACTTGGGCATGTGGTAAAGGGTGACCAGCTCCCATTGAACCATACTTTGAAAAGAAGTTCCTGATTTCAGACAAAGCAACTGAAACTGGGACTGTACCCATTAGCTGAAGAGGATCTGGAAGAGCTGCTATTGGAGGTCAGGTGAGGGTGACCGCTATTGACATCAAGGTAGCATTTCAGTTGTGTGACATCAATGAGCAAAACTGGAATCAATGGGATTCAGAGGGAAAACCTCTGCTCGATGGAGTCATACCTAGCACAAAAGGAAAGTGGTTGTGATTGTTGCAGGAAAAATTATCTCAATTCCAGGCCATCACTGCTAGAGTTCCCCATTGTAGTACTTCGACCTAACCTCCTTCAGCTGCGTCGTCAGTTACTGTTCTTCCATTAGTTGATCAGAAATGGGGATGTTTGTTATTAATTGCACAATATGCAGCACCATCTGCAACTCTTCAGAAATTAAAGAAGTCCATTTGCAAATGTAGCAAGACCTGGGCAATATCCAGGCTTGGGTTAACAACTGGCAAGTAATATTCACACCACAGAAGAGCCAAGGGAATGACCATCTCCAACAAGAGAGAATCTAGCCATTGCCCCTTGACATTCAATGGCATTACCAATGCTGAATCCCACATGATCAACATCCTGGGGGTTGCCATTGACCAGAAACTGAACTGGTCTGCCATATAAATATTGTGGCTACCAGAGCAAGTCGGAGGCTTGGAATTCTGTGGTGTGTAACTCACTTCCTGATTGTCCAAAGCTTGTCCACAATCTACAAGGTACAAATCAGTGTGATGAATGCTTTCCACTTGCCTGGATGAGTGCAACTCCAACAACTTACATCCTTGATACCATTCAGGACAAAGCAGTTCACTTGATTGGTATCCCATCCACAAACATTAACTCCCTCCACCCCCACTAAGGCTCTTTAGATGGCACCGTTCAAACCCATGACTGCAACCATCAAGAAGGATAAGTGCAACAGACAGATGGGAACACCACTGCCTGGAAATTCCCCCGCAAGCCACACATCATCCTGGCTTGGAAATATATCACTGTTCTTTCACTGTCACTGGGCCAAAATCCTGGACACCCCCCCCCCCCCCCCCAACCCCACTGTGGGTGTACCTACATTACAGACTGCAGCAGTTCAGGAAGGCAACTCACTACCACCTTCTGAAAGCCGATTATAGATGGACAATAAATGCTGGCTTTGTCCACATCCCATAAATGAATTTTCGATAAAGAATATTCAGAAGGAACCTGCACTTCAATAGTTGACAGTTTTTATACCTTTAATTCCGTTATCAAACACAGATGGTATGAATATTATGAGAAAAAAGTCAGGAGTGGGAATTAGGCCAAAATACTGGAGGGTGGTAAATAACATAAATATCTCAGATTTTGGCCCCCGAGTTTTAGCTTGGCTGTGGATACTCCAAGCTGCCCTGTCAAATTGCCTTCTTTCCACAGGAAAGTTGCTCCTTGCTAATAGAGCTTTTGTTATTTTGTTCATGGAAATTCACTTTGGGTGGAGATAAGACAAACATAAAAATGTGAGTAAAGATAGAAATACGTGCAGAAAAAAGACAATTTTGAATCTGGTCCAAATATGGAAAAAAAGAATGATACATTTTTAAAAACATTAAGACCTCGCTCAATACTTCAACAAAATATATAGATATCCTCCTAATTTCAAAAATTTTAAGAACTGGATGAAAGACATTACAAGACTGAACCTATGAAGTGCATAATAAAATGGGACCGAGTCAGCACGGCTTTGTTAAGGGGATATCATGTCTGACAAATCTGTTACTGTTCTTTGAGGAGGTAATAAGGAAGTTAGGTAAAGGAGAACTAGTGAATGTGATTTATTTAGATTTCCACAAGACCTCTGACAAGGTGCCACAGAGGAGACTGTTAAATAAGTTAAAAGCCTATGGCGTTAAGGGTAAGATTCTGACATGGATAGAGGATTTGCTGACTAGAAGAAGGCAGAGAATGGGGACAAAAGGGTCTTTTTCAGGATGGCAGCCGGTGACTAGTAATGTGCCTCGGGTCAGTGCTGGGACCACAGCTTTTCATGCATTGACGATTTTGAGGAAGAAACTGAAGGCACTGTTGCTAAGTTTGCAGATGGTACAAAGATATGTAGAGGGACAGGTAGTATTGAAGAAGCAGGGGGGCTGCAGAAGCATTTAGACAGGTTAGGAGAGTGAGCAAAGAAGTGGAAAAGAGTGAGGTTATGTACTTTGGAAGGAGAAATGGAGGCATAGACTGTTTTCTAAATGGGGACATGCTCAAGAAGTCAAACACAAAGGGACTTGGGAGTCATTGTTCAGGATTCTCTTAACCTTGATGTGCAGGTTAGAAAGGCAAATACAATGTTAGCATTTATGTTGAGAGGGCTAGAATACAAGAACAGGGATGTATTTCTGAGGCTGTATAATACTCTGGTCAGACCACACTTGGCGTATTGTGAGGAGTCTTGGTCCCCATATTTAAGGAAGGATGTGCTGGCCTTGGAAAGGGTCCAGAGAAGGTTCACAAGAATCATCTTGGAATGAAAAGCTCATCATATGAGGAATGGTTGAGGACTCCGGGTCTGTACACGTTGAAGTTTAGAAGGATGAGGGGGGATCTTATTGAAACCTACAGGATACTGCGAGGCCTGGATAGAGTGGATGTGGAAAATATGTTTTCAGCAGTAGTAGAAAAAACTAGAACCAGAGGGCACAATCTCAGGCTAAAGGGATGATCTTTTAAAACCGAGATGAGGAAGAATTTCTTCGGCCAGAGAGTGGTGAATCTGTTGAACTCTTTGCCACAGAAGATTGTGGAGGCCAGGTGATTGGGTGCCTTTAAGACAGAAGTAGATAGGTTGTTGATTAATAAGAGGAGGTTATGGGGAAAAGGCAGGAGAATGGGGATGAGAAAAAAATTAGTCATGATTGAATGGCGGAGCAAACTCAATGGGCTGAGTGGCCTAATTCTGCTCTTATTTCTAATGGCCTTATTATGCCTGTAACTCTGAACAAAAATAATTTTCTGACAGTATAAGGGACAGTGACAGTTTGTTATCTCTGAAGATACACCAACAACCCTGTGGGTTGTTGCGACCAAATTTAAAGGGAATGTTACAAAAACCATGCACATTTCATAAGCCATTTACAACATGCACTGCAGGAACTCACCAAGGCTCCTTAGACTACACCTTCCAAACCCCTGACTGCCACCATTGAGAAGGACAAGGACAGCAGAAGCATGGGAATGCCACCACCTAGAGGTTTCCCTCCAAACCACTCATCTTCTAGACTTGGAAATATACCACTGCCACTAGATCAAAATCCTGGAATTCCCTAATTGCACTGTGTGTACCTATACCACATTGACTGCAGCAGACACATAGGCCTGGTCACCAGAGAATCATTGTCTGTTCGGACAAAGGACCTCGTAACCTTCCTTTGAAATTCTTGCTGGTTTGAATATTAGCAACCTCAGGAACCTAGACAAAGGAATATACAATCTTTCTCAAATCCAAAGTGGAGAGGTGTGAGTCATGTGACATAACCCCGTCTCTGGTTGGGAGATCCAGTTATTCTGTCTTTTGGGACTGCAAGGCAGCTGATCATCTTCCATCTAGCAAGTAGCAACTTAGAAAAAAAGCTCTGCCCAGGTTTAAATGCCTGGCCCCCATCTACACTTTCTCCTGGGATGTTTGAACTTGGGCAGTACGGTGACTGTGTTGAGCACTGCTGCCTCACAGTCCCAGGGACCTGGTTTGATTCCTGGCTTGGGTCACTGTCTGCGCAGAGTCTGCCCATGTCTGCATAGGTTCCCTCTGGATGCTCTGGTTTCCTCCCAATCCAAAAGACATGCTGGTTAGGGTGCATTGGCCATGCCAAATTCTGCCTCAGTATACCCAAACAGATGCTGGAGTGTGGTGACTTGGAGGATTTTCACAGTAACTTCATTGCAATGTTAATGTAAGCCTGCTGTGACACCAATAAATAAACTTTAAATTTTAAACAATACCATTACTTACAAAACTAGTTTATATTTGCATGCCTTTCTCATCATGGAAGCACTTTTACTGGAAAAATGAACTATGCATGCATTGGTTTTTAATCTTGCTGATCTCTGTGAATGAATGCACCATTGGACTTTGGACTCATGGGAAACAATAATTCCTTGCTCCATGGTCTTTGCCTTCTAGATATTTCTTTTCCTATCCCTCTTTTATTGCGTTAATGCACCTGAGGAGAGGGAGCGGGGGGGGCTACATATTGACACCCCCTCTCTCTTTGTGCACAGTAAGAAGTCTCACAATACCAGGTTGAAGTCCAACAAATTTATTTGGTAGCACAAGCTTTCGGAATGCTGCACATTCATCAGGTGAGGGGGCAGCGCTCCGAAAGTTTGTTATTCCAAATAAACCTATTGGACTTTAACCGGGTGTTGTAAGACTTCTTACTGTGCACCCCAGAGCCGGCATCTCCACATCATGAACTTGAGTGTGCAAATAAACTAATCCTGTGAGTTTACCCTATCTTGAGTTTGCTGTTGGATTATTAATAAAAATTGGATCACACCAAAACTGAGATGTTGGAAACTAACACCATTCCCCATAAAAGGAGAAATCAAAATACCTTACCGTATATGGATGGGTGATGTGAGGAGAGATAAGAGTGGTTTAAATTAAATCCCTTCCTGTTTGCAACAATTTCTTAAGAATCCCAGTACTCTTTGCAACCAACTCATTACATTTTTTAAAGATGTTAGCCCAGGCCTTCCAGTCTAGGATCACTGGAAACCAGCCAACTGATCCAAATGGGTGCAGGGAGCCACAGAAGTCTTGATGTACTGATTTCCAATGGGAATTTCCCAGGAAGTTTGAACTTTTGACAAGGAATTTCCCTGCTCCCGAGCATCCTCCATTAATGCCTCTGATTTTGGGTTAGAGTCAGAGACTTCAGACAATTCCGAAATACTTGCTTGGACAGTTACCCAGAAAATGCGAAACAAAAAATTCTAAGTCTAACTCCTGGGTAAATACACTACATGACCATTTCCACCCCAAATTACTTTCACTAACCAGCCTGACTCCCCCTGACCCAACCCGACGACCCATCCTCCCAACCGAACCAGTCTACTACTGACCTGACTACCCCACCATATCTAACTGCTCACCTGCTGCCCTGCCATCGCTCATTCATTCATTCATACATTCACCCCCTTTAGTAACATTCATCTAGTCAGCATGTTATTGGCATCACTGTAGACTGTACAGATCTTCAGAACCTCATTCCAAGATACTTGCAGCGAATGTAGCTGGTTCAAAATTTAACACCCATTCTTTATTGTTTTAACTCTGCAGCTTGTTGTGGTGTGGCATTTAAAAACAGTCATGGGAAACTGGCCCTGATATTAACTGCAAGCTTAGAAGGGAGCAAGGGGAATGATTTGGGGTCAGGAAGCATGCTTCCTATACAGCTCCACTTGGTTGGCTTTTCGCTGGGCAGCTGCTAATTGGCTGCAACATGCTTTGTTCAGTGTACATAAAGGGTCGAGGTGGGATTTTGTAGATTGTGCATTTTCATATCAGCCTCCTGCACCCTGCTGCAAAATGTAAAATTCACTCCTTCATATCAATACAAGTTGCCATGACTTCCTGATGTTGTGAAAGGAGTTGCATAAATGCAAACTATTCTTCTTGTGCCTGCCTAAGGCTCTGTCACTTAAATAGATCTTAATATGATTTTGAAAAAGTATGTTCTTGTGGTGCCTTCTGAGGTCCATTCCCATCCTGTGATTTCATCTCCACCTGCCACCCCTCCCCCCGCCCCACCCCAATTCCTCCTTCTAACAATTGTTCTGATACTAAAGCACATTTCCTAACTCATAACTGACCAGAGTCCTTATTTGGAAGTCTATCTCTCTTTATTTGGACTAACACAGGGAATAGTCATTGCCACTTGGGTACAAGGCATCAAACATTTGTCTGATTGGTTTCACTCTGTGATCTTCCTCAGAAGAGGGGTGCTGGAGAAAATCTGAAGGCAATTTGAAGGATGACAAAAATGACTTGAATCGACTGAATTATAGTGAAGACCTGTATTCAGGTCTGAACACTTTTATAGCTGGAATTGGCTCATCTGGAAAACTTCACATGGCCTCCTCTTGAAAGAAAGGCACTCCTCACTTAAGGAGTTACACCGTCCACCTCCCACTGTTTGCAAACTGTAGAATGAATTCCATACTGTATCATATCACTGTCAACATCAAGCCAAATAGAATCTTCCTGATGTTCAGTATTAATAACCAACATCTTAGCTGCATTTTATAATGATGGGAAAATAAAACAGATAATCAGTATAAACTGTTAAACAAAGAATAAAAATTGATGTGGCTGCTGGAAACCTCTCTGTAGACTCATTATCAACTCGAATGGCATCTGTTCTTGGTCAGCCTGGGCCACAGCTTTTCAGTGAAAGAAGATGTGCAGAAATTGAAGGTAGAAATTGGAATTTCATAGAAAATAGAAACAGGAGGAGGCCATTCAGCTGTTCAAGCCTGGTCCGCCATTCATTTTGATCATGACTGATCAAATTCAATATCCTGATCCTGTCTTCCCTACGCACCCCAATATCCATTGATCCCTTTAGCTCCAAGAACTATATCTATAGAAACATTAAACTTTCAACTTGAAAGAAGCAGAGATTTTTTTTTCCTCCAATGCGGACAATAGCTCAAGCCAACTGGATCAATATGGATATTTTCCCAAGTCCTTTATGTTTTCTCAGTCACAGATATAATCAAAATTGTGCTGCGGGTGAATCATGCAATCTGCTCCTGATTGTACTGTTAGTCAGTGACAATAAGAACACAAAAAGTAGGAGCAGGAGTAGACTGTGCAGCCCATTGTGCCTGCTCTGCTATTTAATACCATCATGGCTGATCTTTGGCTTCAACTCCAATTTCCCCATCCATTCCTCATGTTCCTTGATGCCCTGAGACCAAAATTCTGTTAATCTCAGCCCCAAATAAATTCAGTAATGCACATCTTGCTTTTGCTGCAACTCCGTCAGTACCCCTGCTCCATCTGCTGGGGATGCAGGCATTTGGGTGTTGGTCCTTCTGCTTGCAATGAAGAAGCATTGGAAGAAAATACTGTGCTGAAGTTCATTTTCTTCCTGCCATTCAATCTGCCATTCTGTGTGCCTGCAATTCATTAGGTTCTTGGACATAAGGAACTATACACTCAGGGCTCATTTATAACACATTTCCAAACACAGGAATGCAAAGGGAAGAATTATTCAACATTTTTTGACTTTGGTTTGGGAAGCTGGAAGAATATTCAAGAGTTGAACCTTCCTTTAAGGCTAGTCTGAGTGAAGGGAAAGTTTAAAGAAAAAACCCTGCAAAACCTTGAATGTGTTTAAGCATACATCATGTGAAGGAAAAGAAAAAGATGGTTTGATCTTTTGTTGAGGCTATAAGCTCTCTACTTCTGCAGTAAATGAAGCTCAGTGTGTTCTGGTGTTTCTTTAAGGGATTGTGCACAGTTGTACTACAGAACAATACAATGTTTCATGAATTGGATAAAATGTTTACAGAGATGTATTCAGACAGTAAATATACTTTCAAAGCTGTCTCTACACAATGAGAGCTCAGTGAAAACCTTTTGTCTGCAGATCTCCGCTTCCTCCAGTGATCACAGCGACCTAGAAAACTACCAGTTGGCTAACCAACTGCATCAAGACAGTTCACAACACAAGAATGAATCTGGCATAGTTAGCTTGGCTTTGTAACGTAAATTTCAGGTATACTTGTAATAGAGGAGAAGGTGTGTGAAAGTCTGAAGGTGAAACCCAAATAACTCAGGGATAAAAGAGATGATGCAATTCAAGGGAGTCTGGCAGCAATTTCCCAGAAAAAATATACATTGCTATAAATGAACCAGACTGCATAATTGTTAAAGTTTAAAACATATTGGGGGTGAAATTGGTCTCGGGCGGGGTGTAGTTAGCGCAAAATCATAATAATGGATCAATGGTCCATTTTATATCCTGCCTGATTTTATTTTGCATCAAAGTCAATGAGAGAGAAAGTCTGGCAGGATGTACAATGGGTGCTGACTTGCTATTGCTCATTTCATGATTGACTTCACCCCCATTGATTTCAGTGGAAGTAAAGCTGTGGGTACCTGGTTCGCAATTTTGTCAGTAGCCCTGGCTGTCTGTAGACCTTGCTGGCAGTACAAGGTCTTGCCAAAATTGCCAATGTTTTTCTGTCTGTATCAGCAGGGAACTCAGAGGTAAGCAATTTTCAACACCAAAAATAAGCAGATGTTTTTGATATACTGATTTCTTAAAGATATCTCTTTTAATGTTGATACGTAGGTGTAAGCAATCTACAGGTATCATTGTGACAGCTATTGATGCCTCTCATATGACAGATCAGTGTTTCCTCTGCTAAACATGTATCATAATATTAACAATATTGTTGAAGAAACATATATATCTATATGTGTGTTCCGAGAAGAGCACCAATAATTCAATAGTATGTTGACATGCTTTGACAGAAGAAATATAATTGTGAGCTTATACATTGGTGATGTCTGTCAAAATGTCTGTGTGGGGCCTAATTTTGCAGTTAAGTTATGTCAGCAGAGATGGTTTCATTTTTTTTGACAGGTTCTCAATCACAGCTTACAAAGTTTTTAACTAATCTATATTTCGCTGCTCATCCAAGCATCTTATGTCAAAGGGCACAAGAAAGATTAAAGAATTGGAAAAGAAAGGTAGTAAATTGTAGCACAAAATGGACTTGAATGGCCTCACTTTGAAGTTTTTAATCCAGAAGTCCAGCTCCCACCATCCAACTTATTTTTCACCATCCACTGCTAAACTAGCAAAACAAAGAGATGCTCCAAGCATTTATCCCTTGATACCTTTGCTGATCAACATAGAAAATACTACATCAACATGTAATGATGTATATCATGCTTCAAATGGCTATAGTGAAGCTAAAGACTTAAGGTATGAAGATGTTTCTTGTGTGAGGGTCATTATGCAATGAGGGATGGATATATTACAAGGAGAATGTGCCATCTTGCTATAGCGAGAGATCACTAGAATCGTAGAATCCCTACAGTGCAGAAGGACGTCATTCGGTCCATCGAGTCTGTACCGACCACAATCCCACCCAGGCCCTCTCCCCTTAACCCTACTTCTTTACCCTGCGTATCCCCTGACACAAATTTAACATGGCCAATCCACCTAGCCTGCACATCTTTGGAGCGTGGGAGGAAAACAGAGTGCCCAGAGGAAACCTATGCAGACGTAGGGAGAACGTCCAAACTCCAGGCAGTGACCTGAGGCTGAAATTGAACCCAGGTCCCTGGCGCTGTGAGGCAACAGTGGTAGCCATTGTGCCACCCAATGAAACTAATAAATTTTGAATCACAAAAGTTTTGGCAATGCCAAGTGATGCCAAACGAGAGCTTCACTGAAACCATCAACTGATTTAATGGTTCAACAACCTGAATGACTGCTGAGAAACAGCTTTATTAAACTTACCAGATGTTCATAATTTTAAGATTGAGAAAGCGCACACTTGGTTAGTAGTAAATGTTCAGCAGCATTTTCTGGACTCCAACTCTGGGCATGGCTCTCCGTAACTCATCTTCCAACTGCAAGCTACTTTGACAAGCTCCTTACAGTTATGGCCTTGAATCCAAGTGCCTTGCTTTTTGTCTGTTGGCCCTCAAAGTTGATTCACATTGAATCTACAATGCTGAGGACTGGAGCTGGAAACTGGGCCAGGTTAAAAGTTGAGGCAGGAAGCCAGGAATTGAGTTTAAAGTTCTGAAACTAGGTGAGTCTCGAGTCAGAAGCCAGGATCTCAGAGCAAATATAATGGAGTACGGAAACAGAAGAGGATAATGAAATAAAATTTGAAAAGATATCTCTACCACAAATGAGAGTGCAGGCCAACTGTCCGAATATATTTAAGGAAATAGATTTCTAGACTCTAAAGGTGCCAATAGTATAAGGAGCATGAGGAGTATGCCATTGAGATAGAGGTTTTGCTGTAATCATATTGAAAGGCAGAGTAGGTTTGAAGGGCCGAATGGTCTACTCCTGTTTCTATTTTCGATATTCATAAAAGACAATTAAATTGCAATAGGTACTTTTTATAATTTGGTTAGACTTGCTGTGTATAATTGCATGTTGTACAATAATAGTGAAAATATGTTACATTTTGCCGAGAACTAATGCAGTAAGTCTCTTTAGTCCCCATCACAGCCTTACTCCCACCTTCTCTACACTTCAACCGTTCCTCGTCTACAGTCTAACCTTGGGCAGATATTGCCATTTTGCCCTCAACTCCATGTAGGCCCTATTTCACTAGGTTGAGTGTTTGCTGATCCCAATTGCCAGATGAGAGTTCCTGCCCTCCACCTCTACTCCTTAATGTTGTGCTCAGTTCCCTACCTGACTGCTCTGTTCTCAATCATGTCCTCAATTTCTCCACCCCAATACTGCTTTGCTCCCCTGCACATATTCAGTTCTCTACATAAACATCTCGACTCCCTGTCCTGTTATCCCAACAACTTAGAAGCAATGGCATGGATGACCTACCGATAGTGAAGCAATACTTTGTGCATTTTCTCGTGCCATCAATGGAACAGCAAAACTTTTGGGGGGAATTTACTGTTGTGACATTTGGCTTGGAATCCGTGTATGATTAATTTGGATGTTTATTCAGGAACAGTGAAAGTTTTAAGTCCACATTAACTGACACATTACAAGACTATTAGATTAGCACCAACTAGGGCCCTCATGTTAACTACCTTCACTCCAGCTTGTTACATGCCTGGTTAATTTGATTGCTTGTCAAAGGAAAAATAAAGCCATGTATGCAAGTGTGATGGCAGAAAAGAGAGTTCTATACAGAACACAACACTAGCATTCTTCTAAATTATTCTTTGGCCTGCTTGCTCAAAGAAGATGATACTTTCTCAAGAAGGGATGAGATGCGGTGAAGTTCGATAGATTGATTTGTGAGTTCAAAGCATTGTCCATGAGCAGAGATTGAGTAGACTGAGATTTTCATCGCTGGATTTTAGAAGAATGAGAGATGATCCAATTTAAATGCAAAGAATCGTAGATGTTTTGGCATAGTAGATTTGTGAGTGGCTTTTTTCCCTGGCTGGAGTGTCTACAAGTTGCAGTACCAGGGGTTGGCAATTCAGGGCTGATATGAGGAGAATTTTATTCAGTCAGAGGGATGTGAATCTTTGGAATTCAATCTAGAGAGTTGTGAATACTCAGTTGCTGCTTATACTGAAGCCCGAGACAAATTTGATTTTCAGATGTTAATGGAATCGAGGGATATGGGGTTCAGTTTGGAAAGTAGCATTTGAGGTAGAAGATCAGCAGTAAACTTACTGATTTGGCAGCACAGGCCCAGTGAGGCATATGGCCTACCCCTGCTTCTATTTCTTCAGTACTGGATTCCAGTATCCTATTTTTAACCTGTACAAGATAGAGAGAATAATGAATTTATAGTAATAATTGGAAATTAACAGGTTAATTCATTTCAATATTATAAGACCAGCACTCCACTTATTTGTTGTTATCCAAACCTCCAAAGTGAGATTGTCGTTCTGCAATTGCTCTAAGAAAGCTTGACTTTTAAACTTGGAAAAGCCTACAGCTGGGTTTTGCTTCCAGGGATGCCACGTGCCTATGCTACTTGGCCTGAGTGATTGCTCTTCATATGTGAGTCTTGAGAATGGGTATCACAGCCAACCTGAGCCCTTGCTCATCTATCGCCCACTTATGTTTGTGACGCACTGACAGCGTGTGTGCACATGTACACCCACACACACCAGTACAGGTCCCAGCAGGAGCTAATGCATAACAAACATTTCCAAAGTGCTAAGGAGGTTAATTGGAGCACATCATCCTTGCGTCAGTAAAGATTGAAGTTAGAATCTTGAATCTCTTTGCTGGACAGCCTTGTGAGGGCCCAAGACAGTTGCACAGTTCCCATTAAATCCTGGGCCACAACTAAATTGTGATTGGGTCTCAGTTATTTATTTAATGAACCTGATTGATATCACTCCAGGGAATCCCATGTTGGTCTCTTTTGCCCTCTCCATTAGTCAGGGGAGATTTGTCGCCGCTGGGAGACTGTTGCAGGGTCTCTCCCCTGATTAAGTGGGCCCAGCCGCCATGTTGTCTGCTGCAGCAGGTTGCATTAAATCCAGCTCCAAATGTCAAGGCGATGATTCAAATCCTTGATGGATAGTGACATTTCTACAACAGAATTAAGGTTTGTGTCATTAACACTGCAGCTTCATTTTAACAGTAGTATGATTGATGATTGGAAGGTTCTATGCCTGATTTATCTTGTATCATCATTTGGTCCAACTGGATTTCTATAATTCACAACCTTTTCCCTGTTCCAATAGAGATTCTGATTTCCAGGTATTTCTTGTGTTACAACTTATTGGCATTCCTGAATAATTTTGGCAATGTTTAATTACTTTAGATTTACCTTAGATTCCTTCTCCACTTTCCTTACACTCACAAGTGAAAGGGTGAATCTCGTAGAAGGACGTGTCCTGTGGGTGGAAATTTGGTGACTTGTTTAACAAGGGAGAAAGCAGTCTGTTAATGAGTATTCCCTGGTAATTCTTCCTTAATCCGTGCCACTTTCAATTACAAGTGTGCATTTTCAGATACAGTTATTACATTTTTAAGTTGTATTGCAGTGATGTTAGTCACAGCCTCCGATCACCAATACAGTAGAGAAGACGAGAATGAACCCCAAGTGTTTGCTGAAATTTACATCCAAGTTTCCCTAGGAGACTGAGTTTTTCCAATCTCAACTTCATTGTCCATCAGATGGAAACTGTTCCCAGAGAGGGGGAGAGTGTTTCCTCTTACGATGCTGAAACTTGACTCTTGAATGTCTCCTAAATGTCTTAGGAGACTTTGGAATGTTTGCAGCCTGCAATTCCTTGTCTCCCTGATTGAGGAAAATATCACATATTTGTAGGCTTTGGGCAGAAGAGAAGAATAATTGGTGAGAGTAGGCAAAACCTGCAATGAAAGTGAGCCCTGTGAAATGCAGAAACGTGGTCTTTTCACTTCAAAGGACAAATATCTTGCTAACGTGGAACTTTTTAAACTTACTAATGCCAAGATTTAGCAATCACAGCACCTTGTTGCAGCAAGTTTGCATGACAGGTCTGTCCTGTTGCAGTACTTGTTCATGCAGGTTTGGCAATTTCCTTGTGCCTTTAATTAGCCTCACTCTTAGGTCAGAAATTTTCATTTGAAACATAGAGCAGAAAAATCTGCAGAAAATGGTGTTTCTCTGATTTGTTATTTGAACCAGTATACAGTGATGGGAACATTTGCCTAACTTCCCTGACATGTGGGGTATTGGACTTAAAAAATAGATTCAGCAATGAATGGCTGTCCAGTGACAGCTGCATTGAATTGCTATTGATTGGGATCATTTACCAAACACATTTGGCTGAGACAAGATTGCCAAAATGTATGCAAGAGCTGGCAACTGATCAGCGTTTAGCAAGAGTTTAACAGCCTGTCTTGACAATAAAATTTGACCAACAAACAGGTTGCTAATGGACTATTGCAACCGTGAATGAACCTACCATGTTTTGTGAACTACAGCATCCAGGTCCTCCTTAGCAGCCTTGAGCCGACAAGCTTGAATGATGTAAACATATCTGCAACTACTCCAACCCAAAAGCATCTTGTTGCAATTGTCTACATTGAAGAAGGTCTGCAGTATTTCCTCAGTGTGTCCACATCACTTGCAGCACCATGGCACAGTGGTTAGCACTGCTGCCTCACAGCGCCAGGGACTCGGGTTCAATTCCCGGCTTGGGTCACTGTTTGTGTGGAGTTTGCACATTCTCCCTGTGTCTGCGAGGGTTTTCTCCGGGTGCTCCGGTTTCCTCCCACAGTCCAAAGATGTGTGGGTTAGGTAGATTGGCCGTGCTAAATTGCCCCTTAGCGTCAGACGGATTAGCAGGGTAAATGCTTCGGGTTATGGGGATAGGGCCTGGATGGGATTGTGGTTGGTGCAGCCTCGATGGGCCGAATGGCCTCCTTCTGCACAGTAGGATTTTATGATTCAATGATAACTCTCACATCTACCTCTCAATGTGGACGATTGCAATGCTGTAGTTGTATCAAAATAACACGTAGCTAGCCCTTGTGAAATGGGCTTCAACATTGCAGCCAGTTATAGTCTGTGTTCATCATCTTTTCTGTGATTATCTTGTCAAAAACCATACCTTGTGCATGTGGTTTTATGCCAGCAGCAAACTGGACTGCTTGATGCCTTTATTTTGATCATTAATAAGGACGATGACAGGTAATGGAATTACCACAGAATCATGCAGGACCCCATTGGTGATGAGCCTGTGGAGTGCTTCTACTGTTAAAGTATCTTGTATTTTTAATGTAAATACAGCCATTTTGCTCTTTAACCTCTTCAAAAATGTAATCAAGTTGGTTTGACAGGCCCTACTTATCCAAAAATCATGCTGGGATTCCCAATAATTGCTGTTCTTTCTGAATAATCTTCCAGCACATTTCAAACAATCGTTTGCCAACATGTACATGACTGAATTCAAACTCAGAGGGCTTACTTACTGCCCTTTTCAAATATGCAACACATGTATATCTGCCTTGTCCATGAAAATGATGTAGATCTTAGTGGATTGTTTACAATATAAACCAATGGTTCACATATTCCCATGTCCCACATGGACCAAGACATTGGGAAAACTCTTAGATTTAACTAAATTATTTCTTTTGAAATAATTTCAATGTGGGCTAAATTGTCAAAATGAAAAATGACATTGGAGTGGTACATTTGTACTGCTGCTGCTGTCAGAGACAGAAGTCAAAAGTTGTCACATCATTTCAATGAGAAAAGATTGAGTGCGTTTTTATCTTGAATGTAATGACATCAGATTTTGTGGCAGATGAGTTAACAAGGGTCATAAAAACGTGGTGCTGCTATGATTGTACTTTAATCCATGAAGTACAGAATATTTTAAAATATATTTCTTTCAATTGGCAGCTTGTACGAACTGATGTTCCTGCTTATGTATGAGGCTCTAAGAAATGAGAAGGCATATGTACAGGAAGAGTAGAGATATCCACCTAACACCAGCTGTTTCAGCTTGACAGCAGGTCATGTATGCCTGTCTTTTCATTCATTATAGCCATTAGATCCTGCTTGTTCCACCAAAAGTGAGGGAAAAAATCCTAATAAACGGTTCTAAAATTTTGAAGGTTAGAATCATAAGCTACTTTTAAGTCTGTCATGACCAGTAATTTATTCCAAACTCTGTCAGAATGAGGTGTGTGCAGGTCAAAATTAAATAATCTAAATGAGATGATATAAATGGGTAAACCTGCAATATTGTGATAAGGCACTGACAGCACTGGTATAATCTCGTCATAATCTCATCCTGTTGAGATTTGTGCGTAACTATATATCATTCCTTTAGTCAGATTGTTGACAGTTTATTTCAAGGACAGTTGATTATAGTTTGGATGTAAGGAACCTGGTGCAATCTCCAAATTGTTCACACGAATATTCTGAAAATGTGTTTAATTTGTTTGCTGTACAGTCCTATTTAACAGGTAGGCTGTCAAGGTAGAATTAATGAAGATGAATTAGTGAAGTTCTGAACACTCTAAAGTGCAGACAACAGGTTTTTGACTGAAACAGAAGAAGGCAAGCCTCCCAGTATGCAGTGTTCCTGTTTGCCTGACCTTATACATCAGCACCTTACCACAGAATCATCATCCCTGAGGCAGGAAGGTGATAAAAACCAAGCTGTAAAAGAACTGTGTGTGTGTGAGCACATGGGCACGTGCGTATTTACTGCAAATGTTTTTAATATGGAACAAGTAAACTGATAGCACAATTCAAATATTATCCATCACTCCTCAGTAGGTGTGGCAGGATAAGTATTTTCATACTTTAGATAGGGTGTCAAAGAGAATAAGCAAATTCCTAAAATGGTGACTATTATGAGGTAAACTATAGCCCCTTTCATATTAAATGATCCTACTCTTTTTGCTGAGTCCACTGATAGTCACTTATTCAGATGGTTGAACTGAAATATGATATCCTGAGGTAAAACCTGGATACTATTGCACTCACTACTGCGTGAATGAAATTGTAGCTACATTTATATTAAAAAATGTATTCGGTTGAAATTGAAGCCGTTTAGATGAGATCAAGTCCAAAATGGGATTTTCTAAAAACTCCTGCCCTATTGAATTATGTTCTTGTTTCTTTAAGGTGATGTATCTTAAAAGTGCTTTACAGTAACAAAAAGGTAGGTTTTGAAGATGTATCTCTCAGCTTCATACACTTAGGCAGCAGATGTCACACAAATTAGATCAGTTTACTCTTCTCTGCTGGTGCATATATTCTTGAGGATGTCAATGTCAGTTGGCTCACAGCAGTGTAATGAAGCAGGGGACAATGGCTTTAGTGATCCATTATTACTGTGAGTGATATTAGAAACAGCCAAATTAGAAACATCCAGGAAAATGAGGGAAATCACAAAGGTTAATGTTGCTATTGTGCACTAAAAAATATATGCAAGACAATTAAGATGCATTTTCACAATGCCACAGTACTAGGATTAATATGGCAAGTTTATAACTGCAGAACATTCTTATCGTGAAACTTGATCTTGTGGGAATTAATTTAATACTTAGAGTGAAGAACTTGTTATTCATTGTTTAATTGGCAAGCAGCCAGTCAGGAAGTGAACTGACTTGACTGTTTTACTCTGACCTGCAAAAGCACTGGTGCCATTTTATCTACACCAAACAGGCAGACATTTTTAAATGTATGAAGTCAGTTCACATCCAGGAACTGTGTATCTCGTTGGCCTGCTCAAATGACTGAAACTCGTTTCTTTTGCTGTTTCATTATTTGACCTGTAAGATTATTCAGTCTGCTTCTCATGGAGGAGTGGCACAGTGGTTAGCACTGCTGCATCACAGCACCATGGACCCAGGTTCAATTCCAGCCTCGGCTTACTGCCTGTGTGGAGTTTTCACGTTCTTCCCATGTCTGAGTGTGTTTCCTCTGGGTGCTCTGGTTTCCTCCCCCAGTCCAAAGATGTGCGGGCTAGGTTGATTGGCCATGCTAAATTGACCCTGGTGTCAGGGGGATTAGCAAGATAAATATGTGGGGTTATGGGAATAGGGCCTGGATGGGATTGTGATTGTTGCAGAATCAATGGGCTGAATGGCCTCCTGCACTGTAGGGATTCTGAGTGAAGCTGTGTCGTTGTAATTTTTACTGTATTGTCGGAGTCTGGGGTTCTGCACAATAACCTGGTCAAATTTGGACCAAAAATGGTTTACTTCAGGTGCTGAGAACAACTTCATTTGGAGTCACTAAATTCACCCACATCCACAGCCAAGGCAGTCCATCTCCCTGAAAGCATTACACAGTTATGGGCAAGTGCAAGAGTGGTGATAACTGTCATTGCCTGTGAGGTCTTTGCTGTTTTTAAAAAAAAAGTCATACCTGCTTATTATGTGAGGCTTGAAAAACTTCATGCTATGCTGCCATCATATTGTTAGGAATTTTATCTTTAGAGAAGAGATTCTCTTAACTGAAGTGCCCCAGAATATTTTCATAAATTAGTTCTGTGCCAAATCCCCTACAATTGATAATGGAAGCTGTTTCTGCAGGTATGCTAATTTCTTGATGTTCTGGTCCTAGTGCGAATTACTAGAAAATAGTAACTTATTGGCCTCTGCTCACCTAACTGACTCTTCCTGGTTTTATTAATCACCCAGGCCATGCTATACAAGGCGTACTTTTAACATTTGTAAATGACATGTAACTTGGAATTATTGTGAACCATGAGGAAGATAGTGAAGAATTCCAAAAGGACTTAAGCTAGTTGGATGATAGTAGATAGAATTTGACGCAGAGAAGTGTGAAGTGATTCATTTTGGTAGGAAGAATGCAAAAATCATACAAAAAAAGGTACAATTCTAGAAGAGGTGGAAGAGCAGAGAGACCTGGGTGACCTTCAATATCATTGAAGAT
The DNA here is from genome assembly GCF_965287045.1 of Carcharhinus amblyrhynchos. NCBI lineage: Eukaryota > Metazoa > Chordata > Chondrichthyes > Carcharhiniformes > Carcharhinidae > Carcharhinus > Carcharhinus amblyrhynchos. Next base: position 77,087,655 of record NC_137328.1, read on the forward strand.
GACAACTGAAGTATTATGTCCGACTCCGGGTACTCGAGGCACAGTGTTGGCACTGCTGCCTCTCAGCGCCAGGAACCTGGGTACAATTGCCGGCGTGGGTCACTGCCTGTGTGGCGTTTGCACGTTCTTCCTGTGTCTGCCTGGGTTTCCTCCCACAGACTGAAAGACATGCTGGTTAAGTGCATTGACCTGAACAGGCGCCGGACTATGGCGACCAGGGGCATTTCACAGTAACTTCATTGCAGTGTTAATGTAAGCCTTGCTTGTGACTAATAAATTAACTTTAACTTTTAACTTTACATTAGAGAATGTGCAGAAAACATTCACGAGAATAATTCCAGATTATGAGGAACTTCATTTATTGAGAAAAATTGGAGAGGTTGGGATGCTCTTCCAGGAGAACGGAAGTCTTGAGAGAGATTTGATGGAGGTATTCAACATCATGAGGGTCTGCGCAGAGTAGAAACTGTTCCCGTTAGTAGAAAGATGGAGAAGCAGAGGGGGGAGGTTTAAGATAATTGGCAAAAATGAGCAATTGTGACACGAGGAAAGACTTTTTCATGCAGGTAGTGGTTAAGATTTGGAAAGCCCTATCTGGGAATGTAATGAAGACAGGGCCAATTGAGACTTTCAAAAGGGAATTGGATCGTAATTTGAAGAGGAAAAACATGTAAGCTATGGGAAAATGGTATTGGTAGCAATAAGTGAATTGTTCCTTCTGTTTTGGAATAATTCTATGTCCTGGATTTTCATGCCTCCATTGGTGTTGGTATGGAGATGGGGTGGCCAAAAATGGCCGCTGAGCAGTGCTGGAAGAAGCGTTGCTTTTACTTTCACCTGTGGTCATTTGGCAGGGCCTGGACAGGAAGGTCAGAACTTTCAGGATTTTCACTGGGGTGGGCAGAATTCCGATCCCCTTTGTGCAACCCTCTCACTGATAGAGAAGAGGTGGGAATAGCCAGGGCAGTTGGACAGAGCATTTTTAGGGGCTTAATGGTGGCATTGGAGGCAGTTTTACATGGACAGAGGTTAGTAAGAAAATGGGGTAGGTACAGAGGAATTACTCCAAAAAGCGGCCACGTTTTGGGTAGGCATTGCTTTTGGTGGGGCTTCAAGCCACAAGAAGAAGGGACAAGCTGTCCCGAAAGCTTGTGGCGTTTGCTACAAATAAACCTGTTTGGACTTTAAACTGGTGTTGTGGAATTTCTTTGTGTTTTACCTCAGTCCAATGCCGGCATCTCCACATCCTGGCTTCTCCAGGGTCCCAGGAGTCTCATTTCTGCAGTTTAAAGTGCTGGCAGCTAAGGTGCAGACATATTGCCGCCATTTATAAGGGATAATTGGAACTTATGAAGAAATGGCTAGCTTGCTGTAGGGCTGTTTCTCCACAGTTCCTGCCTTTGATCTACTGATTAAGATGGTGGACTCACAAAGTGGGGCTTTCCAGTGGGAAAATTTGCATTTCCTGGCACCCAGGTGATGGATGGGATTGTGGGGATGAGATTGTCCTGTCTCCTAATTCCTGCCTCTGATTTGAAAATTCTGGCTTCTGATTCTAACACAGTGTGACCCAGTTTTCCCTGGGCTTCTTGATCTGCTACCAGAATGCTGAGTTCCTCCGTAGGCATGTTGAGACTTTTGAGTCGTGTTATGGTATAAGTATAGGTGACAACTAAGCGGCATATTCCTTATGAGTAGTTGCAGAAATGATCAGAATGCAGCACAAGGAAAACACACGTGTCATACAACTAATTTTTGAACTTAAAGCCGACCTACATGGAGGTTCATTGTAGTTACACATATCTGGGACTGGGCTTACATTCAGCCCTGGAGTTAAAGCCTCCTCTGCCTTTTCCCAGCAAAGGTTTTGTGTGAAATGAGGTTTGACAGTCTCATTTTGGGGCATGGGCCCACACCACAAAGCAGTCTGGAATTTACCAAGAATTAGCAATAGATTGCTTGTCTCACTCAGCAAGTTGCTGATATGGAAAATGGAAAAGAAGTCCCACATATTTATGATAAACTAAAAAGCTGCAAATACTTATGGATTTTATTGTGTCCAACCTATTTGGTGCTTTAAGTGAGTTCTTTATGCTAACACAGCGCACACGAACTAATATTTGTCACTTTGATAAGCAGCAATGTAATAATATAAGTTATTAAATAATGCCTGGTATTGTGCCTTGATTTCTTAAGTTTATAAAATGGTATGAAGAGGTACACAGTCCTTTTATTATTCCACGAATTATTGTGCTGTCTCTTACGCCAATCCCAAACCCAATCATTCATACTGTTTATGACTTTGACTCACTGCTTAAAAAAAACCCATGTTAATCATAAATGTATACATCAAACTATTTGGATGATGGTGGGATAATATGACTGAGGAAGCCATTTTATTCCCGTTTTTGTCCTACTTGTTTCTAGTTCTGGGTGTTTTGGGATCTGACCCAGGTCGTTTTGAGTCACACCCTGGCAGGCAGAAATGGAAAATGGAGCAATGGGTGACCTTTTAAAGTAGAGATGGTTTTGCTTTCAGTTTAATTACATTGCCACAAGGCCAAAAGGGAGGATAACCAAAGCTAGAGTTTCCTGGATGTTTTGGGAGTTGAAGACTATGATACAGTAATAAAGCGGTTAGCTCGATAATGCAAGGAAGAATCAGGCTGGACATGAAGCAGTCTAGAGGTCAAGTGGAAAAGGGAATGAGGACAATGGGACAGCATGAGAATTGATTGACAAACAATGCAAAAGGGAATCTAAAGATATTTTGTTGACATATTAACAGTAAAAGTGTTGTCAGAAAATTTGTTGGATTCAAATTAGGAGCCACGATGAAGATCTATTTGCAAATGTGGAAGGTATGAATGAGGTACTAAATGAGTCCTTTGTATCCTTGTTTACTGAGGCAGATGACTTTGCCAATGGTGTGGTAAAAGAGGAGGTTGCCGGACCACTGGATGAGATGAAAAGAGGAAGAGGAGGTGCTTGAAAGGCTTGACAGTCCTTAATGTCGATAAGCCAGCCAGGCAAATGGAGGCATCTTTGGGAAGTAAGGGTAGAAATTGCATAGGTGCTGGTCACTCTTCTTTCTAGTCCTCCCTGGATGGGGGAGCAGTAAGAAGTCTCACAACACCAGGTTTAAGTCCAACCAGTTTATTTGATAGTATTCCCACAAGCTTTTGGAAACGGTGTTCCTTCGTCAGGCAAGATCCCCTGACGAAGGAACACCGTTTCTGAAAGCTTGTGGGATTACTATCAAATAAACTGGTTGGACTTAAACCTGGTGTTGTGAGACTTCTTACAGTGTTTACTCTAGTCCATCGCCGGCATCTCCACATCGTGACTACCATGGAAGAGCAGTGCCAGAGGACTGAAGCATTGCAAATACTTACATCCCTGTTCGAAAAGGGGAAAGGATATATCTGGCAATTACATGTCAGTTAGCTTGAAGTTGGTGCAGTGGAAGCTTTTAGAAACAATCTAGGAGAAAATGAACAGCCACTTGGATAGGTACGGACTGACAGAGGAGAACTACCAGGGATTTGTTGATTGAGCATTTTTAATGAGATAACAGAGGATGGATATATACATGAAAACTTGTAGTGTAGCAAACCGTGAGGCTGGTAGTAATAGACTTCAAGGTAACATGTGTAGGCTGGTATGATGGGCAGACACATGGCAGATGAGATTGGATACAGCAAGTTGTTAATCTGATACATTTTGTTAGGAAGGATGAGGAAAGACGGTACAGGCTAAATTACACATTTGTAAAAAAGTTGCGAGAAACCTGGGCATTTTTGCATGCAGATCTTTAAAGGTGAATGGGTCAGTTAACAAAGCCTTGACTAGAACATGCGGGATCCTAAACCCAAATGGAGAAATAGGTTCAAAAACCAGAAAATTACACGAAACACCAGTTCCACACTGGCTGGAATACTATGTCTTATTCTTGGCACCACACTTTAGGAAGGACGTGAAGGTTTTGGAGAGAATACAGAAGAAATTTACTACAATGGTTCTAGGATGGCAGAGTTAGTTACATGGATAGATTGGGGAAGGTAGAATTATTTTTGGAGCAGAGGCGACTGAGAAGGTTTGCTAGCGATATTTACTATCATTAAGGGTTTAAGCAGAGCAAAGAAAAATGGTTTCCAAAAACTGAGGGTTGATTACCAGAGGGCACAAATTTAACCTGATGGTCAAAATAACCCGAGGCAAACAATTTTTTGCACAGCGAGTATTAAGTATTTGCAGTATACTGTATCTGATCCCATGGTGGATATAAATTTAATAATTGCTTTCAAAATGGAGTTGGATAAATAGTTGAAGGAGAAATGTTTGCAGGGATATAACGAAAGAGTGGAGGAATGGGACTAACCGGCTTGCTCTTTATAAGAGTTGGCACAGACACAATAGACAGAATAAACTCCTGCTGACTGTACTATTCCATGAATCTATAATTGGGTCATTGAGTTGTGACAAAGCTTCACATGTCGCAGTAGAAACAGCCTAGCAGAGAACTGAACTTGAAATAGTAAGATTTACATCAGGTGCTATATGTTGAACAATATATTTAACAATTCCATACTTCTGACTGCCCTTTATCTTGACTGAAGAATTTGAAATGATAGCCTGTTGAGCATAATTACACCTTTTGGTTATACTTCAATAGAGCAGAAATCAAGAATTTGTTTAAAATAATCCTGAAACGAATGACAAAAAAATCTGAAATGAATTACTCATTTGATGGAATTCATCTAACGTAGGCTTATGTCACACCAGGTGGGAGATAAGTAGTGAAGTGCTTGGCATTGGCATTTTAGGAAGAATCCTGTGGTGTACATAATGCAGCTGGCACCAACAGTCGAGTTGTGTTCTCTGTATTATGCAGAATGATCTCTGTATGATGAAAGTGATTAGTAAAATCTTGTTTGCTGTAGCAAAAATTGTAGAGAGGGAGTATCATGGCCCTGCATAGAGTATATGTTTTTTTTTCCTCCAGCAGCCAAACACAATGTCCACAGTCATAATAGGCTTTGTTTCATTTTGCTACACAAGAAAGATTAAAGATCAGAAACAAGGTGCTTAAAGCCTGTAAACTAATTAGTTTGCCACATTGTTTACTTTGGGATCTTGAGATATGAAACATCTCTATCCATCCGTGAAATATACTCTGCCCGGTTGCTTTTTCAATTTATTTTTTGTTAGTATCATGAGAAACAAGCAAAATATAGGGCCTTGATCCTGTATAGTGAATGAACCTGACATCTTGTCATATTATGGCTGACATGGGAGGCCTTTCTAATACACATGTATAAATACCAGCTTCATTTTACACTATCTGAGGTAACATTGCACAAATGATGTCATGACAAGACCCAAAGGAATTCCTTTTGTTGTAGGGAACGACTTGGCACAGATGATGGCTGCACAGTGTTGGGGCCCAACTGAACTAAGGGAATGTTAATTAAGTTGCCGGTAACCATGAAAAAATGGGGACAGATGTTTGATATGCCGTTATATTCAGATATTCTAATGATTTTCACCTCGCTGAGCTGGGCAATTGCAATTTGTTGCCAAGGATGAGACTGCCAGTTACGACAGGTACCCTGGCTTTCAGCAGGACCAGGGAAACCAGCAGGTGACAGCAAGGTGTACCATTTATAAATTCACTCCACCTGTTTTCCAATGTGAATGCAATCTATGGAAATATACTGCTAGATATGATTTTGGCATAAAGTGATACTTGTCACCCATGTCCCAGTTACCTTGTATAACTCATTTCCCATTCTGTAATTGGAAATCTCCAACCCAAGACTGATAAAATCCACTTTTAGCACAGGAGAGAAAGCACACACGTCATGGGAATATTTTCAGTGCCCTTGAATTAAATAAAGGTCTCTGCTGTTTTCGCTTGTCGGTAAAATGTTGAAAAGTAGGGCTCATGGGGCATTTAGAACAGGAAATTTGCATTCATCAAGCCTTCCTGTGGTATAGTTCAGTGTTGTTGACCACCCTTTGGTACACAAGTGCCCATTCTCTATGTGTGAATCTGGACTAGTGGCAACTGTCCTCTAAAAGCATCCTTCTTGTAATCATTACCATAACACATGGATAGTCAGCTATGGTAGGTCATTACAGAACTCTTGTCTTGTTCTGCCTTGCATTCATACATTTACCCGGAAAAGCCAATGGATAACACTCAGGAGTAGAACCTTAGTCACAGGCCAAGTCTAGAATGCCTGCAATAACCCGTGGTGGCATTTTCCGGCTGCACATGCTCTGAAACCAGAAAATCCCGCCCAAGATCAATGGACCTTTCCATGGTCCACCCCTCACCTGCTACAATTCCAGTGGTGGATGGAATGGGAAAATTTGCACCCCTGTCTTTTGACCAATTAACTCAGCACTAGCAAGGGATTGAACCAGGGGCCTTTGACCTGTGTAATTCAGTTTACTATTGGACAATGCACCTGTAAACTGAGTCATCAGAGTTTTGATTGGATTAAATATTTAATGGCTTCACAGGGATGCATGGGGAAACAGCACTATGCAAATACATGGAGATTCATAAATCTTAACAACCTACATGACAACAAGTAGTCTTTTTAATTTTGCACTGCTGTGCTATATTTACCAAGATTGGATGATTCATTTCTAAACAGAAGAGGCAGCCAAGGCTGCAAATCAGTATGATCTAGACACTGTTTAATCATTATTTTTCAAGCAGGCAAATCAAGTTCTAATTAGTAATAAATACTGTAGGATTTACTACCATTTAGAATGAGAATCATTATTGGTTACTTAGAAAGTTGCTTACTGACACTTTGGCTTAAGTTTTCAATGTAGCATTGGGGCATTTGGGGCTGAATGGAAGACCTGTCTTGGTGCACTGGACCTGTTTTGACCTTTTATTTTAAACAGAAAAACATAAAACAGGCTTCCAGCCCTCACTTCTCACCCACTGCAGAACCGTCTTGCTCCATCCATGCCAACCTATGTCCCTACCCACCCCCAAGATCAGTCATAGCTTCAATGCCTATCTTTTTATAAAATTCATTTGTGGGATTTGGGCATCAATGGATTGGTCAGCATTTATTGCAAATGAATTAAATGTTTCCATTAAGAAGGTGGTAGTGAGCTGCCTTCTTGAACCGCTGCAGTTTGTGAAGTGCAGATACACCCACAATGCTGTTAGCGGGGGAGTTCCAAGATTTTGACCCAGTGATGGTGAAGGAACAACAATATATTTCCAAGACAAGTGAGTGTCTTGGAGGGGAACATCAGGTGATAGGGTTCCCAGGTAACTGCTGCTCTTGCCCTTCTAGGTGGTAGTGGTCGTGGGTTTCAAAGGTGCTGCCTAAGGAGTCTAGGTGAGTTTCTGCAATGTGTCTTGTAGATGGTACACACAACTGCCACTGTTTGTCAGTGGTGGAGGCTTTGAATATTTGTGGAATGGATCGCAATCAGGTGAGTTGCTTTATCCTGGATGTTGTCGAGCTTCTGGAGCACTATTGGAACTTCACTCGTCCAGGCGAATGGAGAGTATTCCATTACACTCCTGAGTTGTGCCTTGTAGATAGTGGACAGGCCTGAGTGAGAGGTTACTCACCACAGAATTTCTAGCCTCTGACCTCGCCCGCAGCTGGGATTCGCTGGTCCCACTGCATTAAATGGAGTTTTGGCTGAGCAACAAATTCTCCGTATTCACTGGCAGCGGTGACCAGGTCAACACATCAGAGAACTCCAGCCCTGCTCTGGTAGCTGCAGTATTTATGTGGCTAGTCCAGTTCCATTTCTGGTCAGTGGTACACTCAGGATGTAGATATGCCTATGCTCCACCTTCCACCCCCATACCCTTCATGACAACCTAAGCCCACACACATGGCCCCTAAGCCAAATTAGTGCCAGCACATGCCCCCTTCATCCAACACCCTTTTCCCTTGCATTTACCATACCAACTCACCCAGAATTCAACTTGGGCAGTCTTCAGGACCCATGCTAGCATTAAATTAAATTCCAAGTTTCTATTGCAAACTGTATTCAAAACAAAACTCTCATTCATAAAACAGACATTGGCATAGTGGTTTTATGCATGGACTAGTACTCTAGAGACCAGGATTCAAATTCTACCATGGTGAAATTTGAATTCAATAAAAATCTGGAATTAGAAGTTGAAAAGTTGTCAATTGTTACAAAAAAAGCTATTTGGTTCATGAGTGCCCTAAGGGAAGAAACTTGCCATCCTTATCTGATCTGGCCAGTTGTGACTCCAGATGGTCGACTCTTAAATACCATTAGAATTTTTAAAAATCAATTTACTACATTTACATTCCCTGAATATTTCCCTGTTATCCCTTATAACAATAAATGTTTATTGTTATAATGGAACAATAAACACTTTCATAATTCCTTATAAAAACAACCATTGGAATTCATAGTCCCAATTCAGAGTCTACAGCTATTTGGAGCTGCCAGTCAAACTAAAAATAATGGCACCCCACTCTGATAATGGGCAATCGTGAAATCAATCATGCAGAAGTAATCCTGTAATGGTACTTCTAAAGTTGATGTCAGCAGACATGAAATAGCAAGCAATCATTTTTTTAAACACTCCATACAGTTTCTTTCAAAAAGTTATAAGGTAGGAGTTTTAAATGACTTGACAGCTTGATGGTTGCCTTTGACAGATCATCTTGACACTTATAACAGTTCCAATGGGCTTTTTATGTATTTTCATGCCTACCTTTAGCAATCCCAAAGGACATCTGACTTCCCCCAAAGGTGTCCTGGGACTATATCCAAAGGAGTACCTTACCTCTCTAAAATAATATGCAGGCTCCCAAAATTAATCCACAAGGTTCAGACTGACTCCGAGCAGGTCTAATCTGCACACATCTGATTTGAGATGCTTTTCAAGCCGAAACAGTGCATGAGTGGAGATATTTACTGATGTCTATGTCTTCTTCAGAATGCACATGTGTGAATCTTAGCCCAGGCCCATTTCTACCTCCATGAAAATGGTAGGTGCTGAGTTCAGGATGGGTTTTCCAGATTCGGGCCTCTTCCACCATTTTCACAATGAGGGTGAGACTCTCTATCTTTGCAAATATCCTGACCTTATTCTTGACTAATGGTTTATTAGCTTTCATTAGCTTTTAATGTGGATGCTGTCAGTAATTGATGACTTACTGGTGTACTTTGCACAGATTGCATCAACCTTCTTGTAATATTCAGCTTTGGATCTAATGTAATAAGAGTGATTTTAAATTTTTTTTTTGGCAATTGAAACAAATCACTGCCACTTAAGCTAAGCTAAATTAAATGTAAAAAAAAAATGATTGCACTTACAAAATGATGGAAAACATATTAGGAACAAAATGCAACACTTAAGTCTATCTACAATTGGGAGAGGCAAGAGGGTGAGGCATGTGTGGGAGTAACTCATGCAGAACAGCCAACACTGTTAAAATGTTAATGAGGTTAAATCAGTAAAATCAAAAATGGCAACAGTAGTGGAAGTCTGGAGTGTTTTCTTTCAAGAAATAATTTCAGATTACTGCTCTCCACATTTCAAATTACATTTGAACGTCATGCATTTGAAACTTCTGAGACTTCCCTACGTGAAAACATTAATTTGTTTTCTTTGGTAATGGAAAGGAGTCATGATGCTTGCAAACATGAATTTCTGGCTTGCATGGTTATTATTGTTTAAACGTTTTTGAAGTGTTAGTCACAGCATTTATTGTGCTAAACAGATGGTAGTTATGTTTATTCAGCAGGGTAAAGGCTGGAATACAATAATTCCCAGGCAGACTGATTGTGCACTTTATACCACGTTTCCATAGGAAGTAAAACATTAACTATGGCATAAAAGTACTCATTCTGATTCTGGTGTAACTGGGATCCATTCCAGATTTAAAAATCTTGAAGCAAATCTAATCTGGTCAGTGTCACTGATCAGTGCACTATCATACCCTAGGTGGATTGTATTCCAAGGTTATGCTGAACCAGGCAATGTAATACATTGCTCTGTATTGGAAAAGTCCCAGCACATTCGTACCTTGGCGTGAAAGTATGTTGCACTCTTTCTGTTTAAATACACTAGCCATCTACATTTTCACTTTAAGGGCCAGAGAAATGTTTCAGGTAATGTGAGAAAATGCCAACATTGCACAACACATCAGCAAAGCTGACTCATGAAAATGAGAGAGTAGAAAGTGCAACATAATCTTTTATGAGAATCATTACTTAGTATTTGTGATCTCAAAACAACTAACTTGCCAAGTTCAACTAATCTGCCAGATCTTTTCCTTGCCCCTGTGCCTAGCCCTTGCACTGTATTTCTGTCCATATGGCTGGCTTCTTCTGATGACTATCTTGTTTAAACCTCTTACTGAGTATCTTGCAACAAATCACATGCTATAAAGCAATCCCATTTTCTTTGATATCCTGTGCTGTTTTACGAACCAAGATCATGGTGCATTAAACCTTGACCTCTCTGCAAGTTCAACAAGCTCAGCTGCGTCATCTTCCTCCACTATCTCTTGTCCCTTATCCAGTTCTTTTGAACTGGCCTTGTTTGGTTCCACTCTTACCTGTCTGATCGTAGCCACAATGTTTTGAGCAATAACTTTTCCCACCCTGTGTAATTATCTCTGGAGTCCCCAAATGATCCATTGTTGGTCCTCTTCTCTTCAAAATATTCCTTGGTAACATCTCTTGCTGGTGTACACTGACAGCTCAGTTCAACTTCTCCATCATGTCTCTTGATCTCTCTAACTAGCTAATAATGTAAAGACCAAAATCGTTATCTTTGGACTCTGATACAAACTATGGTTTCTCAGCATCAGCTTCATTCCTCTATCCAGCCAGTGTCTAAGACTGAATTGGATGTATGCAAGCTTCTGATCATATATCCTCGTATCACAGATACCAGAGCATCTCTCTCACACCATCACAGTCCTCGACATCGTCCATCTGATTAAGATCGATCTTTGCCATGAATCCTAGGTCACTGATTGCACAGTCTTGGAATGGTCTGCTGGAGTTGAAGAAGTCATGGGCAGAGGGTGTTTGGAGCAGCAGGACTCCTGCGTGAATGGCCCCAGGGTATCTGGTTGGTCTCTAACACTGATGTCTTTACGAGTGTGTTGAGCTTGGAGTGAAGAGGTTCAGTTACCATGGCGAAGCACAGGAATCATTCATATGTTTCCTGCAGTGCAGAGCAGATCTCTTTTGGCTAGGGGCCCTGACCTCCCTGATGACATCCTCCCTGCACGCCAGCGTTATCAAGTGGGTGGGCTTGCTGCTGCTATCCCGAGGAAAGAGGATCTCCCACTTTGCTGCATGGTATAGAAGAGAATCCCCATGGAAGCATCATTGAACCATAGAGTGAAGAGCCCTGTTCTCTTGGACATCATTGAGAACTAGGGGGAAACAACACATCTGGCTTGCAGTGAGTGAATGTGTGTGCAGGGCCATTATTAAATATAGCAGCAGGACCTTTGACCTCATGAGGTAATGGCAGGATGGTCGAATCATTGCCCGCCTCACCACGAGACTTGAGGAGCGCATCATGTACGTAATTAATGAGCTGAACAGCAGAAGATCAGCTGTGAAAACTGCCCCACTGCTCAGCAGGAATCATGCTGACTTGTCCACTGATCACCACACTTGGTCTCCAGAATGAAAAAATATCCTTTCACCATCTACCTCTACATTCATCACCTGCCTCCAATCTTCACCTATTTCTTTGCCATTCTCCTAACTGGCCACCCCACACTCCACGTTCTGTGTTGTGGTAATGTTACCATGCCTGAACGTATAACCTTACTGTAGTGCGCTGGTTATCTTACTAGATTTGAAATCCTGAAAATGTGGGTTCAAACTTCAGCACTGCGGTTTGAGAACAGAAATTTGAAAAATAAAAAGTTAGCGTCATTAGCTCATTGCAAAATTCCAGCTGGTTCTTTAGGGAAGGAAACCTGTAGCTCTAACTCAGTTTGGTCTGTAAATAACTCTAACCTTATTTCCCTTGTCTTTCCTAACACTAGTTGTTTGCAGAATTTATTCTGCAGGAGTCAAAATCCATGTAGGCAATATACTTTGAAAATGATGTATCTATATCTGAACTGAACAGTCACTTTACTTCACTTTAGTGCTGACAAGCTATCTCATTCTAAAGCAAAAACTGCTCAGGTATTGTGCCTAGGAGTTACTATATTGTCACAAAGCACTTGTGCTAACAGGTTTCTTGGAATCTTTGCTATGGACTGTGTAGGCATTGTGTACAATTGGCTTTGAAATCTTCAGGTGCCTGTGCCTTGTACAGAGACCTTATTTTGGTGGCTGGAGATGAATTTATGGGATTTACTGAAGCTTTGGGTGATATGAAAATGCTCTTCCTCTTGAGTAGATTGACTTCACCAAAAGTTTAACTGCTTTATTGTACATGGACCAAAATGGGTCTTGTGCATCATCTAGACTGATGATGCCTGTGAAGGAAAATGGCATGATGTGGAGATGCCGGCATTGGACTGGGGTAAACACAGTAAGAAGTCTCACAACACCAGGTTAAAGTCCAACCAGTTTATTTGATAGTAAACCCACAAGCTTTCGGAAATGCTGTTCCTTTGTCAGATGTGTGGAAAATTCCACACTTTGGTGTTGTGAGACTTCTTACCAAGGAAAATGGCAGCAGCTCTCCCATTCTAGCATCCTGAATGTGCTATTGAAAAATATCTTAACAAAGAAGGGAACAATACATGACTACAACTAAGCTCTTTAATGCTGTCATGACTGAAATGATGTAACCACAACTCTACAGTTATTATTGTTCGTCTAATGACACAAAAAAACCCTTAGTTGTCCTGCATGCTGCTCTCCTTCAACTACTTTTCCGAAGAATTAATGTGGAATGGTTTTAACCGTGTCTCATCAGACTATGCGTATGGTTATTGCAAAGGAACCAGACATTGCGTCTCCATGGGTTACCGACGTGAACAAATATTTGAGTGTTGTGTGGGCAGTTAACAACTACATCCTCATTCAAGGAGAAATGGGGAAAGGATGGTTGAAATGATGTGACTTCCACTTCATTAAATGTCTTGTCAGACAAGCAGGACAAAGCCTTGATCTAAATTAAATCCAAGTTGAAATGTCTATCCTTAGCAAGGTGTTAGAATAAAAGGAAGCTGGCACTCTTCGTGCGGAGAGCCCTTCAGTTAACAAGAGACTCAGTAGAGTCTCTAGGTTTGCAAGGTAATGAATTTAAAATGTAGTGAATAATATATTGAGTGCTGTTGGTAGTTTGGACATCTTTATTTGCATTCATTTCTATGTAAAGGGTAGTTAGGTGGGAAAATGGATAGAAATATACACTTCTGCAATAATTGAATTAAACTGTGGATTTGGCAAACTTCAATAGAAGCCATTGTTAGAGTTTTCTTTTACTAAATACTTTTTCCTGATTAAGCGGTGTTCCTCTTTGGCACATTGTTTACTTCTAACGTTTACTTTCTCAATATACCATGGAGTGATTTTACTGTATTAGTTTAGTAACATTTCCTTAAGTTGTAACTGCATTCTTTGATGTTTAGTACAATTACTTGCAGAAAGTCCTATTTTTTTTTAGAAAGTTGAACAAAATTTTAATTACATAAGTACTTAGAAAACTGTAACTGCCTTTTAGGTTATGATACAGTGAGAAACAAGTTTTCATATGTTGTCTAAACATTAGTGTTATAACCAGAGCTCTCCACCGAAAGGAGGATTCATTCAAGTTTTGTCCTTGAGGTTTTTCCAGATCAGAAACCTCAGAGTATATTATGAAGTCAGAGTAGACCCCAACCATTTGCTATTTTGGCTATGGTGATTCACTCCAAGTGCGATTCTACTGACAGACTAAGGAGCTTTTATCAAAACAGATTATATTTAACAACATAGTTTAACTTCAACAAGTGAATTAGCTTAACATTTACCAACTGAACAATATTTAAACATGACAAGATACAAAACATGGCAAGATATAATTCTTAACTGCTAGCATATCACTGAGTTTCAATTCAAGCAATATTCTGCTTAAAAACATAAACCTCCCTTTAAAATTAGTTAGCAAAACACAGACATATTTGCTTATCTCAGTTAATAGTTCTAGAGGCTTCAGTACACCTCTGGAGGGAGAGAGAGACACACAGTGAGAAACCTTTTCTGGCATTCTAAATGGTAACAGCTTGTATTTTAAAAATAAAACTGAAAGTGTTTCTTCCCTGCAAGCTTATTTTCTCCCATTAAGTACGTAACTGTGTTCTTGTCGGTCAACCTAATCAAACCTCTACACTGAAACCCCCAGGGAAGGCCCAAGTAAACACAAATACATTAAAACAAACACTTAAGGTCTAAAATGAATGTTTATCCTGTGTTCCCAGCTACTAATTTAAAGGTTTTGCTAGACAAATCAGCACTCTGCAAAACAGATCTGAATTCTAAACATACCCCTTAAAAGAAACATGATATATATATATTTATTAAAGGTACAATATCATTGCATCTGTTAATACAATTGATGTCAAGTTGATGAAACACCTTCAATGAATATGCTATGCTCTGTCAATTTCTTGCAAGATAAATTTACTGATAGGTATGGAACACTGTAGAATATAAAATCCAATTCCTGGCTTGTGTTGAGTTAAACTGATCTTGCCTATAATATCAATGAAGATGCTACATTTGATATCAGTGTCCCTGTGGGTGGCATTGCATAACTGGTATGTTGATAGCACATTCCTTCGGAATATAAATAATAGTAAACCTCTTTGGTCAGCATTTTTTTTAATGGGACATCGGCATCGCTGCCTAGGCTAGCACTTTTATTGCCCATCACTAATTGCCCATGAGAAGGTGTCAGCTGAGCTGCCTTTCTAACCATGTAGTCTGTGTGGTGTAGGCACATCCACTATCCTAAACTGATTCTTTATGAATGCAACTTATTGAGAAGAGTGGAAAAGAGTAACATTGATTGACAAACAATCAGTTCATTCGGATTGTATGGCAATTGAATTTGCTGTGATTTGCTGTTATAATGGAATCTAGGTGCCTTTGAGCAAGTCAGAAATTCCACCTATCACAAGGGCACTTTGCTGTCTCATCTAATTCTTTTGTGGTCAGGCTAACTTGCACTTTTGAGAGAGTCTCCTTGGCCTCCACCAGGAGATTAATTCTGGAAAGAAAGGGGCAAAGATTAGCTGCTGCAGATCTTGGAGATTTATGGCTGGCGACTTCTGTGGTGCTGTTCATTTTCTTAAATTGATCATTTTGAAGAAAAGAAATATTAAATTGAATGCCCTGCAATTTCATTGATTTTTGGGGCTTTTCCAATTTAAGTGGCTCCTCCATCACAAATTGGGTGGAATTTAATGTCTTTCTCTATGGAGGGAATCTTCCCACCATCACTCTGATTAAATCCATGAAGGGTAGGCCTGAGGATGGCCTGCTGCTCTGCCAACAATTGAGGCCTTTAAAGAGGTAATTAGTGGCCACCTAAGGACATCCTGAAGACACTGGTATTAACTAATGGTGGGTGAGGTGATTGCTATGAGGGGGGCCTGAAAAGCAAATCCCGTATGCTTGTGGGCTTCGGGGGGGTGGGGGGGGGGTGCGGGAGTGGTGCTGAGTGGTCCTCATTCAAGGGTTCAAGGATCTATGCCTGGTGGGGGAAGGGAGTGAGAGGGGGAGAGGAACATCTGGACCCTTCTGTCTCTGCAATGGGCACGATGCTTTTCTTGTGAATAATTAAGGAAAACTACCTATTGTAGGTTTCTCTCCAAATCCACACGCAGTTCTTTGAGGAGAGAGTAATCTGCCTTGGGGATATTTCCATGGACATTGTCAATGATGCTGATTGATTGATCCTCTATGCGCTGCTTATGGTCTGGAGATTCAATGTTTCATCCTTCATCCAGCTGATCCTGCCAAAATGTGAACATTGCGAAGTGAAGTATTTGGATTTAAACTTGTGTCTCAATTCAGAAGTGCTGCTTGAAATTGCAGTTGCTGAGCAGCAATTGCAGTCTTTTGGGAACCATTTTACATCCAAGTAGTAAGGCAGCTCACGAGATTGTGACCATTTGTGCGGACTAGGTATACTTGGTGTCATAACCTACGACCACAAGTTAAATATCCCATCTAGTCTATAATCAGGTATTAAATTCATCAGGAGCAAAGTCATCTTGCATTGACTAATGGCTGTTTCTTTGTGACAAAACTCTCAACAGTCATTAGAATGCAATCCAGTTTATCCTCCTTGTTATTGTACAGAAGTAGTTTGTTTTACTCTATGCAAAAGGATGTGTCAGCCCAAAAGCTTTCATGTCATCGGGCAGTATCAGGGAACAAAGTTACTGCGTATTATGAACGAGTGTGGGGGATAAAAGGTAACACTTTGGTGATTCTGTTGAAACAGTTCCTCCTCGTTTTGTGCAAAATCCACAGGAATTACTACATGGTGCGTGCAGGTTCTGCAAGATATGAAAGGCTGGGAATTGGGGAGTAGCAGTTTACACCAGCCTGTGAGGTGACTCGCTCTTGATAGGTTGTTGGGAGGAAGCCAATCCTTAGCAGCATCCTACTCTCTGGGTTTACAAGCTGTCAGTGCTGCGGAGTGTTGTGTCTTATGACATTTTGCCAAAGCTCTGTCATAAAATCTCGCAATCCAAAAAGGAAAGTGCCAATGGGAAATGTCAATCCTCCACCAAGGTTACAATCTGGCTCTGACATCACAGTTGATGTGCACCGACCTTGCCAGTAACTATTTAAAAATACAGTGGATGCTTTTCAGAAAAATGTTTTTCTAAAGAATCTGTTGTTGAGGGAGGTCTTTGATCTGGGTTTTTGATTAGAGCGAGAGCTGCAAATAAACAATGCATGTGTGAAACTTTGTGCTACAGCACAGAATATTATCGATTGGGTTGGCTTCAGTGGTTTATGGTGAAGGGACTTTTTTTTTTAAGTGTTCCAAATGTAATTTAATTTTCTCCTGTATGAATATGTAACCCACTCTGTGTGTGGAATCTCAGGTGGTAATTGGAGTCTTAGCAGTCTGTGGTAGATTGTCAGTGAACACGCTGAAGGAGGATGCCACCACCTGCATCTTCCCAAAGAGGTTGTTTCAGCTGGGTAACACTTAGAAAATTAGCTGAAATTACAATATCGCTTCCAGTTGTAAGGTTTAGATGAAGCCTGGTTTCTCATAAACATCACCTGAGTGCAATTAGTAATTTAGACTGTATATATGTAGACATTTACCAGCCAAAAATGATATGGAGTAGAAATTATTTTCTCTGGTGTTGTCATTAGAGTACCTGAAGTATATTTAGGTTCTCTCCCCAGTAGGCTGAGGAGGAGTTAAACTATTGTATTAATGTCTCAGTGACATTACAGAGAGGGGAATATGGAACTAGTTGTTAAGCATTTATTATGATAACACAGCTGACAGTGCTTTCTATACTTGTGTCTTGATTTGCTTAATTGTGTTTTGCTATTATAAAAGTGTTACCTCTTAATTCTCCCCCCTCCAGATATAGAAACTCACGCTAGGGTATAGTCACTAGGTGACAGTATACCCACATGGCCATCCTTGTGTGTGACTGTAATCACAATTTGTTGCTGACTGCTCAGCTACAGGAGCCAGCATAGCTGAGGCTGACCCTAACTTATTATTTCCAACTAGAGTCATTGAATAACATTCAAAATTGGTTGATGCTTTACAACTCCTTAACAGGCATGCTGAGATCAACTGCAATCATCTTAAAGCCACACTGACCCTTAATACAGAAAAGACCAGTGATTGAACCTGAGACTTTCCTGGTCTTTATGGCTCAAGCATCAAAATGCACTTACTCACCAAATCACTTGTGAGCCTGAAGAGCGTCCCTGGTCTTGGCCACTAAGGAGAGAAAAAGAATAGAAAGCTGTGCATTATTAATATCACCATGACATTGACATAATATTTTGGCATGGCAGATGATAAATATTTCCCCCATGCAGATTGCACTTTTCTTCAAAAGGACCTGAGATTAACTATTGTATATAAAGAAAAATATATGCTTCCGTACAAGATAACATTTATTTTTCTTTGAAACAGATATTTTTGTGGGATTGAATAATGCTGAAAATACCTTTGCTAGTAAAATTAATCATCCTATACACACCTCTTCGATATTTATCCTGAGTAACTTCTACACCGGTTAACATAAATTAGTTCAAACTTTATGATAGTTTGAACTACGATAAAACAAACTTAATTTAATAACTTAAAAATTCTATCCTGTGGCCTGAACTGCAAAATATGCCAGTTACTGGTATTTAAGAGCAGTTGCACTACTCATCTATTTTATATTTATGTGAACCAGAATCTCTGCAGCTTATGCATACACCCTTCGTGTGAGGCTCTGAAAATTGGCATTAGCAATTAACTAAGTGATATTTGCCATTGAAGCAGAGGCTGTTTTTGCTGATGTAACAAAAATTACTGGCTACAGTTTGTGCAAAGCAGGTGAAAACTCTTCCCATTTTTTATGTGGATGCACTCCATGGGAATAATAAAATCAATGTTGGCTCCAGTTCTCAAGCTACAAGCAGACCATTGCCCCTCAGAATACAGAATTCATCCCCTCTGTCAGATAAATTCTTGAGGCCTAACATAAACGACCCTTACTCCATAAAAGTCCATAAATTTAGCTCTGGAGCCATACTACAATAAGTATTTTCATATCACGCAGGCACTTTCCAATATATATGTATATGTCATATTATTATGTGGCAATAGACTTGCTTATGGTAGAAAAATTTCTGAATAACAAAAATGCAAAATTGTGAAGAATTGAATATCAGCCATGCTAATAATTCTCACTTTGTCAGGAAGGGCACTTCAAGTTTGGTGCAGCATATTATATACATGAAAAGTGCGATGAGCGATAGTTGGTCAGTTAAATGTCCTGATTTATAGACACCAGAAGTGGCTATTCCAGGAATGTTGATAGGTACATTGTCACTTTCAGCATTGTCTCGCAACTCAGGATTGTCCCATATCAGAATAATACTTTGGATGTACTACATTGTCAATGTTCTAGCTGTCAGATGTGAAACTGAAACTCCCATCATCTATCTGTTCAGGTGACCCTAAAATACTTCCTTGGACAACTTCAAAAAAACATCATAGTATATAGTACATATGGAGGTCATTCAGCCTATTTTGCTGGTAGAACTACCCAATCTATCCTGCTTCCCCCTGACCCCCCCCCCACCCCGACCCCTACATTTTTTTTCTTTCAAGTATCTGCCCAGTTCCCTTTTGAATAATACTATTGAATCTCATTCCACCAGCCTTTCAGACAATTATTCTAGATCACAACTAGCTGTGTAAAAGAAAAAGATCCTCTTGTTGCCCTGGTTCTTTTGCTAGTCGCCTTAATCTGTGTCGCCTGGTTATGCAATCCTGTTTGTTCTATAAACGGTTTCTCTTATGCATTCAATCAAGACCATTCTTAACTTTGAACACCTACATCAAATCTCCTCTTGACCTTCTCAGCTTCAAGGAAAGCACCGCCCCCATTCTCCAGTCTTTCCACAGAACTGAAGCCCCTTAACCCTGGAATCCTTCTGGCAAAAGAGCATTGAATTCTCCCAGTGTTCAGGTCAGCGTCCATCCTTCTAATAATACCACCAAAACATATTAGTTGGCCATGCATCTTACCATGATTTGTGGAACTTTGAACACAAATTGGATGCTCTGTGTTCCTACATTGCAACAGTGATTACTCGTCAACATTATTTCAGTGGCTTTGAAACATTTTAAGATATTACCAGTTTACAAGTTCTTTCTTGTTGATTGGTTAATGTTGCCATTGTTTGTGTAATATAGTGCTTGCAATATGCATAACATCATGCATAACTTATTGCTGTTCACCCAGCAGATTGGTCACTGTTCATGTACAAAGACAAGTTTCATTCAAAGGAACTGAGCGACCTAATTGTGCTTGCACTGGTCTTTCATTATTAGGGCCTTGGTTCAAATACAAGTCTATTGCATCTTTTTGTCTATCTGCAAGATGTAAGGGCTTGACAGGAAATGTATTTTGCCTGTCTAAATCAAATTCCCAGTGGGCCTGGTACCACAAATGGAAGTTTACTTCTTAATAGGTACAAAATTAGTAAACTCACTCAGGAGCTCAAGGATTTTCAATATGCTTGTGGCAAGATTGCATTTGATTCTTATTGGTAGAACAAAAGGAGTACACATGTTGGGCTGCACCATATCGGATCTGGGAATGCTTGTTGCTGAGACTGAGTGACAAAAGTTCCCCTCTTCAACCGAATACTCTTCACCTTGATAAGCAGAACAATTTACCCAGAAGAGATTTTTTGATGGGAGCGATAAGCATCTTTAAAGCAATTGGAGTATCATAATTTAACCTGTTCATTTATTTTAAATCAAGTTCATCATTGGAAGGTTAGAATAGTTACTTCCCTTGTGCTGGTTATAAACTAGCACCGACATTGTGGGGAAGCGGGGTGGGGGGAAACAAGAAGTTTTTTCTTGATTGAAATCTACAAGGGGATTCACTTTTAAATGGAAATTTATTTAGAGATTCTTTTCATTATCCATTCGTGGATGTGGGCCTTTCAGGCTTGGTCAATGTTTATTGCCCATCCCTAACTGCCCTTGAGGAGGTAAAGGTGATGGTTGTCTTTCACAAGCCCTTACTTCAATATTACAGTCTTCATCTTGAACATTTATAATTCTGTGAATCCAATCTTTTCAAACAATCAGTGATTCACAACAATTTGCAAAACATAAAATAAAAATGTGTGGCTAATGGTTCTGCTCATTTAGAGTATTTAAAGGAATATACTCTGTCTATCCCATCAAGGCCTGTTTGGAAATAAATAACTTGCTAAAAGCTTGAATTGGTCATGTGGGAATGTGAGTTTCCAACCAGAGAGTGACTTGGAGTTTAGCTCATGTACAGCCTGCAGCAGAATGTCACCCCTTGTGTTAAAATGCCTTGTTCCAAGAATACGAAGAAATCTTTTGTTCGAGTTGGAAGGAAGCAGCTGAGCATTGATTGACTTTCACGTGCCCTGCAGACCCCTGAATGAAATAACAAGACCTTTGCTTTTCCTTTTCCTCTTGCCTAATGCACTTGTTGGATATGATTGATTTTTGTCAGTTGAAATGAATAGGACAGTTAATAAGCCAAGACCGTCGAGGTATTTCCTCTTGAGGAGATGCAAGAATGATGCACTCTAATTGATTTTCACTTTAATTTAACACATGATGCATTCAATATAGGTTTAGTTATGCTGGAAAATAATTTTCTACTGTACAGCTTCAACAGAAGATGTGTGACAGGGATGGTTTCACTGAGCTGCAGACTGAAACAGATGCTCATTACTGCACTGTATCCATGCTATGTAACTCAGCCAATTGTAGCTGTATATGTTTTGCACTCTTTGATAGTTCATGCTCCCTCCTGAACAGCAATACTCAAAAGGTAATAATGGAGGACATGGAGCAGAACTGCTGGGGCCCAGGATGCTTTGCTGTGTGGCACTAGGTCATCTTTCATTCTCACTCATCCGATCTTTCTCTCTCATCTATATGTACGATGCATCTGCTCAGTCAAAAGCTGATACACTCTAGTTTTACACAAATCAATCCCTTTACAATTTAACAGGCACAGAGTTAAATCGGGAGAAAGAATGGCCCTAACATTGGCTGATTGGCAGCAGAGGGCACAGCCTGAATGTAATCACTCACTGAATATAATCCTATTCACTGAACTGAGTGATTTCTGCGGTTGGCCTTCTTGAGTCCTATACTTGACTAAAGTGATAGGTTAATGGTTGCATCTGGAGGGCACAGTTGTGCTTTAGTCACTTACAAGGGAAGCATTCTGTAATGAGAGGATAAGCTGCAGTGGATGAAGATGAGGCAAACTGCTCTACACCAAGCTTGGGACTGAGCCTCCTTCTCTGTGTGCACCAAAACAATCCCACAACCATCATTAATTTATTAGCTTCATAATGTTTTATGAACACCAACAGCATATAGGGCCATAAGATAAAAAAAGAGAATTCTAACAGAGACAGATTCCAAGGAGTCACAGGGCACTGATAAGGCAGCCACAGATGTGAGTCCTTTGTTCTTTGACAGTTTTCAGGTCAGGATCCTCAGCCCTGAAGCAGTTTTCCCTGTCAGTCCTTTGTCATGCTGCATGGCACTTTGCTAATGCACTTAATGAGCACCGTTTTGCAGGTGCTGACTTGCTTAGAAAGTATGACACTGTACAGCAAAGCTTAATCCATTTGTGTTTAATTTGAGGGATCTGTTATCACCTCCATCAACCAATGCAGGCTGCTTTTAAGAGTTTTTTTTTCTTTTTTTAAATGAAGGGCATAATCTTGTTAACCATGCCCCAGTCATTTTAATGTATTTTTAATGCATTTAGGAGATATTGCACTTTTGAAAATAGCAGCCAATAAATTCACATTTTCATTTCTGTGGCCTTTTTCGTTTACTGGGAGCTGTGAGGCAGTTGTGAGAAAAAGATTGCAGAGTTTAATGGAAGAGCCGTAAATTGTATTTTCTTGGGAAAGAGGTACTGCCTCTCGTAAGGTATAATGCTATTTAGTTCTGTGCCAGAAACAGGATTCTGTCTTCTCTCTGTGCCATGAAATATTGGCACAACTAAAGAGATCTGTGGGTTGCTGCCTCTTTTTGGTGGCTTGCTCTCACGAGAGTAGGGATGTGCTCGATTTAAGATGTGAGCTAGGTGGAATCATACAAGCTTCATTTGCGTCTGTTTAATTCCAGCTGATACTGTTTTATCACTGGTTCTTGTCGCTAAGATGGTGTAATTGCTGTTTGGCGTCATGCTCCAGACAACAAAGCTTCTTGATCTCATCCTCAAAATTTGAGCTTTTCATCAGGGAAAGAGAAAATGTAAGAAATGGATTACTAAATGCTTTGTGAAGAGCGAGAGAGATAGCAAGATCAATACTATATAAGGCCCCCTAGATCATTATTCCATATTGAAGTCAGCTGCATTATGTTTTGAAGGGATATAAACATACCTACATAGCTTAGCATTTTGATTTACCGGGATATGTCTGTAAAATTGAAATGTCAAAAGTCTTCCCCTGGGATTGGTGCCCAGATGGTTTCTAAAGATAACTTTGGGAACTGGCCTTGTGTAAAACTGATGAGCCAGAATAATATTGGAACCCTATGTCAGATTTTTGTTTTGTGCAGGATACTGGTACTAAGTTGGTGCTCCAGATTGCTTGAACAGTTGGTGTGTGGAAGAAAGGGGGCATTACAACATGGTGTCACTCTGCTAGAAGCTGACTTGCTATGTGAGCATGCTGGCACACAAACACATTCATTCACAATTGGAGGGTTTAATACACCAGCTCGGTCTCAGTCAAAAGCTTGCACTTGCAGCTAATGGGCAGTTATTGGTCCCAACACACAGTGCAGAGCGAAAGCACGTTCACATTTTCTAATTAGTTTTCATCTGATCCATATCTGCCAATTGCATTTGTTGAAACCATACTACCTTGCGAGAAAGCACAGTAACTTTGTCGGAGATTTTTTTGTGCACATCTGCCCCTCATTGTGCCTTTTCATTAATGCCCTAATGCTCTGGAGCATTTGATTTAGCTGTTTATTCACACATTTGTTGTCATAAAATGATCCATACACAGGGACACAGGAACCCTTTTCATTTGTTGATATCTTTTCTATTCTTTCTATGGGGCAAAAATGCAATTAGGTGTTTGTGGCCAATTTCCGCTGTGCATCATCAAAGAACAGTTGGCATCCCTGCATGTAGACTGTTGGGAGCTGATTATTTTCCTAATCAGTGTAGGCACAATCAAGGGAGACAATTAGCTGGGTTAAGCCTCCAAAGCTTCCTTCTGCGGTTGACAATGTCACTTGTACGACATTCTGAACCTACATCAATGATACTTCAAAATACCCAGTGGCCTTGATTCTCCTGTTAACTGCTCGGCCTGGATCCATTATATGTTTTCCATTTATTGACTGTTGGATGCTTTGAAAATGCATCACGTTGTCAAAAGTTTATTTTTTAACAAGGGGCAAGATGGGATTTTGCCTTTGCACGGGAAGCTTATTACAGACATTCCTTCATTTAAAAGTGAGACTTTGTAACTGGGATTCCTTGAAATTACCTGAGAGAATGTGTTACAGACAAGTACATTTTCCTGATTGTTACAGTGGAAGCTGGCAGTTTCTGCACAAGACAAAGTTGTATTTGCAGTCTGAGTTCTAAAATGTGTTGCAAATTCAGTGAAAAGGATGAACAGGCAAAGAACGTTGAAATGATTCAACCGGGTTTATTAAAGATAAAAATAACTTGTGTCAAGTTCTCCCTAGTTTACTGCTGCTTTGATTTCCATCATGCTAATTTGAACATGTACATGTCGTTTACTAACTATGTAGACCCGAAGCATGAACCTATAGATTTCAATTGACAAGTATTGATGGAGGTCCTTGATTTCAGCCTTGCCTAACTTGCTGGAAGTGAAGGCAAAATGAACTTTTAATTGGGAATGGATACGCTGTTTAAAATTCTACTCATGTCTATATTTTCCATCTCACTATCTGCTTCATGTTGTACTAAACTCGTGCTCATTGATACCAAACTGCTTTTACAGCAGAAATAATTGATTAGTTAGTGCTCTCTGATGTGAAACCATCCACTGGCACCTGTGCAAAATGAATAACAAGTGATATGAGCAAGAGGCGGTATTTTGTCCCATAGCCTCTGAACAAAAGTTGGCGAAATTAAAAGGAAATGATCTCCATCTGCACACCATATTGTGGAGAATATTGTGAAGGCCAAATTACGTTTGCTCATGGGAACTTGAGAATCATAATCATCTCAGCAAATTTCTGCTAATAATCCGACGTTTATCAGTGAGAGGAGGGATATGCAGCTGTGCTGTGTGGAGGTGAGTCTGCAGAGGACAGCAGGCCTAGAATGGCTTTGATTATTTTGGGCTCGGTGTTTAAGTCCCCAAACAGATGCAGGTGTTTTTTAATCCTGACAAGATGTTGCAGCAAGAGTTTCTAGCCTTGGAGACCGAGAAAACCTACAGCGAAAGATGGTACAATAATGTGTTAGGTAAACAGGTGTTAGCCTGAGATCATTTTTATATATAACAGACAATTTGGGGAGACCGGTATAGGAGGTTGTATGATGCATGGTTTTTTTTTGTCATTTGTTGTCTGTGCAGTTCCAGCGTTCTCTGTTTTTATTTCAAATTTCTAGTATTGGAGGCGAGTTTTCTTTTTATTTCATCATTATTGACTGTGTGTCTATAAACTGCTGAGTGCGACAGTACAAATTCCCAATGGATCACGTTAAGATGCTGAAAAAGTTGCAGCCTGTGCTTTAGGGACCCAGTGGAATGTGATCCTGTGGCTGGCATTAGTTGGTTCTGCCTCAGGCATGCGATGACATCCTTCAACGGATGCACTAGTGATGTCCCAGCTGCCAGCGAACTCATTATTCACGTACTGAGCATTTATGGAAAGGGACTAGGGATAGAAGAATGGGAGTAGTGACACAATAGCCAAACTAAACTGGGATGTGATTGATATGGAAATCCGGCAACAGATTCTATCCATAGCGGCAGAGATGCCTTGTAGCAATTGGTTGGTGATGTTTGGAGTGGCATTCCATTCATCTATCAAGTAGATACATCAGACTACGTTTTCAGCACAGCCTGAAAACAGTTCTGGTGGAATGGAGGACAACTCCAATTCTGTCCCATCACACATTACTGTGGCAAAATTAATCAATTCAAGCTCGAATGTATAAGACAGCTATCAAGTCAGAAGAATCCATAGGTCTTCATTAGCTTTCACGAATAATATTACATTGTCTGTTTTATGAAATATAACCTTGGTTTGACTCACTCATTCTGATATGTCATTTTATTACTTCAATAATTCATATGGTTGTCACGTATTTATTTGTAAAGTTGAACCACATTAAAGTCAAATTGTTTAATGAGAGTGAGTAAGCATTTGGTGCACCACTGGTTTGTGCTAAAGGGATCCAGGTGCGGTTTTGACCCCGCAAATGATTAGTTCCAAACGTCAGTGGGCCAGTCATTTGTATTCCTTCTAAATCTCAGATCAATAGAAATGGAAAAAAAAGGCCTATGATTGGGTTAAACCGCACCCCTGTCCTGACCCACCCTCAGTTGTGAAAAGGTATCTAAGAAGGAGACTAAGGACTGTGAAATAACTTTTTTAAAAAAAGAGAAATCTAAAACATCAGTCTTGCCATTACTTAATAGGCTGCAAATAGACACATTCCTGCTATTTTAGCTAGCTTGTTTAAAATACATGTGTTAACACCTCTGCTACAGCATTGGAAGAGGAGTTTCAGATGAATGTGTTAAATATTCATCATCTGATAGCCCAAGGCATACATTTTAGGCCAGGAGAATTTTGGAGGTTTTTTTTCCCTGGCTCTGCAATATTTTGTAAACTAGTTATAATTGGCTGCTGTGTACACTTTAAAATAAAAACAATATTGACTCACTGAGTTGTGGTACATAATGTTAACCTACTCTGAGTTGCTTGTCTGTACAGTGAGCTTTAATAAAAGATTAATACTTTCTGCACAGGACTTGCTTTTGTTGGAAGTAGTTATTCTGTTAGGGGCCCTTTAGAATTCATCAGTAACTGTACTCCTCACTGCCTGCGTGAACCACTGGTGACCTTTTGGGTCCAATGCTTTGAGCCTACAATGTGTTTACAAAAACCGGAATCAATAGTAATTATGGGGTCAGCACAAAACCTGTGGGAATACAAACATACGAATTAGAATAAGGCCACCCAGCCCCTCGAGCCTGTTCCGACATTCAAAAAGAGCATGGCTGATCTGATTGTAACCTGCACTTCACATTCTTGCCCATTCCTGATAACCTTTCACCCCCTTGTTAATCAAGAATCAATCCAGTTCAGCCTTAAGAATATTCAAAGACTCTGCTTCCACTGCCTTTTGAGGAAGAGAGTTCCAAAGACTTAGCTCCCTCTCACTGAAAAAAATTCTTCTCCTCCTCAGTTTTAAATGAGCGACCCCTCATTTTTAAACCATGACCCCTGTAGATTCTCCCACAAGAGGAAAGGTCACATAGCCCAAAGGAGGGAGATTGAATTAGCCAGGTCTTCTACATAGCTGATAAGCTCTTTTAAATATT
Organism: Carcharhinus amblyrhynchos; assembly: GCF_965287045.1. Taxonomy (NCBI): domain Eukaryota; kingdom Metazoa; phylum Chordata; class Chondrichthyes; order Carcharhiniformes; family Carcharhinidae; genus Carcharhinus; species Carcharhinus amblyrhynchos. The sequence goes on from NC_137328.1 coordinate 77,114,964, forward strand.
AGTAACATTTAGCTAAATTTTGACAAAATGGAGGTGTCTCCTCTAAAGTGATCCCATCATGCCTTCAACTTCCCCATCCTTTTCATCAAGATGGCTTTCACCCATATTCCCGTGACATAATTAACATTAGCATTTATTATAAAAAATGGATTATAGACTTTGGTCATAAATAGCATGAATAATGGGTGGGATTTTCCAGCTGCTGCTGGCAGGATCTCCTGGTCCTGCCGACGGCGATATCTCTTCACAGGTTCTCCAGGGTGTGAATAATAGGAAACCTTGTTGATAGGGGAGGTGGGAAATCCTGCCCAGTGAGTTTAAAACACAGAGTAATTCACGCTTGGATTTTGCTGACTGTCATGAATTTTCTCGCCAAGTTTCAATATCTGAATGTAACCTGCACTTCACATTCTTGCTCATGCCTGATAACCTTTCACCCCCTTGTTAGTCAAGAATCAATCTAGTTCAGCCTTAAGAATATTCAAAGACTCTGCGAGGGGAATTGCTTGATAGAGCAGACGCAGCACGGTTTCGTTAAGGGGAAGTCGTGTCTGACGAACTTATTGGAGTTCTATGAGGATGTGTCTAGGGCAGTGGATAGAGGAGAGCCGGTGGATGTGGTCGGTCTTGATTTTCAGAAGGCGTTTGACAAGGTACCTCACAAGAGGTTATTGCAGAAGGTAAGGGGGCATGGAGTTGGGGGTAGGGTGTTAGCGTGGATAGAGGATTGGTTGTCAAATAGGAGGCAGAGAGTCGGGGTCAATGGGTGCTATTCGGATTGGCGGTTGGTGACTAGTGGAGTGCCTCAGGGGTCGGTGCTGGGGCCTCAGCTATTTACCATTTAGATGATCTGGAGGAGGGAACCGAGTGTATGGTGTCGAAATTTGCTGATGACACCAAGATTGGTGGAACGGCAAATTGTGCGGAGGGTGTGGAGAGTCTGCAGAAGGATCGAGATAGGCTGGGCGAATGGGCCAGGAACTGGCAAATGGAATTTAATGTTGGCAAGTGTGAGGTGGTCCACTTTGGTAGGAATAATGGTAGGAAGGACTATTACTTATGTGGAGAAAAACTGCAGCAGGCGACGGTGCAGAGGGACCTTGGGGTCCTTGTGCATGAGTCGCAAAAACCCAGCTTGCAGGCGCAGCAGGTGGTCAGGAAGGCGAATGGGATGCTGGCCTTCATAGCGAGGGGAATGGAATATAAAAGTAGGGAGGTCTTGCTGCGGCTGTAAAGGGCATTGGTGAGGCCGCAGCTGGAGTACTGTGTGCAGTTTTGGGCGCCGTACTTACGCAAGGATATTTTGGCCTTGGAGGGAGCGCAGAGGAGGTTTACTAGGCTGATGCCGGAGTTGAGGGGGTTGAGCTATGAGGAGAGGCTGAATAAACTAGGCTTGTACTCGTTAGAGTTTAGAAGAATGAGGGGAGATCTCATTGAGACGTATAAGATGATGAATGGGATGGATAGGATAGAGGTGGAAAGACTCTTCCCGCTCAGAAAGGACAGTAGGACTATGGGGGGCACAGCCTCAAGATAAAGGGGGGGGGGGGGCGGTTTAGAACGGAGTTGAGGAAGAACTTCTTCACTCAAAGGGTGGTGAATCTCTGGAATTCTCTGCCTGTTGAAGTGGTGGAGGCTGCCTCGCTAAATATTTTTAAGACGCGGTTTGATGGGTTTCTGATAAGAGAGGGGATTAAGGGTTATGGGGAGAGGGCGGGAATGTGGAACTGAGCCACGACAGATCAGCCATGATCTTATTGAATGGCGGGGCAGGCTCGAAGGGCCAGATGGCCTACTCCTTCTCCTATTTCTTATGTTCTTATGTTCTTCCACTGCCTTTTGAGGAAGAGAGTTCTAAAGACTTATCTCCCTCTCATGGAAAAAAATTCTCCTCCTCCTTGGTTTTAAATGATATTATTATTTAGGATGTTATTACAGAATATTCAAATGCATTTGTTTTTTGTGCATTCCTGCTGCTACTGGCCCACAACCAGTGCTTTACAGTGCCTTTAATGGGCCTAATGGCCTCCCTTTGTGCAGTAAAGATCTCTGGCTTTAACATTAACGACTGAGAGCAAATTAACATTAAACCAAAAGGCCACACTGATCTTTTTTCCCCTCTGTAGCCTGTTTAACTATATGCTGGAGGTCCAGAGAACTGCAGGTGAGTCCTTGCTTCCTGCTACTGAGCCGATGTTGGATTCAACTTGTCATTGTCCTTGAATCCTAGGTGTTTATACTTTTCTGATTAGTCTTCCATGTGGGACCTTGTCAGAAAGTCTTGCTGAGACCCATGTGACACATTAATCACGCTACCCTCATTGACTCTCCTTGTTACTATACCTCTCAAAAAAATTCAATCAAGTTAGTCATAAATGACCATCCCTTAAGTCTGTGCTAATTGTCCTTGATTAGTCTATGTCTTTTTATATGATGGATAATGCGGTCCCTCAAAATATTTTCCAACAATCTCCCCAGCGCTGAAGTTACGCTAACTGCTCTGAAATTACTCAGTCTATCCCATCCTCCCTTTTTAAACCACAGCATAATTTCCCCACATCTCTGGCATCGCACCTGTAACCGAAGGTTTGGAAAACAATGACCATAGCCTCTGCTATTTGTTCTCTTGCTTTCTTAGTGGCCAAAGACGTATTTTATCCAGGCTTGACAATTTATCTACTTTCAGAAGTGTTAACCCCTTTAATTATGCTCATGCTATGCTTGTCCCACTCAATACTTAACACTCCTCCCCTTTTAAAAGTGTCTTGTCTCCCTCCTTTGTGAGGATAGACAGTAAGAATCCTGCCCATGCTATGCACTTCCATCTACACTTTACATTTTTGATGTCTAATAAACTCTACTCTTTTGTTAGTTATCCTCTTGCATTTTATGTATTTAGAAAGTTGTTGGATATTCCTTGATTTTACTGGCAATAGTTTTCATATTCTAACTTTGCTTTCCTAATTTTTCCTTTTTAATTTCACCTCTGTACTTTCTATTCCTGTAAACTTTTTGCAGTATTGAGTTCTCAGAATGTTTCCCTTTCCTTTTCTTATCCTACTTTGCTCTTTGACATCCAGTTTAGAAGTGTAACCTTTTCTCTTTGAGGGGTATATTTTGATCTGAACCCTCAATATTCCATCCTTGAATTTGCTTTTCTTTTTTAAGATTTATTCTTTTAATAGGATGTTGGCATTACTGGTGATCGTTGTCCATCTCTAATTGCCCCTGAATTGAGTGGCATGCTGGGCTATTTCAGAGGGCATTTGAGAGTCCACACTGCTGTGAGTCTGAAGTCACATGTGGGCAGACCAGGTTGAATGGTAGATTTCCTTCCCTAAAGAACATCAGCAGACCAGATGGGTTTTTACGATATTTAATACTTTCATGGTCACCATTCTGAGACTAGCTTTCAATTCCAGATTTATTAATTGAATTTGAATTGCACCAGCTGCCGTGGCAAAATGTGAACCCAGAACATTAGCATAGACTTCTGGAATACCACTCCAAAGACATTGCTACAACATCAACCTTTCTCCCTTCAAGTAGCTATTTCCAAGCCACTTCTACGAAATCACATTTCAGCCTAGTAAAATTGGGCTTTCCCCAACTGAGTACTTGATTCCTGGTCCATCTTTGTCTTTTTCTATAATTATGTTAAATTTAATTGAATTTATGATCACAATCACCAAAATACTCAATTCTGAGCTGTCCAAATGACTTGGTCATCTCAGTTTCACCTTGCATTTTAAAGATAGGTGTACAAACTAACCCACTTGTATAAGTAGTGATGAACATTTTGGCTACAAGTCAGCCTCAATTGACATATTTATTTAATTTGGTTACAACTCTTTCTTTAATTATTGTGTCTGCTACAATTGATCACCTCCGACTTTCTGTGCTTCAAACAACGTGAAGCTTTATTTGTTGCTGACACATGAGCAAAACACTTAAGCTGCCCTTGCTTGCCCTCACACTTCATCATCCTCAGAGCTGTGTGCACTTGCCATTTTCACCCAGGAAACCACATTCAGTAGTTGCTTTGGGAGGCATGGCTGAAATAAGATGATTACTTCTTAAACTGTGGGCCTTTAACTTGCAGCAAGAACTAAATACTAAGTAACAGCCAGTGATTAACACTTGGGAACATTTCCACTTGAAGGAAAGATGCAATGGAAAACTGATTTCTCTGAAATATTATTTGTTTCAGATTACATGAGCTTGTTGAATACAATTATTTTGTTAAGTTCATGATGCTATTTTAATATGTTGTTAGTCTTTTTTAAGTGCAGTTCATGCCTCCTTTCAGATGTCTGCTGCTCGTTTCTTTGAAGTTGACAGTAACAGTACAATCTCATCAACTTTTACAGATGCACCTGTAAAAGCATTCTTTTTGATTGTATCACAGCTTGATATGGCTCGTGCTCTGCCCAAGACCGCAAGAAATTACAAAAGGTTGTGAATGTAGCTCAATCCATCACGCAAACCAGCCTCCCATCCATTGACTGTGTCTACACTTCCCGCTGCCACAGCAAAGCGGCCAGCATAATTAAGGACCCCATGCATCCCAGACATTCTCTCTTTCACCTTCTTCTTTCGGGGAAAAAGATACAAAAGTCTGAAGTCACGAACCAACCAACTCAAGAACAGCTTCTTCCCTGCTGCTGTCAGACTGTTGAATGGACCTACCTTGCATTAAGTTGATCTTTCTCTACACCCTAGCTATGATTGTAACACTACATTCTGCAGTCTCTTGTTTCCTTTTCTATGAATAACATGTTTTGTCTGTATAGCTTGCAAGAAACAATACTTTTCACTGTATGTTAATACATGTGGCAATAATAAATCAAAAATCAAAATCAAATCATTTGGTTCACTGACAGTATCCATTACCCCAGCTGGTAGAGGTGATCTTTCTGACTTACATTTGATTGCCTTCACTCTGCCCAGCAAACTCTTATAATTCCAAGAAGAGCAAATTTTCCCAAAGAAGGTGGAAATTCAGTTTCAGTAAAAGGAAACTGTGGTCTAGTAGTAATGTCACTGCTTCCAAAATCCACCATGGCATCTAGTGGAATTTTAGACCATAAAAAACAAGAACAGGAGTAGGCCATTTGGTCCTGTGAACCTGCTCTGCCATTCAATAGGATATTGCCTAATCCAACATTCCTCACATCTACTTTCTTGCCCTTTACCCGTAACCTTTGATTCCCTTATTTTTCAAAAATCTATCTATCTCAGCCTTAAATATACACTACCTCCACAGCGCTCCATGGCAAGGAGTTCCAAAGCCACTCAACCTTTTGAGAGAAGAAATTCCTCCTTATCTCAGTCTTAAATTGACACCTGTTTATTCTGAGAGTATGCCCTCTGGCCCTAGGCTCTCCTGTAACTCATGGAATCCTGCAGTGCAGAAGGAGGCCATTCAGCCCATCAAGTTTGCACTGGCCACAATCCCACCCAGGCCCTATCTCCATAACCCCATGCATTTACCCTAGCTAGTCTTCATGATACTAAGGGGCAATTTAGCATGGCCAATCCACCTAACCTGCACATCTTTGGACTGTGGGAGGAAACCGGAGCACCTGGAGGAAACCCCACAGACATGGGGAGAATGTACAAACTACACACAGACAGTGACCCAAACCGGGAATTGAACCCATGTCCTTGAGGCAGCAGTGCCAACCGCTGTGCCACCATGCCACTATTTGTGAGGAAACATCCTCTCAGCATTTACGCTGTCAAGCCCCTTAAAAATCCTGCCCATTTCAATGAGATCACCTCTCATTTGTCTAAATTCTAATGATAGAGTCCCAAACTGTTTAACCTTTCCTCATAAGACAATCCATCCACACTGGGGATCATCCTTGTGAACATTCTCTGAACTGCCTTCACTGAAATAATATCTTTCCTTAAGTAAGGGGACCAAAACTGCTCACAGTACTCCAGATGTGGTCTCACCAGTGCCTTGTACAGTTGCAGCAAGACTTCCCAAATGTAATATTCCAACCATCTTGAAACATGGCCAACATTCCATTAGCTTTCCTGATTACCTGCTGCACCTGTGTGCTAGCTTTCTGTGTTTTGTGTATCTTTACCCCCCACCAGCCCCTTTTAAATTACAGCTTTTTGCAGTTTTTCTCCACTCAAATAATACTGTTCTTTTGTTCTCCCTTCAAAAATGGACGACATCATGTTTTCTCACATCATAATCCTTTTTGCCTGCATAACCTATCAATATTTCTTTGTAAACTGTTTGTATCCCTCTCGCAACTTGCCTTTCCACCTACTTTTGTATCATCTGCAAATTTGGCTACCGTACGTTCACTTCCTTCCTCATAAGTCATTAATATATATTGGAAACAGTTGTGGTTTAAATTTAAATTCAGTTAATATAAAATCTGGAATATAAAGATAGTCTCGGTAATGGTGATCATGACAGCTATCATCAATTATTGTAAAAACTCATTTGGATCACTAATATCCTGTAAGGAAGGAAATCTGCTGTCCTTGCTTGGTCTGACATATAAGTGACTCCAGACCCACAGCAACATGGTTAACTCTTAACTGCCCTCTGCAATGGCCAATGAAGCCATTCAGTTACAAAGGGAAATTAGAGTTGGGCCACAAATGCGGGCTTGTCAGTGAAGCCCAAATCCCATGAAAGAATAGGGAAAAAGAAGGATATTTACTTTATTTTCAAATAAATGTACTGTGCCTATCTGTCAATCTTACACACCCAAGCCTCATGTGCTTTTTGTTAGCAGAATTCAGCGCTGGTCTCATGACTTCCTCCTTTGCTCCATCTTATCCTAAATTAAAGACACATTTCCAAGCATAACAACCTTATAAAACCTTGCATTTGTGACAATTTGTATTTCCTATGTGTTGCTATTTGAAATTTGCATACACTAAGATTTGAGTAATCACTACACAAACCTTATTAGTGCTGGCCTTCAGCAAGAAATGTCTTTGTAATAGGAACCAGTGATTGAAATATCGCTCAGAAAGCCCATCAAGTGGCTGGTGTCGGAAATGGAAAATTGGTCACACTATTGGATGAGGAATGTTCTTCAAAGATTGGGCCTGGCTACAGATTCTAAAGTGGAAAATATTGCATTCCCCAGCATGCTTTATTAGAATTTCTAAGGAAATTCAAAACAATATATTTAAGAGTGCACTTGAAGAAGTAAGATTTTCAAAACTAGTATGGTGAAGCTCTGTTCTTTTATTATTCAGTGAGTTGGTTATATTTGGATTTGGGGTTGGTTAGCTCAATTGGTTGGATGTCTGGTTTATGATGCAGAGTGATGCCAACAGCACAAGTTCAATTCCTGTACCGGCTGAGGTTATCCATGATCTTCTCAATCTTTCTTCTTGCCCCTGGTGCGGTTACCCTCAGGTTAAATCACCACCAATCAGCTCTCATTCTCTCTCAAAAAGGGGGAGAGCAACCTATGCTCCTCTAGGACTTTGGTAACTTTTGGATATTTTGCTTATAACAGAACAAAATGATGTGAAAAGGAATATAAAACAAGAAAATTGTAGATGTAAATGGTCTAATGCAGTTAGGAGAAACTGCAAGTTGTAGAAATGGTTCACAGTTGGTGTGACGGAATTAGAAGGGTACATTATTAGGTCACATTGTGCTGATTGTGTCCTGACTGGGTGAGTGGGGTTGGCTGAAGCAATTTGCAGTTGAGTCGTCACTTTGCTTATTATGTTAACCTGATGTCTCATCCAAGTGCTAGTGGCTCCAAAAGTGTAACACTTCCTCAATACTTCACTTGAGTGTTAGCCAAGTCTCAGGATCAGAACTTAATCCAAAATTTCTGCTACTGACTGAGGCAAGGCTGACACCGAGGAAAAGAATTACTACTGGATTTTTTTATTCATTTGTGAGATATGGGTGTCGCTCGCTGGCTAGCATTTGTTGCCTATCCCTTGATGGTCAAGGGCAGTTAAGAGTCAACCACATTGCTGTGACACTGGAGTACAGGTGACATATTTCCTTCCCTAAAGGACATTAGTGAACTAGATAGGTTATTCCAGCAATCAACAATGGTTTCATGGTCATCAGTAAATTCTTGATTCCAGATATGTTTTATTGAATTCAAGACCCACCATCTTCCATGGGGGGATTCAAACCTGGGCCCCCAGAATATCAGCTAAGTTTCTGGATTAATAGTCTAGTGATAATGCCACCAGGCCATCGCCTCCCCATATTTGAGGTCAGTGATTTGAAAATACTACAGGGCTGTTATACAGTCGGTATATTTTACGTAAAATGTTGATTCAATTCTTGGTTTATTTTTGTGCTGATGGTTAGCCTGCTCCATGTCAACACTGCCCAAAGATATGAACACCAAAAAGTGAACAAAAGACTGGCATTTCAGATAGCACCTTATCTCACATCTCTCACAAGTGTCCTGAAGCATTTAATTTGCAATGAATTATCTTGAAATGCAACAACTGTTGGTATGTGGTCAAACAGCAGTTATTTTCTGGATAACGATCCACTAAACAACAATGGGATGAGTGAACAGTTAATCTTTCTTGTGATGTTATCAGTGCCATATTATAAAAATTAATGATTTGTTAGCCACTGGTAATAGCTGTTGCCAGAGTAGTAACCAGGTTGCTTGGAATGTGTAAGAACAGCAACTTGCATTTTTATAACATCAAAAGCTATTAAATAGGCCTAAGGAACTTTACAAAGGCAAACAAATGCTGAACAGTAATAGCAGATTAGAAGAGATGAATGGTCGAAGAGAAAGCTTTGAAGGTGCAGAAAGGAGGGATTTTGAGATGGGGTTTTGTAGGTGAACACATATTGGTTTGGATGAGTGAATGTGGACTTGACTCTGTAAGACAATGGGCAGAATTCTCCCACTGCCCTGGTGGCAGCCTAAATAGCGAGGAGGGAGGGGCAGTGAGAATTCCTCAGGAGTCCAGAAATAGGTTTCGTGTTGGTGAGATGGGGCGATCTTCTACTGCTGCCTGCCCCGGTGGCTTGGGAAACACACTGGAGACCAGTGTGAAACTGAAACCGCTAATGCGATGCAGATGAATGCTGGACTGAAATCTCTCTCCTTCCCCACTCCTGAGTTTCTGCAATGCCTGCGGGAAAGCGAGCCAGTCCGGAACAATGTGGCATGCAGAAGTCGGGACTTACCTGAACAATGCCTGGAGCTGCTTCTGGAGTTTGGGATGGAGGCCAACAACAAATTTAGATCTTGGAATCTCACAGCAGTGGATGGGAGAGCATCTATAGGTGAATTTTCCAGATTTAGCTTTATTAAGGAGGTCTATCTTCCAGCCTCAGTGTTTCTGAAGAGCCATCTTTTTTCCTCAATGGTGGATCAGTGAGGAAATAACCTTTTCATTGTGCATCCATGTATGATGGTGGGAATCATGCTGTCTCCGCCATGGCACGTGGCATAAAACCCCGGTGCATAATTAATGACATCAGGGCTGGGAGACAAGGCACTGATTCCAGCTGGTCTCCAAAGCACAAAACATTCCCACGGGACTTAGTCTAAGATGGGAGAGTTCTGCCCAATGAGTGGGGATGGAAAAGTATAAATCAGATGAAGCATTTTGAATTTGGTATAGAATTGTTTTATACAAAACTAGGATTCAACATCACAAAGTGAATTTAGCACATTGTGCAAATGTCATGGAGACAGAAGCTATATAAATTCAAATCTGTCTTCTGTGCATTTGAAATTGGGAAAATCTGCAGTTTCAAGTAGTTAGCACACAACATTAGTGTGAAATTTAATTGGCTGACTAGTCAATCAAAGCCCTTTCTCAGTTAAGTGTCATAACTAAAGCAGTAACCTTGAGACTGATGAACTCCATTTGGTCTGAGGCCAGTTTTATTCAGCTGTGTAATTGTAATGGCAGTGGTCCATTCAGAGTTAGCATTCCAAGCAATCTTAAGCAAATTTTGTTACAGGAGAACGGGTGAAAAGGTAGATTACAAATAACAAACCTCCCTATGTTACAATGAAGAAGCGTCTGACTGCACTAGCAGCACCTACCAATTTCAGAACAAGTTTATTTCACAGCCTTGCTTTCCCATGTCACTGCAGTTTCCATTGAACATCTGTGGCATAAAAAATACCCACAATTAGCATAATTTAATAACAAGCTTGGCATCTGTCTTCAGTTTTTAATTAATCCCATAAATTATAATTCAAAAGAGGGTTCAACATCATTGGTAAAATTTCACTTTATAAATGGGCAGTATTTCCAGCAGAAACCGAAAAAGATAGGTACCAGTGATACTGCCAATGTCCTATATGGCGTTTTTAAGTACTGGTATCTTGCCAGCAGCTTATTAAAGCTCGTTAAAGTCTCCTGTGGCTATTCCCCTTTCAAACAGATACACCATTTTGGGTACTGTTGAAGGGAGTAGTCTCTCAGAGGGAATATACCTACAGCAACCAGGCCTATGACATCAGACCTGGTTCTGCTGTGAGCAGGGTCAGGCAAAGAGCAAGTGAATAGTAGTAATAGAGGACTTGTTAGTTAAAGGTACAGACAGGCGTTTCATGGCTGCGATCAAGACTCCAGACTGGTGTGTTGCCTCCCTGGTGCCAGGGTCAAAGATGTCCCTGAGTGGTTAAAGGACATTCTTAAGGGGAAGGGTGAGCATCCCAAAGTCGTTGTACTCATTGGTACCAACGACATAGATGGGAAAAGGGATGAGGTCCTGAAGTGTGACTATAGAGAGTTAGGCAGAGGTGAAAGTGCAGGACCTCGAGGTAGTAATTTCTGGACTGTTGCTGATGCCATGTGCTAGCGAGAGTAGGTATAGGAAGATTAAGCAGGTGGATGCGTGGCTTGAGACCTGGGGCAGGGATTTAAATTTGTGAATCATTGGGATCTCTTCTGGGGCAGGGGTGACCTGTTGAAGAGGGATGGATTGCACCAGAACTAGAGAGGGACTAATATCTTGATGGCAAGATTTGCTAGAGCCATTCGGGAGGGTTTAAACTAGTTTGACAGCGGGTGGGACCCAAAGCAGTAGGGAGACAGAAGAGAAGGTTGAGGACAGCACGGAATTAAAGAGAGCACGTTAAATAGTAAAGGCAGTGTCAGTAATCCTAGTACTAGACAAGTTAGGTAAGGGAAGTTTAGATTAAACTGCACTAATTTCAGTGCAAGAGGCCTGACGGGCATGGATGAGTATATGGGACTGGGATATTTAGCAATTACTGAAACATGGCCAAGGGACGGGCAGAACAGCAACTCGATAGTCTAGTACAGATGCTATAGAAAAGATGGAACAGGCGGCAAGAGAAGAATCACATTTTTGTTTCAGGAGAACGTCAGTGCAGTACAGAGGGGATATTTCTGAGGATTCGCCCACTGACTCTATATGGGTAGAAATGAAAATTAAGAAAGGGGAGATGACTTTGATAGGATTGTACTACAGGCCCCAAATAATCAGCGGGAAATTGAGAAACAAATATGTAAGGAGATTACTGATGACGCCAAGAAAATTGGGGTGGTAAATGTAGGAGACTTTAATTTTCCCAACCATAGCGTTACGGGCTTGAATGGAGAGAAGTTTGTTGAATGTATTCAGGAGGAATTTCTCATTCAGTATGTGGATGGCCCGACCGTTGAGGGGGCAAAACTTGACCTCGACTTGGGGAAATAAGGAAAGGCAGGTGACAGAAGTTAGTGACGGATGATGTTGGGGCCAGTGACCATAATGCAGTTAGTTTTATGATAGCTGTGCAAAATGATAGGTCTGGCCCAAAAGTTAAAATTCTAAATTGGGGCAAGGCCAATTTTGTTGGTATCCAACAGGAACTTTCATAAGTTGATAGGGAGAGTCTGTTGGCAAAGGGACATCTGGTAAGTGGGAAACTGTCAAAATTGTGTTAACCAGTGTTCAGAGCAAGCACCTTCCTTTTAGAATGAAGGGCAAGGCTGGTCGAAATAGGGAACCCTGGATGACTGGGGATATTGAGGCTCTGGTCAAAAAGAAGAAGGAGGCATATGACATGCATAGGCAGCTGGGATCAAGTAGAGGGTATAGAGGATGTCAAAGAGTTGAGAGAGAAATCAGGAGGGCAAAAAAGGGACACAAGATTGTTTTGGCAGATAAGGCAAAAGAGAATCCAAAGAGTTTCTATAAATATATAAAAGGCAAAAGAGTAACCAGGGACAGAATAGGGCCTCTTAAGAATCAACAAGGTCATGTATGTACAGATCCATAAGAGATGGGTGGGATCTTAAATTAATGTTTCTCATCAGTATTTATTATTGAGAAAGGCATGGATGTTAGGGAACTTGGGGAAATAAATAGTGATATCTTGAAGAGTGTACATGTTACAGTGAAGGAAGGTGCTGGTCGTCTTAAAGCACATCAAGGTAGGTAAATCCCCAGGACCTGATAAAATTTTCAAGTTTGCTGATGACACCACCATAGTGGGTCGGATCTCAAACAATGACGAGACAAGGTATAGGAGTGAGATAGAGAATCTGGTGAACTGGTGAGGTGACAATAATCTCTCCCTCAATGTCAACAAAATGAAGGAGATTGTCATCGACTTCAGAAAGCATAGAGGATAACATGCCCCTCTCTACATCAACAGGGATGAAGTAAAAAGAGTTGAGAGCTTCAAGTTTTTTGGTGTCCAGATCCTTATCAACCTGCCCTGGCCCTTCATGCCACTGTAGTTAAGAAAGCCAACCAATTCCCCTACTTTCTCAGAAGACTAATGAAATTTGGCACGTCAACTACGCCTCCACCAATCTTTACAGATGCGCCAAAGAAGGCATTCTTTCAGGTTGTATCACAGCTTAATATGGCTCCTGCTCTGCCCAAGACCACAAGAAACTACAAAAGATTGTGAATGTAGCCCAATCCATCATGCAACCAGCCTCCTATCCAGTGACTCTGTCTACACTTCCTGCTGCCTTGGCAAAGCAGCCAGCATAATGAAGGACCCCACGCACCCAGACATTCTCTCTTCCATTGGGAATAAGAAACACAAGTCTGAGGTCAACCGACTCAAGAACCGCTTCTTCCCTGCTGCCATCAGACTTTTTAATAGACCTACTTTGCATTACATTGATCTTTGTCTACACCTTTGCTATGACTGTAATACTATGTTCTGCACTGTCTCATTCTCTTTCAATGGTATGCCCTGTCTGTATAGTATGCAAGAAACAATAGTTTTCACTTTGTGCTAATACATCTGACAAAAATAAATCAAATCAAATCCCAGCACGTTGTAGGAGGCCAGGAAAGAAATTGCATGTTACTTAGCAGAGATATTTGAATCATTGACAGCCACAGCTGAGGTGCCTGAAAGTTGGAGGGTGACAAATGTTGTGCCTTTGTTTAAGAAGGGCTGCGTGCAAAAGCCTGGGAACAACAGGGCAGTGAGCCTAATGTCTGTAGTGGGTAAGTTGTTAGGTATTCTGAGAGACAGGATCTACAGCATTTAGAGAGGCAAGTACTGAGTAGGAACAGTCAGCTTGGTTTGTCACTGGAAGATTGTGTCTCACGAATTTGATTGAGTTTTTTAAAGAAGTAAACAAGAAGGTAGGTGCGGGCAGTGCAGTCAACATTGTCGACATAGACTTTAGCAAGGCCTTTGACAAGATACCGCTTGGGAGCATACTGTCTTTCCAATAGTAAAGGAGTCTAAAATAGAGGACATAGGTTTAAGGTGAGAGGGGAGAGATACAAAAGGGTCCAGAGGGGCAATTTTTTCACACAGAGGGCAGTGTGTCAGGGACGAGCTGTCAGAGGTAGTAGTCGAGACAGTTACAATTCTGTCTTTTAAAAAGCATTTAAACAATTGCATGGGTAAAATTAGTATGGAGGGGTAAGGGCCAAACGTGAGCAATTGGGACTCGCTCAATGGTAAAAATTGGGCGGCATGGACAAGTTGGGCCGAAGGGCCTGTTTCCATGTTGTAAACCTCTTTGATTGTGTAATTGTCTTTTTACTATAAAAGCAAAATACGGCAGATGCTGGCAATTTGGAATAAGAACAATAAATGCTGGAAAAGTTCAGCAAGTCTGGCAGCATCTGTGGAAATATAGAGTTAACATTCTAAGTTTGTATGACTTCTTCAGAACACTGAATCTTTTATCATTTGCACCAACTAGAGAAAACAAAAATAGTATTTTGGCAAAATAATGTTGGCTAACAAATGCTAGCTATGAAATGCTGTCTCAAGTAAAATGTTTATCCGAAAACAAAAACAGATTTTTTCCATTCTTTGATTGCACCCTGGCAATCGTTTGCATCATTTCAAATAAAAATGCTTTCTATTGACCCTGGGCCATGGTAGAAGTGGGATTGGTACTTTTCACTTCAATCCCTGTTTGCTCCCAAGAGGAAATCGAGGTTCCCATTGTCCAAAGGTTCTTTCATTAAGGTGTATTTGTGGACTGTGAATAGCTTCAGGCTTGGCTTCCCATTCTTGATAGTTTATTGAAGTTCTGAGCAGGGATTTCCCAGCCCTATGGTGGCGGATGAGCTGGGGCCAGGAAAATAAGTGGGAGTGATGGCACTGGATGAAGAGAGATTTCCTGCAAAGGGAAGCAGGAAGTGGGCAGTCAATTCAAATATTTATCAACTCTATTAGGGTCAATTCTTTGGACCTGTGGTATTGCCAGTGATGAAGTGATAGACTGGAGGCTTGCTGGGCCAAAGAGGGGGCTGTAGCCTGGGAAATCGCTCCCTTGGCCATAATGAGCCATCTGGAGGGATCAGCCTACTTGCCTCCTCTGAATTTTAATTTAAGACTTGCTTCAATCACAGATCTGCCTCAGCAATGCCCATCTCCCTGGTGGGGTTGCCAAGGATTGGGAGCTGCCAGCCTTAATTGGCACCAGAATGCCACCTCTGGGGAATGTACTGAGCTGGTTCTGCTGGCAGCAAGCATGGACCCCCATTTGGTACTGATGATGGAGTTTCAAAGCCTGGCCCTATTCTTCAAATTAACACCTCTGCAGTATGACAGTTGGAAAGGTACAAGGGTTATCTGTTGTCCAAACCTTCGTCAAAGTCAGTGGAAGGAGTGAGATGGGAAATTCATTACTTCAGTTTAGTATCAAAGAACTCTTTTTGTATTCTTTATACAGACTTTTTGCTTTGTTCCATTGAATATGAGTGTGGGATGTGAATCCACCCCATGGCTATAATACAGCAATATATCTAACTTTTAGCATTTGGATATATGCATGCAGAACTTTTGATTTTCAAGGCACTGCATTTCAGATCTGAAGAGATTAGGGTTTGAGAGCAGAAGTGTTTTCCCTGGCTTAGAAAATGAAGTGGTGCTACTGCTAGGACCTTCACACTAATGTAGTGTTCTGCTCCTATGAAAGAATACTGAACAGATCACTTGCACTATATATGACAGATATGAATTGTGGTCACAATGCTAACACGGACTTCCTCCTTTTCAGCATGTCTCGAAGCAGCTGTGTATGCCTGCGTGCTTGGTCAGCAAACTCAATTTGTGGTTTTGATCTGAGCACAGAGCAGCTCTTTCAGCACTGGTTTCATTACAGAAAGTCAATGTTTTCACTGAATGGTAGGCCAACTTGCTATGCTGATTATCTGACACTCAGGTAAACCCTTCTGAATAATTGTGCCTACCAAGGCCACTCAAACAGATCTATTAGGATTTAAACATATCTGCCAAGTCTCACTTGTATGGATTGAATCTCACTAATTTTAGCTGAGAAATGTCACCTTTTCTGAAGTATCTCACTTATAAAAATAAATACAACTCCATGCGTTTAAATGGGTTGTGATCAGTCTCGCTCTTTTTTACATCAATCTCACTTTTAACAGTTCCCTGCTCTTGACAGCTGTACCCAAGAAGTTTTTTTTTCCCCATCCTGAGCTGGGGAGAATCATAAAGCACTGCCTGTATTCTGGTTCCATCTCATTTCACTTAATTATTTTTTTTTCGGGATAGAACAAACCCAGACAGTGTATTGAAAAATAAATTACAGAATGACAGAAGAAGCTTCCTTTCCTGGTGTTAAAATTGATTTTTAAGGACAGTGAGTCTGATGTTTAAGAGGAGATGATTTGCTGTTTCAGCGAGATATCTAGACTTTGGCTCTTGAATAGGAAACAGTTATCTCAGGTTTGTTAATCAAATTCCACCATTTAGCTTACATCCTGGTACTCAATGTCTGTGCTTTATCAGAGAATATTTGTAGATAGGACTCAAGTATGTGTGTATTGTAGCTGGAAGGTAGCACTTGATAAAAAAGATGCTCACAAAAGTCTTCCACCTTTTGAAACTAGATCTGCAAACCTCAGAGCAGTTATGAATTAACTGCAAGATGTCTGGGTGATGTGCCTGCCACAGTTGAATAGCTGGCAGTGAATGCAGGATGTGAGTGTGAGCTTTTCAGAAATAAGAATGTGATGAATGTGAAGGTTATGTGTGCTTGATATGAGTTGTGCATGATAGAGACTGTTGGCAGGCTAGTGAAGTGGTGATAGTGATTCTGAAACAGTATTTGAAGCTAGTCATCCATTTCTAAAGGATGTGGCATGTGACCATTCAGTCACCGATCTTGATCAGTCACATGAGGCCATTGAACCTTTTTCAGCATTGCATCCAGATCCTCAAATTCTTGATATTTACCACATCAGCTATCTGCACCCACTGCCCTGTGGGAGTCTCCTGACTGGCTGAGGGAAGAAAAGCGCCCTCCTCCTGTCCACCTCCTGCATCGTTGGCTCCAGTACTCATCGGGGAACCTTGGACCGTGCTGTCTGGTGCTCTCCTCTCTCCGCTCATAAACACTTCTTGAACAACTTCCAGCACCTGCACCTGCCATAACCAAAATGCTACTTTCCTTTAAGAGATTTTAATTGATGCTAGCCGCACATGAATTTGGGTCCCACGCTGAGACAAGCAGCAGTGCATTAAGCATTGGATTACAAGCCACTCTCATTTAAACTAGAAAGCAGCACAAAGTTTGCATGTTGCCTGCATCACTGTGAATAGATCTGGCTTACTTGTGTATCACGATCCCTGCATCTGATTACCGACCTTATCCAATTTTCCCTCCTTGATTGTCTTGTAAACAAAATCAGGAAATGCGTCTAGATAATTAGAATTTAAAACATCATTAAGATTATTACAATGTATTTATACTTACAGCTGCATTTTTAATTAATCCTGTTGATTGTGAAAATAATACACTCCAGTGTGATTTGAAATTTGAGTGTAAAAACATTTTGACTGGAAGTATTTTTATTTTGTCTTCTGCAGTAATTAGGTGTGTTTGGGCACACTGTTACCATGCCACTCTGGAATTTGAGAGGTGTGTTTATACGTACAGAAATATGATTTCATTTTTTTATGAAGTTCCAATCCAAATTTTAGGAACGAAGAAAATTTGGGACTGTCATCACCCCTACCCGCAATCTCTGCACAACCCTTCTCAAAGCCAGATCTTCTAGACTAATAACATTCAAAGGCATTAGGACAATTACTGGGTATAAATTATACCATATCAATGGTCACCTATACAAACTTACGGAGGTGGCTGATTAAAAGACAGCATGAAGTTTGCTGTCCAATTAGGGATGTCCGAAGACCTAATACGTTCACAGTAAAGGATCCTTTAGGTAAGAGTAATCACAACATGATGGAATTTCACCTTCTAATTGGAAGTGAGAAATTTGGGGCCAGAACTAATGATTCCCCTCCCTGCGTGTGCACTCTGTTCCCCCTCCCTGTGCACGCACTCTCTTCCCCCGCCGCACTGGTGTGCACACTCTTTCCCCCCCCTCCCCGCGCGCCCTCTCTCTGCCCCTCCCCGCGCGCCCTCTCTCTGCCCCTCCCCGCGCGCCCTCTCTTTGCCCCTCCCCGCGCGCCCTCTCTTTGCCCCTCCCCGCGCGCCCTCTCTTTGCCCCTCCCCGCGCGCCCTCTCTTTGCCCCTCCCCGCGCGCCCTCTCTTTGCCCCTCCCCGCGCGCCCTCTCTTTGCCCCTCCCCGCGCGCCCTCTCTTTGCCCCTCCCCGCGCGCCCTCTCTTTGCCCCTCCCCGCGCGCCCTCTCTTTGCCCCTCCCCGCGCGCCCTCTCTTTGCCCCTCCCCGCGCGCCCTCTCTTTGCCCCTCCCCGCGCGCCCTCTCTTTGCCCCTCCCCGCGCGCCCTCTCTTTGCCCCTCCCCGCGCGCCCTCTCTTTGCCCCTCCCCGCGCGCCCTCTCTTTGCCCCTCCCCGCGCGCCCTCTCTTTGCCCCTCCCCGCGCGCCCTCTCTTTGCCCCTCCCCGCGCGCCCTCTCTTTGCCCCTCCCCGCGCGCCCTCTCTTTGCCCCTCCCCGCGCGCCCTCTCTTTGCCCCTCCCCGCGCGCCCTCTCTTTGCCCCTCCCCGCGCGCCCTCTCTTTGCCCCTCCCCGCGCGCCCTCTCTTTGCCCCTCCCCGCGCGCCCTCTCTTTGCCCCTCCCCGCGCGCCCTCTCTTTGCCCCTCCCCGCGCGCCCTCTCTTTGCCCCTCCCCGCGCGCCCTCTCTTTGCCCCTCCCCGCGCGCCCTCTCTTTGCCCCTCCCCGCGCGCCCTCTCTTTGCCCCTCCCCGCGCGCCCTCTCTTTGCCCCTCCCCGCGCGCCCTCTCTTTGCCCCTCCCCGCGCGCCCTCTCTTTGCCCCTCCCCGCGCGCCCTCTCTTTGCCCCTCCCCGCGCGCCCTCTCTTTGCCCCTCCCCGCGCGCCCTCTCTTTGCCCCTCCCCGCGCGCCCTCTCTTTGCCCCTCCCCGCGCGCCCTCTCTTTGCCCCTCCTCTCGCGCTCCTCTCTTTGCCCCTCTCTCTCTCTCTCTCATCCCTCTCTCTCTCTCTCTCATCCCCTCTCTCTCTCTCTCATCCCCTCTCTCTCTCTCCTCATCCCCTCTCTCTCTCTCTCTCATCCCCTCTCTCTCTCTCTCTCATCCCCTCTCTCTCTCTCTCTCTCTCATCCCCTCTCTCTCTCTCTCTCTCATCCCCTCTCTCTCTCTCTCTCTCATCCTCCTCTCTCTCTCTCCCTCTCTCTCTCTCTCATATCCCCTCTCTCTCTCTCATCCCCTCTCTCTCTCTCATCCCCTCTCTCTCTCTCATCCCCTCTCTCTCTCTCATATCCCCTCTCTCTCTCTCTCATCCCCTCTCTCTCTCTCTCATCTCCCTCTCTCTCTCTCCCTCTCATCCCCTCTCTCTCTCTCTCTCATCCCCTCTCTCTCTCTCATCCCCTCTCTCTCTCTCTCTCATCCCCTCTCTCTCTCTCTCTCTCATCCCCTCTCTCTCTCTCTCTCTCATCCCCTCTCTCTCTCTCATCCCCTCTCTCTCTCTCTCATCCCCCTCTCTCATCCTCTCTCTCTCTCTCTCTCTCTCTCTCTCTCTCTCTCATCCCCTCTCTCTCTCTCTCTCTCTCTCTCTCTCTCTCATCCCCTCTCTCTCTCTCTCTCTCTCTCATCCTCTCTCTCTCTCTCTCTCTCTCTCTCTCTCTCTCTCTCTCTCTCCTCATCCCCTCTCTCTCTCTCTCTCTCTCTCTCTCTCATCCCCTCTCTCTCTCTCATCCCTCTCTCTCTCTCATCCCCTCTCTCTCTCTCTCTCTCTCATCCCCTCTCTCTCTCTCTCTCTCTCTCTCTCTCATCCCCTCTGTCTCTCTCTCTCTCTCTCTCTCTCATCCCCTCTCTCTCTCTCTCATCCCCTCTCTCTCTCTCTCATCCCCTCTCTCTCTCTCTCATCCCCTCTCTCTCTCTCTCATCCTCTCTCTCTCTCTCTCATCCCCTCTCTCTCTCTCTCTCATCCCCTCTCTCTCTCTCTCTCATCCCCTCTCTCTCTCTCTCATCCCCCCTCTCTCTCTCTCTCATCCCCTCTCTCTCTCTCTCTCTCATCCCCTCTCTCTCTCATTTTCTTGCTCGCTCTTGCACTCGCTCGCGCTCACTCTCCCTGGAAAACATCAAATGTAAAATCACTGTTAGAGTCTGGGGGGAGACAGAAAGCAGGAAGATTGGGGACATGTTCAAAACCAGGAAATAATAACTGGAAAAAGAGGGGAAATTGAAATCTGAGAGAGAACTAGCAAGAAATATGGAAGCAGATAGTGAAAGCTGCTATAAGTAATTTAAAAGGAAGCAAGCAGCTGAAATAAGTGCTCTGCCCTTGGACAGTGAGGTTGGGGAATTATTAATGAGAAATGAGGATATGGTCGAGACTTTGAACAAGTATTCTCTATCTGACTTCATGGTTGATGATGCAGAAAGCCTGCCTAGAAGGGATAGGCCAATTAGACTGACACGCAAACCAGACTCCCATCCATTGACTCTGTCTACACTTCCTGCTGCCTCAGCAAAGCAGCCAGCATAATTAAGGACCCCACGCACCCTGGACATTCTCTCTTCCACCTTCTTCCTTCAGGAAAAAGATACAAAAGTCTGAGGTCAAGTACCAACCGACTCAAGAACAGCTTCTTCCCTGCTGCTGTCAGGCTTTTGAATAGACTTACCTTGCATTAAGTTGATCTTTCTCTACATCCTAGCTATGACTGTAACATTACATCCTGAAATCTTTCTTTTAGTTCTCTATGAACAGTATGTTTAGTCTGTATAGCACGCAAGAAACAATACTTTTCACTGTATGTTAATACATGTGACAATAATAAATCAAATCAAATCAAAATCTATCATTGGCAAATACTAGAATCCATGATTTAGGAGATAGTAGCAAGACATTTAGAAAATAATAATACAATCTAGCAGAGTCAATGTGGTTCTGGGTAAGGGAACGTTTGACAAATTTATTAGAATTCTTTAAGGATATAATAAGAAGGATGGATAAAGAGAAACCAGTAGATGCAATGTATTTGCATTTCCAAAAGGCATTCAATAAGTTGTCACGTATAAGGTAACTGCACAATAGGAGTTGGGGGTGATAGTTTAAAATGGATAGAGGATTGGCCATCTGTAGAAAACAGAGGCAGGATAATTGGGTCATTTTTGGGTTGGCACACGAACCAAGGATCGGTGTTGGGACCTCAACTATTTATGACCCGTATTATAATTTGGATCAAGGGACAGATTGTGAGCGACTTGTACGAGAACTTCCAGGTTATAGTATCTGCTGCACTTTTCCTTCTTGATGGTAATGGTTGTGAGTTTGGAAGATTTTGCCTTTATGGTCAATGGGAAGGTCAACAGATAGTCTCTGCACAAATGAATGCTGCAGAGGGAGACATAGGGGGTCTCTCAGAATGGAATTGTTCATGAAGGGTTTGGAGAGAGTTACAATGAGCACAGCCCAGAACTGTGGTGGTACTCAGTTTGAACGGGACCCATCTGTAAGAAAAAGTTATGCTGCTTTGTGTCTTCCTGATGCTGGCATTTGTAACAGCCTCTGATGGAGTTTTGATCTCCTGTTGAGAGGCTGCCAGTGAAGCGTTGCCAATCTTCCAACACAACAGGGGATCCATGTGACGTTGGTGAACGTACATCCCTCTCGGAAAATGTCTCCTTATTGAGACTTTAATTAGTTTGACTACCTTCCCCCTACTACTGAGTGAAATCTGATTCCAATGGCATTCAGCCCCAGGAAGCTTGCCTCAAGATGGAAAAGTGTCAGGCGCTGACCTGAGGCACTAAATTTCCACACATGCCCCACCTTCAAATCCATCAATATGGGTGTGAGAAAATTCCGTCTTCACTGAACATACTGGCCTGCTGCGCTCCAGTTCTGGAGCCTGCAGGCATTGACAGTGAGCTCGCTTCTTGTTTCGTGGGCGTCAGTGTGTTTGGAAGCTGGGTTCCAAAGATTGTAACAGGCAGCTACTTATTGGACAAGGCTTGAGTGCCCTTGGCAGGGGGCATATTTGGCTGGTGCACCTGGGCATGAGCTCTGTTCATTCCAGCTCCTTCACAAACAAAATGATATTTATACTGATAAATCCCCACAAATGTAATTTTCAATTGTGCTTATGTAAACAACATTTCACAGCCTTCGTGCTGTTGGGCTGATACTATGTAATCTAGTCTTCAGAAGGGACTGAGTTTTAGAACCAAGTTCACTTTCAAGATGTATTGAGCATTTATGTTAACAAATAGAAAACCCATTGGGGACAGACACATTGCCAATCTAGGTCAGCTTTTGAACAGAACTACCTAGGGTACATTGCATTTTACAGTTATAGGAAACTCTTAAACATTACTTTCCTGTTTTCATCTTAAGTAATCTATACTCAGTCAATTCTTGCTTGATGCTCTGACCGCTCCTCCTCTCAGCTTTCATTGTAGTTTCCAATACTAGCACGTGATGCTTTTTAACTATATCAAATTGTTAATTGAGTGTATTGCACAAAATCCAACACTCTTACATAGAATCATAGAAATCCTACAGTGCAGAGGGAGGCTATTCTGCCCATCGAGCCTGCACTGACAACAATTCCACCCCAGGTCCTATCCCCTCAATCCCACACATTTACCCGACTAAATCTTCTAACATATGCATCCTGGAACACTAAGGAGCAATTTTGCATGGCCAATCAACTTAATGTGCACATCTTTGGACTGTGGGAGGAAACCGGAGCACCTGGAGGAAATCCATGCAGACACGGGGAGACTGTGCAAACTCCACACAGACAGCGAACCAAGAAGGGAATTGAACCTGGGTCCCTGGCGCTGTGGGGCAGCAATGCTAACCGCTGTGCCACTGTGATTCCATGGGTCACTGGTTGGCCTGGGATAGCTGATTCTAGTTGGTGTGGAGTGCTGCTTGATTCAGGGCTGAAGCGCGACCAAATGGGCGTCACTTCTCTCTTGTTAACACACAGCATGTTTGTGGGGAATGTGGTGCTAAACTATTCGTAGACAACCTAATGGTTAGTTTTACCCTACTGATGATACCTGTGAGAATAACGTACAACAGGGAGAAGTGGAATGCATTGTCTGTTCCATATCAAAGGCATAGGCCAGAATTTTTCCAGGGTGGCGAGGCTCACAGAACAGGATTCTCCGTTACCTTCAGGCGGGATTTTGGGCAACACAGTGATTAGCACTGCCGCCTCACAGCGCCAGGGACCCAGGTTTGATTTCCAACTTGGGTCACTGTGCGTGCAGTGTGCACGTTCTCCCCGTGTCTGTGTGGACTCCCTCCAGGTGGGCTTTCTCCCACGTCCAAAGATGTGCGGGTTAGGTGGATTGGCCATGCTAAATTGCCCCTTAGTGTCACGGGGACTAACTAGGGTAAATGCATGGGCTAGGGCCTGGGTGGGATTGTGGTTGATGCAGACTCGATGGACTGAATGGCCTCCTGCACTGTAGGATTCTATGATTTACGAGCCTTGCCTGAGAGAGTAATGTAACAGCTCTTGGGTGTTTCTCAGTCTCAGGAAGAATTTAGTATTTCTCTATTCCCTATTGTGCATTTCTTTTGTTTTAACAATTTCCTCAAACCCACAATGTATTCCTCACACAGGTAAAACATATTGAGCAGAAAGACACCATACTCGTTTGGAAGGTCAAGAATACATTCTCGGGTTTGAAAGTAAAGTGAAACATATCACTAACAAAGCTGTACAATCATCAGCAAGAATTGATGACCTGTTATTTTGCATAGTCAGTATGTCTTGTACATCTTGAGTGGTGGGGAGACATATGGTACATTTGTAAAGCTATTAAAAATACATTTCAATAGAGTTACAAAACATACTTATTAAATTTCAATTCACTTTTTCACAGTGTTGTGCACACCTAATAATCTTCGCATAGCTGTTTTAACTTTTAAAATATTATAGGAACAGCTTCAACTGTATGTCTGAGGAAGGGCCAACCTTGTTCAAAATGATCAATAAAGATTGTAACTGATAAGAAATAGTTATCAGCATAGGGGCATGAAATTCATATGCCTTATGGGGACAGAAGAGGGAAAATTGGCGTAATTATGTTTGGAATGGGTCTAGTGACTTGAATTTTTCATTTTGGATGATGGCCATCAAATTATTGAATTTGTAGGAAATGTTGAGGGACATCATCTTCTGGTTAGTGCTCACATCTTGAAGGATTGAGGATAATCAATTTACTTTTCAAAATCATGTAGGTGTTTGAAATATGAGCGATTGTGTTTAATTATCCCTAATGAGCCATTTCAGACAGCAGGTACAAGTGAAAGTGTATGTCATCTTCTAGAAGTGGTGATGGGGAAGCTTCCTGCTGTGTGCATCTAAAAATCATTATTTGCTAACACAAGTAGTTGTGTCAGCATCTTAAGCCAAATTTCATGGCTGGCTTTCATTCAGAAATCTCAAGTCAAGCAGTTATGGCAGTAATTAATGTTGCGCATTCGTTTAATAACGTGTGTCTTAGTTCTTGATGTTCAAATTAGAGATGGCCCTAGTGATGTGACATTGCCAGAAAACTTCAACTACAATACAAGTACCACTGAATGGAAAGGCTCAAAATCCCTTCATTTTATTTACTATTTATGTTCTGAGACATTGTCAAAAATAGCAAGTTTTATTACTACTTATTTTGCATCTGCATGGGCTTTCTTTAAAAACAGTTGCATATTAGTGTTTCCAGGATTAATACTGGACCCTCAGTACACTTATATGTCAGACACATTTATAATTTAATGAGAATATTGGGACAAATATAGATGGCCAGTATTTACAGTTTTAAAAAATGAGCTCACCATTGGATTTCTTTCCAAAACTTATGTCAGGTCGAGTATTATGATTATCCAATAATTCAGAATGTTGTATAAACTTTAAATGGAGCTAAAGTAGAGAGGTGAGACGATTTCTTTCACGGAACTGCTTGGGGTGTGCAACAGTTGTAGTTTAATATTCCATGCAAAACCACATTTTTAAAAGTGTCTGGATTTTGCAACATGAAGTCTCAGTATTAGGGACTAGCTGCCCTGAGGCCAGAGCACTGTGCATTTATTCAAACAAGCTGACACATGACTCCTTTGTTACTAAGCGCTGTCGACAGTATGTCTTGGATCAGCTGACCATGCATTACATTCTCGAGCTACTGTCCTGAGTTCTCAGATCTGCTTAACACTGCAGCCACTGTGATAGAACCAAGGAAGCACCAGTGCCAATGACTGTAGCTCTGTCAGCGTTGATCAGTTCCTTTGGGCCTGTTCTCTGCCACATGCTTAGGCCCCAATTGATGTTATTAACACTTTCTTTTGTCATTCTGTCCAAGTGTACTAAAAACATTTCTGGTTTTAAACAAAATGTTCAAATAGATGGCAGCAACTTTAACTGATTTCTGGAAAAAAGTTACCAAGTAAACAAATAACAGAAAGTGCTGGAGGAACTCAGCAGGTCTGACAGCATCAGTGGAGAGAGAATAGAGCCAGTGTTTCAAGTCTGGATGAACCTTTGTCAGATCTGAGTTTGTCTAGCATTTTCTAGTTTTGTTTCAGATTCTATCATCTGCAGTATTTTGCCTTTATCAATGAAAGCTCCTGACTCAGCAGAGATGGAGACATGTTCAAGAATTAATCTGCTAAGATTCTTAATCACATTATACAGAGAAGCTCCAAATAGAAATGTGGAAGCTGTACCATTTTCTAACAGAGATTGGGGCAGTGGAGTGGGGTGTGGTGAGGGGGTGATTGGAAGCTGTACCTGTGTGAAACATGCTGGAGAAATCTGTGTGTCCCTTGGAGAGATCTTAGTGCAGAAGATGTGGTGCAGGGGGATGGGGGTTGATTAGCGGTGGGAGAAACCTGTCCAGCATTTAGAAAAGCTCTGAATAATACTTTCATCTTAATTAACTTGAATGAATGATTTCTGGGTCCAGCCTGAAGGATAGAAGTCACCTTGTCCTGCTGTGTACATTTCTATTATTAGGAGTTGAGTGAAAATTTCTAAAAGCTGCACACCTTGGAGTGTACTGTAATGTGGATTTAAATGTTTGCGATTTAAGGTAGATTTAATTATGAAACTGCAAAATTTTTAAGGAAATATTTGTTTCTCCTAAATAAATGTTGACAGAGATGATGTATAACACCAACTGCTTCTTCTGCTGAAATAAAATAATATTCCCTTTCTTTTTGCAGGTTCATGAAAGGTGATTTCCACATTGAAGTGTGCATCAATGATTACTTAGATGTTTTCTGCCCTCATTATGATGACTCTGTACCTGAAGACAAGACTGAGCGCTATGTTCTCTACATGGTGAATTATGATGGCTACAGCTTGTGTGATCACACCTCCAAAGGGTTCAAGCGATGGGAGTGTAACAGGCCTTATGCGTCCAACGGTCCTTTAAAATTCTCGGAAAAGTTCCAACTGTTTACTCCATTTTCGTTAGGATTTGAGTTCAGGCCTGGCCGCGAATATTACTACATCTGTAAGTATTTTTCCTTTTCCATTGGTTTTCCCAATAATTTGAAAGTGGTGTTGCACAACAACCTGTTAAGTGATTGTTTTTGCAAGGTGAACCTTATTTAGCAACTACCTTTCAGGCGTTGTTTTGAGTCTCCCAAGGCACATTCTTCTTGAAAGAAAGCATTTAACTAGTATTTACTTTAAAAACATATGACTCAAAAATGAATCCTATTTCATACCTTGCATGTAATGTCACTGACAAAAATGAAAAATTCTGGATTTTCTGTGCCTCCAAATTAAACATTTTTCCCCAGAGAGGCAGGACTACTTTGTGAACTGCAATTAAAGGTCCTGAAAGTCAATGGTCATGGCTCCACAATGTGGAATCATTCAATTTGTTGAGAAAACAGGGCATTGGACAGCATAGGCAGTTGATGAGGATCAACATTTATATGGACTTTGGCTTTGAATCTTCAACCTTAAAGATCAGACTTCAGTCAGCTTTTCCGGTGAAGATTAATGGACAAAGCAAATCCTCTTTAAAATGAAGTTCGCTCCATGCATGGATCTTCCTTACTTTTCCTAGAATAAATGATCAAAGCAGACTGTTCTTATCTTATATGATTGGGTTTTTTCATCCATTCCAGTGTGCAAACAGTGATTGTACAAGGGTATGGGGGAGGACAAGGGTCAGAAGGCCAGCATTGCGGGGTCACAGGGCTTGTCAGTGATTGGGAGGGAGGCTGAAAGCGCTGGGCTACTACGCATGCGCCGATCTCAGTGCTAAGAGATTGCCGCATACACAGTGGCTCGCTTAGTGCTCTTCTGCCAGCTGCTTCAGCGGGGATAGGCCCTGCCCACTGATTTTCAATGAGATTCACGCTAGTGCACTCTACAGTGCACAGTGTGTGGAAGATTTATTTTGAAAATCCCACTGAAAAAAGTAGTGGGATTTATTCGAGTGTTATGTGAGTTCAATACTTTGAATCCTTTCGGGAGGATCCCACCCTACATTAAAATCCGATACTGGAAAAGTGGTTCAATTGAGTGGCTGTGTTGATGTAAATGTGCAGTTAAACAGACAGACTACAGACTTGCCCTACATATCTTTAAAGGTAACTATCTAGCTCCAGTGGGGAGAATCAGGCTGGAGAGAATCAATCTAAACTGGGCCGAGATGAACGTCATGTCAAATTCCGAAGCAGGCCTATTGAAGATTTTAAAGAAACGTCCCATTGTTTTTAATGGGGAGCTGGGAAGCATGAAGGAGATCTGTCAGGTTAAAGATAAAGGATGAAAGTTAAAGATTAAGGATGCTTAAAGGCTAGGTCAGCACTGTATGCAATGTAGAATTAGAGCAGTTTGATCAGGACTGTCCAAAAATGTGCAGGTTAGGTTGATTGGCCATGCTAAATTGCTCCTTAGTGTTAGGGAGGTGTCAGGGGGATCTGTAGGGTAAATATGTGGGGTTATGGGGTTAGGACCTAGGTGTGATTGTTGTTGTGCAGACCTGATGGTCTGAATGGCCTCCTTCTGCACTGTAGGGATTCTATGACTGGAGCCTTTGAACCCGTGAATGTGAGTGATTGGGCCATGCTGAAAGTACCCATGATGGAGAAAGAATATCAATCCAACACTTTGTGGACAGCAGCATCCTCTGCCCTGATCAATGATTTATTCGCTGGATTGGCTTGACTCTAACACTTCAGTAAAATTGACCTTCATAAAGCTTATCCCCAGATGAATATGGATCCAGATTCACAACAATATATGGCAATCGTGACACACAAAAGGCTATTCAGACATAAAAGACTTTCAGTTGGCATCATGTCTGCATCTGCATTGTTCCTGTGTGCCATGGATCAAATTCTAAGAGTCATAAGAACATAAGAAATAGGAGCAGGAGTAGGCCATCTAGCCCTTTGAGCCTGCCCCGCCATTCAATAAGATCATGGCTGATCTGTCGTGGGTCAGTTCCACATTCCCGCCCTCTCCCCATAACCCTTAATCCCCTCGCTTATCAGAAACCCATCAACCCGCGTCTTAAAAATATTTAGCGAGGCAGCCTCCACCACCTCAACGGGCAGAGAATTCCAGAGATTCACCACCCTTTGAGTGAAGAAGTTCCTCCTCAACTCCAATCTAAACCCCCCCCCCCCCCCCCCCCCCCCCCCCTTTATCTTGAGGCTGTGCCCCCTAGTCCAACTGTCCTTTCTGAGCGGGAAGAGTCTCTCCACCTCTATCCTGTCCATCCCATCCATCATCTTATACGTCTCAATGAGATCTCCCCTCATTCTTCTAAACTCTAACGAGTACAAGCCTAGTTTATTCAGCCTCTCCTCATAGCTCAACCCCCTCAACTCCGGTATCAGCCTAGTAAACCTCCCCTGCACTCCCTCCAAGGCCAAAATATCCTTGTGAAAGTGCGGCGACCAAAACTGCACACAGTACTCCAGCTGCGGCCTCACCAATGCCCTATACAGCCGCAGCAAGACCTCCCTACTTTTATATTCAATCCCCCTCGCTATGAAGGCCAGCATCCCATTTGCCTTCCTGACCACTTGCTGCACCTGCAGGCTGGGTTTTTGTGACTCATGCACAAGGACCCCAAGGTCCCTCTGCACCGTCGCCTGCTGCAGTTTTTCGCCACGTAAGTAATAGTCCTTTCTACCATTATTCCTACCAAAGTGGACCACCTCGCACTTGCCAACATTAAATTCCATTTGCCATTTCCTGGCCCATTCGCCCAGCCTATCTAGACCCTTCTGCAGACTCTCCACACCCTCCGCACAATTTGCCATTCCACCAATCTTGGTGTCATCAGCAAATTTCGACACCATACACTCGGTTCCCTCCTCCAGATCATCTATATAAATGGTAAATAGCTGAGGCCCCAGCACCCACCCCTGGGGCACTCCACTAGTCACCAACCGCCAATCCGAATAGCACCCATTAACCCCCACTTTCTGCCTCCTATTTGACAACCAATCCTCTATCCACGCTAACACCCTACCCCCAACTCCATGCCCCCTTACCTTCTGCAATAACCTCTTGTGAGGTACCTTGTCAAACGCCTTCTGAAAATCAAGAAAGACCACATCCACCGGCTCTCCTCTATCCACCGCCCTAGACACATCCTTATAGAACTCCAATAAGTTTGTCAGACACGACTTCCCCTTAACGAAACCAATGTTATATAGACAATAGTCCAATACTATATAGACAATATCTTAGTTATTGGAAAGATTGAGAAAGAACATTTCCACAATCTAGATGTCACACTCCAAGAGATGAGAAGACTACGAATTAAGAGTACAGAAAGATGAATATAATTTTTTCCAATCCTCTATAGAATATTGTCATAGATGCAAAGGGACTGCATAAGTTGCCTTCAAAAGGCAAAGCCATTATTGAGGCACCTACACCTCAAAACGTAAATCAACTTTTGTTCTTTTTTGGGCTTATTAAACTGTTATGGAAAGTTGTCTCTATAATCTAGTGACAGTTTTTACACAACATATTGTGTTAAACCAGGAAATGGGTGGATCAGTGGGAAAGCCTTTGGACAAACTAAAGAGGCATTGTTAAATTTACCTTTGCAACTGGCCTGTGACGTCTCACCTCATAGGGTAGGAGTAGTGGTTTCTCATAATGCCCAATTCTGAAGTGAAGCCAATTGGTTTTTGCATCAAGATTCTTAAAAAAGGCAGAAATGAACTTTGCACAGATAGAGAAAGGTCTGGAAACCATTTTTATCAATATCTATATCAAAGGAAATTTATTAACTGATCATTGACCACTGATAATGATATTTGGGGCTCACCCCAAGATTCCATCTCTGGCAGCGAGTCGTATGCAGAAATGGGCATTGCTGTTGACAAAACACACACACGATAAAATATCTTCCGTCAAATCTCTATGGGAATGTTGATGGACCCTCCTGATTACCTTTACCTAACACATCATCAATAAGCAGTTTGAATGGAAACATTTCCTACTTTGAGCAAGTAGATATCACTCCTGCAGGACAAATTGAGAAGTATACCAGAAATGTCCCGCTACTGTCCGAAGTTATGGACGTGTGGTACTTCAGTCATATCAACAGGAACAAATCCAGAGTCATAACCACATGTTTCCTAAAGACTCAAAATCGTGCAGGCTGGTTGTCTCCTCTGGGGAATGAGAGTCATCATTCCACCATTATTAAGGAAATGTGTACCAAATCAACTACAAGAAGATCACTGTGGTATAATAAGGATGAAGGAGATAACCAAAAGCTATTTTCAGTGACCGCAGGGCTCAATACTGAAAGCAAGGAGAAGATGGCAATGTGCTTGTTTTGTGCAAACGTTTGGAATGTGCTGCCACTTCGAACATCCCATGGAAATAGCCAAAAGAGCCAGGGCAAAGGGTTCATATAGATTATTCTATATCATTTGAAGGACGTATGTTTCTCATTGTAGTCACCGCACACTCAAAATGACGTGAAGTCGCCATTATGAAGACAATGTCCTTGGAGAAAACAATAGAGTGCCTGGGTGAGATTTTTGGAAGATTCAGTTACCCAGAGCACCTTGTTAGTGACAATGGAGCACAGTTGGTTTT
Source organism: Carcharhinus amblyrhynchos (assembly GCF_965287045.1). Taxonomy (NCBI): domain Eukaryota; kingdom Metazoa; phylum Chordata; class Chondrichthyes; order Carcharhiniformes; family Carcharhinidae; genus Carcharhinus; species Carcharhinus amblyrhynchos. The sequence goes on from NC_137328.1 coordinate 77,145,885, forward strand.
CCAATAAAGCTTTGTTCAGACAATGAAACATTTGTTGAAGGTAACACGAGCAAGGATCATTGTCTAAATGATTGAACAGCTTCCTGATAACATACAGGAATATAACACACTCGACAACCCAAAGTCCTCTGACATTGCTCATGATAAATGTCAATTATGCACCATGTTTGATTTGCTTAAGCTGCCCAAGACAAGAGAAATGGTCGAGAAGAAACAGCAAGGTCAGGTTATATGATGGGAGAACAGGGCCAATTGCCATGTTTTTATAAAGGTCAAGAAATATTGGCAAGGAACTATACTACCAGTGAGAAGTGGATATCTGCCATTGTCTTAGCACAGGCAGGACCGATCTGTTACACCATACAAACTCAAGAAGATGTAGAATGGAGAAGACATGCTGATCAACTTTAGGCAGCCAGAACCAGTTTTCCAGAGATAGAATCAATTAAGAGTTCACAATAAGTTGAGCCAAATGAACACCTGGGCATATCTCTGATCCTGACAATACCCAAAACAATTGGGGAGAACAATTAGTTGAGAACACTTCAACACTGAGCCAGCCTCTGAACACTACATCAGGTCAGGTGAAGACAACCACCAAACTAAATGAAAAACACTAGAATATGCAGTCAACATGAAAATGCAGACACCCAAGGTTCATCGACAATCAGTCAGAAATCAATGTTGTCTGAAACATCTAACTTATTGACTGTTGTGTTTATTCATTGTTCATATTGAGAACTTTGATTGTTAATATTGTACTTTGTTTCATTGCAAGAACCCCTAATGTAATGGGGGAGGAAAGTGTTGTGTACTCACGTTGCTCCTAAGTGGAACAAGGGCACTTTAAGGGACTGATCACATGACATCCTGAGAATTTTAACAGCCATTTGTGCAGGGAAACAGACAGTCTATCCTCGCAGCCTGTAGCATAAACACCTTTCCAATAAAGCTTATTTGTACCTTGATGATTTCATATTTTCCCACATTGACTTCCACTTGCCAGTTTTCAGCCCATTCACTTCACTTGTGAATATCTGTCTGAAACCTATTTATAATCCTCCTTACAAGCTGCGTTCCCTCCCACTTTGTATCACCTGCATATTTGACCACTGTATACTTTGTTGCTGCCTCCAAATCATTAAAATATATTTTATGAAGAACTGCATTCCCAGCACAAATGGTCACAAAATGAGAAGTATTGGCAATTGATTTTGCTGTAGCTTTTTTCGGCAAGATTGGCTACATGGACATAACATTACCTGTCTGAGGAATAGCCTGGTTAAGGTGCAACACTTCATTATCAGCTGCTGATGATAATAAAATGGAGCACTTTTGTCAAACTAAACAAAACTGTGTTTGAATTTGATTGCTTTCCCCATCTTTTCCATCCACCCCAAAAAAAATGTTAGCGCCTAAGTCAAGAGAGCCTCAGATCCCAAAATCTATGATCAAACACTGTAAATAAATAGTCTGCTGGGAGATTCGATCAACAACATGGCCCCTGAGAATGTCCTGCACAGATGGCCACGTAGGGTACAATGGAATTGAACACCATGGGTTATTCCCTCTGCTACCATAGGATCAGACATCATGGGGAGAATAATTGACTCCAATGCCACAGACTATAAGGGAGTCTAGTCAACCTTTCAAAACAGTTCACAGTTTTAAACAGAAGAAAGGGTTGGACTCAGTCTGAAGTCAGACAAGTTTTGTCACTTGTGATGGTTGTTTGTATTTCGTCCCTGGCACTGTAATTCTGCCAGATACCCCACAGGTGACCCTAAAGTCCTTGTTGCATGGGCGCTGAGGGAAAGGGAAGTAGTATTTAGTTTTCTCCTTTTGTTGAGAAGACCTAGTGTGACTGTCTGGATGTTTGAAATGTCCAGTAAGTAATCAGACTGGGAGCCATGGGAACCAGAAAAATAGGGAGCAAAAGGGAGAGGGAAAAAAGTTTGCTGGCAGATATTGTGGCAATTTTGGCAGTCTTATTTTAATGACATTTCTTGAAATTTGCTAGGATATCATATTGGAGAACAAAGGACATTTTCATATTTTAGAAGTAAAAGCCAAGTGGAAATTATTTTACTGATTAATATCATAAGCTTCTAGAACAAAAGCTTGTAACTACTGAAGGAAATTATATGTGTGTAACTGCAAAAGCAAAATCTTTATTTTTTAATAAAATTAATGTGTATTTGGTGATAACTAATACTAGCAGCTTATTGAAAAGTATGTGGTTTTAGACAGAGGGAGAGAGAAAGATCATAACTGGATTTAATCTTTCTCTGAAATAAATGTGGGAGCTAGTCATTTTTTCGGAAGTGCGGTGTAACTATGTGCTCTGGGAAATTAAAGCATGTCTTTGAAGCTTCACTTTGGTATGAAGTGGAAGGAATCCTTCCATTTGAATTCTCAGAGGTGCTAGTTAGACCTGCTACATCTCACCTCGACAAAAACTCAAAGTGGAGAGAGCGAAAATGCCCACAGCAGCTTTTGTATCTGCTTTTCCCCAGGCTGCCTATAAAAGAAAGTCCTTGTTAAACACAGCAGCTAAGTTATGAAGGTTAAGCAGAGATCTGTGTAGATTGATCTGTGAGGATTCAGACATTCACTATAATCATCTGCTGGAGAGGCAGAGGGAAAAATAAACTTATTTCCAGTAAACTTTGCATTAACCCTTTTAGCATAATGAAATCTGTGTCAACACAGTTTTGACAATGCGGTTCGATATTGTTCTCCATGTATGATTAAATGCTTACCTTTCGATAGCTAGTTTACAAAACCCACTAGAGACCTTCTTCACAGAAATTAAAACGTTATAGCTTTTCACTATTGGCATTGGTGATGGTGGATTAGCGCACGGGCAAGGTGATCTTTAAGATGCACCTTGCATCATAATTAAACCTTTTATATACTTTCAGCCTAATCCAAAAGAAAGGTGCACAGGATGATTACAAATAATTCTGACAGTTCTTTTTTAAATTAGTGTATATGCTGGCTGCCATGTGGCATGCTGAAAACATTCTTAACGGCCACAGTAAACAAAATAGTTATTATAGTGCTTAGATAAAGATTAACGGTTCTGGCAATTCATTTAAGAAAAACCCAATTTTACTTCAGTGTTCCAGTTCAGTGCAAGACATCACAATAAAGATGATTTGTTGAGCCTCTGATAAAATTAGATGGCTAAGACAGAAGCTGGCGTAATTCATTGGAACAACAGAAACTAGTTAATCAGCAAAGCTCATGTGGGATAAAATCAAATTGATGCAATATTTCTTAATTTTGGCACCCCCAGCTTTCAGCTTTAAGCCTTGGATCTGGGATGCACATTCTAACCCCTTCCCCCACCCAGCATGAGGAATGTTATTTTTATCTACATTAAAAAAGCATGGACTTCAAATGGCTACCATTTTGCAGTACAGAAAGACTTTTCAAGTGCTGTACATCTGTAACCAATCCTTTAGAAGACTCGATAAACTATTAATAAACAGCATGAATTATGTTGTAAAAGTGACCTCTTTCATAAAAGTACAACATGCAGGTCATGTATTAGTACTTTAGATTTTAAGAGTCACATGTCGATGATAATCTGTTCCCTAGGGCTATTTAAAATTAGTTTTTTTGTAATGTGTAGTAAACCATACTCTCAAATAATAAATATAAAGACCCTAAAGCAATCACTTCAAATTCTACAGAGTTCATTTTCCCCCTCTTTCTCTTAATTCTTACCAATATTGAAAATTCATAATGTTTTACAGATGGAGCACTGGTTTGCTTTTTAATGATGAATTTGCCTTGGTTGGATTGCTGTGATATTTGGGAAGATTTGTGTCTGTTGACGCTTTCCACAAACATAAATGCCGACAGTATTTTACCACTCGAGCCTGGACTATAAAACTTACATAATAAATAACTGGCAAATATTTTGTCTTTTATATTCCCTTGCACAGCTGTGTCCTCCTTCCTCTCCTGAGCAATAGAACACACTGGCCATTTGTTGGTTAGTTCACATTTTGCACTGTGGGGAGTTGAGAGTGTGGAATATTTAGCAAAGAGGTCCATTTGCAGCAGCTACTGCATGCTTGGGTTCTTCCTGGACATTTAACATCTGCCTAATGAGGTGTTCCAAGGCCAGTTTGCTTGCATTTTGTGCAATGATTATGACTTTGGTCATTATTCCCTCTAGTATGAGGATACATGTATTTGCATAAATTTTACCATCCCCTAATTGCAGAGACAATTCTGCAATGAAGAATTCTTTTTAGATCAGTTTATTTATAGAGAATAACTTGTTTATCACGTGCAAGTTGATCATATTTTGGCTCTTCTCTTTTTGTGAGGGTATTTGAGGTGACTATCCCGTTCCTTTGTTTTATCCCTTCCTACTGCTGCCAGTAGTGTCCTCTGTAGGGCCCAGATATCCTGGATTAGGCCAGACTCAGTGGGGTGGGATTGAGGAGGCTCACATAGCAATCCTGCCCAATCCCACACACCACCTTCTCTCCACCTACCTCCTTTTGAACAGAGCTGCTCATTAGTACCAGATCTCAAAACTTCCCTCAGAAGCCTCGACCTCACAACTTGGGCTTTTTCTCAGGATGACTGAATGGAATATTACGGAAAGAGTTTTTGCGTAACTTGATGCAACATACTGCCCTTTTTCTCATCCATTCCTTCTGTTCGGTTGAACTGTCCGAACTTTCTACAGATCAGTGAGAATGATTGTACTGAGCCAACTGAGAAGCCCTGGATTCAGGGGTCAATCCTGCCATCACTTGAGACTTGGGAGGGAGGACAGTGGAAGATAAAATACTGTGCTCTTTAGAAACAATTAAACCAGATGTGCATTTTGGGTCAAAGTTTCTGTTTTCAACAATGGATATATTGCCAAATTGGAGCGGCTACTCCTGCAGTTCTGGTTGTACTTTCCTTCCACACACACCCGTGGTTGGTACCTCATCATTTGCTTCAGCTCCGAAGAGGAATTGAGTGGAGCAGGACTTGACCCTGTGTCTGTAATGGTGAAACCACAAAATCGAATGATTCAGTTATGGCATCTGGAAAGATTTTATTCTGTGGTTTTACGCAAGAAAAATTATGTTGACAAAACATCACGGGATTGCTTTAGAAATAAATTGTGATGAAGTCCCTTTGCCATTTCATCCAGCGAAACTAAATAAATCAAACCGAACGCTATTTTACCGAAATTTGTATTTCTGCTGTGTGAAGAGTCTCTAGATAGTTTCTATAAATGGAGAAACTAGGCTACAAATTTTGTTTTTACTCTTCCAGAGCAGTCTCACAAAAAGCCCATCTGTTCCATATTCATAAATGCTGCTCTCACTTACAGGGGCTTAGTCTTCCCTGGAGTAATTTGGTAATGATATTTTCAGTGAGAGACTGAAAGTATCTAAGCATGCTCAGTTGTGCTATTGATGTTGGTTACAAGGCGGTAAGTGAACCTTGACATTGGGTAGCACTAAACACCTTCCACAGTGCACCACTGTGTTGACTTGTGAAATATCCATATCTTTGTGAGTGGCTTAATATTAGTCAGTGTGAAAGTTTAAATTGTTCCATGTTTTCTGTTCCATTTTCACTTCTAAATTAATATGGAAAAAGTGTTTCTTCGCAGTTTAATGTTTAATTAATACTCTATTCAAAATTCCAGAGGCCAGCATTTATCTCCAAAGATAAATTGATGTCATGCTTTAGCAGATTGACCATTTAATTAGTTATTCCCTCACCAAAATTCAGGAATGGATCATGTAAATTAAAGGAATAGAACAGAGTAAAGGTCAGCTCCTACATTGAGCATATTTCAAGTTAGGATGGAAAAAAAGCAAGGATTGAATTTGTTGCAGTTTGGTAACAGGTTGTGGTACTATCTTAGACATGCAGAAGTCTGGGATCCAAATTCTGCCATTGGTAAATGGGTGCCATGGTGGCACAATGGTTAGCACTGCTGTCTTACAGTGGCAGGGATTTGGATTCAATTCCTGCCTTCGGTGACTGGGTTTAGTTTGCACATTCTCTCCGTATCTTCCTCTGGGTTCTCTGGTTTTCTCCCACAATCCAAACATGTGAAGGTTAGCTGGATTGGCCAAGCTAAATTGCCCCTTAGTGTCCCAAGATGTGTCAGTTAGATGGATTAATCATGGTAAATTTGTGGGGTTATGGGAATAGGGTGGGGGAGAGAAACTGGGTAAGAGGCTCTGTCAGAGTCTGTGTAGACTCAATGGACCGAATGTCCTCCTTCTGCACTGTAGGAATTCTATGATCTAAGTTTTTTTGAAAGTGAATTGATATTGTGGACTGACAGATAACCATGAAAGATACCAGCATGCTGTAAAAGCCCAATTGTTTCATTAATATCCTTCAGCAAAGGAAACCTGCCATCGCTATCCAGTCTGGCCACACTTGTGTGGCTAATTCAGGGCAACTAGGAATGGGTAATAAATACTGCTTTGATAGTATCAGTCAAAATGAGAATTAGTAAAGCATTTTGTTTCTTTGAGAAATGTAGCTAATCATCAAACACAATGACCTGCTGTGCCTGCTGTCAGTTAAAGAAATAATGGAGCCATTCTGTGCAAAGATGAGATGAATGGGCACTTATGCCGCTACTTTACCACCTCACTCAGGCAAGGCTTGTAAAATCCCATCTGAGGCCAACGGAGAATTCCTTTCTGCGAACATCACTCGCCCTGATTCCAGGCAAGCGAGGTGGTAAAATTCCGGCCTTAGTGTTTTTGGTAATGTTGGTAGAGGGAGGAATGTTGGTCAGGAGAATTTCCTGGTATTTATTTTGTACCCGGAGGAAACCCATGTAGCACTGGGATTGTGAAAACTCCACTCACCCAGATTGAACCTGGCTGCCTAGCTGGGTGAGGCAGCAGTGCTAACCACAGTGCCACTGTGCATCCCCTCTGCATAGTTTATGTTTGCATTCTGTAGTGAAACATTGTCAACTAAAATTGGGCAGAATTCTCCCAAAAATGTTCTAAGTATTGAATTTGCGGGAAAACTGGAGTGATTTGCTCTGTTTTTTCTCAGTGGGAGTTCAGACTAGAATTTCCCACACCCTGTGCACTGTAGAGACCATCAGCATGAATATCATTATAAATCAGTGAGTGGCACCTATTCCCACCCGGGAGGCTGAAACCAATGGGCCTCTGCACATTTGCAGTGTCCCACACTGTCAGCCTCCCAATTGCTGACTAGCTCAATTGTTGGCCAGCCCTGTGTCCCCCCAGACCATTCTCGGGCCAGCCCGAACCACCCCTTCCCCACCCCCCACCGCCCTCCCCCCTCCAGCCCATCCCAAATGCTGGCCTCCCTTCTTTGTTGACCAATCCTAGTGGCAGTGGGACCCCCCCCCACCAATCATCCCCTAGGCTCTTCCCACTTGGCACTGCCTGATGCCTGAAGGGCAGTGCCAAAGTGCATCCTGGACATTGGCATTTGCCCCTTGGGCAGTGACAGGGACATAGGCTGGCACTGCCAGGTGTGCCATGCCCGGGGGCACTACTGCCTGACCTCCAGGGGGCCCCAATTACTGCCCCCTTCACTTCAGTGGGGTCAGACTGCTATTTCCCCAAAAGTGGGGACCAAGTGTAATCCTCGCTGGAGTGAAACACTCCAGTGGGTGCAAGAGGCTAGCGGGCCCGGAGAATCCAGTCCTGGGCCCATGAATAGCATTTAAATGCTATTTAAACTATTATTTAAATACTAGTACCACTTTCCCACTGATTTCTGGCATGAACCGGACCACACCGGAAATCCGGCGCTGGGAGGCGTTATTGGGGCATAAACTCCTGTGTGTGATTCTCCCAGCCTGTTGCACGAAAAAATTAGCGCAGTGGGATGGGAGAATCATGGCCAGTGTGTGTATGGTATGACTGTTCATTGATAGAAAGGAATATCAGGTGCTTTAGAGTCACCCAGGTAAACTGCTGCTATTATTGCTCTGTAATTGATCCCTTCATGTTGTCCTTCTGCCTGAAAATGGCAGAAGTGATATGATGCATATTCCTTTTAGCTGTTGAATTAATATAGAAGTTCAGACCAATTTCCTGTACTATGCATTTTTCTGCTGGCTGAAAACTATCCCAGTACGGGACTTTTCAAACTTAGAAAAAAGTTTAAAACAAAAGCTGACATTGTGCTTTGACTGTCAGGTAAAAATCCTTTGTGATGATCATTCTGAAGGAATTGTAAAACCCCCTAGTCCAGCAGCATCTGAGGGAGGAGCATGGTTAATATCTAGGATGGGATCCATCAAGATGAGTGCAGTTATGCAAATTGTTGAATTATAAAATAATTTGCAGAGCAGAAACACCAGCCAAATAGAATGCAGCCTCAGTTAATGAAAAATGGGGAGATTTGATTTGATTTATTATTGTCACACGTATTGGGATGTAGTGAAAAGTATTGTTTCTCGAGCGCTATAGGGACAAAACATACTGTTCATAGAGTACATAGGGGAGAAGGGAAGGAGAGAGTGCAGAATGCAGTGTTGCAGTCATAGCTGGAGTGTAGAGAAAGATTAGTTTAATATATGGTAGGTCCATGCAAAAGTCTGATGGCAGCAGGGAAGAAGCTGTTCTTGAGTCGGTTGGTATGTGATCTCAGACTTTTGTATCTTTTTCCCAACAGTAGAAGATGGAAGAGAGAATGTCCTGGGTGCAGTGGGTCTTTGATTATGCTGGCTGTTTTCCCGAGGCAGCGGAAAGTGTAGACAGAGTCAATGGATCGGAGGTTGGTTTGTCTGATGGATTGGGCTACGTTCACAAACCCTTGTAGTTTCTTGCAGTCTTGGGTAGAGCAGGGGCCATTCCAAGCTATGATGCAACCAAAATGGATGCTTTCTATGGTGCATCTATAAAAAAAAGTCGTAGTGGACATGCCAAACTTCCTTAGCCTCCTGAGTAGATAGAGACATTTGTGGGCTTTCTTAGCTATAACGTCAGCTTAGAGGAGACCAGGGTGGATTGTTGGTGATTTGGACACCTAGAAACCTGAAGCTCTCAACTTTTCCCACTTCATCACTGTTGCTGTAGACAGGGGCATATCCTCCACTACGCTTCCTGACATCGATGACTATCTCCTTTGTTTTGTTGACATTGAGGGAGAGATTATTATTGTCACAGTATTTCACCAGATTCTCTATCTCTGGTGACACTGGTAATGATCAGTAACCCAAAGGCTCTGGCTGATGTTCTGGGAACACTTGCTCAAATCCCACCAGGGCAGCTGAGGAATTTAAATTCAATTAATAAGTTTGGAATTATAAAGTTGATTGTTGCAAAAACCCATCTGATGACCATGAAACCACTGTTGATTGTTGCAAAAACCCATCTGATTCACCAATGTCCTTTAGGGAAGGAAATCTGCCATTTCCCCCCATGTGGCCTGCATGTGACTCCTTACCCACAGCAATATAGTTGACTCTTAACTTCCCTCTGAAATGGCCCAGCAGACCATTCAGTTCAAGGGTAATTAGAGATGGGCAACAAATGCTGGCCTTACCAGTAACATCCACATTCCATGAAAGAATTAAAAAAAACAATAGGATGTGTTCGTTTACACCCGGTCTCTTGATAAATATTAAATTGTGATGTTTAAGACTTACATTTCCTTTGTCCGATTTAAATTTATTTTAGGTCTCATTGAAGACAAATTGTTACCAGTAGCTGTAACCATCAGAGGAAGATTTTCATCCTGTAGCAGGATAAATAACAGTGATGACAATGAGTCAAATAAACCACCAGGACTAATATCAGTTCTGTAAGTGAGTGGAATACTCTCTTGCAAAGTTGAAAATTCACATCAAAATCCTACTCAGCAGGCCTTGAATTTGACTTCTACCTTTTTAATTATGAAAATGCTGTCACAGACTGATGTAGCCTTGTTAAAGGGAACCACTGTCATCTCATGAAGAATCATTCTAGCCCACTGTGCCTACGTTATAACAGCAAACTCAAAAGTTCTTCAATGGCTGTCAAGTGCGTTGGCTTTCCTGAATAAATGCAAGCCCATCTTCTGTTGCATACATGCAATAAATCAGTGAGGCAGTGATGTCACATTGCTGTTATCCTCTGCCACTTTAATTCCAAAAACAAATAATTTCTTTGTAAACCGTGGATTTGTGAAAATTTTACATTAAGGCACAACTTGGCATCATAATAAACAACAATAACGGATGCTGTTTAAGTACTGCAGACCCATTATATATTGATATTTAAAATGGGGATTGTTTCATTGTCTAGATGTTAGTACTTCAATCACGCTTGTTTTCCCAACATAATAAACCGAGGTCAACTGAGGGATCGTGTTGATTTTCTCACTGAGCTCTGTGTACTTTAATGTCTTGCTGGAAATGGAGGAAAAATCACCTGAAGCCCATAAAATACCATCACATTCCTTAATGTATTTACATGTACAGATTCTTTTCTTTAAAGAAAATAGCTTGTAAAAATTCCCCACAGTATCACTTTGATATCAATGTTTAAATCTCAAATGCGTGGTGACAGCTGCCAAGAAGTGGTTCAAAGTGCTGCATTGAATTATCTTTTTGTGATTGTGGTTAAAAAGAGAGTTCTTTGCACAAGCAGAGAAGGTGCATGAGCAAAACCTAGGCTGATGTGGTCATTTCCAAATTGTATGCAGTGTTTATTAGGGAAGAAACTCTGCCAGCCCAGTGTCATGCTTGTGTATTCTTTGATATTTTACTTAGGTTCTTGTTTGCAGCAACCTTAAATTAAGTTTGGGGTTGGCAGAGAATTTGCTATTTACTGCTATCAAATCCATTTTTTGGATTGAAATATTTGTATTTCCCCATCTTGAATTAATTTAGTTTTTAATTTGCTTGCTGCTTTAATTCCTTTTTAATATTCACATCTTCTTTCTTCACTTTCCTGAAGCGACAGCATGTATTAAATCAGGGGGCCCAGAAATTCCTCAGGATTCCACACCGCCAGTGTATGTGTGGCAGAGCAGAACCTCTGACAGAGGCTCCAAACACATTCCAGGGACAGTGTCATTAACATAAAGCAAGAGTGGCTGGCTGATGTCTGCAAGGGCACAGTGGAGTCCGTTGCAGTCCATTCTGACTCATCTTTCAATGGTGGAACTCAATCCTCTGGCCCAAACTGGCCAAAGGTAAAGACATTTTCAGCCTCTTCATCTCCACCTGGTGAAGGTGACCATCCTCTTCCCGGGATTGAATCACATATCCTAGCAATATAAGGCTTGAGCACACTCCAACTGCTTTGTAGCATGCAAATATCTAGTTTAATTAAATGGTGACAGAAAAAAGACTAGACTGGGTGGTGCTACATGTTAACACATCCGTCCTTGTATCTACTCCTTGATTGAAATCCAGCCCGGTCTCGTTTCTTTGCCAAACTGCAGGAACCAATATGAAATTTTGTGAGGTGGTCCACTTTGGTAGGAAGAATGGTAGGAAGGACTATTACTTACGTGGCGAAAAACTGCAGCAGGCGACGGTGCAGAGGGACCTCGGGGTCCTTGTGCATGAGTCGCAAAAACCCAGCTTGCAGGTGCAGCAGGTGGTCAGGAAGGCGAATGGGATGCTGGCCTTCATAGCGAGGGGGATTGAATATAAAAGTAGGGAGGTCTTGCTGCAGCTGTATAGGGCATTGGTGAGGCCGCAGCTGGAGTACTGTGTGCAGTTTTGGGCGCCGCACCTGCGCAAGGATATTTTGGCCCTGGAGGGAGTGCAGAGGAGGTTTACTAGGCTGATACCGGAGTTGAGGGGATTGAGCTATGAGGAGAGGCTGAATAAACTAGGCTTGTACTCGTTAGAGTTTAGAAGAATGAGGGGAGATCTCATTGAGACGTATAAGATGATGAATGGGATGGATAGGATAGAGGTGGAGAGACTCTTCCCGCTCAAAAAAGACAGTAGGACTAGGGGGCACAGCCTCAAGATAAAGGGGAGGCGGTTTAGAACGGAGTTGAGGAGGAACTTCTTCACTCAAAGGGTGGTGAATCTCTGGAATTCTCTGCCCGTTGAAGTGGTGGAGGCTGCCTCGCTAAATATTTTTAAGAAGCGGGTTGATGGGTTTTTGATAAGAGAAGGGATTGAGGGTTATGGGGAGAGGGCGGGAAAGTGGAACTGAGCCACGACAGATCAGCCATGATCTTATTGAATGGCGGGGCAGGCTCGAAGGGCTAGATGGCCTACTCCTGCTCCTATTTCTTATGTTCTTATGTTCTTAAATGGGTTTCCATAACGTGACCAACCCTGGTAAATATAAGGGGACATGCAGCACATTTTAACTGGCATGCATTATGCTGAGGACTTTCCAGAGCACGTAAAGAGGAATTTCCTGGATAAGCTCAGGTGCAACTGTCCCTATTCATTTCCATCCCACCCACCTGTCACATCTCTCTCATGTGGAAATTAGATAGAAAATTACCACCATACCACCCTAATGCCTAGGGGCAACACAGTAGCACAGTGGTGAGCTCTACCTACCTTACAGTGCCAGGGACCTGGCTTTAATTCTCAGCTTGGGTCACTGCCTGTGTGGAGTCTGCACGTTCTCCTGGTGTCTGCGTGGGTTTCCACCAACAGTCTGGAAGGTGTGCTGGTTAGGTGCATTGGCCATACTAAATACTGCCTCAGTGTACCCGAATAGGTGCCGGAATGTGGCAATTAGGAGATTTTTACAGTAACTTCATTGCAGTGTTAATGTAAGCCTACTTGTAACACTAATAAATATACTTAAACTCTCCTTCTAGAATTTTAGACCAGGTTCAGGCCACTATTCCAACTTCTCTCTCTCACTTTCCAATCCCCCAATCTGAACAGGTAATTTAATTGTGATATTGTGCATCTGTCTCTCGATTATTACCATGTGAACTCAGTAAATTAGATATTTTGCTTCAAGTTGTAACCAAGATTCAAGAAGTCCCTTGCTATCAGATGTTGGACCCTTTCTGAAAGTCAGAACACTTACTACTATTTACAGATTTCATTTGTATTAAAATTAAACTGTCCCTGCAGTAATTTATCACTGAAATTGCCGAGTGATTTACCCTGTTTTCTATGTGAAAATAGGGATGTTTGAAACTATCTGTGATGGATGTATCTTGAAAATTGAACTCCAGCACACTCCAGCTGCTTTGTAGCATGCAAATATCTAGTTTAATTAAATAGTGACAGAAAAAAGACTAGACTGGGGGGTACTACATGTGAACACATCCGTCCTTGTATCTACTCCTTGATTGAAATCCAGCCTGGTCTCATTTCTTTGCCAAACTGCAGGAACCAATATGAAATGGGTTTCCATAACGTGACCAACCCTGGTAAATATAAGCCCACAGCCTAAAACTGCCCATTTGATTTACCATGAATTAATTATCTCTTTCAGACAGAGCATAAGATTAGCTTGTGTGAGAGATGGAAAAATGTGCACTGATGTGGTAGAGGGTGCTATTCTGAAGTTGGGCTTGTGGTTTCTTAGGTCATAGTAGAGGTTTGGAAGAATTTTGCACACATGCCAAGCCAGAAAACCACAAAAGCTGAGAAGCCAATTGAAAAAAAATTAAATGCGTAATAATACAGAGCAACAAAAAACTAGCCTGAATGCAAGACATTTAAATGCATTGAGAAAGTAATGTAATTATCACAGAGTAGCCTACACTACTATCTATGTAGCAGGATCTTCTCTTCATTTCCTTGTGCTATAATTGAAGGTACTGGAGGGATGTCTGGGAGCTCGGACTTTGCTAAATAAGATTATTACCTGGGATAAGCTTCTCAACTCTGTACTTCCCCCACCCTCCCTCTCCCCAGTTCACGGCAACACTGGCCTTGTACCCCCCAGTTAAAGCTGGTAGGATAGCTGCTCTGAGGAAACAAAACTCTGCTGCTTGCAGGAATACAGACTCCTGTCCTTACTGCTATACACCCAAGAATTCTTGCCCATAGAATGTAGCAAAGTTCTGATGAGCCAGATTGGTTCGAGATAATGGTGAAGAGAAAATTGGGAAGTGTCGCTAAGGCGGCTTCGTTGCACAGTGGTTAGCACTGGATAAAAGCAAATTACTGCGGATGCTGGAATCTGAAACCAAAAGAGAAAATGCTGGAAAATCTCAGCAGGTCTGACAACATCTGTAAGGAGAGAAAAGGGTTGATGTTTTGAGTCCAAATGGCCTGTTGTCAAAGCTAAAAGGCATGGAAAGATGTTTACACTGCAGGGTGAGGGAATGAAAGATGAGTCATAGCACAGAAACCAGGAGGAAAGACTGCTAATGGCAATCCACAGAGAGAATAAAAGGTGTGAATGACCAAATGGCCGAGAAGCTAAAACAGATGAAGATGTTGGGGAAGGGGAGAGGGAATGGATGGGACAGAGGTAAAATTTAGAAAAGGGGAAGCAAAGGTGAGAAAAGGGAAGGGAAGGGGGATAAAGTAGGGGGAAGGAGTGGGAGGGGAAGAAAAATGAAGAAAGACAATAAAGAAATAAAAGATAGAGAACAATAAAAAAATTATTAAAATAGAATGAAAACATAGAAGTCAAGGTGGGGTAGAGCAAATCATCTGAAGTTGTTGAATTCGATGTTGAGACCGGAAGATGAGATGCTGTTCCTCCAGTTTGCGTTGAGCTTCACTGGAGCATTGCAGCAGGCCAAGGACAGACGTGGGCATGGGAGTAGGATTGTGCGTTTAAATGGAAGCAACCTGAAGGCCAGGGTTCTGATTGCGCACAGACCGAAGGCGCTCAGCAAAGTGATCACCCAGTCTACATGTGGTCTCTCTGATACAGAGGAAACCACATTGGGAACAGCGAATAGAATACACCAAATTGAAAGAAGTGCAAGTCAGTGATTAGCACTGCTGCCTCACAGCGCCAGGGCCTGGGTTCGATTCCCAGCTTGGGTCACTGTCTGTGTGGAGTTTGCACATTCTCCCCGTGTCTGTGTGGGTTTCCTCCGGGTGCTCAGGTTTCCTCCTACAGGCCAAAGATGTGTTGGTTAGGTGGATTGGCCATGGTAAATTGCCCCTTAGTGTCAGAGGGACCAGCCAGGGTAAATGAATGGGTGGGATTGTGGTCGGTACAGACTTGATGGGCTGAATGGCCTCCTTCTGCACTGTAAGAGTCTATGATTCTATATTTTCTACAAAAGGGGGGAATGTATTCCAAATGCATTTCACAAATAAGGCAAGTATTAGAATGCCAGGCAGGAATTGTAATAGGTTTTGAGGAGATATTTGAAACAAGGAAAGTTGCAGCCAGGTTAGAAGAATTTGGGAAGAGGATTCCAGAATGTGAGATGGGATGGATTGTCACTTGTGGTGGAATGGAATAAAAGTGAAAAGTGCAATGGGCTGTAATTGAAAGAGTGAGGAGGGTTAAAGTGGACTGTGGCCTTGGAGGGAGTTTTAGATAAGATTCTGAAATTACAGGCTTGGAGATGAAAAGCCACTAAACATTGCTGAGAATTGAGGTGAATGGGACAAATGCCGCTGAAACATTGTCAATCTTAAAAGGATTAATTTAATTTTAAATTGTATTTATTAATTTATTTGCTAGCTTTTGAGAGTGACACAAAATGATCCTGTTTGAATGCATAGAAATAAGGTCAGAATCGGCTATCAATCTGCATTGCTTCCAGTTAGAGTTTTTTCCCAAGTTGCAGCTCGAGCATTTAATACCTGTGAATACTAATTAGAGATTGTGACATGCAGATTTTCTAATATTACAGTCCAGTCAATCTGCCAGTCTGAACAAGGTTGTTTTCACTTCAGTCATAATGCACAGTGGAAACTCCCACCACCTGAAGCTAGTTTCAAATTGTCAGTGTGACTTAAATTATTCTGGCAAATCGCCAGTCACTTCTTGCCCTGAGGAAAACCACAGTTTGTATGTGTGGTGGGGGGACAGATGAGTGGGTTGGGGGGATGGTAATACACTATCTAATGCACAAAAAAAGATCAGAGCAGAGAGGGTGGACTCTTGTAGTTTTCACAATTGCCATTGCTGTTCTTGTTGTGCAACTCATGGAGCAGTTATATCAGTCTCTATCTAATTAATAATCTGGCACTTGTAATTGATGCCTCACTGGAAAGATGACAGCCTTTACTGTGTTTCTGGCAATGAACGAACAGTTTCAGTCGCATGGAGCTCAGATTTGCTGTGCCTTGTAAAGAGGTGCCTGTCTAATGCTAGACAAAGTTAGCAAATGTTCATGGAGTTTCCAGATGCTCGGTCACCATTATCGTTCGGTAACAATACTGCCATCATTGAAAGGCATTCCTAAAACTTCAACATTAGGTGCTGCAGTCATTGTATTTTTGTAACCTTGCCCGACTAATCAGGTCCTCGGTGGCTTGCAGGTTGAATATTAAATTTATTTGTATTTCTAAATGCAGATTTGAACCAAGCTCATGAATTTCCACTGACTTGAGATCTCTTTCTGACTTGCTTTTTAAAAAGACAGTTGTCGTTGTGAAATTATAATTGGCTAGTCAGTGACAAATTGGAAGAAACACTTAAGGCATCGTTAGCCTTTAGTGGTGAGAGAGGAAGCAAAAGATAGTCAAGCGAGTTCAGGGAAAAGCTTTCATCTCACTTATTATCCTTCAGGGTTAAACTCTGTATTGACAGGTTGGGTTTCTTTCTGCGCAAGGTCTGATCTCTCCACAGAGCAAGTTAATAGGGAATGGGGCCCAACAAAGGCTGATTGATCCATTCTCTCATCAGGAGCATTTAGAAATGTAGCTCCTTTCTTTTAAGCGTAGCCCATTGCAACACCATAATGATGCTAACATGCTCTGTTGGAGAGAAATCCTTTTGTGACTTTTTTTTGTAATCTGTATTTATCTTCTGTGTGAAAGTAGTCTTTTTTACTTCTGACCCTTCAACAGTGTTGATATGAATAATCTTAAAATGGTCTTGGTACATCTATTTTAACCTGTCTACGTTCTGGATTTTTGGGTCTCGGCCCTGATGTAGATGGCATATTGTTTGTTTCAACACAGCCCTTAACAACATTTAAGTTTTTATTTATTCATGGGACACAGGCATTGCTGGCTGCCAGTATATGTTGCCCATCCCTAATTGTCTGAGGGCAGTTAAGAGGCCACCACATTTCTGTGGCCCTGTCACATGTAGGCCAGTCCTGGTAAGGACGACAGATTTCCTTCCCTAAAGGACATTAGTGAATCAGATGGGTTTTTCCGACAATGGGCAATGATTTTGTGGTTATTGGTAGATTCTCAATTCCAGATTTTTTTTTAAATTGAATTCAAATTCCACCATCTGCCATGGCAGGATTTGAACTTGGGTCCCCAGAATATTAGCCAAGTTTCTGGATTAATAGTCTAGCGATAATACCACTAGGCCATGCTCCCTCTAGTTTCCATTCACACATTGTATTTCATACCTGCATTGGTCTCCCCCCCAAAAAAAACATTTTGATAGCTCTAATCTTTTTCTAGTGTTCTTGTTCCTCTGTTCCCTTGGTGTTTCTTCCTGGCCACATCCCTTTTATTTTGTTAAAAAAAGAAACTGTCAGGAACTTCCTGCTGCTTGTGAGCAGAATGACCAGTTCAGACTGCTTGGAATATCAGAATATCCATCAGGTTTTACAATAATATTTTTGGAAAACTCCAGCTGTGCATCTCTCACATATAAGTTTCTGTGCAAAACAAATGGTTCAAAAGTATGAAGTGAGCTCTTTAAGCTCCTTGAGTTGATCCAACTGTTCAGACAGCAGCTTAGCTCATCCTAATTGTCAACATCGAAACAGAAAATGCTGAAAACTCCCAGCAGGTGAGGCCGTATCTGTAAAGAGAGAAACTGAGTTAACATTTCACGTTGATGACTTTGAGCATTTCCAACATTTTCAATTTTTATTTCAAATTTTCAACATTTACAGAATTTTTGCTCCTGTTTTGTCCTGCCAACATATTAACCTCTCCACTTGCTCTTCATTACAGTGTAATGCTATCATCGCAATCTTTCTGCTTCCATTATTTTTCTATCTGGTACTTTTATTTCTCAATAACTTGTTTCTCCTGACTTTTTTCCCCCTTAAACTGATTTTAAATTAAGGATTATTTCAAGGGAGGTTGGACAAGGTGTGTGTGAAATGTGTAAAATCCATGTTGTGCCAGGATTTGTGAAATTTTTCTTTTTATTAGATTTCCTGTAGACAAGTAAATAGGCTCATAGCTTTGTACAATGTCGCTTGTGAACATGGGGACACCAGGACCCACAGGAAAGTAATCATTTCCTGCCTGTAACCACAGACCTCAAGTACAGTGTCCTAATAGCATGTTGTGTGTTTCCATTTAGTGATAGAGGAGGCAGCTCTTTGTTGTGTGATTTAGTGGGACCTTTCAGCCAGACTGTTGTACTCCAAAAGATTTGCTACACATTTCAAAGTGTTTAGGTGTATTTACTCACACTCCAAGGCGGAGTTGGGGGGGGGGAATGGAGGCGGAAAATCAAAACTTAATCCACTAACTACACAACTGAACCTTTTTTTAGTGGTATATCAAGTTTGTTTTTGCTTTGAACCTTGCAACGCATTCAATGGTGTCTTTTCCGAAGTCTCTAATGCCACAAATTGGGGCTTACGCTGTCAACTTGATAAGCTTGCTTAAATAATTAAGTCCTGCCTTCAGCAATGTGCTAAAGTTCAGTATTGGCGTAAAATTACACGTACAAAATATCAAATCATTTTCTATGAACACAGTGCACTACTTTGTTATATTGGCTTCAATTTACAGATTTCAGATGCGTTTTAACTTGACAGCAACTTTTAAGTAAGAGTTCTGTTGCAAAGACTAAAAATGATTTCTCTTCACACTTCACAGCCTCTGCTATCCCAGATAATGGAAAGAAGGCTTGTTTAAAATTGAAAGTTCTCGTGCGACAATCAAGTAAGTTCCTTTGACAGACTTGCAAGGGTTGCTTTAGCGCATGCTTTATTGTAAGCACTGGTAAAACATTTTTTTCTCTTACTGTGTTTATCTTGTGTGGTACCTGTTCTGTACATAGTATTTATTTTATTTTCATTTTGTTTTCTTACTTTTCTTCACCAAGCTTTAATGGCAGTTGCTAACTTGTTGTTTCTGCAAGATTTCCATGGTTAAATCAAACGGACGACTTCAGCACTTTTGACATGTACACAAGGTGCAACAATTTAAAAAAAGAAAGAAAAACAGGGAAAAAGAGAAAAAATGTCACACTAACATATTTGGCTATTATTTCTATTTTTGTTATAGACAGCTGTTCGAAAACTGTAGGTGTACATGAAAGTGTTTTCGGTGCTAACGACAGAGTAGACAGTTCATTAGAACCAGCAGGTTAGTATGCTTAGAGAATCTTCTAACAAGTGCGTCTGTTCCCCCTCCCACTTTCTTATTGATCTTCTGTCACAGTTTGCATGCCGTGCATGGGTTCAGTGTTGAAAGCTTGTTCACCTGTCCCCCCCCTTTTTTTTGGTGGTGGTTTCATTGCTAACTTTCTTCTGTATGTATTGCAACAAAATGATACAATAATTCTTGCTTGGTGTACCAGATTTTTCTTATAGCCATTAACGAAAGGCATGTGACATGAAATGCATGTCATTTAATTTCGTGCAGTGCTGGATATTCTGCTTCATACAAATGTCGTGAGACAGGATATCCAGGAAATGGAATGCTTCTGCTGTCTTTTAACCGCTATGTTGCATTTGCTTTTCAAATAAATTGCCTTAACAAGGAAGGAGTTAAGTTAATATTTTCAGTGCTCTGATAAAACTACCTAACAAAAATAGGAGCATGCAATTCACTAATTTTATAATTAATACATGGGAGGGAGGGTTTGTCCAAAATTGAACGGGGTTGCACTTCTCATGTATTGCAAGAAATGTGTCCATGACAACTGGAAATAGTCACACTGTGACAGATGGCCCCCTCAGTTTGGTAGAATCCAGGCTCTTGTTTGCCTGCATCACTGCCTTGAACAGAAATACCAGGCCTGTCTGGAGCATATTTATGTGTCTTTTTGTATTCTTAATGTTGTCCTTTTCATTAAAGTCTGCCACCAACATTTATGTCTGAGTATTTTAGTTGTGTTAGTAACTCACTGCTGCTGCCAATATTTTAGCAAATCTAACATGAAAATTGATGCAACTCAATATTGCTGTTCATTTCATTATTGTGAAGTACTGAGCGGTACAGTGGGTTAGATCATTCACCTTTCACCCTTGGAATCTGGATTTAAATTCAGCCCAGATTGATGGGAGCATATTCTGTTCTCATTCATGCATTCTCTCTATCAAAGAGTTATATTGATGTGGTACTATCAATGACCGTAAGACATTCCAAAACACTTCCAATGTACATGAAGTACTTTTTGTAGTGTGCTCACTGTTTTAATGGAGAAAATGCACTGAGCAATTTGTGCATAGTATTATCTTGCAAACAGCAATGACACAAATGATCAGGTTGTCCGTTTCAGGATAAATGTTGGCCCAAAGTCTAGGAGAACTTCTTTAATGTCATGCTATCTTTTATGGCCACCTAACCAAATGGGGCCTCAGTTTATCATCCAGTCTTAAAGGCAATATCTCCTACTTTATAACACACAGCATTGCACTGATATATTAGAATCATAGAACCCCTACAGTGCAGAAGAAAGCTATTTAGCCCATTGGGTCTGCACCAACCCTCCAACAAAGCATCTTACCCAGGCCCACACCTGCCCTATCCCCGTAACCCCACACAATTAATCCCCCTAACCTACATATCTTGGGAGACTAAGGGGCAATTTAGCATGGCCATTCCATCCAATCTGCACATCTCTGGTCTGTGTGAGGAAACCCATCCAGACACATGGGGAATGTGCAATGTCACCCAAGGCTGGAAATGAACCCGAGTCCCTGGCACTGAGGCAGCAATGCTGATCACTGTGTCACCCTTCATGTTGATGGAAATTATCTGATTAAATCTCTGGATTGGGATTTGAACCCACAACCTTATGACTGAGAGGTGAGAAGGGCTACCAGAGGAAAGCCCCCTTTAATTAGAAGGGCAGTAATATAAATTGGCTCACTGCTGCAAGAGGAAAGCTGAATTTTACACTTAGATTGTGCATCATTAGCAGTCTTAGTGCTCAGGTTGCCATCAAGGATGGAAAATTGGGCCAGTTGTTGGGGATGCTTGGTCATCCCTTCAATCCCCAACATTTGGTCTTTTGTAAATGGAGGACACTTGTGGCTGTTATCACCACCACATCTGCTTAGGTGTGGATAGTGCAGCTGAACAGCTCAGTGTGCTTTCCTGGGTGAAAGGTGGTGATGGACCAGGAAGTGAGGAAATTTAGGGAATGTACATTGGACTTGCTTTTCAGGAGATTTTTTGAAAAGAAACAGTAAAGTAGGAAAATGAATGGTTTTGGAAAAAAGTTTCAGGAAGCAAGGGCAACATGGAAGAGAACACCAAGGTTGCACAAGAATCAAATTGGAATTGTGTTCCTTATAATAGAGAATATAGATTAATTTATGTAGAAAATGGAATGACAGGACTGGATTCACAAAAATCTTACACACCAAAATTCTAACTGTTTAATTATTCTGTCTTCTGGTGAATGCTTTGAAAGAACAGTGGATTTCCACTGTTAGCTGTAGTTAGTAACATCACAAATGGTACATGGAAATATTTTCTCTAGAAAATCAATCAAGATCTAATAGAACACGCTTACAGTGTTGCTAACTCGTAACAGCCATAGAAAACCACTTCCCAGGATCTCGCCCTCAAATTTTGGAAATAATTCTACCCAGTAAAGGCAAGATTTTAGAATTACGCAGCTTTCTGTGTAACCCTAAACACATCCTGTTATTTATTGTTGGTCAGATAAAATATACTAATTCAATTTAACAGACTTCTCAGACCATTGACTTTGACAAAGATCCCATTGTCCAGGAAAAGGATGCTAAATCCCTGTAACTGAAGTTTTTCCATTTACTATTTGTGTATTTGTAAGAATGAAAACAGTACCTCCCCACCCTAAGAACCAATAAATAATACCCTTGCAACTCAGAGACAAAACAGTGAACAGATCCTACGCTAATATTTTGGGTTCCACTTCCAGACACAGCAATAGAAACAGATTGTTGAAAGAATCTTGCAGCCAGCAATTTGAATTTTGCATTCTGTGCATCAAATGTAGAAGAATTGCATTATTTCCTCATTTACAAGCTAAGTTTGAATGAAGAATCAGACTCACTGTGCCATTCAGTTGTTGCCAATTTCTGTCTGGACACCAAAACAAAGTTTATTGTGATTATATTAGCAGCAACTCAGTGAGATGCTCTGTTGGTTTTCTCATGCAGTTGAATATATGTTTTTGCACAATAAGGAAGTACTAAATCTGATTTATTTTAAATACCTTCAAATAGTTGGAATGGATTTAATCTAAAATGGGTCAGATGAGCCCACTTTGCCAGCAATACACACTGTTCAATGTTAAAATCTTCAAATTTTTGATGAGAAAACCAAGAGTAGATGTGGCGCATGAAATTATTTAATTTTGATTGAACAAGCTGTTTAGAAATGAACAGCACAGCTCCCAGGCATTAAAAATCTCAGCTTGTGGGTTTGTGGGCTGAAATCTTGTGTTACTTGAAATATTAAATACTCATTAATGTTTCTTAATTGTCACTGCTTTTGGTTTCCCATTTTCCCAAGTTAATGAAAGACTTTGCAGTTTGAAAGCAATGGGAAATTTCAAGTGCAATGCAGATTGTTAGAGCATTCAGTGACGGGGTGGCAATGAAAATTATTTGCCTGAGGAGCTTGGCTGACCTATAATTGTGACTAAAGTTGTGCAGAGCATTCCTTCTGTTGTCATGAGTTGTAACTGTGTTGCTTCCTCTATTTATTCTCTCTACAGATGACACCATACATGAAGCTGAGCCATCACGTGGCGAGAATAATGCTCAGACGGCCAGGATATCCCCGCTACTTTTGGCGACTGTACTGTTCCTTTTCGTAACACTTTCAACATTGTAGTGTTCAAAAATCCAAGGAACCTCTGACACAGCATGGCTGGATCAGGAAACACCACAGATTCTGTAACTGCACTGTTGAGGAGGGGGAACATTCAGTTTATTCCAGACACAAGATTTATTTTCTGTCAGGAGAGTAGAGAGTGATTCAAGAGGGAAGATGTATCCAAACTGATAAACCCCCCAAAAAATGCCAAATTATATTTTGAGACTAATGATTCTTATTTTCCCTGTACATTTCTTCTTTCAAAATACCCCTAGGTGGTTTAGCTCTTGTCATCCAAGTGCAGATGAGAAACAGTAGTGGCAGATGCAGTCACTGAAGAATAAGAATGTTCAGCAGAAGCCCAAGAGGGTTTTACTCCTCCATGCAATATTTATACCTTCTCACTCAATACCGTAAGATGATCACGCAAAGCATCGAGTCACCGTGTCAGGACTTGAGGGGTGATATTACGAATAGATATAACCCCATCCCTCTCGGGAGTTATAATTGAACATGTGTCTGAAGGGAGAGTTTCTGTGCTCATGCAGTCGCTAACATTGTCTGTAATATTTTGTATTTTCCACACATTTCCTGTTCCACAAGCCCTCAGCAGGGCTTTGTATTTTTGTAGGAGATGTGTACACTGAATAAGCTTTGAAGAAATTGGGGAAGCATTACAGAACCGAAGAGTGGTGCAGTTAGCAATAGGCTACTAGCATTCTGCAGAACTATTTGCGAAACACAAATATAACAGTTAAAATTGTAGGTTAGAAATGCTGATGTCATTTGTAATATGGGTAATTTTCATGTGAATAAGGATAGATATTGGGCATAACTGATAATTTTGCAGTTTATTTTAACACTATGTTCTACAATTGAAAAAATAATGAACAAAGAATGTAAAAATACTGCATCCCCCCCCCCTCCCCCGACAACTGGATTGCAATCCAATTCTGTTAGTGATGTAACCATTGCATTATTTTGTTCTGAGCAGCTTTAGGCCACAGTTCGTTATTGGATATTATTAATTTTTGGCAGTTTAATCTGTTCCACAGTGGTTATTACCAATATATTTTAGTCAAGAATGGATTCATTATTAAACAAGTACTATTACACTCCTGGAGAATTCTAACAAGAACTGGATGCCCCTGATATCATGGAGGACATTTAAGACCAACTACTTTCTTGCTTGTTCGTTTTTTGGTTGCCTTTTTAAGCAGGGAAATAAGGATCAGTCTGTTCGGTGGATACTGTGTATCCTGTAATAGTCTATAACATTAGTGTTAGCTTAGTACATTGATTTGTACCTTCTTCGAGGGCAAAAAGAAAAAAAAACTTGTTTAAATTCTGTATTATTAGCAACCTATGATGTAAATAGTGTTTGATAAAGTATTAATTCCAATTCTTACATCTTTTATAATTGAAAACAATAGAATTTCTGGATTTGGTTGAGCAGGTTAAGCAAACAGATCTATGTTGGAAGATGTATTGCTACAGTACTGCGAGCTGTGTCAGCGAATCATGCAAACGCTACAGCGAACTGTCAGAACAAGGGGAGATAGAGTTGCAGCCTGCAATCTGCTTGTTATGTATGAGGAGAGGGAGAGCAAAAACTGTGACTTAACATTCAAATATTGGCCCTAAATGTATTGAAGCGATGTGGAACCCTGATCACAAAGGCCTTTGTGAAGGGCCATGTTGATCCTGAAAGTCGATCGATTTGTGTTCCTGGTTTTCTTTCTCTCCCAGAGATGGAGTGAGTGTTTTTATGGAAAGATCTTGCCAGTATCATTGTAGCATGCGCCTGGACCCGAGTAAGGGAAAAAAAATTGTCGGCATAGTTTTGTAAATTTCGCCTACTGTTTCTTCCCCCTTTTGTGTGGAAACAGCTCAGGCCGAGGCCAGAAATAGGGGTGTACTATACCTGTCAACAAGCAATGGCACTTCACTGACCTACCTTGCTATGTGGAATGGAAATGGTTCTATAAATTTTAGAAGCATAGAAATTAATCCACTCCCCCTTTATTCACTCCACGTAGATCAGCTGTTGCCTGCTTTCATCCAAGCCTTCATTGAACGGTGAATGGGTAAATCTGTTCTATTTGGCAACTCCGAGTTTTTCCCATGCATTCGCCCCCAAACTGCTCTGATGCGAGACGAATCTTCTTACAATAGCGTTGCTGCCATTGTCTGTACAGTTTAATAAATGCTGGCATGCTGAAGGTTACTCATGGAGTCTGCTAAATCTGTTTTAGATGCTTACTCTTGACACTCCGTTAGAGCCACTCATTGTGTGTGCGTCTGGATATTAGAGTCCAGTTCATTGTTGTCCTGTGCCTGTATTACCCTGCTCAAGAACCGCTTGAAAAGCAGATTCTCTGCACTTATTGAAGAGTGCTTTTTTGACTTGCTTATAAGAGGGGGGGAGAAAGCCCCTGTGGTCTGCTGCCATGTGGATATTCTATCCATCTGTTTGGTATATACACGTGTCTGAGCAACTATACATAAATCAAACTAAAGATGTTCATCATTATAAATAGTATGAATGTTCTGTGTCTTTGACCATTAAAAGTTTGAAAATATGTTTTAAAAGGCAGAAGTGCGTCTCATTCTTGCTATCCTAATAATCATAAAGGAAATGGCATGTCTATTATGAAATTGCACAGATCGTGTTGCCTTCACTGTCCCCTCTAACGAAATCCTGGAAGATACACTCAAAAGGTGCGGGAAAGAAAGATTTTAGAAAAATATTTTCTTAGGTTTTATCTGCATCTGGTTTGATAATCGAAACAATAACTTTTTTTAATTGCTTATCGACTGCAAACGGTCGAAATCTAGCTGGTTGTATAATCTGTAGATTCCGCAGACATGACATTCAAAAATGATCAGGGCGCAAAAGCATTTTAGTGAATTCCACTTTTAAAAACAATGAAACCCATACTATATAAGCGGGGAGAAAGTAAAACTTTCTTTCAATCCAGCTGGGACCAATAGCGTCCATTTAATCACAGCCGAAGCTATTGCCCGACTTGATGATTATTGCACAGGTTTCAAAAGCCCCAATAGGATGGTAATCGACTTTCTGCTATCTCTGGGTACTGGCCCTCGATGACTACTCAGTATGGCCTCTACCCATGGATTTACAACACCAAACTGACCCCACTTCTCCATAAAGGTCACATCAGGAGGGGAAGCCATCTGGTCGAGCGGGAATGGAATAATCGTTTTGGTACAATGCAGGGGCTTTTCTGAGTAAAGGAAAGAAGTTGACGTCGAACCTAGTTTGATACTTTATTTGCTATTGCTTCATGTTGCTCCATGAGATCAAAATAGAAAATGATCCAAGTCCCAGACACCAACATCTCTCCAACCTCCTTGCGGGATAAATAATAAAGGCAGGACAAATACTCGATACTGAAACAGAACTTAAGTGGACAAACTTTTTATATTCCACATTCATCATACATTTGTTATGATTTACAACTAGAGATTAAATTTGATCTAGGTATATAATAAAATCATGAGCTACTGAAATCATATCCTGTGCGGAGTGGGATTAAGTTATAGCTGCAATATTTTAACATGTAAAACTAACCCCCCAGCAGCTGTCTTGTTTCACACATAAAACCCCTGGTTGTTTTATAGTCCAGTGCACCACAGCTTTCTAATGTCGTTTTCAAATCCAGGGGACGCAATCTGTCCCCTTCAATTTACCAATGAAAGACCAGAAACACTTAACTATTCACGTTTATTAAACAGGTTGTTCTTTGTTTGGCATTTAGAACAGAGCTTGGCTGTTTAACGTTTGAAGTGGAAATTCGTTGGGAAATATGGAAAATTGGCCTGGTCGAAAGCTGCTCTTTAAATATTGCAATGCAAAGCTGACACATTTTGCAAAGAGGTTTTGACAAACTCTCACCAACAAGCCCTTTGAGATCACAGGGCGAATGTGTGATCTGTATTTGAGGTCAGAAAAGTCATGACTTGAAGAATGCATCGTCTTCAATCCTGATACCAGGACTGTATGAAAGGCAAACGTGAACAGCAGAGCCAAACCTCAATCACAAATCGAACTATTGGCCAAAAGGTATTTGGGTGCAACTTTGAGCACCGTTGATGGACACACATGCTGACAGTTCCCACTGCTATACGTTTTGAAGTGTGGATATGTCTTTCTCATTGTGCTAACTTTTATCACCTCCTTAATCTAACAAAATGAAACCATGCAGGACATTAATAAAGCCCGCTGCTAGGTTTTACTGTTGTGTCCCCCCACACACGCACATGCTGTCTGATCAGACAGATCATTGACTTTGGATCGGAACTTATTCAAATGCACACTGCATAGGCTGAAAGAAGATGTACATTTCATTTCCCGTCACGTATAGCAGCGTGGTGAATATCTTTCTAATGAACACAAACGGTGATTAGTTTCAGACATTGAAGGAATGTAATTTTTCAAATTGGTCCTTTTCACACTTCCCTCCAAAACCAGCCGGTCAGCATGGACTGTGAGCTCTTTTTTAACTTAAGATCAGGTAAATATTTGATTCTATCCCAGTTTCCCTGCAGTCATTTGATTTTTTTTTAATACAGGCATGATTCACACAAGTGCAACGTCGAAAAATTTCCCCATCAGGAACCATAGTTCTCAAACTACGATGAATTTAAGATAATTTGGCAAATTCTATTCTTCCAACATTTTGCACCGGGGAAGATTTCAACGCACAAATATCATTTATAATGTAGTTCTCGCAACTGTTGATTTTGATAAAAGCTGTAGCATTGAGTTTGCCTGAACCTTACAGCCATTCTAACGTGTGCTTATTGTCTAGATTATCAAAGTTATCCGTAAATTAATCTCAAATAAAACGTCCAAAAAGAGAAAAAATTTAAAATTACTTGCGCCAGTGTTGTTTCCAGACCAGTGTCCTTGTGAGTATGAGCGCCATCTCGCACCCTCCTCGCCCACCCGCCCCCACACACATTCACACTCTCTCTGTTTATCTTTGTAAATGTATGTTTTTGGTAGCCCAGTTGGAACTGAAACCTTCAAATCCCAGTAATTATCCCAGAGACGTGAGTCAGTCGGTTACTTTCAGCTGAGGTAAGAGAAACAAAAGAGCAAGGATAGAAATGCAAGGTAAATATCTCAAACGATAAGCACAGGCAAAGATTTATTTATTCAGGGGCCTATGTATAGATAAATAGACCGAATGTATATAAATACAGTAAGAGGACAGGAATGAATTAAATGTAAACATATACAGCCAAAGACTACACATAGAAGGGAAGTATAGGATAAGGTCAACCATTTCTGAAGATTCGTTTAATCAGATGTGTAGGAGCATTGGAGGAAACGTGATTACAATTGATTTACGTATTTGTTCAGGTGAAGTAAAACAGCGCGAATTCATGTCAATTCCATGTCATTTCACAGAAAAGTCCAGTCTACTGGAGAACCTTAAATGTAATTTATGCATAAATTGAGGCTTTATAGTCTGCCTGGGCTTAGATGTGGAAAATGCATATAATCATGCCAGCCGCAATGACATAATCCCATCTCAAATCAAAATCCGACATGAAAGCGTGTTTGTGCAAAAATTTGGACCAGTCGGAGGCGTAATGCCAACACGTAAAATTAGCTGAAGCTCCCGAGCATCACTTCTTGAGAAAGGTAATACGGGAGATGTTAGGCAAAGCAAACACCGCGGGGCTGGAATGCAAATAAATCATTTGATACACACGCCTTAGCGGGAGCTGACAAACAATGCAGACAGTGTGAGAGAACCCAGCGGCCAGTGAATGCCTCACAGGTCACCCGTCAGTTCCCCGAGTGCGATACAGCCGAAGATTTGGAGCGGATATCCTCCTGACCCCACCGTGATAAATCTCCTTGACCCGCTTTCAATCCTTTGCAGAGCACAGTCGAAGTTATTTAAATCCTGGATAAGGGATCACTTGAATAGTATTTAAAGAAGTCAGATTAAAACAGATTGCAGGATATCGAATCAATGGACGCGCGTTGAAATCGTTTCAGATTAACAATTCCCCTTCCCCCACTGGCAAACCTGTAGCGTTGATGGAGTCATTATCAACTCCTACTTTGCAGTCAATGGAGGGGGAAATAAACTTTTTAACGCGCGTCTCATATAAGGCAGAATCCAGTGTCAATGTCATAACTAGTTAGTGACAACAGGAGTAATAGTAACTGGTCCAGGGTGGCCCCCCAGCAAGCACCCTGCGCCTGTATATTGTTGATCTACTTCCTGGTTGATTGCCTTCCAAACAATCACATTTGTCGAGCCCCCGTTCCTTGCAAAGTTGCTTTTTAAATTCGTTCATGAAGTATGTGTGGTCAGCAAGGTGAACACTTATTGCCCATCCCTAGTCCCTTAAAACCTGAGAACACAGCAGGAATTCGGGGTTCACCTCATGATTAGATTCAACCCCCTCCAATGCGGGGGTTCAGACGGAAACAACAAGGGCGAAGAAAGAATTTTATCCCTTTGCTTATTTCAAATGCAAGATTAGTATTTTACTGGGGGCGCGGGGTGGGGGGGGGGGCGGAGGGGCGTATATTTCAAATATGAACACAACAGTTTCTGAAAATTAAGTTGAGCTAAAAAAGAGACTCGGCGTTAAATAAACAAGAATTCCTTTAAATTCTCGATTAGGCGCCTGTTTGATTTGTGATCTGCATCAGTTATCATCAACTATTAAAGCATCTTCATGTACATAAGTATCCTCAAAATGATATGTTACCTACACATTGTGTGGTTCCTTCTGGAATAGAAACTTCAGTGATGACATGTAGTTGTTCTACCAGACACAAAGCTTTCTGGATAGTGTATAATTCCCGAAGCAAACTCCCTATGGACACTTACAGTTTGATGTTTCCATCGCTTCCTTCAAATTCGGATCGGGGTCTCACAATGTCTGTGATTTATTAATTTAATATCTCATGGCAGAGACACCAAACACAAAAGTTTATATTAAGGAAATGGAAACCCAACGAAGAAGGTAATCTTGTTTATTGCCATTTGTAAAATATTCAGGCGTCTTGCTGTAAGGCGCATCCTAGCAGCAAACACCTTTCTAAATTTGTGACTTATTTCAGCGGGTCCAGCAAATTACCGAACCTATAGCTTTTTTAGGCTTTCAGTTCATCCATCAGGTTTGGATATCAGCTCATGAACATCAATTAAATTACTCAATTGTCGTGTGTACCTTCATTATCTCAGTTTTAAATACACATCATATGCACAATTAAAACACAAATTCTGATTTATAAAAAGTATTTTCCCATTGTCCCTCAAATTAAGTTTTCAGTTTGCACCAAAATTGCATCAAGCTCCTTTATGTCTTTTAGTTTTCTTTTGGAGTGAGGACATTTTTTAATGGGATTTCACTGATTGAAACCAATTTCCAAGAAAGCCAATCCCTGAAATCAGACCCCCCAAATCAGATTCTAATTCATCCATAAAGTAGTCTCCGAATCAACTCTCAAATGCAATCCCAAAGCAGACACTAAACAACATCAATGCCAATCCACAAATCATACCCCAAACCAGCCCTCAAATCACGGATTTTTAAAATGATCACAATCAGAAAGATTGTCCTAGGATACTTTCACATTCTGTAACTTTCCAAGTCAGATCCCAAATCTGCATCAGCAGCAGTCCCCAAATCAGATCCCAAAACAGTGTGAAAACCAGCCCCAAAACCAATCCATAAATCAGATCCCAAATCAAATCCCAAATCAATAGCAAGTCTAGATTCTAAATCAGATGCCAAATCAGTCTCAACTCACCCCCAAATCAGTAATAAGACATGTTCCAAAATCAGGCCCCAAAACGGATCCAAAATTAACACCAAATCCAGCCTTCAAGTCAGATCCCAATTCAGCACCAAAACCAATCTTCCAATCAGCAATGAGACATGTTCCCATATTGGACCCCAAATCAAATCCAAAATCTGCACCACAACCAGTCCCAAATCAGACCCCAAAAGAGATCAGAAATTAGCACCAAATCCAATCCCTCCTCAAATAAGACCCAAATCATCACCGAAATCAGTCTTGAAATCAGCACCAAAACCAATTCCCAAATAAGTAATGTGCTCACAAATCAGACTCCAGAATAACAACAAAACCAGTTCCCAAATCAATTCCCAAACAAGCACCAAAACCAATCCCCAAATCAGTAATGAGACATGTTCACAAATCTGACCCTATATTGATCTGAAATTAGCAACAAAACAGTCCCAAATCAATTCACAAATCAGCACCAAAATCAGCCCCCAAACCAGCCCCCAGTCAGCACCAAAACCAAACCCCAATTAGATTCCCAAATCAGCACCACAATCTGTCTCCAGATCAGATTCCAAATCACTACCACAACCAGTTCCCAAATCAGCACCACAACTAGTTCACAAATCGGATCCTAACTCAGCACTGAAACCAAACTCCAAATCAAATCTCAAACCAGCACCAGAACTAGTTCCCAAATCAAATCCCAAATCAGCAACTAAACCAATCCACAAGTCGAATCCCAAATCAGCACCAAATCCAGGCTGGACCTCTCGTACGACCTGCCACCACTGCCAGTGAGAATGGAGAACTTGGCTCTCAACCAAAACTCTAATTACTGCAGCAGGACTGCAGAATCCCAGCTGTGAGTGAGGTTGGATAATTCTGGCACCTGTTACCAAATCAGACCCTAAATCAGTACCAAAACTAGCCACAAATATCAATGAAGGAAGATTCAGTTTTTTGTAAAGCTATTTCAAAGGCTATTGACAAACAAAAGAACAAATCATTGTAAGCTATCTGATGAGAAACTTTAAGGTCAGACAATAATTAAACATAGAAAGTTAGCAATTTAAAATTTGTATCACATAAATTGCTCCAGAAACAGGCCAAGCCTGGAAGGACAACATGTTTAGCTGTACATTTTCAGTTCATCGAAGTAAAAACACATAATGAAAAGCTTCAAACAAGTCATTGTTATGTTTTACTGAAATCTTGGTGAATATTGTACCATTATGCTGACAGGATAGTTTCATTTTGTTTGTTCTCAGGATGTGTGTGATGCTGGCAAGGTCAAATATAATGTCCATCCTTAGTTGCCTTGAGCGTAGAGATTAGGCAACATGATAGGCCACAGATAATTCATTAGAAATCAGTTACATAACACGATTTACAGTTACATGTTGCCTGACTAAATACAGGTGGTAGGCTCTCTTTTACAAAACATTTTCATCTCTGGTTCTAGTTTGCAAACTGCCAGATGTATTGGAGCCAGTTTTATAACTTGCTATGGTAGGAATTAGAAGTGTTGACCTCTGGGTTGCTTCACTCTGGTAGATTTTTTAATTCACAGTTCACAGGGCCAGTAAAGAATTACACCTCATAAAATGACCCGAATCATAAGGATTGCCCAGGGGTATTTTCATCCGTAATTTCCTCCTTGTACAATATATCTCCTTTTTAAAGTTTTCAATTTCTTTTCTACATTCATATTTGACCTTTTTCCAACCTTGCACTAACAGTTTCCATCTCGTCCCTCCAGTTTCTTATGATTTTTGAGGTGCAGTTTTCTTCCTGACCTTTGATTATTTTCATGGTCACAAGGTCAGAAGTGTCTTATTACTTGTTTGCTGCAATATTTGTTTTAGTTTCCACATTAAGCCTTTCCTAATGCATTTATTTCAATGGTCTGAGGCTCTTGGCCTCATGGACCAATTAGGAATGAACATGAAGCCTTGGAATGGGCGAAGGGTGCATATAAAATGTAAATACAAATGTTTAATCTGCATATGTTGCCAATTACAGTCAGATGAACACAAGAAATAGCAGCCAGAGTAAACAATATGGCCCATCGAGCCTGCTTTGTGATTCAATCTAATCATGGTGGATCTTGAGCTTCAACTACATTTTCCTGTTCACATCATATATCCCCGAGAGACCATAAATCTGTCTACCTCAGCCTTAAATGTGTTAAATGATGGAGCATCCATACCCCTTTAGGTAAAGAATTCCAAAGGTTCATAATGCCTTAAGTGAAGTAACTTTCCTTAGGCTCTGTCCTAAACGATTGATCCTTTATCCCAATGTTCCCAATTCCCCGATCAGTGGAAACAAATCATGGAACCCCACAGTGCAAAGGAAGCCACTCAGCCCATCAAGTCTTCACTGACTTTTCGAAGGAATATCTTGCCTTGACCCACCCCACCCTTTCCCTGTAAGCCTGTGCATTCACTATCCACCTAATCCATCCAACTCACACATCTTTGGGCTTTAATGGGGAATTGAGCATGGCCAATTCACCTAACCTAAATCTCCCAGCATCCATGGAGCCCCTTCAGAATTTTGTCAGTTTCAATGATATCACCCCTTATTCTTCTAAACTCCGAAGACTATGGGGGAGTTTCTCCCAGAAAAATTATGTGTTGAGTTTACATGGAAACAGGAGCAACACTGACTGGTTTCTTTTGTGTGTTTTTTAAAATGAATCTCCCATAATCTGAACTTGGCAGAGACTCCCAGCAGGAATTCACTCTGAAATTCAGTGGGTTGGACCTATTTCCACGAGAGGCCAGTAGTAAAGTGCTGAGTTGGCCATGGTGCATGCGCTGACCTATCAGTGCTGGGATCGGTGCATGCACACTGCTGGCCTCCAGATTGCTGGCCAGCCCCATAGGCCTCCATCACTGTCCTTCCAATCCCCTGCCCACCCTAATCACTGGTCTCCCGGACTTCTTGGGGTGAGCCCCAATGTCCCCCTGCCCCTTGCAACCTGATCTCCACAACCACTCTCACCCCCAGCAGTCCTGAACACCCTCCGGGCAGTCCCAAGCCCCCCCTTGCAGTCCCGAGCTCCCTCCCACAGCCCTGACTCCCCCAGCAATCCTGACCTCCTTGGCAGCCCTCACCCCCCTCCCCCACATCCGGATGGCCAGCCCCGATCACCCCCTTCGCTCCGTCTTCCAGCGATCTTCTGGCAGAGTGACAGCAGGCCCCTCCACCCCCACCGATCTCCCCCATATACGTCTTCCAAATAAGCACTGCCTCCTCTGGCCCTGCCCTCTTGATACTGCCCGATGCCCATTGAGCATTGCCAGTTTGCCCCTTGGGCAGTACCAAGAGGCCAGGCAGGCACTGCCTAGGAGCTTCACCCCCTTGTCCCCAAACTCATGGGTGGCCTCAATGGCCTCTCTTCCCTCCAGTGAGATTGGTCCGCCTGTTGCTCATTAATGGGGAACATAGAATATAGAACACTACAGCACAAAAAGGTCCTTCAGCCCACAAGTTGCGCCGATCATATCCATACCTACCAGGCCATAGAACTATCTGTAACTCCCAATCCCATTAAATCCCATGTACTCATCCAGAAGTTTTTTGAAAGACCCCAGCGAGTTCGCCTCTACCACCACCAACGGCAGCCGATTCCACTCACTCACCACCCTCTGAGTGAAAAACTTACCCCTAACATCTCCTCTGTACCTGCTCCCCAGCACCTTAAACCCATGTCCTCTCGTAGCGACCATTTCAGCCCGGGGAAATTGCCTCAGAGAATCCACCTTATCTATTCCTCTCAACATTTTATAAACCTCTATCAGGTCGCCTCTCAACCTTCGTCTCTCCAGGGAGAAGAGATCTAGCTCCCTCAACCTATCTCATAAGGCATGCCTCCCAATCCAGGCAACATCCTTGTAAATCTCCTCTGCACCCTCTCAATAGCTTCCACACCCTTCCTGTAGTGAGGCGACCAGAACTGTGCACAGTACTCCAAGTGGGGTCTGACAAGGGTCTTATAAAGTTGCAGCATTACCTCCTGACTCCTAAACTCAATCCCTCGATTAATGAAGGTACCATACGCCTTCTTGACCACATCCTCCACCTGCGAGGCTGATTTAAGAGTCCTCTGGACCCAGACCCTAAATCCTTCTGCTCCTCAACACCGCTAAGACTCCTACCCTTGATATTGTACTCCTTCATCCCATTGGTCCTGCCAAAATGGACCACTACACATTTATCCGCATTGAAGTCCATCTGCCATTTCTCCACCCAGTCTTGCATCCTATCTATGTCGCGCTGCAACTTCTGACATCCCTCCAGACTATCCACAACACCACCAACCTTCGTATTGTCGGTGAACTTACCTACCCACCCCTCCACTTCCTCATCCAGGTCATTTATGAAAATGACAAACAGCAAGGGTCCTAGAACAGATCCCAGGGGCACTCCACTGGTGCCCGACCTCCATGCAGAAAAACGAGGAGTAAACCCCACTGGAAGGAATCACTCCTGGCAGTGTTGGGAGACTTCAGTCCCAGGCCCTCTAATAGGATGGAAATAGTGATTAAAAATTTAAATTACTCCTAAAAACTTCACTCTGGAGATGCGTGGAGGCCTGAGTGGCCAGCAGGGAACCCAGTAAACAGCCTCTGCTGATATTTCCTGGCCCGTTGTGCTGTCAGAGCAGTGCAGCGAACTGAGAGATTTGCCCTCTATACAAATCCAACTTACTTTGTCTCTCATCATCGGAAAAGCCCCTCGCTCCAAGGACCAATCAAGTGAACCTTTGCTTTAATGTAATTATACCCTTTCTTAAATGTGGAGGCCAAAACTGCACACAGTACTTCAGACATGGTCTCTCCAAAACCTTGTGAAACTGTGGCAAGACTTCTTTAGTCTTGTACTCCAGTCTCCTTACAATAAAGGCCAACATATCATTGCTGTCCTAACTGTTTGCTGCATATGCATGCTAACTTCCTGCATTTCAAAGTCTTTTTGAATATCAACACTTACAAGTTTTTTACTTTTTACAAAATATTCTGTTTTTTTATTCTGTTGACCAAAGTGAATAATTTCATACTTCACTATATTATTCCCCATCTGCCATCATTAGATCTCAGAATTCTAAGTTTTTTTCTGACTTTTCCACCAATGAGAATTTGATTTGATTTATTATTGTCACATGTATTAGTATTGTTTCTTGTGTGCTACACAGACAAAACATACCAAATATAGAGAAGGAAAGGAGAGAGTGCAGAACGTAGTGTTACAGTCATAGTTAGGGTGAAGAAAAAGATCAACTTATTTCATAAGAACATAAGAACATAAGAAATAGGAGCAGGTGTAGGCCATCTAGCCCTTCGAGCCTGCCCTGCCATTCAATAAGATCATGGCTGATCTGTCGTGGCTCAGTTCCACTTTCCCGCCCTCTCCCCATAACCCTTAATCCCCTCTCTTATCAAGAACCCATCAACCTGCTTCTTAAAAATATTTAGCGAGGCAGCCTCCACCACTTCAACGGGCAGAGAATTCCAGAGATTCACCACCCTTTGAGTGAAGAAGTTCCTCCTCAACTCCGTTCTAAACCGCCTCCCCTTTATCTTGAGGCTGTGCCCCCTAGTCCTACTGTCTTTTTTGAGCGGGAAGAGTCTCTCCACCTCTATCCTATCCATCCCATTCATCATCTTATACGTCTCAATGAGATCTCCCCTCATTCTTCTAAACTCTAACGAGTACAAGCCTAGTTTATTCAGCCTCTCCTCATAGCTCAACCCCCTCAACTCCGGTATCAGCCTAGTAAACCTCCTCTGCACTCCCTCCAAGGCCAAAATATCCTTGCGCAGGTGCGGCGCCCAAAACTGCACACAGTACTCCAGCTGCGGCCTCACCAATGCCCTATACAGCTGCAGCAAGACCTCCCTACTTTTATATTTCGAGGTAGATCCACTCAAAAGCCTGATGGCAGCAGTGAAAAAGCTGCTTTTGAGTCAATTGCTATGTGATCTCAGACTTTTGTATCTTTTTCCTGATGGAAGAAGGTGAAAGTGAGTATGTCTGGAGTTCATGGGGCCCTTGATTATGCCGGCTGCTTTTCCAAGGCAATGGGAAATGTAGACAATGTCAATGGGTGGGAGGTTGGTTTGGGTGATTGACTGGGCTTCATTCATGACCCTTTGTAGTTTCATGCAGTCTTGAATGGAGCAGAAGCCGTTTCAATCTGTGATACAACCAGAAAGAATGCTTTCTTTGGTGCATCAGTAGAAGTTGGTGAGAGTTGTAGCAGACATGCCAAATTTCCTTAGTCTTCTGAGAAAGTAAAGGCATTGGTGGGCTTTCTTAACTATAGTATCAACGTGGAGGGACCAGGACAGGTTGTTGGTGATCTGGACATCTGAAAACTTGAAGCTCTTGAACATTTCTACTTCGTTCCCATTGATGTAGACAGGGGCATGTTCTCCACTATGCTTCCTGAAGTCAATGATTATCTCATTTTGTTGACATTGAAGGAGAGATTATTGTCATCATACCAGTTCATCAGATTCTCTCTCTCTTTCCTGTACTGTATTGTCTTGTTATTTTTGGGATCTGACCCACAACGGTGGTGTCATCAGCAAACTTGAAAATTGAGTTGGAGGGGAATTTGGCCACACAGTCATAGGTATATAAGGAATATAGTAAGGGGTTGAGAACATAGCCTTGTGGAGTACCCATGTTGAGGATGATTGTGGAGGAGGTGTTGTCTATCCTTACTGACTGCATTTTGTGGGTGAGGAAGTCTAGGATCCAGTTGTATGGGGAGGAGTTGAACCCCAGGTCATGAAGTTTTGAGATGAGTCTCATAGAAATAATGGTGTTAAAGGCTGAGCTGCAGTCAATGATTAGGAGTCTGATATAGGTGTCTTTGTTATCCAGGCTTTGTGCAGGGCCAGGGAGATGGCGTTGACTGTGGACCTGTTGTGGCAATAGGCAATCTGTGTCAATAGTAGGACAACAATAAGAGTAATTAATTCCAAACCTTTAGTCCTACAAAGCTTAAATGTGACAAACTAATGAGTAAGGAATAAAAGTGCAAACTGAACTGAATTGCTTGAGTTTCATATACAGATTGCAAAGACTTTGACAAAGCAGCTACCAACCA
The DNA here is from genome assembly GCF_965287045.1 of Carcharhinus amblyrhynchos. Lineage (NCBI taxonomy): Eukaryota > Metazoa > Chordata > Chondrichthyes > Carcharhiniformes > Carcharhinidae > Carcharhinus > Carcharhinus amblyrhynchos. The sequence goes on from NC_137328.1 coordinate 77,183,853, forward strand.
TAGCCATGGCTGGACATCTTCATAAAGTTCACAACACCCATTTGTGCCTTCATTTTCTGCCCTCGGTTGCTCCCTCCTCTCTTGCTGCTGCAACTCTATGATCTCACATATGATCCAGAGTCACAGATCACCCTTTCTCCCAGCTTTCCTTCATTTTCAACCGGGAATAATAAAAACATGCAAATAACATTTGGATCATAAAACTCTTCACTGTTGAATTTCTTTTCAGTCAGAAGTTAAGCTTCTTCCCTGCAGTTTTCACTGGCGCTGCAAGGCCACAACTCTCTACACAACTATCCTTGTCTCCCTCGTCTGACAGCTGCTTAAGACTTGCACTGTCCGGAACTGTTAGATCAGCTCAGTATTCAAACAGCCGATATTAAGGCATAGCTGATGCAGCTTAACAAGTTTCCACTTTTTTGTGTGCTCAACCCGCCCTGACAGGAAAAATTCCTGCCCTCATACCAAAAATGTTGCATTAACAACATGTGAGTGACGTGCCTTCAATCTTTGTGTGATTTTCTTTTGACAAAATACTCACTGTATATGGGAGGTTAGTTTACCAATGGTTCCATGAGCTCCCTTAATGTTTATTCATGGTGACTGCACATGAGCGCTTACTAGCACAGTTACCTTTTTCAATAAAAACATTCGGATTACAAAACCCTTTCTTGGAACCTGGGATTAGTGAAATCTAAACTTTATTTTAAATTTAGGATTCTGATTATTTTGTTTCCAGCTTGGGACTGTGGCTGTAAGCTTTGGAATTACGTTGAACACTGTTTCTATTGACTTACAATAGTTCTGAGGTTGAAATAGCCTTGTTTTAATTGTATACATTTGCTTTCTTCTGTTTATGTTCAATTTTTCCAATGCTCCTCTCACTGTTCCTCAAGATCCACATCTGGTGTATAGGATTCGTAGCCCTGCACTTTGAAACCCTTTTCCTCAATCTCTTTGCCTTGCTACGCTCATTCCCATCTTCAAAGACTTCTTGTTATCTACCTCGCTCAGGCCCTCTCCTCAGGCCCCTTTCCTGAGGCCCCGCTCCTCAAGTGCCCTCTCTTCAAGCATCTCGCATTGGGGCCTTCTCCCCAGGAGCCCTCTTCTGAGGTGCCTCTCCTCAGGCACCACTGCCAGCTTAGTTTTTGCTCCTTCCTTTGTGAAGGTTTTGGGATATTTCACTTTTGAGAAAGATGGCACATTAAATTGCAAATTTGGTGTGTAGACTTTTTATTTTAGGATGGGGGGTTAAATTATTGTAGCATAATTTTAAGTTTTACTATATAATCAGGTTTTGGAATTAGGATGAAAATTATGACAGAATTAGACTCCAATGCCAGCTTCAAATCGAACGAACCCTAGGCCATTAAACTAGCAAGAACAGGTTTGTCTGTGTAGGCAGGCCTGCATTTTTACGGGCCACTTGGTTTGATACACTGTTTGTTTTCCCCCGCTGAGTTTAATTGTCAGCTCCTCATCAGACTGTAAAACCGATAACCTCTGCGATACTGACACAACGAGAAAGCCATCCCAAGCAATGACCTCATTTTGACGCTGGATAACTCAAGCCTTTAGCAAGTCAACTTTCATTGTCCCACTCTCAAATAAATGGGCCGAGCCATTCTCTGTTGTGCTTTTAGATTTTATTTGCATATTTCAAGCTGTGGTTTTAATACATGCAACTTGCAGCCTTAGACCAACAAGAATGTGGTTTGAAAACAGGCTGCTCCAACCTGCACCAGACCTTTCATAAACCAGCAAGGAAACCGTGGTGAATTATCCCCAGTAATACTCTCAAAACCACCACTTCAAATGTTAAAGGCATACTGCCGTACTAAAACATTACATTTGCTGAATGATTCAGTTTAAGCAGGTCAGATTGGGATAAAACCTCTTAAAAATAGTTAAAGAGTCACAGGCAAAATGGCATTCTCTTAAAGTGGTACATTTCAGAGTGTGATTTTGACTTACAAAGACTTGCTTTATCATTTGGTACTGATTTGGTCACTTTAGTTTAGATGTACACACATTCTCTTAATAAGAAACTTCAATAAGCTGTAATAGTAGCAAAATACCATGGACACTGGAAATCTGAGTTAAAAACAGAAAACGTTAGAAAAACTCATCAGGTCTGTCAACATCTGTGAAGAGAGAAATGGAGTTAACAGTGCTAACAGAGCTGCTGGGTTTTGCAGTAGTTTCTGTTTTTATTTCAAAAAGCTGCAAGCCATTATCAATGCTGGTGTGTGTGTGTGTGTGTGTGTGTGTGTGTGTGTGTGTGTGTGTGTGTGTGTGTGTGTGTGTGTGTGTGTGTGTGTGTGTGTGTGTGTGTGTGTGTGTGTGTGTGTGTGTGTGTGTGTGTACTTTCCACATTCATGAAGATGACATGTGGGAATAGATAAGTGTTTGACAAAAGGTTTAATCATTTGTTCACAAATACACAACAAGCACAAATTTATTATCGTCTTACTGACATGTGACAACACTGAGCTGAAGCTGAGGAAGAAATGTTTGCTTGTTGAATACAGACAATGCTCCTCAATAGCATCTTTCTTTACAATCCTCATAGATGTGATGTGTATTCTTTTAACAAAAAACACAATTTTTTGTTAATGATGATTTTTGTGTTTTATTCAGTGCTAAATTTGTGTTTGTTGTGTACTTGTGAACAAATGATTAAACCTTTTGTCAAACACTTATTTATTCCCACATGTCATCTTCATGAGTGTGGAAAATACACACACGCACACACACATCCGCATTGATAATGGCTTGAACCTTTTTGAAATAAAAATAGTAGACCATTCAACCCCTTGAGACTACTTGCTATTCAATAAGATCATGGCTGGTTTGACTGCCCCACTTGCCTGTCTTCCCCATAACTCTTGATCCCCTTGTAGATCAAAAATCTGTTCAACTCAGCCTTGAATGTATTCGATGACCCAATCTCCACTGCTCTCTGGGGAAGAGAACACCGAAGACTATTGGTGCTCTAAGAGAAGAAATTTCTCCTTATCTCCATCTTAGATGGGAGATCCTTTATTTTGAAACTGTGCCCCTTAATTCTAGACTTCCCACAAGAGGAAATATCCTCTCAGAATCTGTTCTGTCAATTCCCCCTCAGAATCTTCTGTGTTTCAATAAGTCCACTTCTCATTCTTCTGAACTCCAACAAGTACAGGCCTAACCTACTCAGTCTTTCCTCATAAGACAAGCCCTTAGTCCAGGAATCAGACTAGTGAACTTTTATGAACTACTTCCACTGCAAGTATGTCCTTTCCACAACTATATATTGTACTTTAGGTGCGGTCTGATAAATGTGGGATTATGGCAACATTTCCCTACTCCTAATTCACCCCTTGCTGTTTAGATCAGCATTCTGTTTGTATTCTTGATTATTAATTATACTACCGTGCTGACTTTTATTTGCGATTCATGTACAAAGCCTCCTAGGTGCCTCTGCACTACTGCATTCTGCAATCTCCCTCCATTTAAATAAAACTCTGCGGCTGTAATTTTACCAGCCCGCTCACCATGGGAGTCAGTGCGAGTGACGGGTGGACCATGGAAAGGTCCATTGACCTCGGGCAGGATTTTATGGTTTCGGGATGGGTGAGGTTGTAGGATCCCATCCTAGATTTCTATTCTTCCTGCCAAAGTAGACAATCTCACATTTTCCCACATTGTACTCCATCTGGCAATTTTTCTGCTCTATTACTTAGCCAATCTATATTCCTTTTCAGACAGCTAGAAATCTCTGTGGTAATATGACAGTCCTCTATCCATTATTATAATGACTAACATTAACCCATTGAAAGTAACTGGGCCAACACCTGTATGAATGAAGCAAACACTTTTGGCAGGTTGTTTGACGCAAGGGTTTCCCACGATCTTTTTTCCATCTTTACAATTGGATCTCTGTGTATGAGGGAGGGGCAAGTGGAAGCTGGTTGGGCAATGAAGGCAGGGGTAGGGGTGGTATTTGTCAGTATGAGAAAAATAATGTTATTAATTTGCCAAAAAGAACAGAATAACTATTTACAATTACCTGTTCGCAGATGACAATAAACTACTTCTTGCAACATAAAATACATCAATTTAATAAGATTTAAAAAGTTGTACATTTACCTTGAGCTTCCCTATGTTTCAGTGTGTAAGTAAAGGAAGTTGTATATTACAATCATGGGCAATAGGCTGATTCACCGTTCTCTATTATGTTGTCCATTCCTTGGAGTGATGGGGCTGCTACAATCAGTGTTCAATGACCCTGAGGTAGGGAATGGGAAAAAATACAGTTGAAGTTCCAGCTCCAGCATTTCCTTATTGTCATGTTCTTCATGTGCCCAAGTGATGTAAATGTAAATGATTTAGCATGTGAGGAGTGCACAGTAACCTGTCATACAATCTAAAACATCTATTTTGGGGTGGGAATGATGTGGCCTCATATCATTCAGTGAATCATTTCATACATTCCACCAGTTCATGACATTTATTATGTAAATATAGTTTAATCTTCTTAACTTGCAGATGTGCTGGGGCACTGCCTCGTATGTCACGGATAATAATGAAGCATTCAGAAATTCTAACCTGAGTTATGGATAGAGAGATGTTAATCCGTTGATTCTTTGGTCCTTAACACAGTGTTGAATTTGCAGATGGCATTCTTGGCTTCTGTCGCAGTGGCATTTACAGCAGTGGGATCCATATCAGTAGATTTTTACAACAGTGAGTTTTGCAGCAGTGAATTTTGTCAATGGAGTTGATAGAGTCTGGATTTATGGCCACGGGGCTTATAGCAAAAGGGCTCATAGCTGTGAGGAGCTAAGAGCAATGGAGTTGGCAGGAGTGAATTTTATAATAGTGGCTTTATAGGAGAAAACGGAACAGTGTTATGATATTCAGCCCTTCAAGTCTATTTTGCAATTCAATTTGATCATGGTTGATCTTTATCTTAACTGCATTTATCCACCTTAGTCCGTAACTGTTAATACCTCTGTCTAACAATTTTTGAAATTTTCAACTGACCTAGCCTCAACAGCTTTTTTAGGGAGAGGATTTCAGATTGACACTACTATTTCATGTTAAGTGCTTCCTGACATCAACCCTGTGCTGCTAAGTTCCAATTTTCATAATTGGCTTCCTTCTGGTCTCCTCCTCCAAAGGAAATAATCGCTATTTGTCTTGTCAATACTGTTAGACAAATTTTAAACGTAAGGAAATACAAGGTCAATTTGCGTAACCTGTCCTCGGAACATAAAACTTGTAGCGTCAATATAACTCCAGTGAATCTGTGCTGCACCTTTTCCGATGGCAATATATCCTTTCTGAACTGTGGAGCCCAGAACAGAACATTGTCCCCAGATGTGTTCTGGCTGGAGTTTTCTATAACTTAATTTCTATGCCTTTGTATTCCTGTTCCTTTGAGATAGAAGCCAATTTTTAACTTTTAAATTATTCTTTGTGCTAGTTTACTAGCTTTTAGTGACTTCTGCACTTGGATCCTAAATTTCATTCTTCTTTCACAATTCCTAGCAATTTAGAAAACACTCTGAGCCACCCTTCTTAGGTCTAACATGCATATTCTCACACTTTCCAATATTGAACACTATTTGCCACAGTTTAACCCACACATTTTGTTTAAGTTTATTTATTAGTGTCACAAGTAGACTTACATTAACACTGCAATGAAGTAACTGTGAAAATGTCCTAGTCACCACACTCTGATGCCTGTTTGGGTACACTGAGGGAGAATTTAGCATGGCCAGCGCACCCAATCAGCACGTTTTTCGAACTGTGGGAGGAAACCCACACAGACAGGGGGAGAACATGCAGACTCCACGCAGACAGTGACCCATTCAATATTTCAGAGCACCTTTGCAATTTTTGCTCCTATCTACATAGTATCTACTATGTCACTTAATGGCATGTTAACAGCAAAAGCTGTGACTCCCAATTCCTTTGTCTAAATCTAAGTCATCTATAACCATACTGAAAATCTAAGACTCCACTACAGATTCTTGAGGAATCTCACTGCATCCTGCAAATTTAAGTATATACCCAGTATCTCTACCTGCTCCTACCTTGTAACCAATTCCACACTGATTATAGTAATAGATTTTATAGCAGGGTATTAATAATAGCGGGTTTCACGCATTGAGCTGACACTGAGTGTGACAACACCAACAGCTTCTGTCACTGATACTTTAGTTACAGTGATCACAGGCATACTCAGTGAATTCCCTGTGAATGACCTCAGTGCTGTTGTAAAGGTTTTAGGATCCAAACTCCAGGACTGAGCTATAAGATATTAACAGGAAGTGTTGGAAAAGCTTAGCATGTCTGGCAGCACCTGTTGTGAACAAGACAAAGTTAACATGAGTTCAAGGTAGCAGTTCCAAAGAAGAGTTATGTTGGACTCGAAACGTTAACTGTTTCTCTCTTCACAGACGCTGCCAGTCCGGATGAAATTTTCTAACATTTTCTGTTTTTATTTCAGTACTCCAGCATCTGCAGTACTTTGCTTTTTTTTCCATGTAAAGTTAATCTTGCACTGTGGTAAAAGTCCTCCAGAAGGGCAAGATTCTGACCTAGTGAATTCCAACTGTTTACTCAGGCAGAACACATAATGAGATATCTTCCAGTAATGGTCAACATGGATAACAGGTGGTTTCAATTCAATTTCCAATGGACACAAGTCTGAACCACAAATAATTTGGCAGAAATTGGTAATCTTATTTAGAGATGGTGTAAGGGGAGGTGGTTTGGAAAATGGTGGATGTGGGGGATATTACTAAATTATCCTGCTCGAGGCATCCATTTTAATGTTGGATTTTAATACTAGATCTAACTTGTGAGTGTTTACATCAATCAACATCAAAAATGGAAAAGTATTCTGTACCTCAATACTGTCAACTTCGCTCACAAATGAACACAAATAATCACGTCTTCAAAATATAAATTCATCAGATAAAAATAAAATACTGCAGATACTGGAAATCTGAAAAAAAAATAGCAAATACTGGAAAAATTTATTAAACGTTAACTCTTTTTCTCCCTCTACAGATGCTGCCAAACCTGCTGAGTTTTTCTTTTATAAATTCAGAATATTCCTGCTGTTTTCTGTGTAACCTGACAGATTCTTTCTTTAGGTTGCATTATTTCATTGTACCAACTTATATCTAATAGCTGCCCTTTCCTAATTAGAATGTATAATTTTTCTGATGCGGGTTTCCGAATATATTTCTATTTATTGCTTCAACTCAGTGTGGCTTCCCTCACCCCTCTCCGCCCTCAAAAAAAAGACATATTTATGGAGGGCATAGGAAGTTGCAGATGTTAAGTGTTAATACAGGGGCCTGACAAGGCCAGAGAAAAACCATTAGAACCATGCTGAGTACACCATGTCCTCCCAGGATGATCTTTGCAAATGAGTGCAAGGCCTAGCACTGGTCAGGGTATTGAACCTCTTGACTACCTTTCAGCTGGATGTTTAACCAGAGTAACAGTGTAGAGAAAGGGAATGCCCAATAGGATCTATTTGTGTGCAGTAGGTTAAGCTGTGACAGACGGTTAAAGAATTCTCCCCCTTTTGTATGGGTTTGAATGAGCATATGCATCATGGCAGGTCAGAGTAGATATGAGTCCAATTTGTTTCCTGTACATTCAAGAATTGACTTTAATTACTTGCCTGTGCAGCCAGGTGCTGGAGCTGAACTGAGGAAAAACAAACTGTTTGCGATGAAAACTACCCAACAGGGATCAGAATTTATGAGCGCCTGAGGCTAACAGATTATTGCGCTGGTTACTTATTTCAAAGTTAACTGCTATTAGACTATTTTTTAATGAGGGCAAAGTAAATTTGTTCCTCAGAACTCACTTAGGGAAATGGTTGTTATGCTACAATCTTGATTGCTGATAAGGGAACCCTTGATATAAGATGCATGTCTATAGATGTTAGCTCAGGAATTAGCTGGGTCAATCAGAATGCTATACTCCATTGCTCATTGCAATGGTGAAAGGTGGTGAAAGCAGTCAGTTAAAGATGCTGCATATTTGTGTATTTCAGCAGAAGCCTGTGGGATTGGGAAGCAGTTTCCTGCTTTATATGTGTCTGGTGGGTGTCTGTACCTCTGGCCTGCATTTAAGACAGTGGCTATGTCTCATAGAGAAAACTTTCTAGTAAAAATAATTGGTTCTGGGAAGAGAAAATTGACTAGATTCCCTTCCCGGAAGGCACCCTGCCCCCCCATGCCCCCACCCCCCAAACTGCCAGTATTCGTAATTGTAAAAGGGCTGCAGTTATAAAATATGCTTTTGTTTTGATGTTCTGTAAATTGAACTCATAAGGCCTAATTTTAATTGGAAGACGTGTGTATGTGAACTCTAAAAGTCAACGTTAATGACCAGACATCATTTTCCATGATTTCTTTTTCTCAATTCCCTTCCAAGTAACCTGGCTGGTAGACAGGAGTGAGGATTCAGTGGCAGGTGCCTGGCCATTGCCAAGTATAAATGGGAATGGCGTCCGGCGCACAAGAAAATGGTGAGGGGCAGCCTCTGAATGCAATTAGGGGAGCTGAGGACAAGTGAGGCACTCAATTTGGTCACAGGAGACAGAGGGTAGCAGTGGAAGGGTCTTTTTCCAGCTGGAGGTTTGTGATCAATGGTGTTCTGCAGGGCTCTGTACTGGGACCTCTGCTATTTGTGATATATATATAAATGATTTGGAAGAAGGAGTAACTGGTGTGATCAGCAAGTTTGCAGATGACAGGAAGATGGCTGGACTTGCTGATAGCGATGAACATTGTCAGACAATACAGCAGGATATAGATAGGCTGGTAAATTGGGCGGAGAAATGGCAGATGGAACTTAATCCAGATAAATGCATAATGTAGGGGGAAGTTATACAATAAATGGTGGGACCATCAAGAGTATAGAAACACAGAGGGACCTAGGCGTGCAAGTCCACAAATCCTTGAAGGTGGCAGCACAGGTGGAGAAGGTGGTGAAGAAGGCATATGGTATGCTTGCCTTTATAGGAAGGGGTATTGAGTATAGAAGCTGGAGTCTGATGTTGCAGCTATACAGAATGCTGGTTAGGCCACATTTGGAGTACTGCGTTCAGTTCTGGTCGCCGCACTACCAGAAGGACATGGAGGCTTTAGAGAGAGAGTGCAGAGAAGGTTTACCAGGATGTTGCCTGGTATGGAAGGTCTTAGCCATGAGGAGAGATTAGGTAAACTGAGGTTGTTCTCCCTGGAAAGACGGAGAATAAGGGGAGACCTAATAGAGGTGTATAAAATAATGAAAGGTATAGATAGGGTGAACAGTGGGAAGCTTTTTCCCAGGTCGGAGGCAATGATCACGAGGGGTCACGGGCTCAAGGTGAGAGGGGCGAGGTATAACTCAGATGTCAGAGGGAGGTTTTTTAGACAGAGGGTGGTGGGGGCCTGGAATGCACTGCCAAGTAGGGTGGTGGAGGCAGACACACTCGGGTTGTTTAAGACTTACCTGGATAGTCACATGAGCAGACTGGAAATGGAGGGATACAAACAAATGTTCTAGTTGAAGATCAAGAGCCTCATGACGTTCCTGGGAATTAATAGATTCCTATCAGTCGTCCAACAAATTTCAAGGCTCACCTTATCACTTACTTTGGAGCTATTGGGGATCTTCCATCACAGTCTGTATTGCCTGTTGTATGTCTATTTATGTTTATTGATGTCTCCTTTTACATCCACAGGCGATTCGGTCCACCTAGTTGGTCAACAAGGTGCATACACGCGGTGGGTCGTGCGAGGGTTGCGCTTGGATGTTGCTTCGAGAGTTGCCTAGTGCTTCATGTCTGTTAGTGTACGCTTAAACTGGACCAATTAATGGACAACACATCAGCTCAGTGACTGTCACTGTCTGCTGTACAGTTACAGGGACCCGGGTCAGATCTCTGGCTTGGATCAATGTCTGTGGGAGTTTGCACATTCTCCCTGTGCTTGCGTGGGTTTTCTCCGGGTGCTCTGGTTTCCTCCCACATCCCAAAAATGTGCTTTTTCTGCCGATTGGCATCAATAAATTGTCTCTTAATTCGATTTCCCTTAATCTGGCGTACATACAATTCCCTAAATTTCCACCTCCTTTATTGTGGAGTTCCACTAGAGGTAGACAAAAACGTCACTGAGCGATGTAAGACTCGAATAAGGCACACACTGAGTGTGTTAAAATGGGCAGCACGGGCTTGTGAGGCCGAAGGGCCTGTTTCCTGTGCTGTTCTTTGTTCTTTTGTTCTTTGTTCAAGTTTGTCTATAAGGACTCTCCAAATATCATATTAAAACTTGCCTTGCTGAGCCTCTTCTGGTGTACAATTCATCTCTCAACTGTCCTGGTCTGATCGGAAGCTGTCATTGCTTCATCTGATGTGAAGATGCTGGCGTTGGACTGGGGTAAGCACAGTCAGAAGTCTCACAACACCAGGTTAAAGTCCAACAGGTTTATTTGGTAGCACAAGCTTTTGGAGTGTCAATCCTTCTTCAGGTGACTGAAGAGTTGTGTTCACAAGCAGGGGATATATAGACACAGACTCAATTTACAAGATAATGGTTGGTATGTGAGTCTTTACAGGTAATCAAGTCTTAAAGGTACAGACAATATGAGTGGAGAGAGGGTTAAGCACAGGTTGAAGGGGTGCGTATTGTCTCCAGCCAGAACAGTTAGTGAGATTTTGAAAACCTAGGCAAGTAGTGGAGGTTACATATAGTTTAACATGAACCCAAGATCCCGATTGACATCATCCTCATGTGTGTGGAACTTGGCTATCAGTTTCCTCTCAACGATTCTGGGTTGTTGTGTGTCATGAAGGTCACCTTGGAGAAGCTTACCCGAAGATTGGAGGCTGAAGGCCTGTGACCGCTGAAGTATTCCCCAACAGGAAGAGAACATTCATGCCTGGTGATTGTCGAGTGGTGTTCATTTATCGAGTAATGTTTGCATGGTCTTGCCAATGTACCATGCCTCAGAACATCCTTTCCTGCAGCGTATCACGTAGACAATGTTGGCTGAGTCGCAAGAGTATGTACCATGTACCTAGTGGACAGTGTTCTCATGTGTGATGATGGCACCCATGTCGATGATCCGGCATGTCTTGCAGAGGTTGCTATGGCAGGATTGTGTGGTGCTGTGGTCACTGTTCTCCTGAAGACTGGGTAGTCTGTTGTAGACAATGGTCTATTTGAGGTTGTGCGGTTGTTTGAAGGCAAGAAGTGGGGGTATGGGGATGGCCTTGGTGAGATGTTCATTTTCATCGAAGAGATGTTGAAGGCTCCGGAGTAGATGTCGTAGCTTCTCCGCTCTGGAGAAATACTGGACAACGAAGGGTATTCTGTCCACCGTGTCTCGTGTTTGACTTCTGAGGAGGTTGGTGCGGTTTTTCGCTGTGGTGCATCAAAACTGTCGGTTGATGAGTCAAGCACCATATCCTGTTCTTATGAGGACATCTTTCAGCGTCTGTAGGTGTTTGTTGCGATCCTCCTCATCTGAGCAGATCCTGTGTATACGGAGGGCTTGTCCGTCGGGGATGGCTTCTTTAACGTGTTTAGGGTGGAAGCTGGAGAACTGGACCATCGTGAGGTTATCCATAGGCTTGCGGTACAGTGAGGTGCTGAGGTGACTGTCCTTGACTTTCTTGTATAGCTCAGTATCGCCTGACTTGAACGTCAAATGTGCAACTGAGATTCTGACTGAGTGGTGCATCCTCAGCGGGTGGTCAGAGAGTGTTAGGAACTGATGCCTATGACACAGGCTTTCTGATGTCTGGTGAATGCACTGCCTTTAGATTTTGCAAAAAAGGATTCAAAAAGTATCAGAATGTTTTGCCGCATATACATCAAAGTTTACTCATGCTTCCAGGGAACAGGGCTTATACAGTTATATGGACAGAATACGAAGGTAGGAATGTTTCTTTTTCCATAGCAAAGATAAGCAAAACATTTGGTAGAGAGCCTAACGTCACCTTCCATTTAGATATGCAAAATACAATATTGATATTACCAAAATGCCTTCAAACAACATTGATAATTGAGAAAATGTAGAACTTAAAGTCAATTCAGTGTGAAAGGGGCGTTCTCAGTTGTTGTCCTGCAAGAGGACTGGAATCAGTGACCATGAAAACACAGATTGTGAGGATAACTGAAGACTATGGATACAGTGTTGATATGTGCGTGTGCAAGAATGCAACCGGTTCTGGAGAGTAGCCCATGGTGAGTCTGATGGTGGGATGGAATTTGCTTCCTCTGCTCAGCCTTCCACTTAAAATTGCACATTGGGTCTCCATGACATCACTCAGATCAAACCATATATTTAAAGATGGGTTTTGCTGCCTGTTCACAGGTGTCCCACTCACCTGTCCAAAAGAACAAATTAACCAGAGCATGGCTAAATGATAACAGAAGTGCAGCGAACTGAATGGCTGTCCTCATCCAAATGACCATCAGCCCCCTTTCCGTCAAATAGAGGTAGATTGAAATTGGGGCCATTCTTTCTAGATTACAGTTCAGTAACACAACCACAGTCACGTATCTGCTCATGCTGCTGACTGATACTGAACTATGTGAACATTTACTCTGACTTCTCATAAACATAGAGGAAAATTGGGCTTTGAAACTTGTGAAAAGTAATTACGTTAAATACAACTTTTAAAAGTCAGCAATGGATTAACTCAAAGTGCTAATATAGACTCTAAAATGACTTGATAGATTGAGATTGAATTCAAAATATGTATACCATGTCATGTAAAATGGGCCTATAAGCATAATTTTTTATTTTTATCAAAAAAATTAAGCAGAAGCATTGATGAATATCTTATTTTAAGTGCTCAGCATGCTCCAATTTATGTTTTATTTACTTTTTAAGAAAGAACTGAAAGCAATAGTTGATAAATTAGCTATTCTAATTACTAAAAGTAAATATCTCTGTCCTGCTAATCTGACTAAAGAATGTGTGAACATACATTGACATTTATAGTCACCTCATGTACTTGCATGTAATGTTCAGAATGGCTGATAGTCACATCTTTAGAGATTTGTTTACACTTTGCTGATGTCTTCCTATGCTGAGGATATCAAACATATCAAAACTAAATGCGATCAAGGGGTAAAAGTATAATAATGTATTAAATTAGAAACTCAAGCCTGTAATCTTCTGTCCATTCATTTTAACATATAAATGTCAAACATTCCTATATGCAGGATACAAATTAGGGTAGATTCTATACTCATGGAGGTTGTCCGTACTGGGAAAAGGAACACCTTCCCACACTTTGCAGCTGAGTCAACAAGGAGTGCTGCTGATTCAATACAGAATGGGCTGAAAACAGTAACACTTCCTTTATGTTGCCTTATAAATGTGCCTTAACTTACCCTTCAAGTCATTCCCATGCTCTAGTATTACTTAGATTATGCTAACTCTCCCAATTCTCAGATTACCATGTTTAATACCTGCAATTGGGTATTGCCAATATTGGCACCTGCCATTATGGATGGTCCGATTATATGCTGGAAGCACTTATAAAACTTTCCAGATCCACAGTACCTAAAAGAAATAATGAATATTCTTTCTCATTCATGAAGTTTTTATTTTCCTTAAAGGAAGAGATTGCCAGTCTTGAATGAGTCACAATTTTCAACAGTTAGATGCAGGGAAGACAAAAGCATTGTCTTTGACCTCACCACAAACTCTTTGCCCTTGACACTGATTCTGTTCTGAGTTTGAGACTGAACCAGACTGTTTGTAATCTTGATGTTTTGTTTGATTCCTATCTACCCCTGATCGCTTATAATCTTTATTGAAAAAACAAGCTACTACAAGACTATCAACCTAATAGATGCTTGAAATCCTCATTCATGTCTTTGTCACTCTAGGGTGACAAATTTAAGCTCAAGTGAAACTTTGCTATCCTTTTCATATCCTGCACCAAGTCCCAATTACCCATTATTCAACCCTCACTGATCTAACTTGACACCAGAATCCCAATGTCTTAGATTCTATACTCAAGGAGGTTTTCCTCACACTTTGCAGCTGAGTCAACAAGGAGTACTGCTGATTCAGGTATGCAATGGGCTGGACATGCTCATACTGAAATCCCTTTGTGGATTTGCCAGTGCCTCTCCCACTCCTTTCCCTGTAACCTCACCTTCAAAACACCCCCATCCCCAGGATCTTCATTCTTCTAACTCTAGTTTCTTGTGCATAGCCCCAGACTGGGAAAACCTCCTTGCTAATCTCTGGAATCCTTTATGTCCACCTGAGCAGTGAGTCATGGATTCTGGTTCAACGTGTTACCCCAAAGCCAAAACTTGCAACAAAACACTATTTGACGCAGCAGTGAAACACGCTACCTAGTACCAGCTAACTCACTTCCTCTATCTCTAAGCTGACTTACACAAGGTACTCTCTATTTTTTATTTATTGCTGAAAAGCAGCATTGTCTCAAAAAGTATGTTCCTTCCACTGTCCATAACAGGCAAAATACAGACCATAGCCCAAATGGACAAGTTGGGCTGAAGGCTGTAAACCTCTAAATGCACAACACTGTCTAACATTAGATATGATCCTGCAATAGCACAATATTTGCTAAATAATCCTCAGTGTGCTAAGGATTATGTTGACTATCAGCTGGACTCACAGTGTGGTGCATTTGTGTGTATTGGAAGATACATATATGAATATATGTTCTCTGCAGACAAAAATAACAGGTACACACAATGCACCTCTTTCAGCTAAATTAGACAAGTGATAGTCATTTGCTGATTCATTCGACAGGACAAAGTCTTGATCAATCAGAGTCAAGGGGGGACAATCTTACCATCATGTCTCTCTGGCTGATGGGTGGGGTGAGCTGGTAAGATCGCGAGAGAGCTGAGAAATCAGATTTGCAACCATTTTTGGTGTGAGGATGAATAAATTATTTAAATTTATGTGAATGTACACTTGAATTGAATGAATGAGTCTGGGACTCAGTCGCCAGGCTCACTTGCCTGCGTGGTGTTGTCGGGGAAAAGATTTCTCCTCATCTCAGTCATAAAGGTTTACAGCATGGAAACAGGCTCTTCGGCCCAACTTGTCCATGCTGCCCTTCATTTTTTAAAACCCTAAGCTAATCCCAATTGTCCGCATTTGGCCCTTATCCCTCTATACCCATTGTACCATGTAACTATCTAAATGCTTTTTAAAAGACAAAATTGTACCTGCCTCTACTACTACCTCTGGCAGCTTGTTTCAGACATTCACCACCCTCTGTGTGAAAAAATTGCCCCTCTAGACACTTTTGTATCTCTTCCCTCTCATCTTAAACCTATGCCCTCTTGTTTTTGACTTCCCTACCTTTGGGAAAAGGTATTGACTATCTAGCTGATCTCTGCCCCTCATTATTTAAAGACCTCTATAAGATCACATCTCAGCCTCCTATGCTGCAGAGAAAAAAGTCCCAGTCTCTCCAGCGTCTCCTTATAACTCAATCCATCAAGTTCCGGTAGCATCCAAGTAAATCTTTTCTGCAGTCTTTCTAGTTTAATAATATCCTTTCTATAATAGGGTGACCAGAATTGCGCACAGTATTCCAAGTGTAGCCTTATCAATGTCTTGTACAACTTCAATGTATTCAATGTTCTGACCGATGAAACCAAGCGTGCTTAATGCCTTCTTCAGCACTCTGTCCACCTGTGACTCCACTTTCAAGGAGCTATGAACATGTACGCCTAGATCTCTTTGTTCTTTAACTCTCCGCAACGCCCTACCATTAACTGAGGACGTCCTGCCCTGGTTCAATCTACCAAAATGCATTACCTCGCATTTGTCTAAATTAAACTCCATCTGCCATTCATCAGCTCACTGGTCCAATTGATCAAGATCCTGTTGCAATTGGAGATAACTTTCTTCACTGTCCACTATGCCATCAATCTTGGTGTCGTCTGCAAACTTACTAACCATGCCTTCTATATTCTCATTTGAATCATTAACATAAATGACAAATAACAGAGAACCCAGCACTGAGCCCTGAGGCACACCGCTGGTCACAGGCCTCCAGTTTGAAAAACAGTCCTCTATAACCACTGTCATCAAGTCAATTTTGTATCTATTTGGCTGCCGCACCCTGGATCCCCGGAGATTTAACCTTATGTAACAACCTACCGTGTGGTACCTTGTCAAAGGCCTTGCTAAAGTCCACGTAGACAACATCAACTGCACTGCCCTCATCTACTTTTTTGGTTACTCCTTCAAAAAACTCAGTCAAATTTGTGAGACATGATTTTCCTTTCACAAAGTCATGCTGACTGTCCCTAATCAGTCCTTGCGTCTCTAAATGCCTGTAGATCCTGTCTCTTAAAATATCTTCCAACAATTTACCCACCACAGATGTGAGGCTCACTGGCCTGTAGTTCCCAAGCTTTTCTCTGCAGCTTTTTTTAAACAAAGGCAAAACATTTGCTACTCTCCAATCTTCAGGCATCTCATCCGTGATTATCGATGATTCAAATATCTCGGCTAGGGCACCTGCATTTTCCTCCTTAGCCTCCCACAACGTCCTGGGATAGACTTCATCAGGTCCCAGGGATTTATCTACTTTGATGCGCTTTAAGACTTCCAGCAGCACCTTCTCTGTAATATGTACACTCCTCAAGACATCACTACTTATTTCCCCAAGTTCCCTAACGTCCATGCTTTTCTCAACAATAAATACTGATGAGAAATATTCATTTAGGATCTCACCCATTTCTTGTGGGTCCACACATAGATGACCTTGTTGATCTTTAAGAGGCCCTACTCTCTCCCTTGTTACTCTTTTGCCCTTTATGTATTTGTAGAAGCGCTTCGGATGGTTGTAAACTGTTTACCCTGTATTCTAAGGCTGTGACCCCTGGTTTTGGACTCAGCCGCCATCAGGACCTTCCTTCCTGCATCTACCCAGGCAGCATTGTGGAACAATGGTTAGCACTGCCACCTACAGCATGGGGACCTGAGTTCGTTCCTGGCCTGGGTCACTGGCTGTGTGTAGTCTGCATGTTCTCCCCATGTCTGTGGGAGTTTTCTCCGGATGGTTTGGTTTCCTCCCACAGTCCAAAGGTGTGCTGAACAAGTGCCAGAATGTGGCGACTAGGGGAATTTCACAGTAACTTCATTGCAATGTTAATGTAAGCCTTACTTGTGACTAATAAATAAACTTTTAAACTTTACACTGTCACGTTCTGTTAGAATTTCAAGGATTTTTATGACACGCTCCCTCATTCTTCCAAACTCCAGTGAATGTAATCCTAACTGACTCAATCTCTCCTCATACATCAGTACCATTATTCCACAAATCAGTCCAGTAAACTTTTCAAAAATGTTTCCATTTGATGTGGGTGGTATGGGCAAGACCACCATTTATTGCCTATCCCTAACTACCCCTGAGAAAATGATGGTGAGCTGCCTTCTTGAACCACTGCAGTCCATGTGGTGTAGGCACGCCCACAATGCAGTTAGGAAGGGAGTTCTAGAATTTAGATTCAGCAACAGTGAAGGAACAGCGATATAGTTCCAAATCAGGCTGATACGTCTATGGGCCCATATTTCAGGGTCCAATCGTCAAAACAGCAATGATTCAGGAGCATTAATTTGATGGCAGTGAACATGATTTCCATGCACACGATTGAACACTGGAGAAGTGTATTAGTTACATCTGCCGTGCGTTGTGACAGGTCTCCATGATGCACCAAAATCACTGAAGACTGATAGGGAGATTCCAGTGGCAAGAAAATGCAAACAGTACTGGTGACCTCTAGAGAGATAGCTAACAATGATGCTTTGGGCAAAATACTTTTATAGGCCTTTTAAGTCCTGATCTGTACTGACATCATTCAGTACCTCCTTGAAACGTGTGTCACTAATGGTGAGCTGTCAAGAATTGGTACAGATGTCACTGTATCTCTGGAGCATGAAATTTTGCCTTAAGTATCCTTAAAGATAAAGAAGGGAGTAAAACCAATGCCAAAATCTTGAAGACCTAGCAGGGCCCAGGCCTGGATTCCCAGGTAGGTCCCATTTCTGCTGAACATTGGGTCAGTGCACTTACTTTCATTCAGCAGACTTCCTTTCTGCTGTTCTGCTGAGCCTGGAACTTCTTCTTCACTGTCTCAATCAGCAAGGAGCCAGTGCAGGACTGTGCCATTTGCTGCCAAGACACTTTCAACCAATACCTAACATAGGATTGGCTTAATCAGTGACAGTGCCAGTCAACAAACTTAAACCCATCTTCTCATCCTCTTCGTGGATATGTTGTATGATGGCATGGAAACACAGTAGTTAACACAACTGCCTCTCAGTGCCAAGGACCAAGGTTTGATTCCCGGTTTGGGTCACTGTCTGTGTGGAGTTTGCATGTTCTCCCCATGTCTGTGTGGGTTTCCCCCAGGCACTCCGGTTTCCTCCCACAGTCCAAAAAATGTGCTGATTAGGTGCATTGGCCATGCTAAATTCTCCCTCTGTGCACCCAAACAGGCGCTGGAGTGTGGCAACTAGGGGATTTTCACAGTAACTTCATTGCAGTGATAATATAAGCTTACTTGTGACACTAATAAATAAACTTAAACCCTAATGCTGGCCTATCGCAATAGTCCTAAGGAGCAGAAAATTCTTTCTAAATTGCAACCATTTTGAAGTCAGTTACACTCATGTATAATGTTTACTCCATGCCCAGTGTTAACTTAGTCCAAAAATCATTGTACAAGACATGCTGCTATTGCACTGTAGTGGTCAATAGCAGACTATAAAGTCAACTTGCAATTAGCTTCAGCGCTACCCATGTTTAACACTGTCATTTATATCTAAACATCATAATTGGGTAGTTTAATTGGATCCTAATGATTCTAATGGCAGTGATTCTTGTAAATTACAAGGAAGAATATAAAAACTTGCAGTCCAGAAATCTCAAAGTTTTTCTCAATATCAGGTTCATCCAAACATGACCATGAACTGAATGATATAATCTGCAAGGGAATCATTATTTGTCAGAACCTCACAAATTAGTTGTTGATAATTTACACTGAGGATTAGCTTTAATGTATTTCTAATGCAGTAAGCGATAAAATCAATGTCTGAGCTGTTGTTTCAGCTTGACCAGTATTGCTGATTATGGTTATGTAAGAACCAAAAAGAAAGCCTCTTCAATGGTCTGGAAATCTTGGTTCTTTGTTTAGAGGGGGCTAAGCAATGTGGTGGAGGAAACAATTCAGTCTATAGACTGAAAAAAAGGCCACAGGATAATGAAAGTAGATTGTACTATGAGAAAACCGAGTGTCTAAAAACAAATTTAATTGGCACTTTTAATCTTTTATTCCATAAAACTCCTGATGAATGCATTCATGATGTTTTGAAACTGGAATGAATAAGTTTAGTCTGCCTGTGATAAAGGATTGCTGAATCAGTAGGCACTTTAAGCATTTGTAACATACTGAGGCAGTATTCTGGGGTTCAGTTAGCTCATTTGGCGAGATGGCTGGTTCATGCACAATGCCAACAGCGCAAGTTCAATTCCCATTCCAGTTGAGTTATTCATGAAGGCCCCGCCTTCTTATCCTTGGTCCTTGCTTGAGGTACAGTAACCCTCAAGTCAAATCACCACCAGCCAGCCCTCTCTCAAAGGGAAAAGCAGATGAAGGGAGGACATGGAACATACGAGGCCTATTCCACAGAAAAGGACTTAAAACATATAGTTAATGAAACTGAGTTCCTAGCAGGATTTCGATCTGGGAAGAAGGCCATTGAGGTTGCTGGATGTTGCAGATGCAGAATCAGATCAAACAGATCTTGAATGTGGTGTCACTGATTCACTCCACTTAGAAGAACATGGTTGACAAAAAAGTACAAAGATAAAGCTATAGAGACTAGAGACATTGTAGTACATTGTTACGTGCAGTGTTATAATCTGGAATGCACGGCCTAAAAAAGTAATGGAAACAGATTCAAAAATACCTTCCAACAAGGAATTGGATAAATACCTAAAGACCAATAAGTACAGGGTATAAGAAAAAGAATAGGCGAGTGAGATTAATGGATTAGCTCTTTCAAAGTGTTGGAACAGGCATTTTGGGGGAGATGATGTGCAGTGGCAATGTCACTAATCCAGAACCCAGCCCAAATTCCCTGGCAATGTGATAGAATTTAAACTTGATGAATCAATCTGGAATATAAAGCTAGCCGAATGGTGATCATGAAATTATCATTGGTTGTTGCAAAAAACATCTATTTCACTAATGCACTTATACCTGTGATGTGGAGATGCTGGCGTTGGTCTGGGGTAGACACAGTAAGAACTCTCACAACACCAGGTTAAAGTCTATCAGGTTTATTTGGTGGCACAAGCTTTCAGAGCACTGCTCCTTCATCAGGTGTTGTGAGACTTCTTACTGTGCCCACTTACCTGATCTGACCTACATGTGACTCCAGATCCATTGCAATGTGGCTGACTCTTAATTGTCTTCTGAAATACCTTAGTAAGCCACACATTTTAAGGGCAATTAGGGATGGACAACGAGTGTTGTCCTTGCCAACGATGCCCACATCCCATGAAAGAAAAAATAAAAAAGTGATGGGCTATATCGCCTCTGTGCTGTGTGATTTTATGATTTCATGTGAAATGTATTTGTTTGAGCAGCTTTACAATCATTATTGATGCTTGGATTTGTTGAGGAACATATTAAAATAAGCCAGAAGACGATTGGTCTGGATAATATACCAATTGGCCAGTGGATTGGATTGATTCTACCTTTATCTGTCTTCCCATTGTCATACAGCATATGGGTCCTTCAGCCTATTGTTTCTGCATCGGCCATCAAGCACCTATCTATTCAATCTTACTGGCCTTCTTCCCAGATAGAAATCCTGCTGGGAATTCAGTACCATCAACTATCTATTCTATTTCATTTTCCAGCATCTGGTCCATAGCTTTGTATGCAGTGGTGTTTCAGGTGCTCATCTAAATGCTTTTTAAACATTGTGAGGGTTTTTCCCTCTACCACCCTTAATTCTAGATATGTTTAGTTGAACTCAAATTCCACCATCTGCCATAATCGGATTCGAACATTAGCTGAGTTTCTGGATTAATAGTCTAGCAATAACACCACTAGGCTATCGGCTCCCCTGAACCACCTTGTCTATCTGCCCAGCTGCCTTCAGGGACAAATGGATATGCACCCCAATGTCCCTCTACTCTTCTTTACATCCTAGCGTCCTACTATTCTTTAAAGAAAGGTGACCTGAAACAGTTCACAAATTATAGATCAATTGCTTTGATTTTCCAAGCTAGTAAAATCTTGTTCAGGGTCATCCTGGAATTAGTCCAGAAAAAAGCAGAAAATGAAATGTGAAATTGCTGAAGAACAAACTGTATTTTGATGTGGAAATGAAGCCAGAAATCAAGTCACCAACCTCAGAATCATAATACACAAGGACCAAGGACATCATCAGCCAATAAACTTGTGCTTCATTGATTCTAAGAAGGCATTTGATTGAGTCTGGGCCCTCAGCCAGATTCATTATGCAGGCTTTTATGTAGAGACAGCTCAAAAAGTATGAGGAAGCATTGTTTGATTGGTACCTTGGTCTCTCTGATCCCTTGGTCAACTTTGTAATGTTTGTTGGCATAAGTTAAGTGGTTTAAATTAGTGTTTTTTGAACCTTTAATGCACCTGGATGAAATACATTCTTACTAGCTTGAGCCAAATCTGTTTTTTAAGCACAGGAGAAAGTTATAAATGGATTACATTTTTTCAAAGCCAGCTTTTTTATATATACAACTTTACACTGTACACTATGGTGTTAACATAGAAACTAGAAGCAGGAGTAGGCCATTCAGCCCTTCAAACTTGCACCGCCATTCATTTTGATCATGACTGATCATCAAATTCAATACCCTGATCCACGTCCCTCTTCCTCATCCCTTTAGCTCCACGAGCTATATCTAATTTCTTCTTGAAATTAGACAACGTTTTGACCTTAACTACTTTCTGTGTAGTGAATTCCACACATTCACTACTTTCTGGGTGAAGAAATTTTTCCTCATCTCAGCTGTAAAAGGTTTACCGCTTTTCCTCAAACAATGACCTCTAGTTCTGGACACCCCCCACCATTGGAAACATTCTTCCTGAATCCACCCTGTCTAGCCCTATTAGAATTTTATAAGTTTCTTTGAGATCCCCTCTCACTTCTTCAAACTACAGTGAATATAATTTTAAATGACTTAGTCTGTCCTTATATGACGCCTCCTCATATGAAATCTTTATTCATTGGTCCTAGGAAGTGTATAGTGGGTCAGGGATATGGGAGTGCCAGAGCTTGGCAGAGGAGCCATGGGGGGTATAAGTGATAGGCTGAGGACAGATCTTGGCATAGGGGCATGAGGGGATATGTAGTGTCAGGGTGGAGGGAGCAGTGTAACTTGGCACCAGAGGCATGAATGGTTACGTGAGGTAGGTGGAAGGGCAGAATCTGACAAAGGGAGCATGAGGAGATATAGAGAGTGGATGGGGGATGGGGGCAAGGTTAGGGAGAGCCATAATGGGATGATCTGAATTTACCTTTTTAAAAGTCCCCTCTTGCAGACAAGGCTTCATGTCTTCATCAAGGGGCTGTGTATCATAATTCTTCAAAAACCAGGTCCAATTCCAAGAAGACGTGGAAGAGTAGGATATGCCTATCTCCAGAGTGGAGGCAGCCAAATTTAGAGTGCCAGTTGCAGGCTTCTGGCAGGAATCTGTCCACATTCTTTAACGGCACTTCCAAATATTAGACAGCTTAGTTCAGGGGTCAGGAATCCCAGAATTGGGACTTGTTCCCATTTTTGGAAGGCTCTTAAGTCCACATGACTTGGTGAAAATCCAGGCGTTCTTTTGTCCTGGGGCCAAGCGAACAAACAAGTAGACACTTGGGAAAAAGCATACTGGACAGAGAGAAGGATAGGAGAGGGTGCAGAATGTAGTGTTACAGTCATAGCTAGGATATAGAGAAAAATCAACTTAATGCGAGGTAGGTCTATTCAAAAGTCTGACGGCAGCTGGGAAGAAGTTGTTTTTGAATAGGTTGGTATATGACCTCAGACTTTTGTATCTTTTTCTTGACGGAAGAAGATGGAAGAGAGTGTGTCCGGGATGTGTGGGGTCCTTCATTATGCTGGCTGCTTTTTCAAAGCAGTAGAAAGTTTAGACAGAGTCAATGGGTGGGAGGTTGGTTTGCGCGATGGACTGGGCTTTGTTCATGACCCTTTGTAGTTTTTTTGCAGTCTTGGGCAGAGCAGGAGCTGTACCAAGCTGTGATACAAACAGAAAAAATGGCTTTCTATGATGCATCTGTAAAAGTTGATGAGAGTTGTAGCTGATATGCCAAATTTCCTTAGCCTTCTGAGAAGGTAGGGGCATTGGTGGACTTGGGGAGCAGGAGGGGACAAACTCCTTCAAACCAACAATTTGACAATGTTTCTGGTCATCTGACTTATCAAACTTTGGCTGATAAAATTCCTGTGATATGTTTTGGGACCTTCTATAATTTAACAGTGCGATATGAACAGAAGTTGCAAAATGTATTGATGAAAGAAATAGAACATGGCAGAAAGATAAAGAAAATAGTGCAGCTGAGGCAGCCTAATTACTGCCCATTAGTAAACATATAGAAAACTAGCAGTACTAATTGTAAAGGAGGAGCAGTGAATGTTAACATTCCTGAGCCCGCTGTCCCACCCTGTTAGAGGAAAGAACTTTGAGAAAATGTTTGATCAGCTAGTGTTCTACAACATTGGAAAGATACATGCTAGAGGCCATTTTATGGATGTGCACAGAATACTTAAGAGAATACAGAAATTGAACTTGAACAATACTTTCAGATACATCAGCAGGATAGGAGAGCACATCTTGAAGTTATAAAAGGCAAACCTAGCACAGACAGCTGGAAGTGTTTTGTTACATAAATGTTAATAAACTCCTGGAGCCGGTTACCTGTAGGATTGATTCAGTCCAAGAAACTGGACTTTGTTACAAAACAGCTAGATACCGTAATGGGCAGACAGTGGGGATCACATTCTGGGAGAGAGAGAGATGAAATGGCCTGAAGGGGCAACTTCATCCACAACTTATCTGTGATCAAGATAAAAGAACTGATTTTACAAATACATGGTATTGATGTGTTACCTTGTGGAGTGTAGATTGAGAAACTGTGGGTTCACTCACCAAGCCATTACCTCTTTAATGGAAAGGAAATAGTGGGGAATGTGCATGCAATTTCCAGTGCAATCTCCCAGCCAGTGAGGCTCCTTGCCAGGCCTTTTCAGTTGTAAAATTGGATTTAGAATATTTATTATATTTGTCATGTTTTCCTTTGCTGTTCTTTGCACCATTTCAAGGTTGTCGTTTGTTTCTTTTGCTTGCAGCTACATCCTCATCAGTTCCATTCCTTGGATGTGAAATGCATTGTCACTGTGCCAGCAATGTCGAATGTTATTCTGCTGGGAAGCAATGTACTGCTGGCTGCTTCCCGCACAGCATTCTTTCAGGAAAGTGTCACAAGCAGGTATGTGTGTAGTATGCATAGGAAGGCAGTGAATATGTACTACCCTAACTGCAGTGCCAGCAGACTACAGGGGCGATCTTGAGCCCACGCTCGCTGTCTGTGGGGTTGGCGGCGGGGGCTCCAGGCCTGGTGAAATCCAGAAGTCGCAAATTTTGCTGGAAGGATTGCAACTTCCAATTTTCGCCGCTCCTTTCCGGTGACGTCAACAATTGTTAGCACTGCTGCCTCACAGTGCCAGGGATCCGTGTTCAGTTCCAGCCTTGGTGACTGTGGAGTTTGCATGTTCTCCCAATGTTTGTGTGGGTTTCCTCCGGGTGCTCCAGTTTCCTCCCACACTCCAAAGCTGCGCAGGTTAGGTTGATTGGCCGTGCTAAATTGACCCTCTGTGTCAAGAGGACTAGCAGGGTAAAGATGTCGGATTACAGAGGTAGAGCTTGGATTGGATTGTTGTTGGTGCAGCTCGAAGGGCTGAATGGCATCCTGCTGCACAGAAGGGATTCTATGATTCTATATAGCATCAGTATCTGAGCCGGTGGTTCCAAGTGTCAGATCAGTTGATGGGCCATGTCATTATGCCATGCTGTTGCTCTCTTCCCCCCTCTTTGGGTTATTATGATGTGCTAGACTGCAGTTCTTCGGTGGGAACTAGTAGAATGATTCCCTTTTCTTTTGGCCTGTCAGTTGACCACAACAGGAGCTTATTTAATTGCTTGTCAATTTAGCGAGCGTTAACTGTTTTAGTGTTGTGATTATAAGACACACGCAGACAGGTTTTCTTGTAAGTTTTAAAAGAAATGGAATTAGTGTTTATTGTTCTCAATAGCTGATAGATAAAGAAATGTTAAAAATGCTTGAATACACACTGTCACCCACGAGACAGCCAGAAGTAGATTACAAGGGGGAGGATAGGTTAAATGGCTTAATCCTATGTGGATCCTGTAGGTTGATGCATTGGATGGTTTCAGACCTTGTTTGATGATTTTTCATGGATTCTGCACAGAGAAGATTTAAAGCCTTGATGGATGATCTCTGTCTTTTCCTCTGAAGTCTGTAGCTATACGGTTCACACTGAAAACACTGCCTGCGTTATTTGGCTGGTCTTATTCAGGCAGGACACACACTTCTGAGTGGCTACAGAAGGAAACTATGAATTCTCTTCTCACATTCCCCACTCACTCATTGTGTGTCAATGACTCACTCTGGACAAGGAATTTCTTTTCAACACAAAGGGTTGGCTTGCTACCATCTGACTGTATTCACAATCCAGCCAGTTATTAAATATAGTCACAGCAAGTTGGGAAACCCACATTCCCCATTCACTGTTGATGTGTTAATTGCTTTTTTTTTCACAGGATGTAGGCATTGCTGGCAAGGCCAGAGTTTGCTACCCATCCGATTTGCTCTTCAACTGAATAGCTAGGCCATTTCCGGGGGCATTCAAGGGTTAACCACGTTGCTGTGGGTCTGGAGAACAGGAAGTCCAGATCAGATCAGGACCATCTCTGAAGGAATTATGAAAAAGATGGATTTGTACAACAATCAACAATGTTTTCATGGTCACTATTACTGATACTAGATTTTCAACTCTGTGGGTGGATTTTTCCCAAAAATGACTAAGGGCCTGACTCTCCCATTTTTGATGCTAAATGCCCTCAATGGCGAGAAATAAAAGTGTTTACTGCTGGCGTTGGCAGTGTCTTTTGGGTGGAATTCACCCACCAGAAAGATGCAGATATGCTCATTTCGAGCAACCCGCCAGCCAATCTGTTCAGAGACCAGGCCGACCTTCTTAAAGGATGGCCCAATCTCTGCGCTCTGTGGCAGGTGCCCCCCCACCCGTCTCCGGAAAAATGAAATGATGCCCTCCCCAGGGAGCAGGGGAACAGCACCAATCCCATACCAAAGGAGGGCATCCTCCCTCTCACCCAGAAATAATGGGTAGCCTCCCCCCGCTCCCCCCCCCCCCCCCCCCCCCCCCCCACACCATACAGACGTGAGGGTGTCCCAGCCCCACCACTCAGGTACCCACCCCCCTCAGGCCCCCTCCCCCATGAGTCCCCCACTTATCCCTCCTTGATGATGGACTCATCCCCCTCCTGCTCAAACCCCCTCCAATCAGACCCCCCATACTCCTCAGACACTCCACTTAACCTGCTTCCCCCTCAGACTCTCCACACAGTCACCCTCCCCCTCAGACTCTCCCACTCAGGCCCTCTACTCCTTAGACCCCATATTTAGCCATCCTTCAGGCCACGGCAGTGCCTACAATGCACTATCTCCTGACAGCCTGGCCTGGTGCCTTGAGCTCTGAGAGGGCTCAAGGAGGTACGTCCAGTGGCCATTTACCATTTGCAGCTGCCAAGCTCAGGAGTCCTGGGGTTTGGGTGGACTCGGGCTGGGGGTAAGAGGTTGACCTGCCCACTCTCCCCCGAGATGGGGGTGTTGTGGCTGGACTGCCCCTTCTAGTCCTGGCAACCGGAAGATCACCCTGGCATGGTGATTTCAGACAGCTTTCTGATCAACATCATATTCCTGCCTGTCAGCTGTGAATATTCAGAAGAGGCCACTTAAAAAATAGTTGTCAGCCTTTTCAAACACTATGGTTTCTGTCCACTTAATAGACAAAGTCACTTTTGATTTTAAAAAAGCACATGGGTAAATTTTCCAACCTGCCACAAGAATCATTGCAGGCTGGATGGAAAATTTAACCATTGAAAGATCTATTGACCTCAAGTGGGGATTTCCGGTCTCAACGAGGTTAGGACTGGAAAGTCTCACCCATAATTTTATAATAGGAGTTTAAAGATAGCAAGTCGGAAGGAGAATGTTGGAATGAGGAAAGAGGCAGCAGAGAAGTGCCATGGGAAACAAGAGGTCCATGGTCAAAAGATGTGCTTACCTTGACTAAATGTGGTATGTGGAGACCGTAAGAGGTGGGTGTGAGGCTGGCTTCATTGGTAGGCATGTGATGGTGAAGTGAAGCATCTGGATGTTAGCTGTGAGTCTAAAGTACCAGGGAATTATGCTGGGGAACGGATGAGGAAGTGAGGCATTCAGCAGCATAAGAGGTTTGTTGTATGGTGAGTAGGAGAGGTCACCTAAGTGAGGTCAGAAGATCTTTTGTGGCACCACTGGCAGGTCCTTGGGTCCAGGCAGCAGGGATTGATTTCTGTGGACACTTCCTCAAACTTCCTTCTGTGGTTTTTTTTCATTCATTTGTGGTTTATGGATGCCATTGGCTGGCCAGCATTTATTGCCCATCCGTGGCTGCTCTTGAGAAGACAATGGTGATCTGCCTTCTTGAATCACTGCAGTCCACATGCTGTGGGTTGACCCACAATGCAGTTAGGGAGGGTTTCCTGGATTTTGATAGAGGACTGCGAAGGGTGGTGAGTGGCTTGGAGGAGAACTTGTACCTGGTGGTGTTCCCATGTATCTGCTGCACTTGTCCTTCTAAACGGCGGCCCTTTAAGGTCTGATGATGCCTGTTCACTCCCCCTGCTCCCCCACCACCCCACCGCTACCCAATCACACAGAACCACGGCCTCTCTCCTCCTGCCCAACTCCACCATTAATGTGTCCAGCACCCTATCCATCATGCTGCAATGTCTCTTTGCCCTCGTGTTCAATTTTCCATTATTTAACTTCCATCAATATTGCTTATTGCAGCTTTCTTTTAGAAGGACAATTTTCCTTTGAAGAAGAGTCATACAGACTCAGAATGTTATTCTATTTTCCCTCTCCACAGATAGTGGCAGACCTGCTGAGTTTTTCCTGCATTTTCTGTTTTTATTTCCGATTTCGCAGTATTTTGCTTTTATTTCTTTGAGACGAACAGACAGGTTACACAATTGTACGAAGGCACAAAGCTGTTCAGCTCATTGAGTCAGAGGCAGCTATCAGAGCAAAGCAAGAGAGACCACTGCACGATTTGTTTCAACCACAGGCTACTTTCAAGCAGATGAGAGGGTGGATTAAATAACTTGCGCTGCCCACCGTGATCAGAACCGATGCAGGAAGGTCACGGTTGTGATTCCCTTGCCCAAAAACGGGGATACGTGAAAGGATAGCCCTCTGTACCTCTGTAACAAACCTGGCATTGTTTAAACAGAAACAGAAAATGGCCAACTCACAGCTAAATTAAATGAGCAGAGATGATAGTGAGTCATGACAAAGTAAAAATCCATGGCAGGATGGAACAAGAGTAAGCAGGCAGCAGTAAGATAAGTGCTAAAAAGACTGGTGCAAGCTTTGATCACACACTCAAGTGTGTGAGCAAGGATGATGAAGATTGGATTGTTTATTGAAAGAAAAGGAAGACTATGCACATCTCACCATTGGAGCAGAAGCACAATAAAACAAGCAGACAAAAGGAAAAGGGGGAATGTTTCTCATCTAACATACAGGCTGTGTTCTAATGGTAATTTCATCTTTCTCCCAGGGTAGTTTTGTTTTCAAAAATTAACGTCATGTATTCAGAATTATGTATTGTTAAGGGTACCATTGCATTGTTGTTAACATTGCTTCTGTTCCAGGATTGAAAACCAGCAGCTGTTTCTGCCCCCGTGGGTGCACATAGCAGAATCGTGGGCAGGGTACGGTTGTAGAAAACAATCAGTAACAAGCAACCAATCCCGAAAGAGCCTCATAGTGAAAGAAGGAGAAAATGTTCCCCAGCAGTTGGGGAAATAGAGATAAGTGCGATTAATAAAGAGGTTTTATTACAACAGTAAATCTGTGCACAAAGTCTTTCATGAGAAATTATATAAACAGGAACATGATTTAATAAGAAACTGAAAAAAAGATGGTGCGAGAAAAGCACATTTAGAAAAAGAAATCAAACAAAATGTGTGCATTGAGAGAGATGTTACATGATTAATTTGTAAATAGTACTGAATGTGCCCTTCTTGTGTCCTTATTAAAGTCTAAGATATGACCGGTTAGCACTAAACTGAAGCTTTCATTGCAAGTGAGCTAAAATCATGATCTGCTGATTAGGATAACTTCTACTTTGTAGATACCTACATCCAATTTGGATAATGAATCTTCAATGGGAATTCAATTATTAATATACAGCTTTCTTTGTATTTATTTCCTGATTATTGTTTGTTGCAGCTGTAATACAAATTGACAAAACAATTACAATTGTGAAAATGGGCATCTTGTTAGAAATGGATCTTTATCTACTTATTTTGGAAGAGGAAGAAAATGATCTGATGAAAGATGAGTGGAAAGTGAATTTGTATCTGAGGCAGATGGCCCATTTGCCCTCATGTAATCCTTTGCATCTACAGGCCAAATCTTACTTACCTAAATGCGTCAGGGGAGATCTGTCTTTGTCACTAGCTCTTCATTACCTAGGCAGTCACAGAAGAAATGCTGTCCCTTTTTGCAATATTTTCAGATGTGTTCTAGGACAGCTCTGACAGTGGCTGTGAAGGTGACTACAGCCTTGAATATCTATGCAACTTTTGAGTAATAGCTGGGGATATCTGCCAAATTTTCTCAAGAAACCGTGCACTAATGCATCAATCATGTGACAGATGCCATGTTTGCCAGGGCTAACTCCTTAATTACTTTCCCAATGGAGCACAGCTATCAACACGGCAGAACCCTACATTTCTACTGTGTGGCAGGTTTCCCCAAAGTGTAGGACATTACTGACACACAAGTGGCCTGACAAGTCTCAACGCTCAATCATACAGGTTTCCCTGGACAGAAAGAGGATCCACTTCATCAGCATGCAGCTGGCACATGACCGTAGGCATATAATGATGTCTGGGAATATTGGTTACCCTGATAGCAGAATTGGGCCTGCATTTTACTGCAGTCCACGGTGTCATGATTATTCGAGAGGACAGTAAAATTGTGACATTATAACCAATTTTGGGTTTTGACCTCCTGAAAGCAACCAGAGAAACTTAAGGAGCGATACAATGAAGGAAGACAGTCACCAAGATGAAGACTGTCAGGTTAGAACAAAGATTCCAATCCCTGGATGGATGTGGGAGGAAGGGAGGGAGGAGAGTGATGGGGTACCTAGTTAGCTACGTCAAAGTCTCAACTATTGTAGTGTTATCTATTGTACAATTAACCCATTCAAATGACCACTTTTACAGGGCAAATGGAAAAGGAGATTCATTTGGCACAAGAAAAAACTGATATGAAGCCTGAAGTCATGCCTCCTGAAACCCAGCTCCAGACAGGAAGTGATTTGAGGCGGACTCTAATCAACCAGATCTTTACTGATGTGCCTTTCAGCACAACACATGTACAGCCATACCCTTGTGTGCCATTAGTCTGAGCCAACACTGTGTCCCCAGCTGCTATGCCCTACCATACAGGACTGGCTCCTAGAGGTTTGGGAGTACCCTCTTAACTCCTTGCTTATAGCCTCTCTACATGAAATATTAATTCAGCATCCAAATATGTATAAAATAGGACTCATTCTGCACCAGAAGAATTGCTAACTTATAATTGCAATCTTAAAATGCCTATTTCAATGCCAACCATTTGTGGCATTGCTGTGTTCTTCAGCCAAGGTTTCTTTTTTTTAAAAAAAGTTTATTTATTAATCATAAGTAAGGCTTACGTTAACATTGTAATGAAATCACCGTGAAATTCCCCTGGTTGCCACACTCTGGTGCCTGTTTGAGTCAATGCACCTAACCAACCAACACCAGACTGTGGGCGGAAACTGGAGCACCCGAAGAAAACCCAAGCAGACATGGCGAGAACATGCAAACTCCACACAGACAGTGACCCAAGGAATTGAACCTGGGTTCCTGGCACTGTGAGGCAGCAGTGCTGACCATTGTGCCACCAAGCCACCCCTTGTATTGGTTCTGAAAAAGGATCATGGACATGAAATGTTGATTTGAATTTTGCCGCTTAACTGGAAGACCTGCTGCCAGAGTTGAAGGTGGGAGGTGGCCCCACTGCTGTGGGTGGCACGACATGGGATGGCATATGGCTGGTGGTGACCAATTAAGAGGCCACTGCTGGAGCACATCATCCAATTAGCAGTCAACCCCCAAGAGCAGTTGGCCCATTTAGAGGATTTGCAGCTTGGCAGCCTCAGCAGGAGCACTGCCCATGGTGACCGTTACAGAAGCTGCAGCTCAAGGGAGAGAGCACTTCAATGGCCATTGAAGAGCGGTGAGTCATGTTTGAAGCAGGGATCATGAAGGACCGGTGGCTCCATGGTTGCTGTGAGGGCAGCAATGCCTCCTGGAGGTCCATCATTGGACTTGGCTGTCTGTCAAGGAAGCCCCACCCCTGCCACAGAAAGTCATCAGGAAGTCTCCAGAGTTTACCTGATGGGCTCCCCATGTAGCCGTGGGCACTCTTGACACAAGTAAAAATACCCATGAGGTCAGAAGTGGTTCAACTGACCATCTGGGGGGTGGCAGTGCCTCCAGATTTCCCATTGCTGATTACATGGCAGGTCAGTGAGAAGACATTGGGCTCCCCCCTTGACACTCCACCCTGCCATTTTGCCAGTCTTCGTGTCTGATTCTAATGGGTTGGGAAGATTCAGCCCATTAACTTGTTTTTTCCCTCTGTGAAGAAAACTGGAGGGTCTCCAGCATTTTCTGTTTTCATTTTCCTTTATTATTGTCTACCATTGTAGTCATCTGGCATTGGGCAAGAGGTCCAAGAATAAGAGCTGCAGAAATAGAAAATAAATCTTCTGGAGCAGCTGAGAGAGGAGACCAAGTCTTGAACTCAGAGGAGTAGTAGGGATCATGAGGTGGCTTCAGAGCAGCAGCAGATATGCGCCTGGCTTTAATCCAAGAGATTTTCCCTGAGATGTTATATTTACAGAAATTCTCCCTCCTGCCAATCATTTCACAAAATGCATCTGTCTATGAATAAAAATCATTTCAATCAAACCATCGACCAGTAAATTATGTCTTCAATTAAAAAGATCTTCCCTTCTGTGTAATTATCACCTTGTTCCTATTCTAATACATTGTGTATGTACAAACTGTGCAAACTCAGCTGCATTTGACATTGTTAGCATCTGTTTAAAACACTGGAACGTTTGTTAAGCCTGGGCTCATATCTTCTGTTCTCTGGATTGTCAGAGACGGGATAGATGTTGGAAGGTACACCCTGTGGAATCCTGTCATGTGGATATGTATAGGAATTGCTTGGGAAATTTAAACTTCTGATGGGCTGATTCCCAGTTGCCTTGGATCTTGCACGAATGTCTTTGACCCTGAGCTTGGGGTGGAGATTGAACTAGATATGTGAGCCTTCCCTTGACAGTTACCGAGGAAATGTTAGACAGTTTAAAGCCTGGCCTAAGAGCTGAATAACTCTACAACTGATGAAACTGCCACCTCAATCACCCCACCTGACTACCCGCACAACCACCTGATTTACCCCATACTCCTGACCCGACCACCACCCTAACCACCCCACTACACCTCAGCCTGACTATCCCCGAGATTCTACTATCTATCACCCCAACCTGACTAAACTCCCATGTGACCTTACTACTTTCCAAGCCGCTTACTATTCTCTCATATTCACCCCGCTACTCCCGTCCCAACCTAACTGAACAACCAACTGCACCCCACCACCAATCATCTGACTACTCGACTCTTCCCCAAATCTGCCCCACTGACTCTACTTGCCCCCTCTCTCCAAACACCTGACTACCCCCGAATGACTGGAAATCTAGGTCCTGAGATCTCATTCCTGGGGCTTCCACTCTGCCTATCACCTTAGTGTCCTGACTACCCTTACAGTCCAACAGTGCCCTTTTTAATCAGGTTCATAACTGTCTTGAGCAGTGTGCCTGGTACACTCTGCTGAATTCATACCAGGCTCCAGAAGACAATCAGGATCTCAGTTTTTGGATCTGTAGGAGACACTTCTGGTTTTCAGTATTAATTGTTCTTGGACAGTTCTGGGAAATCAAGGCCAACCTAATGTATTATCCCTGGTAATGCGTACTATATTGCCTCACTCCTTCCCCCCAACTCCTGCATTCACCTATGAATGAAACATAAGGAACATCATTAACATGGGCATTTATGTTACAACAGATATCAGGAAATAGCCAAGGAAAAACCATCACATGTTCAGTCAGTCAGGAGACTTCCAGACCCTGGAGGAACATGTCAATTCCATGTTATACTCTTTAGGAAATGATGAATCTGGGCAGATGGTCACAAAAGGTAAACGCATCAATCCTAGGTCAAGAACCTCCTCTGTGACTGCTGTCTCCAAACCTGCAAAAACTACCCTGACTCCACATTTACAGCAGGAATTCTTGTACCAACTAACAGTGAACCCAAATCTACTGCAGGGGTGACCTCATGGTCCCCTGCATCAGGCCCAGAGGTCTTACTCAAATGGTCTACAATCTTTTGAATATGATGACTTTGTTTTTCTACAACACAGGAAACCACTCCTGTTCTTTCCACAATTTTACCAGCCACTCATGTTGGCCCTGCTATAATCATAGAAACCATAGAAACATAAAAACCCTACAGTGTAGAAGGAGGTCATTTGGCCCATTGACTCTGCACCATCCTGACCCTATCCCCATAACTCTACATATTTACTCCACTAATCCTTCTAAGCTACGCATCCCTGGACACTAAGGGACAATTTAACATGGCCAATTAACCTAACCCGCAGATCTTTGGACTGTGAGAGGAAACCGGAGCACCCAAAGAAAACCCATGCAGGCTGTTGCAAAGTTTCAGACCAAAATTAAATGTTTTTTTTTGAGTCATGGTTTTCTTTCTGGGAGGCTTCTCTAACCTCCACCCTCCCCACCAAATCTGGGAATAACATATCTAACTGTGTGCATAAGCTTGGCTGACATGACTTCTGTGGTCACATTTGGTGTGGTATTGAATGACAATAAGAAACTGGCTATACGTAGAGGTAGAGGCCTATTAATTTGATTTTTCATCAATGATTTGAACATTTGTACAGTGCATCAGAGGCTGAGTGGTATGGTGCTGACCTAACATGGTGAATATCATTTGATTTGACAAATTTTTGAAACTTCTTTGCTGTGAGCGATGTGCCATTGTCTGTCTCTAAGATCTCTGGGAAAACATGGATGGCAAAAAACTGCCTCAATTTGTCAATGGTGGCTGTAACCATTGTAGACTTCACCAATTGAACATCCAACCATTTAAAATGTGCACCAACTAAGATGGGAAATGTATGTCCCATGAACAGCCCTACATGGTCTATATGTAGTCTTGCTGTGGCTTACCTAGCCATTCCCAAGGATGCATATTCACCAGTGGCAGCAGTGCCTGTTGGGTTTCACAAGGTGAGTGTCTTCATCCTGCTTTGTCCTGGGTGTGAGTCATGAAATTCCTGTAATAAGAGTCATTTCCCTTGGGGTGGCACTAGAATATGAGCTCCCCCACAATACCACACAGTCCTCAAACGTCATCTCTGTTCTTCTCTACTGGTAAGGTTTAAGTAGCTCTGACATATCCTATTGCCAGACTTGTATCATCATTATATTAACTTTTGATAACACTGGGTCTCCTTCAGTCTAAGTTTTTATGTGTTTAGCTGAGACTGGCAATGTTTTATCAGGTGCAGTGCCAGCATGATTTCTTGTGGGACTGAAAGGATACCACTCTCTGTGGCAAAGGCAAATGGCTGAGTGCATCTGCATTTGATGTTTGCGTCTCTGGGCGACGCTGGTAACAATAGAATCCATCTCTGTGCCCTTGCAGAGGCAATTGGTGGCACTGGTTTATTCTCTCAGAATAAACCCAAGAGTGGTTTTAATCTGATACTATTGTGAAATATCTCCCATATATACATATTGATCAAACTTCTTCACCTTATAAATTACCGCTAAACATTCTTTATCTGTCTGAGAACACATTTTTTTTCCACATCTAATAATGTGGAAGTTGGCTTTTCTACTTCATCAGGCATCCTGTGGGACAAAACTGCTCCCACTCCATACAGCGACACATCACAGGGAACTATCAATGGCTTGGTTGGATCAAAGTGCATAAGCAGTGCCGACAACTGCAAGGCCTCCTTTACTTTGGTGAATGCTTCTTTTTGTTCCTCACCCCATCGCCAACACTGATGTTTCTTTAATAGCTGGTGAAGTAGGGCTAACATCGTAGACGCATTTTGTAAGTATCGACCATAATAATTCACCATTCCTAGGAATGATTTTAACTTCGATACCTTTCTCGATTGTGGAACTTCCTTATGGTTTTAACTTTATCCTCCAAAGGATATAAACCTTTTGTGTCTATCCTGAAACCCAAATATGTAACTTCAGCTGCCTGCAAATTGCGTTTTTCTTGTTTCAAATGGGCGCACACTTTAAATCTTCTCAAAACTTCCTCTAAGTTTGATCTGTGTTTCTTAGGTGAGGCTTCTGTAATTAGAATATCATCTAGATAAACCACTACATTCGGGATTCTTAGTAATTAACTTTCCATCATATGTTGGGAAATGGCACAGACCGACGAGACTTCGAAAGGTAAACATGTGTACCGGTGTAACCCTTTGTAGGTGTTGCTAGTAACTAACGTCTGGGGAGCTTCATTCAACTCCACTGTTGGTAGGCATGACTGAGGTCCAACTTGGTGTATTTTAAGTGTCTGGACAGTTTGGCATAGAGATCCTCAAATCTAGGAACGGAACATCTGTCTATCTGATCTCCTTGATTTATGGTTAGTTTATAATCCCCACAAATTTTTACAGTAAATTCCAGCTTAAAGCTAGCGACTATGGGTGCCGCCCATTTAGAGAATTATGCAGGTTTTATAGTACCTCAATCTTCCAATCCCCATGCTCAACTTCAACCTTATGATGAAGTGCATAGGGCATTGGGCAGGTCCAAAACAAATTAAAGTGTTTCATTGGGATCCAGGTAACTTGTCATTAGCGCCACCTCCCCCTTATTCATTCTAACTCCTTTTGGAAAACCTTGGAATATTTACACAGCAACTCCTGAAAACTTCCACCCCATAGGTTTATTATTTGTAACCAATCTAATTTTATCTGTTTTAGCCAATCTCAGTCCATTAAGCAAGGTCTGTAATCTTCAGTTATCAGGACAAGTAGCCATGCCATTTGGTTTCTGTAGGATGCAGTAACTTTCTGACCCTGTATATGTAGACAATATGGCTCCTGACTCACTCAGTCTCAATGGTTGGAGGTCTTTTTGAAGATACCAAAAAGCCAGCTCTCCAATGATTGTGGCTGTGGCTCTTGTGTTGACTTTCATTTTAAGAGATCTGCCCCTTACCATCAAGGCTATTTCTATAGCGGGCACCATTATTAGTTGGTCCTGGTTTAGGTATACAGCTTGGGTCCCTTGTTGGGCTTCTCATCCAGTTTTTTTTAAAGATGAGTGAGCAAAAGCTGATGAAGGAGCATCACTCCAAAAGCTCGTGATTTCAAATAAACCTGTTGGCCTTTCACCTGGTGTTGTGAGACTTCTTACTGTGCCCATACAAGTCCAACACCGGCATCTCCACATCATATATTTTTTTAAAGGTGTTAAACTAACCTCTGTGGCTTTTTTCTGCATACTCTGTCCTGACTTTTTCACTCTGTCCCCTATGTTAGTGACCCTTCCTATTACAGCATTAACATATATTATTTCTACATCTGTAAGCTTCTTAGAAGTGCTTTCCTCCACATTAAAAATAAACTTGCACCTTCATTGCTGTATTCCCTTTCTTGGACTCTGCTGCAACCACATACAGGCTGGGGGTGGCATGGTGGCACAGTGGTTAGCAATGCTACCTCACAATGCCAGGGACCTGGGTTTGATTCCTAGCTTGGGTCACTAACAAAGAACAAAGAAAATTATAGCACAGGCACAGGCTCTTTGGCCCTCCGAGCCTACACCAACCATGCTGCCTGACTTAACTAAAACCCCCTATGCTTCTGGGGACCCTGGACCCATCTCATTCATGTACTTGTCAAGACGCGCCTTAAAAGTCACTCCCCTTTTTGCTTCCATTACCTCCCTCGGCAACAAGTTCCAGGCACCCACCACTTTTTGTGTAAAAAATCTGCCTCGTACATCTCTTTTAAAACTTGCCCTTTGCACCTTAAACCCATGCTCCTTCGTAATTTACTCTTCCGCCCTGGGAGCATAGGTTTGCACATTCTCCCTGTGTCTGTGTGGGATTCCTCTGCGTGCTTCAGTTTCCTCCCACAGTCTGAATGACGTGCTGGTTAGGTGCATTGACCATGCTAAATTCTCCCTCAGTCTATCTGAACAGATGCCTGAGTGTGGTGACTCGGGGATTTTCATAGTAACTTTAAACGTTTTTCGCAATAGCTGTTTCTCATCACAAATGGTTCATCGTGTTAAGTTGGCCTTGTAACTTGCTTAAGCCCTGCTCAGCACATTCAGGCCAATTCCACAGCTTTTTCTAAACAGATTTTGGTCTCTGCCAGTAACTTCTTCTGTATAATGAGGCTGTATATACCAGAGACCAAACTGTCTCTTAACATTTCTCCTAAAGCTGGGCCGAATTTCTTGTGCTCTGCTATTCCTCTCAATCTGGTCAGAAAACCTAAGACTGTCCTTGCACCTTGATTTAAATGACATGACAATTGGGCATTATCCAGGAATTGAAAATGAAAATTAGCTTCGATATATTTCAATGGATTTTCTGTGGGGTTTCACAAGGAAAGTTGGTGGTCGAGTTTTCTTTTTCCCGTCTGTGTTGTTTTCAATTCATTGTTCTGTCTGTTGATCTCCTTTTCCACTTCTCCCTTTCCCTTCTCATCCATCACTCTTCAGTTTTCTCCTTCTGATTTTGCAGCTTTATTCTTTTCACTTTTGAGAGGATAATGCAACATAAACATGATGGCATCAGGGAGGACTTAGAGGCATGTCATAAAATTAACATTAGAATTTCTAATGGAGCACCACCTAATAGCATCACAAGTCATAACAATCTGTCAGACTTTCCAGAATCATTTCCCATTTTACTAGGGGAGCTTGCACTCAGTTATATAGTGATCAACGGGTATTTGATTGTAAAGATCAATTTTGGAGTGATTTCCTTTAATGTTTCAGAGCCAAGAAGGAATTTCGCAGCTCATGGAAGCTTCTGTAAAAGGCAATTGAAATTGATTGACCTGCTGTGGATATAAAAGGAACGTATGTTTTGTTGTTCTCTCTGAACACCAACCTTTGAATTATATGAAATGGTGAACCTTCACACATAAGATGTGTTGTTTATACCCATAAACACAACATGCTTAGCACCGCCAATGGAACAAGCATCATTAAGGCATTCTGAAAACACCACTTTCACAGTCAAATGTCTGAAGTCAACAATTGACACTGACGGTTCTGGATATTGCTAGGCATGTTGACTTTGTAAATTCAATACACAATATTGCCATTCTTGAGGGTAGACATACACTTCAAACTGATTTTATAAAGTTACAACTCTCAATGATCAAGTACATGATGGAAACAATGCTGTTGTACCTGTAGTGTATGATGATAACATACCACCGATTGGTGTAACATTAAATTCAACATGTCATTGAACCCGGTTCATGCTGGGATTTACAGTCAGCTGATGTGCTCAGGCATTAGAAGTGAAATGCAATCAGAAAATTACAGCAATGAAAGCAACAATGAAATAGTTGTCATGCCAACAAAGCAGAAGTGTTTATCAGTTTGTTCCCTACCTTGGAATGGAGGGAAAAAACTGCTTGATGAACTGAATTTTACTAGGCAGATAGCCTGGTTCTCAGTTTTCTGTATTGAACCAGACTGCTGAATTTCCTACTGCTTTAATTAATGTATTTATGCTGTTTATTTGGCTCTTTTTGCTGTTTGCAGCTGTGAGAATGGGTGCTCCTTTGATTTCTCTGGAATAATGCGTCAGCGAATTGTGGATGTAAGTCAACATTCGTCTCTAGCCAATGATTGCATTCTTGATCAGATGATTAAAATGAGGCAATAGTCAAAAATATCACAGCATCTGCCATTCTCGCAAGTACAGGGAAATGGTTTTGATTACTGAAGTTCACTGTAGATCAACCTCAGGTATTTGACACAGTTAATAATTGCCACTCTGGAGATTTCCAAAGTCCTCAAATATTACTCCGCCATTAATCCCAGTTATGTCATCCTAACCATGTCGGTACAAGCTGTCATAAGAATGCCAATGAAGCTAATTAATAGAGGGTGAATCCAACTGAAGTGTTAATTCTCAGAGCGAGTAGTAATATAACAATCTCTTCACCAAATGCACCAGCAATCATTTTGCTTCCATCATAACTGCCATTCTCTTTAAAGTAAGGATTGGGATTACCTGGACTTATGATCATTTGGATGATAGTTTCTCAGGAAAAGATGAGAGGGATAATTTCCAATTTTGCATCCCAGTTGGAAGCCTCACCTACCAAGAAAGAACATTGGAAATTCTGGTACATGCTGTGCTTGATTTTCTGATGAGTTAATGAGCTTTGTAATGACACTTCCTTGGCTCAATGCCTACTGCCTTGGACGCTGAACTCAGAAGAAAATATATATGAAAAAACTGAGCTGATTTATATCGATTGCTTCTGCAGATAAAAGGTCAATTTTTCATCGGTTCAAAGTTGGAGGTGGTGGTTTGGAGATTTCCTCAAACTCTCATTGGGGCTTTAACAGGAAACAGGCAGAATTCCTGGAAAACTGGTATAAACATCGTAATCAGCTGTGTTATGGGATGGAAAGACAGAAAAGTCAATTGAAGATAATATGAGTTAAAATTGATCCACATGACCAGAAAAACCTCCTTATCTGAAATCATGTCCATTATGTGGAGAGTCCCATGCCCTCTGCACAGTTGTCTTTATCCATAATGCCTTCATCAATAAACATAGCTAATAAATTTACCATTCATGCCAACTGGTGAAACTGGTTTCAAAAACCTGATCAAAATCCTGTCTGCAGTAACAGCATCTACAATGCTAACATATTTTAATCTCTACTTTTCTCTTCAATGTTCTTTACCTGCTTGACAAAGCCTGGCTGCACTGAGATCGGAGTGCCACATTTAAAGGGTGCCCCAATTAGAACAGCAATAAAACTTCCTCCAGCCCACATGGCAGTCTCAGGAGTTCCCCTTCATCCCCCAGTCAGAACCGGCATTCGCTCCAGTCTTGAGCCCACTCTCACTGTCCATGGGGATGCCAATGGGGGGACTTAAGATCCGGAAGTCACAGACCTTGCCGGCGACATTGTGATTTTGGATCTTCCTCTCCCTCTGCGATGTCATCAGCTTCACATCCATAACGGGTATGAACTTGATTTACATATATTTCAATATTATTGACATGCCCCTCACCAGATATTGACCGCTAGCCCCCGCTAAATTTTCAAATTGTGCTGATGCGATGTCAGTCAGATGTGAACCCATTGCGGAGACCCTTCTGGGGGCACAAAAGTGAGCATAGAGGGACATGGGGTAGAGGGACATGGCAGACAGTACTCTGACACTATCCCCTAGGACTTCCCCTTGGCACAGGTTGGCATTGCCAGGTTGATAACATGCCACCTTGGCAGTGCCAACCTGGCAGTTCCAACCTGTGGGAATCTCATGGAGGAAGATGGGGGGGATTCATTTATATGTGGTGGTAGAGACAGTGTGGAAGGGGAGCAGGGGCTGCTGGCAGTGGCTGTTTGGGGTAGGGTGGGGATGGGTGCTGGCTCCAACTAATGGGGGGGAGCGGCCGATAATGGGGGTGAGGGAAAGGGTTGTTGATCGCGTGGATGGAGTTTGGAGTGAATGCCAGCTCAGACTGGGGATGGATGGGACCCCCTGAGATCGCCATAGTAGGCTGGGGGGAAGTTTATTGCTGTTCTAATTGGGGAACCCTTTAAACATGGTGCCCTGATCTCAGTGCAACCAGGCTTTTAGTGTATTTAAACCCTGCATAATAGTGTGAAACACACAGCCTTGATTTTTTTGGCAGAGTGCCATAAGATCTGGAGAGAAAACTGGCCTTTTTATCTGGAGAGAAACACACCAGTTCTCTAGCCAGAAACAGCACTCTGCCATTTTTTGGTAAGATTTTGCCCTGGACATGATGTCACATCAGCGTGGACCAATATTTGGTGAGGGGGCATGTTCATAATATTAAAATTTATTGAAATGTATGGAAATCAGATTCACACCTATTATGGGCATGAACCTGATGATGTTGTTAGCTGAAATTGTGATCTTACCGGCGATATCTGTGACTTCCGAATCTTGAGTCTCCACTGTCATTTCCAAGGACAGCGAGAATGCACTCAAGGTAGCTCCCATTATCTTTCCTGCTGTGATTTGCTTAGCTACTACCTTGGAGATAAGAGTGAGGAGCTGTTCCACTGTAGCATGAGGGTGCTCTGTCTCAGCATTATCTAGATCATAGAATCATAGAATCCCTGCAGTACAGAAGAAGGCCATTCGGCCCATTGAGTTTGCACCGACCACAATCCCACCCTGGCTCTATTCCTGTAACCCCACATATTTATCCTGCTAATCCCCCTGATTCTAGGGTCAATTTATCACAGCCAATCAATCTAACCCGCACATCTTTGGACTATGGGAGGAAACCAGAGCACTCGGAGGAAACCCATGCAGACACAGGGAGAAAGTGCAAACTCCACTCAGAGAGTGACCCAAGCTGGGAATCTATTCCAGATTCCTGACACTGTGAGGCAGCAGTGTTAACCACTGTGCCACTGTGCCGCCCATCTCAAGAAGCGATACTCAGATTACAAGAGTGTGTTGATCAGCAACCTTCCTGTTCAGTTTCAATAGACCATGCAATAATAGTTTATAGCTTTCTGACAGTGAATAGAAAAATACAAAGAGCAGAAGCTGGTATTATACACTTCCTTTTAAGTTCTATTCTGATCTCTCGTATTCTTTATATCTTTTTTGAAGATTTGGATCACTTCTCATGTGAAGTTTCAATTATGAAGAAAGGGGAAATTTTCTTTTTGTAAGTATTCTCCCATGGCTGCTGTGGGCTGTACTTTTTCAAAATATAAAAGCACTGAGTTCCAGCTACTAAGCTGACATGTAGCTCTACTCAGATATCAATATGTGGACCATAGCAGTTGTGACCACACGTAGATGGAACATTCAGTTATATTAGTTGGGAGGATTCCTTTGAGATGAACGTTTGTAAGCATGTGAGGCAAGTAATAGTTTCAGATGAGGGCCATGCATATAAAGAACATTTTGCACTTCATGCCTATTACTATTTAGGTTTGATATCCCTTTAAGATTGTGTGAAGAGGAAGTAATTTTACCAGCCAAGTGCTGTCAATTTACTGCATTAATTGTACGTCGATTCTCATAGTTTAGCAATCTGGTAACATCACCAAATTATTTTCCTACTATGTTTCTGAGTGCATGGTAAGGTGGAGCCATTTCCATCATCAGCACCATGAAGATTATTCAACCATTGGATATATTATTGACCCGCAATTTTCCAGTAATTGAACA
This sequence comes from Carcharhinus amblyrhynchos, assembly GCF_965287045.1. Classification (NCBI taxonomy): domain Eukaryota; kingdom Metazoa; phylum Chordata; class Chondrichthyes; order Carcharhiniformes; family Carcharhinidae; genus Carcharhinus; species Carcharhinus amblyrhynchos. Next base: position 77,226,929 of record NC_137328.1, read on the forward strand.
GCACTCTAAAACAGCAATGTATGATGTATATTCATTCAGATGTCTATTTTGATCTCAATTATTTATTTACAACTTGGATCTTAGGGATTCTTATTTCCACTTTGGAATTGTGTTTGGTAATGACTTTCATAAGCCAAATCCCGAAATGAGAGAATGTGAATGTAAAATGGACAGGAGAGAGAAGGGGTAAAAAGAAAGTACAGAAAGGGACTGAAGAGGTGCATTGGCCATGCTAAATTCACCCTCAGTGTATCCGAAAAGGCACTAGAGTGTGGCGATGAGGGGATTTCCACAGTAACTTCATTGCAATATTAATCTAAGCCTACTTGTGACAAATAAATAAACTTTATAAACTTTGAAAGTGTTTAGCTTTTGTACATTGTAAACTAAACAGAAAATGTAGCAGTTCATGAAAATGTTAGCAGCAAAACGTGGTGAAATTTGTGTGCTATGAATATTTATAAACTTTCATCATGTTTTGCTGCTAACATTTTCATGAACTGCCACATTTTCTGTTTAGTTTACAATGTACAAAAGCTAAACTCTTTTAAAGTTTATAAAGTTTATTTATTTATTAGTCACAAATAGGCTTACATTAATATTGCAATAAAGTTACTGTGGAAATCCCCTCATCGCCACACTCCTGCGCCTGTTCCTCCCACTGCCCACAAGTGTGCAGGCTAGGTAGATTGTCCATGCTCAATTGCCCATTAGTGTAATAGATGTAGGTTAGATGGATTAGCCATGGAACATGTGTGGGGTTACAGGGATAAGGTGGAGGGGAATGCCCGGGTAAGATGCTCTTTCGGCATATCGTTGCAGACTCGATATGCCAGATGGCCTCTTTCTTCACATTAGGGATTCTATCGTTCTATGATTACAACAGGGAGGTATCCTAATCCAGCTCCCCAATTATCTTACCTGGAAAAGACCTCACATAGGTGGCCTGTCATTTACTGGTTTTACTATTTTCTGCCTGCTTTGAGATCTTTGAACATCTTACCATACAACACATATTTCCAGAAGTAGGGAGTATCCTTAATGTCGACCAAGCTGCTTTCCATAATGACTGCAGTGCATGAGATCAAGCACTGGTACTAACCATCTACAATGAAAATAGTTTCCAGAAGAACCTGAAGACAAGCAACGTACCCCTGGACCTCGCAACTGCCTACATTGGTATAGCACACTGGCCTGCTCCAAAACTATCCAGAGTGCATCCAATCCAGGTTGGGATACGTGTTGAAATGCTCCTTCAGAGACAACGTCAGAAAGGGAGAAGTGGAGAAGACAAGCCAATGTACTACTACAGGACTCAGTGCTAGCCCTAATCCTGTTCAACACATATAAAAATTACCTCCAACAACAACTTCACTCAAGTCCATTTATGCTAATTGCATTGTTTTACCATCCATGCTCCATTATTTTACATTTTAGACCAGATCCTTAACAGATAAGTTGCAAAGTTAACAGGCTATTAGAACATATGGCATCTCATATTAAATCTTTCTAAAACCATCTCCAGTGTATTCCACCTCCACAGTGCTAATGTCAAGAAAGAATTGTGTATCTACATGGATGGCCAAAGACTAAAGCATAATCCCAATTCCCAACATATTTGGGAGAGACTCCAGATAGGACTTTGCCCTTCTGGGAACATCTCAATAAAACAGTGGCAAATGTCAAAACTAGAAATGATCTACTAAAAAAACTTGCTGGATCAAATGAAAGGTGTATGGACACGAAACATTATATTTCTCTCTCCATAGATGCTGCCAGACCTGTTGAGCTTTTCAAGCATGTTCTGTTTTAATTGCTGGATCTATGTTTGGCACTGTTGCCATGACACCCTCAGCACTTGCCCTATCATACTCATTGCAGAGTGCTGTGCCTCTGTCTGGCTAAGGTCATCACGCACACATCTTGTTGACACTCAGCTGAATGCAACAATGTGCATTATAACCGGAATACTCTGCTCACAGTATAAATCTTGTCTTATTTTCCTTGTCTTAGCTCTGATGAAGGGTCACCCTGACTTGAAACGTTGGCTCAATTCTCTCTCCACAGATGCTGTCAGAGCTGGAAGCATGGTGTAGACATTTTAATGCACTGTGAAAAAAACTTGTTACACACATAGGGACTTGCATCATCTCTGTAGGTGTATGGCCAACATTCCAAGGCCAACAAAAGCAAAGGGGAGAACACAGCAACAATTGAGGCTATTAAAGATATGAGAGAACAATACCATTAAGTACTGAAACCTCATGATTGACTGCTCACCTTGTTGTTTGAAAGGTTTTGTTCACAGTACATGAACTGAAATGCCACCACACTGGAGTTTGCACACTTGTACACCACTTTGGATCTGTGATCTATCAGATGGGTGCTGCTAACACTGTTTTACTTTGGACCTCAGCTGAGGAACAAGATGTACAGCAGCATCATCAGCACCAATGCTTGCAGGAGTGCCATCAGCAGGAGCAAAAACAGGCTGCTTCTCACTGACCTGCAAATCCACAGAGGACAAGGGATCAGCAAAGAGGTGCAGCTTGCAGAACGCGATAGAAAACATGCAAGGTTTACAGGTAAAGGATAAGCTGGGAACAGAAGCATCTCTAGAGGCTCAGAATGTCACTCCAGGTGGTGTCAGGCATTGCCATCTACAGGAACAAAACCTGCTGCCTTCTGGATCTGGTGGCCATGTTTTATCAGGGGCTGTCAAAGTCACCACTGCCATCAATGACTTTGCCTCTAAAATCTACTAGGATTCATTCTGAAACTTTTGCAGGATCTCACAGTTGTGGGCAGCCAAAAGTGTGAATGGTATGTGTTTGATGGCTTGTTGCCAGGGCTATCAATTTTGTTAACATTGCCACTGATGATGCCACTCACTGCAGTGAAATGTGGAAGTTGACAAATGGAGCCAACTCTTGGCTGCCAGTGACCGTGATTTTAACCCTCACCTGTTCCCAAACCTACAAGCTGCTGCAAGTTAAAATTCACCCCATTGTTTCGGATTGCCGAACTCTCACTGCTCCTGGCTGAAGTTAGACATTTAATAGTTTAAAAGCAAGTACAAGGTAAGGGAAAGCAGAAAGATAACTTTTGTGACATAAAAACACCTTTGTTCTAATTGTCATTGAACTAGTAATCCAAGGGCCCAGGTTACTACTCTGAAGACCTGAGTTTGGATTCCACCATGGCAGATGATGAAATTTGAATTCAATAAAAAGAAATCTGGAACTAAAGATGACCATGAAACTGTTTGATTGTTACACAAACAGATCTGGTTCAATAATGTTCCTTAGGGGAGGAAATCTGCCATCTTGGTCTGGCCTACATGGTGTCCAAAGATATATGGGTTAGGTTGATTGGCCATGCTAAATTGACCTTAGAGTCAGAGGGAATAGAACAAAGAACATAGAAAAACTATAGCACAAGCAGGCCCTTTGGCCCACAAGTTGCGGCGAACATATCTCTAAATACTAGGCTTACCTATAACCCTCAATCCTACTAAGTCCCACGTACTCATCCAGAAATCTCTTAAAAGACCCTATCGAATCTGCCTCCACCACCACCACCAGCAAATGATTCCATGCACCCACCACCCTCTGAGTGAAAACCCTTCTCCCGACCTCTCCTCTGTACCTACTCCCCAGCACCCTAAACCTGTGTCCTCTTATGGCAGTCATTTCACCCTCGGAAAAAGCCCCTGAGAATCCACCTGATCAATACCTCTCAACATTTTATACACGTCTATCAGGTCACATCCTTCGTCTCTCCAAGGAAAAAAGACCGACCTGTCTCAACCTATCCTCATAAGGCATGCCACCCAATCCAGGCAACATCCTTGTAAATCTCCTCTGCACCCTTTCAATGGCTCCCACATCCTTCCTGTAATGAGGCGACCAGAACTGAGCACAATACTCCAAGTGGGGTCTGACCAGGGTCTTATAAAGCTGCAACATTATCTCCCGACATCTAAACTCAATTCCTCGAGTTAGCAAGATAATTGTATGGGTTTATGGAATTGGGTCTGGTGAGATGTGGTCAGTACAGCCTTGATGGGCTGAATGGCCTCCTTCTGTACTGTAGGGATTTTATGGATTCTATGGACGCCAGACCCACAATAATGTGGTTTACTTTTAACATCCCTCTGAAATGGCTGATCAAGCTATTCAGTTCAAGGGTAATTAGGGGTGGGCAACAAATGCTGGTCTTGCCAACGACACCCACATTCCATGAAAGAATTTAAAAAAATGCTTGAGATTTTTCCAAAATGTGCCATGGGAGCTGCTCCAATAATGAGATTTGTCTTCCCGAAATGGAGCAACCCAATGAGGCTGGTGATGAACAAAAAATAATCTTCAACACAAATCAAAGATAGGGGAATAATAGAGAGCCAGTTAAACCCTCTTTCCAGCAATTATACTTCTCTTTGAATAATTTATTTCTGACATGCTGCATCTGAGATTGTGTCAGAGATACCAGTTGTATGACATGAAGAAAACTTTGACAAGCCTTCAATATATAGAAAAATAAAAGTTCAATCAAAAATTTAATTGCTGGAACGAGACTTTAAGAGTCTTTTAATTGCACAATAGCTATTGATTGGTGGGTCAAATTGCTATTTTTCCATTAGAAGAATTGGATTATAGGAGTACATCATAAGCAAGATCCACTAACTACAGTGGACCTGTTGTGTAAATTCAATTCTGTGACACTAGAGGCTGCAGAATAATTGTTTTATTCTGAGATCAATTCGTGAAGAAAAATTGAAGAGATTGTCAGAGTCAATTTTTGATGCTCACGTTTAGAAGTTATGACTGAATTCCAGATCTTTTCCTGAGGCTTCGATAAAACTTAATCTAAGTAAATCAAGCTGGGTGAACAAAAAAATAAAAAATTGATTAGGTCGTCAACTTTTTCCATTTTCTGGAGCAAAATATTTACTAAAAAAAAATGCCCAGATCTTACAAACAGTGGCAATGACAAGGGTATTGCCACTGCTCATAAATTCCCCTGACTTGATGCTACTACTCATTTCTTCTAGGACCATCCAATCTTGATGTTCACTTAAGTGGACCACATGTCCTTTGGGGAGCTCTGGAACAGGGTATAAGTGGGGAAAGACAGGACATACTCCCATTCATACAGCACTAGTTGCCTTATGGTAGATTTAAATATTAGTGAATGGATGAGTGAATGAATGGGTGAGTGAGTGAATAGGTAAGTGAGTGAATGGGCGGGTGAATAAATGGTGAGTCGATGAGTGAATGAATGGGTGAGTGAGTGAATGATTGAATGGGTGGATGGATGATTGAGTGAATAAGTGAGTGGGTGAATGGATGATTGAGTGAATAAGTGAGTGGGTGAATGAGTGAATGAATCAATGTGTGAGTGAATGAATAAGTGAATGGGTAAGTGGATGAGTGAATGAATGGGGGAGCGAGTGAATGGGTGAGTGAGTGCATGGGTGAGTGAGTAAATGGGTGAATCGATGAATGGGTGAGTGGATGAGTGAGTGAATGGGTGACTGAGTGAATTACTGAATGGGTGAGTGAGTGATTGGGTGAGTGGACGAGTGAGTGAATAAGTGAGTGGGTGAATGAGTGAATGGGTGAGCAAATGGGTGAGTGGATGAATGGGTGAGTGAATGAATGAGTGAATGGGTGAATGAGTGAATGGGTGAGTGAGTGAATAGCTAAGTGAGTGAATGGGTGAAATAACTGTAAATCAATAGATGAAGGGGATGGAGGACCTTAAAACAATTATAATCACAGCAAAGTGGACTGAGAAAATGATTAGCACTGAAGACTGACAAGTCCTCAGATCCTGATGGACTTCATCCTTGTGTCTTAAAAGGCATGACTGCTGAGAAAGTTTTTATTTTTGAAAATTCCCTAAATTCTGGAAGGGTCCCAACATATTTAAAAATAGCAAATGTAAACACTTCATTCAAACAACAGGCCAGTTACCTGCGATCTGTACAGGGAAGATGCTAGAATCTATTATTAAGGGAGTTACAGGAGGACACTTAGAAACTCTAATGCAATTAGACAGAGTCAATATGGTTTTCTGAAAGGGAAATCACGTTTGACTAACCTATTAGATTTCTTTGAGGAAGTAACAAACAACATGGGTAAAGGGGAACCTTTAGATGTTCCTCCAGAACTAGAGGTCATAGTTTGAGGATAAGAGATAAACCTTTTAGAACTGAGTTGAGGAGAAATTTCTTCAGTCAGAGGATGGTGAATGTGTGGAATTCATTACCACAGCAAGTAGATGAGGCCAAAATGTTGACTGATTTCAAGAAAGAATTAGATATAACTCATGTGATCGGCGCAACTCGTGGGCCGAAGGGCCTGTTTGTGCTGTAGTGTTTTATGTTCTATGTTCTATGCTCTTGGAGCTAAAGGGATCATAGGATATGGGGGGAAGGGGGAATCAGGATATTGAATTCGATGATCAGCCATAATCAGAATGAATGGCAGAGCAGGCATGAAGGGCCAAAAGGCCTACTTCTGCTTCTAGATTCAATGTTTCTATGTGGTGTACTTGGATTTCCAGAAGACATTTGACAAGGTACCACATCAAAGGTTGTTACACAAAATAAGAGCTCAAGGTGTAGAAATCATATAGTGGCAGGGATAAAGAATTGGTTGCCTAACAGAAAACAGAGAGTAAAGAGAAATGGGCCATTTTCCAGTTGCTAGGCTGTCATGAGTGGAGTGCTCATATAAATCGGTTGGACTTAAACCTGGTGTTGTCAGACTTCTTAATGAGCGGAGTGCTGCAGAGATCAGTGCTGAGGCCTCAACCATTTACAATTTATATCAATGACGTGAATGAAAGGACTGAACGTATCGTTGCTGAGTTTGTTGCTAACATAAATATAGGTTAGAGAGTAAGTTGTGATGAGGACATAAAGGGTTGGCAAAGAGATATAGATAGTTTTTTTTTACATATGTAAGCATATATAGAGTGGGCAAAAATACAGAATATAATATGGGATAATATGAACTTATCCACTATGGCAGGATGAATCCAAAAGCGGTCTACCATTTAAATGAAGCCAGATTTCAGAATTCTAATGTACAGAGGAATCTGAGTGTCCTGGTACACAAATCACAAATAGTCAATATGCAGGTATAGCAGGTAATTAGGAAGTTCAGTGGAATGTTGTTGTTTATTGCAAGGGGAATGGAATATAAAAAGTAGGGATGTTTTGTTACAGTCGTACAGGTGAGGTCACATCTAAAGTATTATGCACAGTTTTATTTTTTCTTATTTAAGAATATAATTGCCTTGGAAGCTGTGAAGAAAAGGTTCACTCGACTGATTCCTGGGATGAAAGGATTGTCATAAGAGGAAAGATTAGACATGTTGGACCTGTATTCACTGGAGTTCAGAAGAATGAGTTTTATGGAAACAGGTAAACCCTGAGGGGACTTGAATGATTGACGCTGAGGAGATGTTGCCTCTCACGGAGGAACCTAGATCTAGTTTCAAAACAAGGGGTCTACCATTTAAGATGAAGATGAGAATCTTTTTCTTTCAGTGAGTTGTTAGTCTGTGGAATTCTGTCCTCCAGAGATCAGTGGAATCAGGGGTCAAAAATTACCTATCCTGCCTGCCATAGGAATCAAAGCAGGCAAGGCAGAAAATTCGGTAGACTTTTTAAAGGTCTGTTGAACTCAGGTGGAATTTCCAGTCTTGGGTGAGCGTGGCCAGAGAATCCCACCCAACATTACTGAGTATTTCTAAGGCTGAGTTGAATGGATGCTTGACTGGCAAGAGAGTCAAAGAGTGTAGGGGATGGGAAGGAAAGCAGAAGCAACGATCAAATCAGCCATAACACAAACAGAAAATGCTGGAAAATCTCAGCAGGTCTGAGAGCATCTATGGGCAGAGAATAGAGCCAACATTTCGAGTCTGGATGACCCTTGATGAGGGGTCATCTAGACTCGAAATGCTGGCTCTAATCTCTCCCCACAGATGCTGCTTAGATTTTCCAGCATTTTCTGGCTTCGTTTCAGATTTCAGCTTCTGCAGTATTTTGCTTTTATTAGATCAGCCATAACTTATTTGGGCAGCAGAGAGGTTTGAGGGGCTGAAAGGCCAACTCTTGCTCCAATTTTTATATCTGTATATACACTTATGAGTGAGTGAATCGGATGGATAAGTAGGTTTGTGGGTGGACAAGGTGAGTAAGTGGGTGAAAATGGGTGAGATGAATAGGTTGATAGTTGGTCTGCATGGCAGGATTTTTACAGGATCCCAATGTCATACTACATACATCCAGGTCTACAATCTTTAAAATTCTGCATACAAAGCAGAGCTCATCAACATTTTTTAATTCATTCTTGGGATAGTGTTATCACTGACACTGCCTGTATTTTTGTCCACCCAGAGATTGAGGTGGTTGGTTTCTTATTTAAACTGCTATAGCAAATCTTTGATAATTCAATGGCTTATGTTATAGTGATTATGAAGGTCATAGAGTCATAGCGTCATCAATGGATGTCCTCATGGGCTTTGTGGGATACAGGTTTCCCTATGAGCAAGCAGGGCCTTGTCCAATGAGAGACAAGCAATGGGAGTTTAAAACCCATGCTCACAGCCTAAATTTGGCTAATGTAGGTCTGGAGCACTGGCTTGAGTTATTGTAAGCTGCAGATGTGACCCTTTTTTTATTTCAAGATAGCGCTGTCTTACGGGAAGACTCACCTTGGTGATGTTAATATATTGGTGACGAAGATGGGATACATTTTTTCCTACTCCTGGTAACCTATCACAGAGCAGAAAACAAAGCTTCCTCCCTGGTAAGAAAAGTAATGATGTGGAGATGTGGCGTTGGACTGGGGTAAACACAGTAAGAAGTCTCACAACACCAGGTTAAAATCTAATAAGTTTATTTGGTAGCAAAATCCTCATCTTTCAGAAGTGCAGCCCCTTCATCAAGTGAGTGGGATTTCAGTTTACAAACAGGGCATATAAAGACACAAACTCAATTTACACAGTAATAGTTGGAATGCGAATCTTTACAGCTAATCAAGTTTTAAAGGTGCAGCCAATGTGAGTGGAGAGAGGGTTAAGCACAGGTTAAACAGATGTGTATTGTCTCCAGCCGGGACAGTTAGTGAGATTTTGTAAGCCCAGGCAGATCATGGGGATTACAGATAGTGTGACATGAACCCAAGATCCCGGTTGAGGCCACTCTCATGTGTGCGGAACTTGGCTATCAGTCTGAGCTCAGTGACTCTGCGTTGTTGTGTGTCGAGGCCTCACACGACACATGACAACGCAGAGTCCTGAGCAGGTACTGATAGCCAAGTTCCGCACACATGGGGACGGCCTCAACCGGGATCTTGGGTTCATGTCACACTATCTGTAACCCCCACGACCTGCCTGGGCTTACAAAATCTCATTAACTGTCCTGACTGGAGACAATACACATCTCCTTAACCTGTGCTTAACCCTCTCTCCACCTACACACTTACATTGTTTATACCTTTAAGACTTGATTACCTGTAAAGACTCACATTCCAACCATTATTTTGTAAATTGAGTTTGTGTCTTTATGTGCCCTGTTTGTGAACTGAAACTGCTCTCACCTGATGAAGGGGCAGCGTTCCAAAAGCTAATGGCTTGTGCTACCAAATAAATCTGTTGGACTTTAACCTGGTGTTGGAAGAAAAATGATGCCTTTCTCTGGTAAACTTGAACTTTATGAGGTGAATGGAAAAAATTGGGTTCAATACATAGAGTGCATGTGCTACGTCTTCATGGCAAACAATATTGACATGAAAAACAGAAAGTAATTTTACATCATGTGGGACCCTCACATTTAGCCTAATAAAAAGCCTGACTTATTCAGGTAGCCCTGATTCGAAGACTTCTAATGAATTTTCAGATTTGGTTAAAATCCACTGTGAACCAAAGCCTTCTTTCATACTTCAGAGATAATGGGCATGATCTTTCGGCTCTTCATGCCAATGGGATCTTTTGGTACTGTTAATGGCATGCCCCCATCGTGTGTTTCCTGGCAGCGTGTGGTGGAATCATTGACAGTAGTGTGGCCAGAAGATCCCACCATTGGTTAATGGTGCGCCACTTCCTGCTGCCAAGAAAAATGCTGAAGGTGATTTTTTTCATTTCATGTGAGCATCTCTGGCTGGGCCAGTATTTATTGTCCATCCCTAATTGCCCTTGAACTGAATGGCTTGTTATGCCTTTTCGGAGGGCAGTTAAGGATCAACCACATCACTGTGGGTCTGCACCAGCAAAGATGGCAGATTTTAGTGAACAAGGTGAATATTTACAACAATCATTTCATGGTTATCATTACACTTTTAATTTCATATTATTGAATGCAAATTTCACCATCAGCCATGTGGATTTCAAACCTGGGCCTCCACAGCATTACTCAGAGCATTACTAGCCCAGTGACAATATGACTATGCCACCTCTTCCCTTGATAGTTTTTGCAAACATTTTTTCTCTATCTATCCTGTCGGTTCTCCTTAATATCTTAAACTTTGAAATCATCTCTTAATCATTTAAATCCTGGGAAATCTAACTCTAGTTTGTACAATATATCCTTGTAATTTAACCCTGGGTGTCCAGGTATCATTCTGGTAAATCTATGCTGCTTGATTCAAGGTTAATGCATTTTTCCTAAGGCTTTGTATCCAGACCAGAATACAGCATCTTCAGTGTGATTGAACAAGGACTTTTCATTACTGAAACATAATGTTTACCCCTTGTATTATTGTCTCCAAATATAAAAGCCAGCATTTCATTTGCCTTTAATGATTATTTTTGTGCTTTTCCACAACATTTTACTGAGTTTTGCTTGTACCCCAAAGTCTCTTTTATCCTCCACTGTTTCTAGGTTTTTACTAATTTGAAGTATGCAGATTTATCAATTTTAGATCCAAAGCGGATAACCTAATTTGTCACTGTTTATTTGCCATGGGGGAAAGGCAGTGAAGGTTCACAAGGCTGATTCCTAGGTTGGTAGAATTGTCATATGAGGAGTGATTGGGTCAACTGGGCCTGTATTTGCTGGAATTTAGAGAACGAGAGGGGATATAATAGAAACGGATAAAATTGTGACTGGGCCAGACAGACTGGATGCAGGGATAATGTTTCCTCTGGCTGGGGTCCATAGAACAAGGGGTCACAGTTTCAGGAGACAGGACATGTCATTTAGGATTGAGATGAGGAGATACCTCTTCACCCAGAAAACCTATGAAATTCTCTAATAAGGAAGAAATGGATAGATTGCTAGACTCCAAAGGATGAAGGGGTATGGGGAGAGTGTGTGAGTATGGTATTGAGGTAAAGAAGCGGCAATGATCACATTGAATGGGGACTGTTTATGCCATTTAATAGGGACTTTGAACCTGAAATTGATAGATCTGCATACTTTAAATTAGTAAAAACCTAGAAACAGTGGAGGATAAAAGAGACTTTGGGGTACAAGCAAATAGCTCAGTAAAACATTGTGGAAAAGCACAAAAATAATCATTAAAGGCAAATGAAATGCTGGCTTTTATATTTGGAGACAATAATACAAGGGGTAAACATTATGTTTCAGTAATGAAAAGTCCTTGTTCAATCACACTGAAGATGCTGTATTCTGGTCTGGATACAAAGAGTTAGGAAAAATACATTAACCTTGAATCAAGTAGCATAGATTTACCGGAATGCTATCTGGACACCCAGGGTTAAATTACAAGGATATATTATACAACTGGGGACTGTTTACCCCATTAATTTAATCTATCAATATCTCTTGGAAATGTTCTGCTTTCATCTACACTGCTCACAATGCCACCTAGTTTTGTGTCACCAGCAAACTTGAAAATGTAGCTTTCTATCCCATAACCTAAGTCATTAATAAATACAGTAAATAGTCAAGGCCCCAGTGCAGATTCCTGTGGGATTCCACTGGTCACATCCCACCAATTAGAGTAGCTGCTAATTATCTCTGCTCTCTGTGTTCCGTCACTTAGCCAATTTCCTAACTAGGTCAATAATTAGTTTTCGATTCCATGGGTTTTAACTTCAGTTAACAGCCTCTTATGAGGGACTTTGTTAGATGCCTTCTGGAAGTCTGTATAAATAACATCCATAGACAGTCCCTGTCCACTATTTTAATCACCTATTCAAATACTTCAATCAGATCCAGAAAGCAATAGGGAACAGTTGCATCAGAGACTGATAACTCTTTAAGGGAAATGGCTAATTATTTAGAAACAGAGAATGAGACAGCACTATGGGGAGAAGACAGAGCAATGGAGGTAACTTTGCAATAATCTAGCAAAGGTCTGGCACAGATATGATGGGCCCAAGGGCCTCCTTCTGTGCTACAAAGACCTTTTGTTTTATGAAATAATGCTAAGGGAGAACTTTCGCAACAGATTCTGAATTGTACATCGACTAGTCTGGAAACAGAGAGCAGTAGAGGGCAATGCCTTCGCTACCTAGAATTTAAAACATGTTGATGGTAAAGAGCTGTTGTCTTTTGAAAACATAGAAAGTAGGAGCAGGAGTAGGCCCTTTTGGCCCTTTCAGCGTGCTCCACCATTCAATGTGATCATCGCTGCTTCTTTATCTCAATGCCATACTCCCACACTCTCCCCATTCCTCTCGATACCTTTAGATCTAGCAATCTATCTATTTCTTTCTTATTAAAGAATTTCATAGGCTTTCTGGGTGAAGAGGTTTCTCCTCATCTCGATCCTAAATGACATGTCCTGTATCCTGAAACTGTGATCCCTTGTTCTGTGGACCCCAGCCAGAGGAAACATCATCTCTGCATCCAGTCCTTCTAGCCCAAACCCACAATTTTATCTGTTTCAATTATATCCCCTATCGTTCTTCTAAATTCCAGTGAGTACAGGCCCAGTTGACCCAATCACTCCTCATGTGACAATTCTACCAACCTAGGAATCAGCCTCGTAACATTCACTGCCTTCCCTCTATGGCAAGTATATCCATTCTTGGTAAGGAGGTGGCCATGGGAATAGTGGTTTGTTGTCATCTTCCAAAATGCTGTAGATTCTGTACCATCTCAGCAGATTGGAGGGTGGCAAATGCAGCCTCACTATTTAAAAAAAGGAGGGAGGGAGAAAACCGGGAATTACAGACTGGTTAGCCTAATGTCAGTAGTATAGAAAGTGCTGGAGTCTGTTATAAAGGATGTGTTAACAAGACACTGAGAACATATCGACGGGATTAAACAAAGTCAGCATGGATTTATGAAAGAAAAATCATGTTTGACAAACCTACTGGAGTTTTTTTTTGAGGGCATAAGTGGCAAAATAGGTAAGGGAGAACTTGTGGATGTGATGTCATCTCACTAAGATCCTGTACACCTGCAGTAAGACATCCTTGCCCTTGTGCTCAAGAGCTCTTGCAATGAAAGCCAATATACCATTTACCTTCCTAACTACTTAATGCACTTATATGCTTGCTTTCAGTAATTGGTATCCAAGATATCCAAGTCCCCTATACATCAACATTTCCTAAACAAACAGCATTTCGATAATACTCTGCTATTCTGTTTTTCCTATCAAAGTGGATAACATTGCATCTATCCACATTGTATTGCATCTGCCATGTATTTGCCCACTTGCTGAGCTTGTCTAAATCACCATGAAGCCTCTTAATGTTCTCCTTATCACTCACGTTGCCAGCAAGTTTCGTGTCATCAGAAAACTTGGAAATATTACATTTTGTTCCCTCATCCAAATCATTGGTGTATAATATGTATATCTGGGGCCCAAGCATTGCTCCCTGCAGGACCCTGTTAGTCATTGCTTGCCACTCTGAAGAAGACCCATTTATCCTGACTCTCTGTTTTCTGTCTTCTAACAAAATCTCCATCCATGCCAATGTATACTGGAAATCCCATGTGTTTTTCCTAGAAATCATAGAAATCCTACAGTACAGAAAGAGGCCATTCGGCCCTTCAAGTCTGCATCGAACACAATCCCACCCAGGCCCACCCTCCCCATCCCTACATATTTACCCACCAACCCCTCTAACTTACACATCTCAGGAACTAAGGGCATTTTTTTTTAGCATGGCCAATCAACCTAACCCGCACATCTTTGGACTGTGGGAGGAAACCGAAGCACCCGAAGGAAACCCACACTGACACGGGGAGAATGTGCAAACCCCACACAGACAGTGACCTAAGCCAGGAATCGAACCCATGTCCCTGGAGCTGTGAAGCAGCAGTGCTAACCACTGTGCTACCTTGCCACCCTTTTTATTTTGCACACACACCTCTTACATGAGACTTTATCAACAACTTCCTGAAAGTTGAAATATGTCACATCCATATGTCCCCCTTTACCTATTTTGCTAGTTATGCCCTCAAAAAAAATCCCAGTAGGTTTGTCAAATGTGATTTTTCTTTCATAAATCCATGCTGACTTTGTTTAATCCCGTTGATATTTTCTCAGTGTCTTGTTAACACATCCTTTATAATAGACTCCAGCATTTTCTGTACTACTAATATTTGGCTAACTAATCTGTAATTCCCGATTTTCTCCCTCCCTCCTTTTTTTAAATAGTGGGGTTGTGTTTGCCACCCCCCCCAAATCTGCTGGGACTGTTCCAGAATCTACAGCATTTTGGAAGCTGACAACAAACCGCTGTTTTCATGGCCACCTCCTTTAGTACTGTGGGATGGAGATCATCAGGCCTTGGAGATTTATTGGGATTTCATAGTGGAATTTTCAGCGAGAGTTTTTTTTTAGTTCATGGAGAAAAGCCAAGATTTTTGCTGTAATTATATTTTTATTATTTATAATACTGAATTTGTTTCTCTTTTGTCATTGGAGCATGTTTTTAGGGCAATAATAGCCCTTCAGTACCACAACCAAGTGTTTATTCTTCATATGTCAGTTGAGATAGTAAATATTGTTTGGCTGGTTATCTATTTTTAACCAATTCATGTTTCTACCTCATCTATTTGTAAACAAATTATAAAATGCTTGCCATATTTTCCACAAAGATTGTGTACCTTTAAAAAATGCCCTAATTTTAGTGAAAACAATGATTGATGTATTTAGTGTATCTGAATATACACCAATTTAGGTCAATTCAAGTCTTATTTTCCCATAAGGGCCAAACAAGCATCTCTTCCAAGATTGAGAAATGAAATGATGTTGGAAGCAGAAATTGTGGGGCATTTCCAATTAACTCTCAGAAAATTGGTGAGATCACAGTGTGGGATGAGGTGAACGTTGTATGACTGACTGTGTAAGATGCTGAGGAAATAATCTGGCGAAAAAGCTATCGACCAGCTGGAGGCAGACATTCATGAACTGGACTATTAATATATACGTTTTACACAAACCCCAGTTAAGCTTCCAAATAAACATGCCACACTTCCTTAAAGGATTGCTTCACAGCAAGTATATACTTCTCCTGTCCATTTCTTCAGCATTCATGACAGAGTGAAACCCCCTTCCTTGTTGACATGGTGTAAGGTAAATTCACTTCATGATTATAATAGTACTTTGTGTTTTGTACCAGTCTTCTAGATGATTTACAAATATATCTCAAATGTACAATGCAAAATGAATTAGTGAGACACTTTGAGATACTGATTAATCCACAGTTCCATACTACAAATTTAGTGGGGCCAAGTGTGAACTCTAAGAATGTTGGTGAATAGCACTGAATTTACAATATGCTTAATTCTTCACTCAACTGTTATCTCAAAAATAGAAATGAATTCAGTTCAAGTTTGAAATTGTTGAAGATCGCTAGTTTATTTGTGGACTTGGAGTCTGCGGTGTCAAGATACAAAATTGAGTTAATACGCCAGATTTTCATTGATTCTGTAGACCTTCTAAAATGACATTGGAACCCAATTCCAGGGTTCCTGCCCCCAATTCCAGTACTGGCATCCTGCACTCCCAACTTGACTGGCGTGGTTGTGGGGTTAGGAATCTCATAATTCCTTGCAATATTCATGGAGTCTGACCGGCTTCTTCAGGACCTGTGGTTCATAACTCCTCAGAGGAGTCGACAAACATAGGGCCCAATTTTGCCAAAAATTCACGCCCGTTTTTGGGCGCGAAATTGCGGTAAATTTGGGTGATGGGCCTGTAATGCGATCTGCACCCAAATCCGAGCAGATTGCGCCTTCACTGACACCTGATCCGGGGGGAACGGAGGACGGTGGGGGAGGATGGACTTGGGAGAATCTCCAACTCTCCCCCCCACCCCCAACCAGAGATCCATCTGAACCTGACCCCCTCCTCCGGTGGACGCCAGTGGAAGGCCAGGAAGGTGCTGCAGGCTTTCTAACGACTGCAGGTCAGGAGGATGGTGGAGGGAGAGCAATGATTGAGGTAGGTTGGGGGTGTGCTCTGCCGAGGGGGGCCTGCCTCCCGGGGAGGTCCGACCTTGGAGGGGGGGAGTGCGGGGGGCTGCCTCCAATGGGGGGGGTGGGTCTGACCCGATGGGTGGTCTGCCGGGATCTTGTCTCCCAGTAGGATCTGATCACCAGGGTGGGGTTGGGGGGGAGGGGTCTGCCTCCAGGAGTGGGGGGGGGGGGGGGGGGGGGGGAGGGTGGCGAGGTGGGGGGGGGGTGCGGTTTGATCGGGGTGGGGCTGCCTCCCAGAGGGGTCTGATCGCAGCTGATCCTTCCCCCCCATCCGGCTCTCTCTGCTGGTTTTGTTTTTCACGCCCAGGCGCACTGCTTCAGTTGTTTTCGAACTGTTCATGCACAGTTCAGAGCTCCGATCGTTCCGGCACTGCTAAGCCCCGCCCACAGCGCAGACCGGATTGGAGCTGGCAAAAAGCACATGGGCGCACTGAAATGAGGATTCCGGGCTCAGATCCGTTCTACGCCAGGATCCGGCCCTCAGCCTCCAATTGGTTAAATCGGGCCCATAGTTTGGATTTGGAAAGATTTTGAGCGGTATGGTTACTCCATGCTCCCTCCATGCCCCCACCCCCCTTCATGGTCATTTACCCATTTTGCATGATGTACGGTGTGGGGAGGGGGGTACGGGGAGGGGTAGGACTGAGAAGATGTGAGGGTTGAAAGCTCAAAGGCCAAAAAGCCATTAATACTACTGAGGCAGGCTTTCTAATCAGCCTGTCTTAGTGCTGGCATATTACTGTGGCTAGATCTGGACTGCTTTCAGTTTGGAGAGCACCACTCAGTTATGCACTCTTATCTCTCCAGCGTGGAAACAGTGTGCACAGAGATCATTTATCTGGAAACAAGTCTGCCGCGTTGGGAAGTTTCCCAAACTTCTCACCTCATTATTGAAAATCCGGTCTAATATCCCCATTGAAAGAGCAGACAGATGAATACAATTTAATGCAGCAACATAGTTTTGGCAACAATATTTAAGAGTATTGATTTGAATTCCTTATTACTGGTTAAATAAGATCATTTCTCAGGGCTGTTTTTTGAAGGTAGTGTACCTGAGTTTTACTTTCTACCATATCAAGGGTACATTAATACGCTGACAACAATTGAATATAAAATCATCCATATCCATGTATTGGCAATTGAACTGGTGCAGGAGCAATTCAATCTGAGGGCTGGTAATGTTATTATTTAGATAATTGTTTCAATGGTTGTGAATCCTGTAGTGTGGTATGTTTAGGTATTTTGTTCGACAGAGGATTTAGAAATGCAGGGGTTGGCAGGATGTTTGGTGGAAGTAAGGTGCAAAATTTGAGTGAGGCACAAAATTTCTTTGCATTGAAGAAAAGGAAAATCAGGTGGAATGCATAAATGCCAGCTCAACCTCGAATGTGCTTCATAAAAATAGAACTTCATCCCCAAAATGTTGAGTCAGGCGTAACTTAATGCCAGAAGTGATTCTGGAGACGGACTGGCACTTCCTCAGTGGGAGTGTGCTCGGTAACCTCCGTTGCCATGGCATCCATGACTAATGTCCACCTTAAGATCTTATCCACAGCAGACAGAGGACATATCACATAGAATCATAGAAACCCTACAGTGCAGAAAGGGGCCATTTGGCTGATCGAGTCTGCACTGACCACAATCCCACCCAGGCCTTACCCCTATATCCCTACATATTTTCCCACGAATCCCTCTAACCTACGCATCTCAGGACACTAAGGGGCAATTTTAGCATGGCCAACCAACCCTATCCATGGGGAGTTCAGAAAACAACCCCTGTTGGGTTTGCTTGCAGGCTTATTTGGGAGTCATGATGTGGGTATGCCGGCGTTGGACTGGCGTAAACACAGTAAAAAGTCTGACAACACCAGGTTTTAGTCCAACCTATTTATTTGATAATATACTCACAAGCTTTCGAGGGGACTGCCTCTTCGTCAGGTGAATGGAGAGTTCTGGCCTCAGGGGTGGTGGGGGGGCGGGGGGGAGCGAGGGGGGAGATCATTCAAACGCACTTAATGCCTGATTAAAGAATATGACATTCAGATGATAGATGGGCAATGCCGCTGAAAGCCACTCACCTGCCCCCCGCTCACCCCCTGCCACCCCAACTCCAAGACAGTGATTCCCTATCTTTCAACTCCATCCTACTTTCACTTATCTATGGCTTGGGTCACTCATTGGTCCTAGGCTTCTGCTAATGGGCAAAAGAGAGCTCCTGGCCCTGTTTGGTTGACAGGTGTGATTTCTACCTCTGGGGTCTGAAATCCCAGGGATTCCCAACATTGGCAAGTTAAGTCCTGATGGACATTTAATTCTGGTGGGCTCTCCCCTACTGAGATGATGCAGGCTCCCTTCAATTCTCCAGTCAACAGACAAGAACCCTGTCGCCAACATTAAACCTGCCCATTGCCAATGATCAGATAAAAGAATCAAACCAGTAATTAAGTGCTGGTTCTAATTAAGTCATTCATTTAATCTTTATTTAACCAGGTGAGGCAACTTAGAACAAATTCTAATTTCTAGTAACAGCCAAGAGTTTAATTATGGAATCATCGAATCCCTATAGTGCAGAAAGAAGCCATTTGGCCCATTGAGCCTCCACCAATAACGATCCCATGCAGGCCCTATCCCTGTAACCCCATATATTTACCCTGCTCATCCCCCTGACACTAATGGGCAATTTGGCATGGCCAATCCACCTAACTTGCACATCTTTGGAGTGTAGGAAGAAACCAGAGCACCTGGAGGAAACCCATGCAGACAAGGGGAGAATGTGCAACCTCCACACAGACAGTGACCCAAGCCGGGAATTGAATCCAGGTCCCTGGAGCTGTGAGGCAGCAATGAAGCAGCAGTGCTAACCACTCTGCCACCATGCTAATGTCACAGCAACAGAAATTACGCAACCATATAAACACTAAAAATAATAAAATACACACTTAACAGTGAGAAAAATGATGATTTAGAAAATACAACTGTCAGTCAGCAGAGCCTTACCCCTTCAGCGATAGGCATGCATGGTAATAAAACTAATTAGTTTCAGTTTTAGTTGTACCTCATCCTGGCCATTGGCAGCCACAAGCGGAAATGAATTACGACCAAGGACTGTGCTCATTCTTGGAACAACGAATTAGACCAAGTCACAAGACCTCAGATTATAAGAAGAGACAGTAAAATGTAGCAAACCTATCAAATAGGCAGGTGTTTTCCCCAGCAGGTTTCGCTAAACTAACAGAAGCCAGTGGAATTTGCGTCTTGTGTGCAATCAAGGAGTGCAGGTCACAGTAATCGGTGTGATAAAGGGACACCAGCCACAAATCTAATGGCAGAGTGAAAGAGAACATTGAACTCACCAAGAGAGGTTTTAGTGGCACTTTTTTAGATGCAGTCACTATAATCAAAAATTGACAGAAACCATGGTGTATCTGGTGAAATGAGTATAGCAGGACTTAACCTGAGCTTGCAAAATGAAATTAAAAGTCAAGGCATTGAATTGATCCCATACCTCTTAAAATTTTAACTTCTTTATCTATTCCTCCTGGTACACGTGAGTAAGCTTTACCCACACAAGTAAATTCTTTAAAGAGATCTGGCACCTTCTTATCAATCAACTCCTGACCAGGCTACACATTATTTTGCACCTCTTTCACTTCAGCTGGACTTTCCTTTATCACTTTAACTGACCCGACTAGCTTATCCTGTTTTACCACATCAGTCTTCCTAGTACTTTTCTTAAACCACCAACAATGCAACTTTGCATGGCCTAATTTATTATAGTGAAAACATCCGAGGCTTTTTATTTACCTTCCATCTGTATTTCCTTTTTAACCTGAGGTACATGGTCTTTATTATCTCCCACAAGATCTTTTTTACCTTTACCACTTGATGATTTCTCTTCTCCCCAGTTTTTATCCCTCACAGGCTGAAACTGATGCCGGAAACAAAACTTCAATTTATGAACTAATTCATAATCATCTGCCATTTCTGCTGCTAACCTTGCAGTTTTAACCCTCTGCTCTTCTACATGAGTTCTCACTATATCAGGAAGTGAATTTTTAAACTGTTCCAAAATAAACATTTCTCTAAGAGCTTCATATGTCTGGTCTATTTTCAAAGCCATTATCCATCTATCAAAATTACTGTGTTTGGTCCTTTCAAATTCTATATATGTTTGACCAGGATTTTTCCTTAGATTTCTAAACATTTGTTTGTAAGCTTCTGGCACTAGATCATATGCGCCTAAGATATATTTATTCACTTCATCATACTTTTCAGATATCTCCTCTGACAATAATGCAAACACTTCACTAACTCTACCTACCAACTTTGTTTCAATCAGTAATACCCACATGGTCTGTGCTATTTCATTTGGTTACCCATGTTCTCAAATGACATGGAAAAGACTTCTACATCCTCCTCATCAAACCTTGGGAATGCTTGGACGTATTTAAATAGATCCCCACCAAGCCTTTCACTTTGAAGCTCTTGTTCCGTTTCATCTCCCTCATCACTATTTTCAAACTGTACTTTTCCCTTTACCTCTGCCAAATTAAACTGACATTCATTTTTGATTGTCAGTTTCCAAAGTTCAAATTTGCTATTTTTTTTTCTGTTAGGACTATTCTTTCTTTTTCTTTTCCCTGATCTGTAATTCAAACTGCCTGATTTCTTGTGCTTTCTATTCCTCCCTTTCTCTGGCCTTCTCCGTTGCAATGGCCTCCGGTTCTTTTGCTTTTTCTGCTGAATTTTCATCCCTTCCTTTGGCTTTTGTTACTCCCTTATTTTTCTTTATTTTAAATTCAAAGTGCTTTAATTCTTTTTCATATTTAAGCTGTTCCATTTGTAAGTGAATTCTGGCTATTTCCAGTGATCTCACTGTGTTTCTGGCAATTTTAAATGCTGAACTATTGCTACATTCATCTTCCCCTTCCTCACACCTTCAGGTAAAGTCAACTGCAACATTTTCACCAATTCCAGAACTTCTGTTTTTGTCACTTATTGAAAACTACCCTGCATGACTTTGTCCTCACCCAGGAACTTCTTAGACTCTGAAAGAACCATTATTCTGCAAGGCACTCCTTAGTTAAACTGAATACAACACCTGACAAGAAAACATAAATGTGCTCACCACTCACTGCCTTTGAGTTCAATAATCCCAAATCAACCAAAAGATATAGATTTTAATCCTGCAAAAGTGCCCCAATTGTTATAATTCAGGTCAGAAACTCCAAAATGTTTTATGAAGTCCACCTGGATCATAGTTTTGCACTTTAAATTTGGCTAGGCTAAGCATAATATGTTTCACTTCAACCATGATTCAAATGATCCACTAGGGAGCTTTTATCAAACAAAATTTATTTAAGAATAAAGTTAACATGTTTGGGAAGAAAATTAGCAATAACTTTTAGCAATTACGAACAAAAAAAACAATCATGATATTGTATAAACCTTAACAGATAAACACCGTTCCAATGAAACAAATACCATCAACAAAACCTTTGCCACAGGTTTACCACAACAAAGACTAATGCTCATGTGATACAGGAATTCAGTCCTTTGGTTGAATGCTGCAGTTCTCTGGAGGCACACACAGAAAAGCTTGGAGTTAGAACAACTTCCCAAAATACCAGGGAGACTTTAGTCAAGCCAACCACCAACAGCAGAATTTTCTACTCCATGAAGGCCAGGAATCTTGCTTCCAACCCACAGCAGAATTTCCAAAACCAGGGAGAAAGAGAAAGAAAAGTACTTCTTTTCAGCTTGATGTCTAAAAAAACTGTCCGAAACACATGACCTGCCACCGGTCTTCCTCCTAACAATGCAGGATCATAAAACAACTCCCAGAACGTACCTGAGGCCCATTGTAAAAATAAACAAAGCCCTAGTTAAGCCATTGAATCAGTAATAAAAGGATTTCTAGCAGCCAGCTCAGCTACACTGAAACCAAAAAGACCTGTTTGCAACTAAAGAGAATATAATTTAAAAAAAAATTCAAAGGTACACTAATGTCACACAAGTGTTAAACTTTTGTGACCACAGGTAGAGTAAGACTTTTTACAATTAACATAAACTTGGTTTTAGTCAAGTTCAGCAGAAGATGGAAACCAAAAAAATCCCATTGTACATTGAGAAAACTGAGTTGCAAATTGCGCAAAACAGGAAGAATTAATGGGCCTACAGAATATAAGCTTGTGTCATCTGCATATAGATGGATAAAAGAGCTCCCTGTTGCTTGAACCATATTGTTTATATAAATATAAAAAAGAACAGGAGCTAATATTGAATCTTATTGGATACTCTTTTTAACTTTAAGAGGGCCAGAAACAAGTCTGTCTGATTCAATGCATTGAATACAATTAGGAAGGTAGTTCAAGAACCATGCTAGACAATCCTTAGTAGAACAAATGACACTCAATCTTTCCATAACAGCTGTGTCTGGAATGAAAGCATGAGTTGGACTTGCAAGTAATCCTTTTGAAAGGAATATGTGCTTAGGTTTGCCCATTAGACATTTACAGTGGAAAATTTGCACCTAGTTTGCATTAACCAGCAGAGATTCTCGGCCCAAGCAAAGGCAACACACTGCAGATTTTTTAACAACCATTCAACTGATGTGAATCTATTTAGCTTTTCACTGAGGTTGAGGAAACGTGAGGGAAATTGTGATATTTGAAAAAGTAATCCATGCTTCTTTTCTTCCTAATAAGAGCAAAACAGATTCTTTATAAAGGTTCATACGACTGGAGCCTTCAGCACAAGATAACCAAAATAAAGCTGTCAGCATGTACTTTGTGATAGAGTGAATAAAAAATATATTGCCCCCTCCCACTCCACTACATGCACAAGATATGTTGTCAGCACTTTGTTATGTACAGAGTCCAATTTCATGATGTACAATTAATTCAGATTATAAAGCCTCACCAGGATTGGTATATGAACGACAAGGCATGCAAATTGTTCAGTTTCTAAATATTTGCCTCTGTGTTTTTTTAAGTTTATCTCTTGATATGTGACAAAGGCAGGCCACTACATCCCAATCTGTGACTAGACTAATTTCCTGGGTTTCATTTAATTGGAAATGCACTACTATTTCTGGTTTCAGCTACTTTGCATTTCTCAGTACTGGCAGAATGTCTTGTATCGTTCTCTTGGGGAGTGAAGATTGAAGCTGACCCAAATTGATGCATATTCAGAAAAATTAATCACATCAATCATTGCTTTCACTAAAATTAGAGCTGTAGATTTGGAAAGCACCATTCTATTCTAGTAAAGAAATCATGGGCCAAACCTTCCAGTCTCTGGATCATCAAAGACTGGATATATGATTGTAAATGCATGTGATGGAATATATGAAGTCCTGACGTGTAGACCGACATGGAAATTGCCTGGGATTTTTAAGCTTGGCCGTTCCCCTGGTCTCCAGAACCCTCTGTGAAGATCTGTGATACTGAACTGGAGTGAGAGATCAGGGATAGATCTGCTGGATTACCTGGATAGTCCCCCAGGAAATGTTAGACAAATTGAAACCTTATCTTACACCTGGGTAACTCCACAATTGACTCCTCTAACTATTACCCCTTGATCCCCCAACTACACTCCAATCACCCAATTACTCCCCCAAACTGGCGAGGTTATTCATGAAGGCTGTACCTTCTCAACCTTGCCCCTCACAGAGATGTGGTTACACTCAGGTAAAATCAGCACCAATCCACAGAACAAAATAAGATGGAACTATTTTATTATACCCCTTCACCCACAATTATACCTTTACAGGTATATACAAATAGTAAGGATAACACAGTTAATAAAATTCTATCCCATACTCTAACATTCTCCGTAAGTACACAGTCATGTGTGGAATTTTCCAATAGTTTTTCTAAATGTCAGTCTCAGCATGAAAACCGGTAAGAATCATCAGTGTGAAAACTTGTCATATATTTAGTCTCTTTAAGGAAAATTATTTTTCCATAAGTTTCATGCCATTCTCCTGATGGTTTATCTCTGATTCGTTTGCCCCGCTACAACGTAATTGCTGCAATCAGTGGGATGCACCATTTCAACAGCTCCCCGCACTTGTTCCAAGTCCAGTTGGGGGATGACCGCCAAGAAGACAGCATCAGGTTTTACAGAGGAAGCCCTCAGCAAACTTCTCGATGGAGTTGAGCAGGGGTAGGAAACCCCTCGACCCACAATTGGGCAGATGTTCACCAGCCTGGGAAGCTGTGAGCACAGTAAAAAGTCTGACAACGCCAGGTTTAAGTCCAACCGATTTATTTGATAGTACACTCACTAGCTTTTGGGGTTAGTCCCTTCGTCAGGTGAATGGAGAGTTCTGGCCTCAGACAGAGCATATAAAGCACAGACAGTTTACAGATTACTGATTTGAATGCGAATCTTTACACCTGACCTGCTGTTCAAGTCTTAAAGTGGCCGACAATGTGAGTGGAAGGAGCACTGATCACAGGTTAAAGAGATGTGTATTGTCTCCAAACAGTACAGTAAGTGAGGTTTTGCAAACCCAGGCAAGTCACGGGGGTTACAAACAGTGCGACATGAGCCCAAGATCCTTGTTGAGACCGTCCTCATGTGTGCGGAACTAGTGAGTGTACTATCAAATAAATCGGTTGGACTTAAACCTGGTGTTGTCAGACTTTTTACTGTGTTTACCCCAGTCCAACGCTGGCATATCCACAAGCTGTGAGCACCCAGTCACTCCATTAGAGGACGTGCTGCAGTGCCACGAGAAAACTAATGACCTTCTTTGCCCAGTCAGAGTAAGCCTGGCTCCTCATGTCTCCACTGCAACTCATTACACGCTCCTTACACCTCTCCTCACAGGGTCATGGCGCTAGTCATGTGCCCCCACCCTCCGCATAATCTCCTCAGTAGCTTCCGTGCCCCTCACATGCCCGCTCCCACTCACCTTCCACACATGCCGTCCTTCATCCCCACCTGATGTGGCACAACTTTCAGCTACATTCTTTCCATCTGTCTCAGTATAGGACAAACCTGAGCACACTGGTATGAATGGACACACTGTTCGGACTGATGTCGGACTCAAGTCCCTAACCCCATTCAAGGAATGAGCCCTTGTGCTGGCCGATGAGGAGCAGGACCACACCTGTGCAGATAGCCAAAGACACAAGTGAAAACTCTCAGCACTCATGTGAGTGATCTTCCTCTTATCACTCTGTCCCTGTGATGATTAAAGCCATCTTACTTTCCTTGCAGGTCAATCAATCGATCAGTCTAGACCACACTCACAGCCGCACTGGACCGCAGACCTGAGCAGCAGCGAGGGAGTCATTTTGGAGACAAGTACCGAGGAGATATCATAGCTCTCACTCGCACTCTTAACCAGTGCAGATACTTGCACCTCAATGGGGTTGAATAGCAGGCAGGCTCCTGTCCCTATCTCCTGGCTATTGCAATATCTTGCACCCACGTCACTGTTCTTGTTGATGCCTAACATGGGATCACAATTCTACCCCCTATAAACCAATAAGTGACCTGTGGTCAAACACCCCACTCTCAGATGCCACCTAAAACAATTTTGAAGGATTTTTCATCCAGTCCCCCAGATGCTTGTCACACTGTGAGGAACTCTGTCATCCACATGGGTTTTCAATCCCCAATCTTGAAGAACATGCTTTGGCATTTCCTCCAAAATGATGCTTTCTCTCAGATGTCTTCATCAAGGATCCACCTCTTGGGTTTGAACCTTTCCTTTTGATTTTCCTCTTCCCCAGAATTGCCTGTGCATTCAAGCTTTGTCTTCCACACAATCTCTTAGATGCTTCGCTGTGCCAATAGGATACAACTGCTTTATAGGCCCTTAGTAAGGAGTCACCAAACTTTGGGTCTCCTTCAATCTTTGGTTTCTTGCAAGCCCATATTTATTATTCCAGGTCTGCAGCTTCCAGATCTGTTTTCTTAACTTGGAGTTGTCTTCTGCTCCTTACACTTAACTTCACTGAACAGGATCTTTTCCAGATTCCTGGTTCTTGCTCCTGAACTCAAGTGTCTTCCTTTCAGACTGCTTTCTGCAGTTCCCTCTCCTTGTAGACTGCTGACAACTTGATATCACCCTTGAAATCCAGAACTCACTCAGTGTTAACTGTTACTTTAACTTTTGTGCAACCCATCTGAGATTCTTAGGCTTATTCTTCTCATTAATCAGTTAGAGAGAGAGACTTAAACTCCTCCCTGTAACTCAGAGTATAATCACCAACTGAACCTCAAACTGCTTTCTGTTCCCCTGTGGCCTCTCTATTGCTAGGCAACAGCCCAGTTTTTTTATATGCGGGATTTGTCAATAGCGGGATGGACAACTTGATGGATATTTTAAGATTTTTGACTTCAGGCAGATTTGCTGCAGAGTCGTAAAACCTCATTACAATGCAGGTATACAAACCCACAGACTTGCAGGCAACTCTTTTAAGGTGAAACCAGAACTTAAGTTTCCTTCATGCACAACTACAGGAATATAAATTAAGCTTAAACTTAAAGCTGAATCTTAAAACTACTGCTTATGCCCAACGCACACAAATACAAATATAAATCACCTCAAACTATACCTATTTCCTAACACTATGGTTACAGGTGAGGTAGACACCAATGGAGATAAGCTCTTAAATGACAGCAACTCCATTAATAAGATGGTATCATAAACAGAAGAAGAGCACATCACTTTCTGTCTGAACGTATCAATCTAAACCTAATATAGAACTGATAACTCAGCCTGTGTCTAAAGCTGCTATAGTCACCTAAAATGAAATTCAAAGATAGATCTTTTTAATTCTGGAGAAAGCATTCAGTACAATTGGAATGCAGAACCACATGATGAGCATTTCATGTAATGTCCCCTTATCCTCTATTGGTAAAGATAAATAGAAGTAAGAAGTGAAAATCTTGCTCCGGGGCCTTGACTTCCTTGCAGCGTTCTTAATCAGGGTGAGTTTGAATTATCTGATGTGCTGTTTAGAATCATAGAATTCCTACAGTGCAGAAGGAGGCCATTCAGCCCATGAGCCTGTACTGACAACAATCCCATCCAGTCCTATCCCTGAAATTGTATGTATTTACCCCGCCAGTCCCCTGACACTGAGGAGCGATTTAGCATGGCCATTCAGCCTAACCTGCACACCTTTGGAGTGTGGGAGGAAACCAGAGCATCTGGAGGAAACCCATGCAGACATGGGGAGAATGTGCAAATTCCATACAGACAGTGACCCAAGCTGGGAATCAAACCAGGTCCCTGGTGCTGAGAGGCAGTGGTGTTAACCACTGTGCTTTACCAATTGTTCTTTGGGTGGAGAAGGCAAGGCCTGGGATTGATAGATGCAGCAGTTCAGTTAAACTTGTTCCTTGCTATCTGCTGTACATTGAAATTCTGGAAAATTTATTGAAGGCAAAGTAACAATGATTATGTTTCCGTCCTGGGCAGCACTATCCTGCAGTGTGTCAAATTCTGAATTTGTTGTATACATACCAACTGAAGCAAAATGAAAACATGTAGCTTTGGTGCTGAGGCAAGGGATTTTTGTGCAATCACAGTGTCTCCGAGAAGGGCTAATAGCTTCTGTAAAATGGCACTTTTTACAGATCTCTGATCCTTCAGTAACTCTTACATCTGTGTGTTGGCAGTGAGGCTCAAAATCTTCCACCATTCTTTGCTAGAATTGAATTGTATTTTTCAGATAGGTGACAGGATGTACAACAGCAGTGATGTTATTTTTGGAATCAGATTACCTTTTATCAAATGTCACTAACGTAGACACTGTCTCATCTAAACTTGATTGATCTGAACTAGAGAAGCTCGAACTGCTCAACCTTTTCACTCATGCCTTTTCATTGACTGTTACTGTCATAGTAATGATGTGGAGATGCCAGCATTGGGACTGGGTTAAACACAGCAAGAAGTCTCACAACATCACGTTAAAGTCCATCAGGTTTATTTGGTAGCATGAGCTTTCAGAGTGCTGCCCCTCCATCAGGTGAGTAGCACCAAATAAACCTGTTAGACTTAAACCTGGTGTTGTGAGACTTCCTACAGTCATAGTAAGTCAGAGATCTATGCCAATAAGTGTGGACACTGCTTCATGCAAGCTGTGATTCATCTTGGCTCGAGTAGTGTAACAACAACTTATATTTATACAGCACTTTTAATGCAATTAAATGCCCTAAGGGGTTTCATGAGCACATTATAAAACAAAGCATGATACTGAGCCACATAAGGAGGTATTATTGAATCATAGAATCCCTACAATGCATAAGAAATAGGAGCAGGAGTAGGCCAACTAGCCCTTCGAGCCTGCCCCGCCATTCAATAAGATCATGGCTGATCTGTCGTGGCTCAGTTCCACATTCCCGCCCTCTCCCC
Organism: Carcharhinus amblyrhynchos; assembly: GCF_965287045.1. Taxonomy (NCBI): domain Eukaryota; kingdom Metazoa; phylum Chordata; class Chondrichthyes; order Carcharhiniformes; family Carcharhinidae; genus Carcharhinus; species Carcharhinus amblyrhynchos. The sequence continues at coordinate 77,255,731 of NC_137328.1, forward strand.
ATAACCCTTAATCCCCTCGCTTATCAAAAACCCATCAACCCGCTTCTTAAAAATATTTAGCGAGGTAGCCTCCACCACTTCAACTGGCAGAGAATTCCAGAGATTCACCACCCTTTGAGTGAAGAAGTTCTTCCTCAACTCCGTTCTAAACCGCCCCCCCTTTATCTTGAGGTTGTGCCCCCTAGTCCTACTATCCTTTCTGAGCGGGAAGAGTCTCTCCACCTCTATCTTATCCATCCCATTCATCATCTTATACGTCTCAATGAGATCTCCCCTCATGCTTCTAAACTCTAACGAGTACAAGCCTAGTTTATTCAGCCTCTCCTCATAGCTCAACCCCCTCAACTCCGGCATCAGCCTAGTAAACCTCCTCTGCACTCCCTCCAAGGCCAAAATATCCTTGCGTAAGTACGGCGCCCAAAACTGCACACAGTACTCCAGCTGCGGCCTCACCAATGCCCTATACAGCTGCAGCAAGACCTCCCTACTTTTATATTCAATCCCCCTCGCTTTGAAGGCCAGCATCCCATTCACCTTCCTGACCACCTGCTGCACCTGCAGGCTGGGTTTTTGCGACTCATCCACCGGCTCTCCTCTATCCACCGCCCTAGACACATCCTCATAGAACTCCAGTAAATTTGTCAGACATGACTTCCCCTTAACAAAACCGTGCTGCGTCTGCTCTATCAAGCAGTTCCCCTCAAGAAGCCTCGCTATTTCCTCCTTGATGACGGATTCTAACATTTTACCTACAACAGACGTTAAACTAACAGGCCTATAATTCCCCGCCTTTTGCCTGGCACCCTTCTTAAACAACGGCGTAACATTAGCCGTTTTCCAACCTTCCGGCACTTCCCCAGAATCCAGCGACGTCTGGAAAATAACCACCAAGGCATCCTCTATCACCTCCGCCATTTCTTTCAGGACCCTCAGGTGCATTCCATCTGGTCCTGGGGACTTGTCCACAATCAGCCCCTCCAGTCTGTCGAGCACCACCTCTCTAGTAACAGTAATGTCATCGAGACCCTCCAGTCCTACCACCTTTCCATCACTAACACCCGGCAAATTATTCACGTCCTCCTCCGTGAAGACCGAAACAAAAAAGTTATTCAAGACCTCAGCCATTTCCCCATCCCCTACCACTAAGTCCCCCCTCTCATCCTCTAAGGGACCAACGTTCACCCTAGCCAGCCTCTTCCTTTTTATATATTTATAAAAACTCTTGCTATCCTTTTTTATATTAAGCGCTAGCCCAGCTTCATAGTTTCTCCTACCCTTCTTTATCAACTTCTTTGTCAATCTTTATTGACATTTAAACCTCTCCCAATCCTCTTCTCGCCCACTACTCTTAGCTACTCTAAACGCCTCCGCTTTTAATTTAACACTTTCCTTCACCTCCTTTGTTATCCACGGCTTATTACCTCTCCTCCTACGGTCCTTTTTGACCAATGCAGGAAGAGGCCATTTGGCCCATTAGGTCTTCACCAAGAATTTCACCCAGGTCTTATCCCTGTAACCTCATGTATTTACCTTGCTTATCCCCTTGACACTCTGGGGCAATTTAGCATGGCCAATCAACCTAATCTGCACATCTTTGGACTGCGGGAAGAAACCGGAGTACCTGGAGGAAACCCACGCAGACATGGGGAGAACAAGCACAAGACAGTCTCCCGAGACCGGAATTGAACCTGGTATTGTAGGCAGTAGCGCTAACCACTGTGCCACATTGCTGTCTGTATTAGGTCAAGTGACGTAAACTTGATCAGAAAGGCAGGTTTTAAGAAACATTGAAAATAGGTGCAGGAGAAGACCATTTGGCCCCTTGAGCCTGCATCACCATTCAATATGATCATGGCTGATCATGCACTTTCAGTATCCCGCTCCTGCTTTCTCTCCATTGTCCCTTAGTCGTAAGTGCTACATCCAGCTCCTTCTTGAACATATCTAAAGAATTGGTCCCAACAGTTCTCTGTGGTAGAGAATTCCACAGATTCACAATTTCTGAGTGAAGTATGGCTTACCCTTTATTCTTAGACTGTGACCCCTAGTTCTGGACTTCCCAACATCGGGAACATTCTTCCTGCATCTAGCCTGTCCAGTCCCATAATCCAATCCCATAGAAGTGTCTTCAAGAAGAAAAGCAAAGTGGTAGAAAGGTGTAGGGTGACCTTCCTGACTTGGAAATATATTGCTGTACCTTCGCAGTCACTGGGTCAAAGTCCTGGAATTTCCTCCCTTACGGCTTTGTGGTAAATCCACAGCACGTGGACTGCAGCGATTCAAGAAGGCAGCTCACCACCACCTTCCCAGGGGCAACTAGAGAATGGCAATAAATGCTGGCCTAGCCAGCAAAGCCCACATTCCACATGCGAATTAAAAAACCCCCCAGAATTTGGGGCCTCAATAACTGAAAGCACCAGCCACTGCTCACAGTAGCCAGCTACATACCTAGTAACTAACAAGGTGCTTCAGGCCACTTGCTGTCACTGTAGTTATGCACCTAGTGTGATTGCAGCACTGGTGAGCTGCAGGGTTACAGCAGCAAACTAAAAATCAAAGAGTAAAGAATACAGCTCAATGGCATGCAATCTATCTTCCGTGCATGTGACCTTAAAAAGGAAAGGTTAAATAAACCTACAATTCATCAACAGTCCTTATGGTCTCACCTTGATCGAAATATCTTTCCTGTTGAGAATTTGATCTGTTAATTTTTAATAATTTACTGGGGCTTTCAGTTTTCCTCATGCTGTTTCTATGGAATGGCTGCTGTTGCTATGCAATATTGGTCATACAAAGGGAACAGAAGACCCTCCCACTGATCACACACTCAGTTAAGTAGCGGTTAGAATGATTGAGTTATTCCAAAGTGCCTGTTTGAAATCTACAGTAACAATTCCAAATGAAAGTGGCAGTTATCACAGAGACATCAATTATTCCACAATGAATGAGAAGTTGGCACTGTTGCTCGTGAATGAGGATTTGTGTAATTTTGAATCCATTGTTGCTGTGAATGAAAGTGATGTCTTGGGGGGGCGGGGGAATGGGATAATATTGTAAACATTGAAAAGTGGGTAATTTTTTGTGCTTTTCTTTTATCTAGGGTTCTGAATAAATGAAAGACATTTCTTGTTTTGCAGAAGTAAGTGCTTTGATGCTATTCAAGTATTCATACACAAAAGTTTACAAGATTGTTAAAAAGCATACATGGATTCTGGGCGTTCTAAATCAAAGTATAGAGTATAAATGCAAGGAAGTACAAATCATTGGTTAGACGTCAGCTGGAATCTTTTGGATACCTATTTTAGGAAGGATGTTGTTGCCTTGATGCAGGTGTGGAGAAGATTCACTGAGATGATACCAGGGATGTAGCAAAACTGGGAAAACTAGGATTGTTTTCCTCAGGGTAATGAAGGGTTAGGGAAGTTGGAGCAAAGTGTTCAAAATTGACTCAGATTTTGATTGCAAAATCAAGGAGTCACTGGGTGGAATCTTAAAAAGTGGCAGAGTTGTTTCTGGTGAGAAAACCAGCGTGTTTCTCTCTCCAAGACTTCATCAAATCCTAACAATCACAGAGTAGTCTGTGTGTCTGATGTAGTCTGATGTAGCTTATGCTCAGCAACGAAAACTCTATTTTCTACTATACAGGCATGTGTAGATCGAGGCCCTCCATATGGCTTAGCCCCTAGGCTATGTCCAAGAATGAGGGGGCTCAGGAAGAACTGTTACAGCACTCACCCACATTCTCCGCCAATGCAGAGATACTTCCTTGGGGCTTAGGTCTAGATTAGACGGGGAGTCAGTTTCTGGAGAACACATCATTGACATGTCCTGCAACAGTCAGGGGCAGGGTCAGCCCAGATCACTGGCGCTTGGCGGGCTGCAGGAGACGAGCCATCTGCTCAGTTCCAGCAGCACGATGAGCCTCTAGAAGCAGCAGACAGCTGGAGATGTAAGATTCAGCCGTCACTCAGTTGATTAAATGATGGAAGAGTCTGACCACATTCTGCCTGTGTCATGGTTCTGACATGCGAGCACCTGAAGGCCACCATGGGAAGATTGGTGACCACCATGGAGATCTTGGTCCAGCAGGATTGCTGGATTTGTGCTCAGCCTTGCCTTCCATAGCAACACGCCCGGCGGATACCAGCAGGATGTAGGCAACATGAGCATGAGGCACCTTGACCTCCCTTTGGGTGAACCTTCTCCCAAAGGAGTCAGGCCAGAGCCCTTAGGCACCCACAGGAAAGACAAGCATCAGTCGGATACCCTGGGGTTTTCCTTTCAGCACAGCAGCCGCTCACAGTCCCCTCTGCCTGTGACTGCATCTATTCCAACAAGTTAGGCTGTTGAGGATGCTTCTGTCCCTTGGCAGGAGACCCTCATCAGGCCCTCGCAGTTCTCCAGAGGACATCACAGGCATTATGGTGTAGCAGTCAGCAGGCTGCCTCCACCTCTGCTGTGGATATCAAGGCTGCCACCTCGGCTTATCATTGGGATTAGAAAAGTTAAAACATTTTGATGTCACCTCTGGTTCACAGGTGTGCTTTCAATGTAAGTACTTTGCACTTTTGAGAAAATATTTGATAGGTCTGTGAATGTCCTAGTCAGCTGAAGGCATTGTGAACTTGTACTTTAGAATCCTCTTTACCAAGGTTTAACCATCCTCTCACTCAGGGAGTGTCTCACTGTGAGATTAACATTCATGAAGCTACCCTCAATTAAACTCTGCAGACTGATAGAGGCCACACAGGCCCCTTGTTGATTCCTGGAAATGCCTAGAGGCAAAGAAATTGAGCGCTGCAATAGCCTTCAAAGCCACTCATTGTGGCTGTCATTTCCTACCACTTTTATTAATTTACTGATCGTTTGTTTATTCTAGAAAGGGTATATGATACAGCTTTCACTATTGCCCGCCTTCACCAAGTTTACATTCCTATCTTATATTCACTCATGACATTAAAACAATAGGTTATAAGTATCCCTTTAACGGTGCTAATGGAAGGATTGGCTTTCAATTACTGTACAGTCGTGCTCTCACAGCAGAGCCTTGCTAGGTGGAAATTGAGACGAGTTATAACTGAAACAGTGACTTATGCCAAGTTTTAGTAAAGCTCCAATCTGATAGCAGATCCTCACTGAATTTTCCTGATTCATATCATATAAAGAGCTCAGAATAAAGCCAAACTTATTCACAAATAATGTGACACCATATTAAGGATGGATATGTGGTGGAAACTCCATTGATGCAAATAAACACAATTATTATTGCACTTTTGGCAGTTATTACAGTGCAGTGAGATCAATCCTAAGGAAATGCAAGGCTTCGTTTTAAACTGCTTTATGGTCATCTTTTGGTACACAGCTTGCCATTTCTTTGAATATTCATTAATGTTAAAATTGATACACAAAGTGAAGCTTTGCACTTGACAATAACTCAGATCTGGTACCTCTGTATCGCTTTATACAGTTAATGGTTTTAAACAATAATTAATGTATAATCATGGGAGGCTCACCTTTCACTTTAGCACTTCATCTTTCTGCTGCTGCTTGTAGTGGGAGATCTGCTGTTATGGTATGTGATGCTTGTCTGTTTTGTGCCATCCTCACCCCTTCATTGTAATTTGCCTGCAACTGCTCTGTGATGTCTCTCATCCAACCACACCTGTGTCGATTCATCTTTCTATTGCCCTCCACTTTGTCCTGTAGAAGGAATATCTACCTATCTATATATTTAAATACAGTATACAATTACATATATAATAACATGGCTTGGTAACCCTGATCCTTTTATCTAGTCTTATGTTGTTGTCTTCAAACACTGGCCCTTCCAGAAGCAACAGGTGGTTTTCTTGCAATATTTGCAATTCACTGCAGTTGTTATGTTATTTATCAATCAATACTTTGGTCTGATGGACTTCAGTAAGCAGTGTTTCATGACAAAGGAAATGTTTGTTTTCTAGTGTAGCTTAATATTAATTTAACGATTCACATTGCAGCTTATACTCAAGGTCGAAGATAGCAAAATGACAATTACCAATAATGTGAATGCACTGTAAAATAATTTGTAATGTGATTTTTCCTTATCTACATTTCAGATTCATTTCAGGTTATGTAATTGAATCCATAAAAAAGCGATTTATTTTTGTAATGTTTCAAAAATGGAAATTTTGATACTGTTTTAATAATGTAATCCGTTAGGAAACAAGTGAGTTTGCCCACAATTGTGCAGCATATTAAAATATGTATAATGTGATTCATAGGATTAATGTGAAACAGATACTTTTCGAAATACAATCCACGTCATTAGACATGGTATAATGCCAACATAATTATCGCTTTAATAGTCTATTGATTGTTTTCACTGACTGTACAAGTAATGAATAAATTGGGGAAATTAAATCCTATGCAATCACGTTTATCATTGGCAATTAGCAGCATTCTGCACTTCCTTTTCATGGGATGGCTGTTTTCAGTTTAAGTAAGAGACATTTGCTATGTTTTAAAAATAATACTTCATAGATTACCTTAAATTATAGTTACTGGAGCACCCTAGAGGTAAAGAAACTGGAAATGACAAATCCAAGGAGACCCCTACATGTCAATGAATAGCAGAGGGAGATGAAGATCAAGACAGCTCTCATCAATCTGAAAAAAAATTATCAAATTCCTAACAAGTTTTATTTTAAACTAAAAAAGAAATTCAAATGCCCCACAGTGTAGGTCATTGGAACATAGAAATAAGAATAGGGATTCTGAACCTCTAGTCTTTTTTGCTATTCTATTAGATCACAGCCGATTTATGCCTCAACTCCATCCTTAACGCCTTTGCTACACATCTCATAACATCCTCAACTAATCAAAAATGATCAATCTCAGTCTTCGTCATTTCAATTGACACATTGACAGCAGTTTGGAATGGCAATTCCATGTTCCTTTGGGTGGGAGTCATGGCAAGTGGAGTCACTTAATTTGGCAGAAGGCAAAGAATCTGTTTCCTGACAAATAAACTTTCGTTGTTAATTGTTGGAATTCTGTTCTGCCACTTTCAATATGGGTTAAAAGTAGGTTAAAGATGGGGTGAACAAGGTCAGTAACACCATTTACATACACTAGCAATCTTATGTAGGTTCATTGAAAAGCCACCTCACTGGAATCAAGTTTGCCCTCCAAATTAAGTTAGAACATTCAATTTCACGACTGCATATAGGTGGCATGTGCCTTCCATGACCTTGAGGTCCAAAGATGTTGCATTTTCCTTCTTGGGGACCTTGCATAACTTCCCTCGAATACCATTAGCAAATCCTGACCCAAGGCTGGACAAGGGAGACAGGCAAAGGCTGGAAGATTCAGGGCATGGGTAGGGCAGATGGGAGGTCTGAAGGCTGGACATGCAGGATCATGAGGGAATGATGGGGAGAATGGCTTGGGGAAGTGGGGGGCAGGAGGGTGGTGAAGGTCCAGGGACTAGCAGGGATGGGATACACAGAGTATCTGGGGAGGGGAGGTGGGGGGACTACTGTCTTAGAGGGTGGGATTGGTGGTGTTGATTGTGGTGTGGAGGTGTATCATAATAGGGTAGGATAGATAGAGGGGAATGGAATGTCATACTGGGTGGACCTCTGGTGGTGGGGGGAGAGTAGAAAGCAAGGGAGAGAGTTTGAAAGATGATGCGCAGCATTTACCAAACTAACCTTGATCATGTAGCTAGTCAGTAGCCAGACTTGTTGAGCTGAGAGGAGGTTCTTTTCGGTTGGGTGCAGTTCAATAGAACATAGAACATAGAACACTTACAGCGCAAACAGGCCCTTCGGCCCACGAGTTGCGCCGATCACATCAACTCCTATCTATAACCCCCAATCCCATAAAACCCCATATACTCATCCAGAAGTCTTTTAAAAGACCCCAGCGAGTTCGCCTCCACCACCACTGACGGCAGCCGATTCCATTCACTCACCACCCTCTGAGTGAAAAACTTACCCCTAACATCACTTCTGTACTTTCCTCCCCGCACCTTAAATCTGTGTCCTCTCGTAGCGACCATTTCAACCCGGGGAAATAGCCTCTGAGAATCCACACTATCTATTCCTCTCAACATTTTGTAAACTTCTATCAGGTCGCCTCTCAACCTACGTCTCTCCAGGGAAAAGAGTCCCAGCTCCCTCAACCTATCTTCATAAGGCATGCCTCCCAGTCCAGGCAACATCCTTGTAAATCTCCTCTGTACCCTTTCAATAGCTTCTACGTCTTTCCTATAGTGAGGCGACCAGAACTGCGCACAGTACTCCAAATGAGGCCTGACAAGGGTCTTATAAAGTTGCAGCATCACCTCCCGACTCCTAAACTCAATCCCTCGATTTATGAATGTTAGCAGAAGTCCGCCTAACGGGAAACTCTAATAATTACGTGGCAACTGGATGTCAACGATGCTCTGTTATGTTCTCCTCTGTATTGTTAAGTCCAGATTTGTTCCCAACTCGTAAGTCTCATAACATGGAGATCCCAAGCTGCCGTTTGCCATCAGCTGCAGTCAGAGGCAGGGGGGGAAGTTAAATGTTTCCAAGGGGCACCGCTGGTGGAAGGCAGGTGACTCATGATTCCAAATCTCTATTCTTCCAGATGAATGGTCATGGCTGACAAAAGATCATGTGCTTAATCTCTCTATGTTGCCAAGGCAATGGTGATTGCATAATTCTGCCTTCAGCAGCCCCTTGTTCCTGCATGGGTTTGATACCATTATGAAGCTGTGCACCTTGATCCAGACTATCAGGCCTTTTCCTTCTCCTCAATCTCCTCCGCCTTCTCTCCTCCTCACTGGAAGATGTGTCTCCCACAAAGTTGACTTTCCTTATGTTGTTTAAACCAAACAGATTGAGGTGCAGATGAGGCACTCAGTGTGTATTTCTGTTGGCTAATTTAAGCCTTATAACAACAAGACGATACACTAAAACCACATCTTGTCATAATGACTGATAACCCCACTCACAGCAACTTGCATTGCTGAGGTCAAATAAAAAAAACAACTGCTGCATTTAAACCCATCCTTATAGTCAACCATTGTAAAAAACTTGTTCCTCACCCAACGTTTTTCCCACTCTCTGTTCGTATAATTGCATCCAGCATGTATAATACCAATTAATTGTACTCTTAATAAGCTTAAGTATTCAATAATCACCAATTTGAATATGGTGGGCATAGGCTTCTGACGGTAGAGCCCTCCACCTAGTGTATTCATGCATTATGCCCTGATAAGTTAGGAATATGGCCCACCATCATCGATGCTAATGATGTATTGCCATGGATGTGGTCCAGCCCGTTTCTGCCACATCTTATTTAACCCTTGGAAAGGAACAAAACTCTGCTCTATTTCGTTCTCCCCAGCTGGAGATCCATGGAGATCCTACCCTGGCTTGAGCTAATTTCCAGGGTCTCTTTCTGGAATTGTCTGGTAAATTACACTTCTGGTAGGCAAAATTCATATCTGAATATTTAATGTATTCATACGAAATTCTTGGCTGCATTACTGTTACACAATTGTTTAACATGAAAACTTGCGTAAGAACTATTCAGCCCATAACTTCCTCAGAGTAGCAATCTCCATCAGATTGCCTCTTTTGATGGATTTACCCTCATTGTGATTGTGAAATTCCTGTCTTGCCCAATCTTCCTCACTCGGGCTGGGTAAGACAGGAGCAGGGAAATGTGCTCCCCACCAGCCCCAATCCACCCTTCTTCAGAAAACCTCATCAACATATTTTTCTATTCCTTTCTGCCTTAAGTATTTCTCAAGTTCCTCTTAAGCTTACTTGCATTACTTCAGCCAACCATTACAAACCTATGGAGAAATGAGGTCCAGTGCTTTCTCTTCTTTTTCATATGGCCTTACTAACTGGCATCACTCCTTTTAGCGATTTGCGTATCTTTGCCTCCAAAGTATCTGCTCCTCCACCCTACTGGACACGTGTTTTACTGAGGAGTATGTGGCCACAATATTCTTTCCACCTCACACTCAGCTATTTGAAGCTTCTCAATTACATTTCTATTTTATTAATGTTTTCCTGTATTTTTTACAATCCTCTGTGGTAACATTTTTTTATTAGGAATTTGCTGACAGCAGATTTTCAATATATATGTCTTTGTTCAGTGTATTATGCAGACACTCTGGGTGAGATTTTCCAGCCACGCTTATCCCAGAACTGGAAAATCCCGAGGTCAATAGACCTTTGCATGATCCACCACCTCGTCCGTTATGATTCCTATGGTGGGCAGGACAGGAAAATTCTGATGGCTGTAAATTCAATTTATGGTTCTTTCATGTTTGGATAATTAGGGGTAGTCCATGTTAATTTTGTGTCAGGGCGAAAAGCCAGACATGTGGCTATTAGGGTCCTTTTGTCTTGAATTGGATTCTCGAGCAGATTTTAGTTGGTTAAGTTCATACTTAATTCCCCAAATTTGCTCCAGTGAGATGTCTGCCGGAACTCACCAAATGTCAGTCAGCAGTGGATCCTGGGGAAATTTACACCATGCAAGGCCAACTGTGTCAGGGGTGACTCCTAGGTCAGGAGTTCCTGGTTGACTCAGTGGGGCCCAGCTCTTGACTGGAGACATGTCACTGAGTGAGATTGTCTGCACAATGAGGTAGATGGACAGGGATTCTAGATGAGGAGATCAGACTGAAGAAGGGGTTTGGTGCTTTTTTTTGAGATTGACTTTCTTACACCAAAAGCTAAAGAAACCACAGTAGGATCTGGTAAAGCAAGAATAGAAAGTGTACTCAGTAGATCTGGCAGCATCTGTGAAAACAGGAACAGAGTTAACAATTTGAAGCGGATATGACTTCTTCAGATCAGAAGACATTCATTCTTAAAAATGCTAATTCTGTTTCTTTCTCCACTGATGCTGCCAGACCTGCTAAGTATTTCCAGCGTGTTGTTTTTATTTCAGACTTCCAGCATTTGCAGTAGTTTGCTTTTATTGTAATGGTGGTGGGGGTGGGGTCTGGGGGGTCTGGGAATGCCCTTGATGAAGAGCAGCCAAGGACTATTTGGCCACATGGGGCATGCACAGATTGGATGCATGCCAGCTTTATGTAAGTGAAATGCCGGAGGGTGTTGGTAGACACAATCTTGACCTAACTGTTGAATTGCAACACATGGGCCTTTGGGACTTGGAAGCTCTATAAAATTTTCTGTTTTTCAATAGTATCATTACAACCCAGTGAGAAACTTAGAACCAACCCCAAACTGTAAAGCCTAAGTTAATGAATAGGAATCACCTAGGATGAAACAGAAATCACAATGGTTTATACAGAAGCTAACATCTTTGGTTTTCAGAAATAGGCAACCTGGGATTACTGAGGGTCAAATTAAATGCCAAAGGGTGCAAAATGTGTTGGTAAAATTTATCACCCATTATAACCCATCCCATTTTCCTTTCATTGAAGACAGGATCCATTGCCACCAACTTTGCATCTCTCTCAAAATTGAATTTCACCTTCATTGAATATACGAGCTGTCAATTATTTTGAAGGTAATTTATATATCTTCATAATTGAGACATGAAGAACTGGGATTTTTGCCAGAGCAATCAGTAGTTACAGGAAAATGAGTAATTGCTTCTATCCATTGCACAGGGTTCTAGATTGTTGTCATGCTGCATTCAGAATTCAGGATTCTATAGTCATTAACTACAGGGCCTGGGAATTGTGTTCCTTATAATTATTGTTCTCCCAACTTGGAGAAATGTGTTTTTGGCTCGATATAGTGTTTGGTCTCAGCCTCAGGCTGGTAAATGCAGAGTTTTATGAAAGTCTATCTGCCTCACATATCACTTCTGCTCAGCAAAAATATTTTGTTCAGTGGGCTCCGACTTTAAAGCCAGGCTTTGGTGTTGGGAGAGAACTGAAAAGAGCAGAAGATTCATCTAATGCCATAAAAGGTCCTTTTGAAACTTATGTTTGAAGTTACATTACACTTATTGTAAAATCTGATCACAATAGAGCTATTAGACTCGAGTTACTCAAGCTAGTAGGACGGCATGGTGGCACAGTGGTTAGCATTGCTGCCTCACAGCGCCAGGGATCTGGCTTCCATTCCAGTTTCGGGTCACTATCTGTGTGGAGTTTGCACTTTCTCCCCATGTCTGCATGGGTTTCCTCCAGGTTCTCCGGTTACCCACAGTCCAAAGATGTACGAGTTAGGTTGATTGGCCATAATAAATTGCCCCTTAGTGTCAGGGGGACCAGCAGGGTAAATAATTGGAGTTACAGCGATAGGGCCTGGATGGGATTGTGGTCAGTGCAGACTCAATGGGCCAAATGGCCTCCTTTTGCACTGTAGGGATTCTATTATTTGCAGAGCATCCTGTTTCATCTTAAATTCAGATAGATGATATGACTCCAAGACTATCACAACCTGAAACGTAGGGAGGAATTTTACATTCTACGATTGGGAGAGTTCCCCGCTTTGTGGAACATATTATGTGACGTGATGACATTGGGCACTGTTCCCAACATCATCATACTAGGTTCAGATAATACCGTATGTGGGTGGGTGAAAAAGCTGGAAACCTGCCCACTTTAGTCAAATACCAATTTAAGTATCTACTGAGGCAATTAACAACCCCTCTGACTGAAATATTACAGCCAGGAGGCAGTACTATACATTCAAGGTCAGATTCACATCACAATAATAAAATAACTGAAGAGGAGTCATGTGGCCCTGAAATGTTAACTGATTCCCTCTCCACAGATGCTACCAAACCTGCTGGGTTTTTCCAACAATTTCTGTTCTTATTTCAGATTCATGTCAGGTGGGAAACCCATTTTACGAAAGATTAGCTTGTTTGGACAGGTTTCTAAATTGCAGCTCAGAGCAGAGTCTTCAGCTTTGCAATTCTGAAACCTTTCGCTGTATAAAGTGCTCATTTTCACAGGGCACAATAGAATTTCAGACATTTTCTCTTCAGAATGACTCTCCTCTCTCAGAGAGCGGTCTTCTGAAACCTTATTTAATATTCTGTCTGTAAGCCAAGGGGAGAGAATTCAACTCTCAGACACAGATGGGCATTATACTTTCAGTAGAAGACACAGCCTCTAGTGAGAAGAAGTGGAGGAGGAAGAGGAGAAGAGTGAGAGGGTGGCCAAGTAGGGTCTGGGTCTGCATGATGGGACAGAATAGCATCAGGCCCTTGAGGTCAGGAGGAGTCTGGAGAGCTTTATTGGAAGCACAGTAGACCAACAATATATAGGCAGTGATTCAACTGCCTGCAAATGACTGAGACTCGGGGACCAAGATGATTGAGGCTCTCAATAGCAATTGTTACGTCCCTTTGTGAGATGCTGGTTGCAGAGATTTCATCAACCTGCCTGAGGTCCTATCACACTGAAGTTCACTGTAGCACTGAACCTTTTTATGTTAGACTCGTTACAGGCTTTACAGGGATAACCCAGCAAGCTCCATTGCAACAATATGTTTACTAATGCAGTGTTTTTGAGACTGGACAATTACATAGCATTTACCCTCTGAGAAACATGCTAAGGAGTGGGGCAGAAAGTCCCATTCACAGCTCTTACCTGAATTCTAAACTCCCTTGATTGATCAAAGCCTACATTTCTGTGGGTTTATTCCAATGGAAATATAAATGTTATTTATGCTTATTTTTCACTTCTATATGTTGTACCACAATCCAAAACAAAACAGGATAACCCGTCAAGTACTATGAAATTGCCTCTTCAGGTGACAGCATCTGCATTCTGTCTCAGATTGCCTGAGATGTAAGTAGAGGGTCTTCATCTGATGATGTAGGCTCTTTAATTACATATTTAACATTAGCGCTTTATGCTATAGTAAACCAGGGTAGAACAGAGACACAGCAGCTGACCTATGATGCTTACATTTAGTCAACTATCTTCTAGTCTTGGAGCTTTTGGCAGTCCTTGGGAAACAGGAACCAGAAAGCCATCATGCCCAAAGGTTGCAATGTTGGGTGTGTAGAGTAAGGAAGAGGTGATCATGACCACTATAAGATTACTTTATGCTTTTGGATAGCTTTTCTCAGACCTGCCATGTGAAGGGAAAATCCAGGTGACCGGATCAACATGAAGTTCTTCAGGATGCATCTGAATGCACAACAAGCAGAATTACCCGGGTTTGATTCCTGGCTCTGGTAACTGTCTGTATGGAGTTTGCACATTATCCTCGTGTCTGCATGGGTTTCCTCCAGGTGCTCCGGTTTCCTCCCACAGTCTAAAGATGTGTGAGTTAGGTTGATTGGCCATGCTAAAAAATTGCCCTTAGTGTCCTGAGAGGCATAGGTTAGAGGGATTAGTGGGTAAACGTGTAGGGATACGGGGGTAGCGCCTGGGTGGGGTCGTGGTCGGTGCAGACTCGATGGGCCGAATGGCCTCTTTCTGTACTGTAGGCTTTCTACGATTTCTATGATTTCTATGAATTATGGAAAAGGTGACACACTGGAGGTCCATGGTTTCCTTGTGATGCTCAGAGGAACAATCCTGCCAGCCTGTCCTGCAAGGAAATCTAAAATAAAACTTATGAACTTCAAGGACTCCCCTGGCAAGAAGTCAACACTGCCCGCTTGCTCTGGAGTTAGGTTGACACCTGCACCCTATCTACATATTTAAGCTAGGACCTGGCTTTGTTCCTCGCCTGCTCAAGACAGCATATTGCTACTTGGACACGCTGGGAAGGCAGTGGGCTCGGAGGGGGTAAGTAGCTACTTATTTTAACTGCCTCCGTCCTTCTCACCTAGCATAAAACAGTTAGAAATTAAAACCAGGGCAGCATCTTTTAGTTTGGAATCTGTATTTTAATTTGGAGCTGCAATATTAGACTGATTCCTTGGGGACACCTTGATGTAAAGATATGAAAATAGGCTCACAACTGACAAAGTTCATCTCGGTAACAATCAGAATACTGATAGACCCTTCATTTTTGTGATGATGAAATATTGCTGGTGTGTTAATTTCAGTTCTGGAGGGTTGATTTTTACAATATTGGACAATATCCAGGAATATAGAATAAGCTGAATTTGTATTATTTCCAATTAACATAACATATCAGAAGAGCAGTATCACCGGATCTCTTTGCAACTTCTTCAGCATGAATTACAATAACAATAACTGGCCCAGAATTCCAATGATGTAACAGAGACAGAGGCTGGATTTTTAGTTCCCACTGGTGGTGAGAATGAGGACAGATGGGGATGAAAATATTAACATTGGACGGCCAGTCGATTTCCCTTCATTATTCCTGGTGCCAAAGTGTTTCACTGGTGAGTGTAACCCGGAGAACCTGCCTGATCTGGTGATAACAGTAACAAAGGTCATTTAGAGCTCCTAGAGGACCATGTTCATATTTTGACAGGGGTACACAGACTGTACGCTGGGTCAGGGACAGTCCAGCTGCAGGGAGGCGGCATTGGGTCTGCCCCATCAAGAGGAGAATGGCACAAAGGGCATTAGCCATAGGCACACAGGGGCCACCAGGTCAGGGAAGGTTGTGGAGGGTCAGAACATAAGAACATAAGAAATAGGAGCAGGAGTAGGCCATCTAGCCCTTCGAGCCTGCCCCGCCATTCAATAAGATCATGGCTGATCTGTCGTGGCTCAGTTCCACATTCCTGCCCTCTCCCCATAACCCTTAATCCCCTCGCTTATCAAAAACCCATCAACCCGCGTCTCCACCACTCCAACAGGCAGAGAATTCCAGAGATTCACCACCCTTTGAGTGAAGAAGTTCCTCCTCAACTCTGTTCTAAACCGCCCCCCCTTTACCTTGAGGCTGTGCCCCCTAGTCCTACTATCCTTTCTGAGCGGGAAGAGTCTCTCCACCTCTATCCTATCCATCCCATTCATCATCTTATATGTCTCAATGAGATCTCCCCTCATTCTTCTAAACTCTAACGAGTACAAGCTTAGTTTATTCAGCCTCTCCTCATAGCTCAACCCCCTCAACTCCGGTATCAGCCTAGTAAACCTCCTCTGCACTCCCTCCAAGGCCAAAATATCCTTGCGTAAGTGCGGCGACCAAAACTGCACTCAGTACTCCAGCTGCGGCCTCACCAATTCCCTATACAGCTACAGCAAGACCTCCCTACTTTTATATTCAATCCCCCTCGCTATGAAGGCCAGCATCCCATTCGCCTTCCTGACCACCTGCTGCACCTGCAGGCTGGGTTTTTGCGACTCATGCACAAGGACCCCGAGGTCCCTCTGCACCGTCGCCTGCTGCAGTTTTTCCCCACGTCAGTAAATGCTTATGGACAGGTATCACTCTGGTGGTATTGTGGAGGCAATATGTTCAAATACAATTGGGAGGCCACTTAAGCATAAGAAAGGCAGCAGCTGGCGCTGGAAGCACCATCTCAGATTCTGGATTCTGTGGCGACAAGGAGCAACATCCTCTGTTGAAAAGAAAGAGCCTGAAGCATTAGGAGGAGAGGGGAAGGGACATGTGGCCGGGAGAAAATGGAGGCCATACCCTCAGCATGGGATCTATACTAAAGAGCAGCATCTGGGGCTACCCAGGTATTTTGGAGATGCAGCACCATAGGAGACTGCAACTCTCCAGGCAGATGGTCACAGAAATCAATGCTGTTGTCATGAAAGGCCTCATATTTGTCATGCCCTGCCAGTGATTGACACAATGGAAAAGCACTTTTCTTCAATGCCATAAGCCTTTCTAAGTTTCTGTTTGAAAACATGCAGTGGGATCAATGGTACATTTTCTTGCCTCCTAATTGGTGTTTCATTCCAAACCCCTCACTCTGCCTTCCCAAGCCCCCTTCTGCACATCACTCCTTACACCGAATTACCTTGTAGACACATCCTCTCTAAGTACTTTGTCAAGTCCTCATGTCTTGTTTAACCACTGACACACACCCTCATCCTTATATGATGTCATTCCTCTCCCTTATAGTCACCTTCTCCATCTATTCAAAAAATGCCATTACTCCCTCTCTCCCTCAAGGTTCTCTCTCTCTCTCCCTCTCTATCTGCGTAAGAGTGTAGAACACAAGGCTGGAGCAGAAAACAGGGGCGTTGCTATTTATGTATCTCATAGTTAACAAGAGCAAAGAGAAGGCTCTGGAGGGCCTTCCCCTTGGAGAAAGGGTGATGGGGCCCTCCTAGTTACCTAAAGACAGTTACACGGCACACAATATTCACTCCTATTGACTTGATGTCAGCAGCAAGTAAGATGCAATCAAGTGCATAAAGATGATGTTAATTTTTTTACTTTGGCAGTACCTATACATGTAGTTTATCTCCCAACAGGGCCTTATGCACCCATCAGGAAATAGTACACGTTACTATTGCATCTGTTCACTCCTCAAAGGAGATCACAGGACTCATACAAACCAAACACCGGTTCAGATACTCACCTTAGGTGGTATCAGGAAGAAGGTTCTTTCACCTGGTCACTCACACATTGTAAGTGAGCAGGAGTTGATGCTGGAGACAGGGATACAATGGAAAGACTGCATCAGAGGGCCCAAGAAGCTCCAAGCTCTGTTTAGCTGGACACAGATGTTAGCTATTGCCTCACAAGATACTTTTGTAGCGGCAACAAAGAATGTGCAATGTACTGGCAAGTGTTACAGTCACGTTAATGGAAAGATTGGTAGAATCCATCTCAAGGATGTGTGATTTATGCAGCAGGCTTTTGAGGTGATGTCTTCCCAAGAAAAGACTGGTCACTTGCATGGAGCATCAGAAGTGGCAATGACATGAGTACATATATACACTCACTAATGGGTTGCTGACTATGAATCCTGTCAAATCATGCTGGTGCTTTGTCCTAAGGTAGATTCTTGACTCACTGTCTGTTGAAGCTTCATCCTGAACCATTCTTGGCAGTTTTTGTCAGTGGTGGTTTGCCGTTGCCTTCAACAACAGGGAAGCGAGAGGAGTCAGGTTCCATGTCTAGCTTGATCAGAACAGGAATCAAACCCAAGCTGTTGGCATTATTTTGAGCCATACACTAGCCAACTGGGTTGACTGCCCTCCACACTATGAATGTCACCTTAAGGATGGTAATTGATACCTTAGCCTTGGTCATTCAGTGCCTTCACTGATCCACAACAAAGTCCAGATCATTGCTAACATGGTTATGTGGGTGGTTCATGAGAGGACCATGGAAATGCACATGGAAGCATTTTCACTTCTCACCCATTGCCTCGCACCTTGGGCAGCATGGTGGTACAATGGTTAGCACTACTGCCTCACAGCGCCAGGGACCCGGGTTCAATTCCGGCCTTGGATCACTGTCTGTGTTGAGTTTGCACATTCACCCCATGTCTGTGTGGGATTCCTCTGGGTGCTCCGGTTTCCTCCCACAGTCCAAAGATGTATGCGTTAGGATGACTAGGCATGCTAAATTGATCCTAGTGTCGGGGGATTAGCAGGGTAAAGAGTAGAGCCTGGTGGGATTGTGATTAGTGCAGACTCGATGGGCTAAATGGCCTCCTTCTGTACTATAGGGATTCTATGATTCTATGATAAGTCTGTACTCCAAATGCTGCCTCATGTCTTGATAGCCTAGTCTGTCCCTGCAGAGGTGAAGGGACAGCAGTCTTTGGTAGGGTCTTATAGATCAAGAGCATTGCGACATAATAATCAGGGATCTGAGCAGGCTGCCTCTAACTCTACTGAAGCCACAGGAATTGTGTATTGTAGAAGTAGTAGGAAAAGAAAGATGAAAGATTTGCAGTCGCACTCAAGTAAATGCACATATTGCACATTTTTATGACATTAAGAGCAGAACTTTCTCTTTTTTTCAGTGTCAACCTGGGTGGGGAAGGTGGTATGTAGCCTGCCGGCTGCGCTGCTGATGTTTCCAGCCAAATGTTTGAACACCCTGAAGAAAAGAATCCTGGAGGCGGGTCCCACATTGTCAAACTGGCAGGACAGATGCTGAACAAAGATACAAAAAGTCAAATTTGTACAGATGTTAAATAATTCTGCATTTTAAGCAAAAAGCACAATAATACAACACCATGCTGATTAACCCAGCAGAACTGGATCAACATACAATTTAATATACTAAATAAGATTTGTTGTAAATATATATCTGCATAGTAAACCATTTGGTAAGATGCAAAAGAGTGTTCTGAGGTACATCTATTCATTTTTATTTTATGCATTTCAGAGGACATTGCAAAATCAGTTGAGATTGAAGACACATTTGTGTATGAACTGCAGAGAGTAGGCATAAATGGTCTTTTTCAAATTGATAGACTGTGGATAGTGGAGTGCTAGAAAGGTTAGCATTGTGGGCCTCAGCAATTTACAATCTATATTAATGGCTTAGATGAAGAGACAGATAGTAATGTATCAACTTTTTTTGCTAATACCAAGCTAGGAGGGAAAGTAGGCTGTGGAGCAGACACAAAGAGGCTACAAGGATGTATTGATAGGTAACCATCATGTGGAATTTGATTTGATTTGATTTTGATTTGGATTTGATTTATTGCTGTCATTAAACATACAGTGAAAAGTATTGTTTCTTGTGCGCTATACAAACAAAACACACCGTTCATAGAGAAGGAAACAAGACAGTGCAGAATGTAGTTTTACAGTCATAGCTAGGGTGTAGAGAAAGATCAACTTAATGCAAGGTAAGTCCATTTGAAAGTCTGACAACAGCAGGGAAGAAGCTGTTCTTGAGTTGGTTGGTATGTGACCTCAGATTTTTGTATCTTTTCCTCAACGGATAAAGTTGAAAGAGAGAATGTCCAGGGTGCATGGAATCTTTAATTATGCTGGCTGCTTTGCCGAGGAACGGGAATTGTAGACAGAGTCAATGGTTGGGAGGCTGGTTTGTATGATGGATTGGGCTACATTCCCGACCTTTTGTAGTTCCTTGTGGTCTTCGGCAGAGCAGGAACCATACCAAGCTGTGATTGAACCACAAAGAATGCTTTCTATGGTGCATCTGTAAAGGTTGATGAAAGTTGTAGCTGACACGCCAAATTTCCTTAGTCTTCTGAGAGTGTAGAGGAGTTGGTGGGCTTTCTTAACTATAATGTCGGGGCGGGGGGGGGGTTGCCCAAGACAGGTTGTTGGTGACCTAGATACCTATGCCGGTGTTGGACTGGGTAGGCTCAGTAAGAAGTCTCATAACACCAGGTTAAAGTCCAACAGGTTTATTTGGTATCACAAATTTTCAGAGTGCTGCCCTTGCCCTTGACTGCTGAAGTGTTCTCTGACAGGATTGTCAGGATCTCCATCATTGAAAATGGGGCTGTTTGTGGAGTTTTCTCATACAGTGAATTGCTTATTTGTCCATCATTATTCACAACTGGATGTGGCAGGACTGCAGAGATTAGATCTGATCCATTGGCTGTAGAATGGCTTAACTCTGTATTTACTTGCTGCTTAGGCTGTTTGGCACACAAGTCATCCTGTGTTGACACTGATACGCCTAGTGTTGCTCCTGGCATGTTCTTATTCACTCTTCATTGAAACTTTATTGGAAATTGTCTGTGCATTGGAGATAGGAAGCAATGGATGAACCCCTTGACATCTTCATGCAGACACCTGGGGAACCAAACTCCTGTTAAGAACCATTGCTCTAACTGGGGTTTTATGGAGTTTTATCTTGAATCATAATTACCTGTTGCTTTATTATTAATTGCTTCTTGTGAAGGAAGATGAAGTAATCACTAGGGTATCAAGCTTGTGGAACCGCCTTTAATATCCAGTCAACCTGAACCCCCAAACAGCTTTGTTTTCTCATAGCATCAAGCATATTTTAACTCAAAGTACAGCTACTGTTTTTATGTCTTAATAGATGACATTGAATTCCATCATTTTTAGAGCTAATGCTCATATGATTTCTCTTTTTTGAGACTGATATTGTGAGGACTTTGCAGGAGCCCAACAGGGAGGGAAAACAAAACAGCAGAAAACTTGTCACATCTCTCCTTCTCTTCACATTAAAAGATGCAGCAGAAAGAAATAGAAAGAAGTAATTAATACCAGAGCCATCAACACCATAGACTGCTTATGGAAATTGGTCCACTCTGTGATGAACCCCATTGCTTACAGTGACCAGTTCAGATTGGTTCACTCAGGATTGTTCAGGTAGTCTAGATGTTGAGCTAATACAGATAGGTTCACAACTCACAAGAATGCTAGAGAATGGGATATTGGAAGTGGAATTTCCGCATCAATGGATCTAACAATTCATTTAATGCGATAACATTGGCAGCTCAGTGAGCCAACCTTGACATGACGTGCTGATGAAGAATTCAGAGATCATTCATTATTTTCTCTGTCTCTCTATAGGACAGTAAGAAACACGAGGAGATATATTTTAAGTGTGCTAGAGAGATAGTGATTGAAGGCCTGGCTGTGAGAGAGAAAGTAAGAAGTCTGACAACACCAGATTAAAGTCCAACAAGTTTATTTGATAGTAAACCCACAAGCTTTCCCACAAGTAAACCCAAAGCTTGTGGGCTTACTATCAGATAAACTTGTTGGACTTTAACCGGGTGTTGTGAGACTTCTTACTGTGTTTACCCCAGTCCAATGCCGGCATCTCCACATTATGAGAGAGGAAGTCAGGGTTAGTTTAGTACAGGATAGCTGAGTGTGAATGACCTCTTCCTAGAAAGTGGAGAAGTTACATGAGCATTAGGGAGTAGGTGCATCTCACTGGAACTTTGTCTTTTGTTGACTCAAATATTTCATGTACAATTTGTAAATTTATGGCTTTCAATTGACTTCAGGACCCTAGAGTACATTTCAGTGCATCTTTGAAAAGTATAGGAGTGTACAGCATATGTGAAATGATAGTATTGAATACATACAAGAAGGCAGTCTATTGCGATGATGGTTAAATCACACAATTGTTTAAATAGATAATAGGTGGTAGTGAGTTACCTGTCAGATCACAGGGAATGTTGAGATTTGTGTCCTTCATTTACTGATAATGCTGAATTTGAGTGAGTATCTACTATGGAGATCTACTATTGACCATTGAAATTCGTAAAGCTTATCTTTAGGCAAATTGGATGACATTCAAGAAAGACCATATATGAAGGCTTGAGATTGGTGGGCTGAAATAAGGTGTGTTGTTCTGCGCTTTCTTATATTCAAGTTGTGGAAGTGAATTTAATTGTGTCATGTAAGTAATGGGCTAACATATGATAAAATGATGGTGTGACTAATGGAATGGAAAACTTCCTGTCATAGTGCCTAATGTAGATGATGCAAGGAGCACCTCCTCCGTGATTTCTATCGTGTTTGATACCCTGGTCCTCTGTGGAAATACAAAGGTTTATGCTCAGCCTATTGCATCTATTTCTTTTTATGCTCCATTTAAGGCATTCACAATATTTACAACATGCATTACACAAATGAAGTTAGTTTCAATTAAAGTACATCCATCTGTTCTGAAAGACCTCATCATGGCTGTTGTGTTTCTAATTTCTGTTGGCTCAGAGGAGATTGTGGCCAGAGTCTCCATTACCCCTTTCTCAAGATCAATTGGAATATAGATGTTGCTGTTGTCTTGGTGCTATATAAATGCAAGTCATTCTTTTCTTACTCTTCCTTGTGCCCATGAGCAATGTTGTTTTGATGTGTAAAAGGAATAATGTTAATGATATTTAACATTCTCACACCCTTTCCTATTCATTTTAGTCACCCATTGCAACCCTGTCACAACTTTGACATGAAAGGTGATGTGTATGGGTAAAATGAGCAAGAATGATTTGAGAGGGATCAAGGTGACAGAAGGATTACACTTGCAAATTTTGTGTTTACTGTATCAGTCCAGGGGTTAATGCAGATGTACGTAGGGCATGCATTTTTCCTTGCAATTGCATGGAACTAATCAGTTGTGGCACACTGTACCTACTTTTTGCTGGCCTCATCAGACTATTGAACCGTTTCTGACATTGCAGGGCTATCCTTGGAGTCACAAAGGTTCTATTGATTAAGAATGCCACTTCCTTCCAAATTGCTCAAGCAATACACTTTGCAGGATTTTACTCACTAACCCCCAAAAGGGAATCCCTAGTTTAATCACAACATGCAGTACATCGTGATTTGGATCAGGCAGGTGAAAGCACCAAATATTGTACTTAAGAGAAGATGCTGAAATATATACACTCCGCATAGAAATAATTAGGAATGTATGAGGACATCATTATACCTGAACACGTCTTGGACAGGCAGATCTTTGAAGGATATCTATCATGTCATGAAATGGTAATTAAGATCTCAGTAGATTTTTAATTTCTTAACATAAGCTTCATCAACTTGAAATACTACAGTAAAATGATTTATATCAAACCACCTAGGCCCAAGCGAACAATCAATTCAAGTTATGTTATTATGTCTCAGAACATTTCATGCAAGTAGACTGGGGGAATTTATGCCTCTCATAATGATGAAGAAAAAGGTGGCGGAGGTTTAAATTCTTAAAAATGAGAAACACCACCCCAACACATCATGAATGTGATTCCATCTGATTTCACTGCGAAGGGTTGGGGGTCAGGTGACCAACCTGCTCTCAAGAGGATGGTAAGACTTTATCATATTTAAATTAGGTTGTGTGTGTTCGGTTTTATCAGCTGTACACATTTAATGGCTCAAAGGAGCTGCAAATCACTGGAGTCAGCAGCTATATGCAATCCCTAGGCCTCATGACTACATGTTGCAATCCACCTCCTTTCCTATGATTGCTCAACGTCTGCATGATCCAACATTGACTGACTATTGCTTCCACCCACAATTTCTCTGCTTCATGTTCTCTTACCCAGTCCATTCCTACTTCCAGCTACGATCTTGTCCCCTACTATTACCCCCTCCCTTCCTTTGCAGCAATGGCATTCTATTGCAGGCTTTCCTTTCTGGCAACTGGCCATTCTCTTAAACTGGCCAGCAGCCAGGTGAGAAATGGAGCAAATACTTCCAGCGAGGTCTTCCTGTTAAATTCTGCAGGCCTTCTACATTCCCTGCATTTCTGGATTTCCTGAGTCTCCAGTCTCTACGCCTTCCTTCTCATCCCAACATATAGGACTAATTTTCTCTACCTTCAGAAATAACTCATATTCTGCTCCTTCTTTTAAAATGTGTATTAGTTCAGGAATAAAGTAGACTTTAACTTCTGCAAACTCGAAGGAAGGACATTTCAGCTTTCTCCAGACATCTTATCCACTTCTTTGGGCAAGAAGAACTATCAACAAAAGTCTGACATTTCCTACTGTATAGAATCAGAAGTAAGAAAAGCTATTGCAGAGCCAACTTATTGTTATAGAAAATTACATTGAATTTATAATACAGAAGCAGACCATTCAGTCCAGCTGGTTTGTATTGGTGTTTATACTACACACATGCTTCCTCACACTCCACTTCATCCAACTCTTCTATTCCTTCCCCCCTCATTCATTTATCCAGCTTTCCCTTAAATCCATCTATGCCATTGGCTTTGTTACTCTTTGTGGTAGCGAATTTCACATTCTAAATGATTTCAAAGTAAAGAAGTTCCTCCTGAATCCCCGATTGGATTTATTGGTGGCTATCTTATATTTATGCCTCCTAGTTTTGAATTGTGTTTGTTTTGTGCAAGTTTGTACATAAAGATTCTTTTGGTATTCCAATTTAATCTTGGAGTCCTGCTGCTTATTTTCTTACACTTGGTTCTTCCATGCATTATATCTAAGGCAGAGCCTAAGGACTCCAGTATTCCCGTAACTGGGAGCATAACAATGTGTCATTTGGACAAAGAGCGAAGAGTAGTTCAGCACAGGAACAGGCCCTTCGGCCCACTGTGCGACACAGATGCCTCTCCAGTCTAATATTCTTTTGCCTCTATGTGGTCCATATCTTGCTATTCCCTGCTTATTCATGTATCTATGCAGATGCCTCAAATGTTGTTGTAGAATATGCTTGCACAATCTACTCTGGGAGCGCGCTCCAGGCATTCACTACCCTCTGGGTAAAAAACTTGCCCCTTACATCTCTTTTAAGAGTAACTTAGATAGGCACATGACTGGGTTGGAGATGGGTGGATATAGGAGATTATTTTAAATAAGGGTCATTAGCATTGGGGCGTCCCTGGTAATGTAAATGGATATGGTATGATAATAATGTTTTTCCTCTTTTCATTCACAGGTTTTAAGTCGGTCCACCTCATGTCCAACGAGGGGCATACACACGATGGGTCGTACTGGGGCTGCTCTTGGTTGTTCAGGATTGGCCTAGTGCTTCATGTCGTTAGTGTGTGCCTAAACTGGACAAGATACTGGGCAAGACGACAGCTCAGTGACTATCGCTGATTGCTGTGCAGACACATGGATTTGGGCCGGTGTCTGTGGGAGTTTGCGCATTCTCCCCGTTCTTGCGTGGGTTTTCTCCGGGTGCTCCGGTTTCCTCCCACACCCCAAAGATGTGCTGTTAGGCTGATTGGCAGGAATAAATTGTCCTTAAATCAGTTTCCCTCAATCTGGATGGCCATAAAACATTAGACAGGGGTCGTGGGGGGAGAGGGGGACTGGTGATGTTGAGATGGCGGCGTGGGCTCGTTGGACCAAACGGCCTGTTTCCCGGGCTGATTTTGTTCTCTTTGTTCTTCTCTTTCTCTTTTAGGCTTTCCTCCTCTCACTTTCAACCTATGCCTCCCCAAGTAATTGATCCTTTGACCCTGGGAAAAAGACTCTGACTATCCACTCTATCCAAGAGTGTCATAATCTTGTAAACTTCTATTGGTTCCTCCCTCATTCTCCAACATTCTAATGAAAACAATTCAAGTTTGTTTAACCTTTCTTCATAACCCATATCTTCCAAACCAGGCAACATCCAGGTAAATCTCTTCTGCAACCTTTCCAAAGCATCAACATCCTTCCAGTAGTGCGGCAACCAGAATTGTACACAATACTCCAAATGCGGCCTAACCAAAATCTTATACAGCTGCAACATGACTTTCTAATACCTATAGCCAACGTCCTGACTGATGAAGGTCAGCAGGCCAGAAACTATCACCAAAAATATCACCAAGTAGAAGCAACATTTTAATTCTCAGCTCATAAAGATAGTGGAATGCTTAAATTTGGAACCAGAAAACAGAAAAATACTGAAGCAATTGGTGTACAGTGTTGCACTGAAGAACTCATTTTTATATTGCAACTTTGGTACATTCTCAGGTCATGAATTAGGAGCCAGATTTGTGTGTGGTTTGAAAGAATCCAGTCAAGGTTATTAAACACAAAATCTTGTGTTTGAGCTTGTATTTGAGATTGCTTTTGCCATGGAGCTAGCATCAAAGAATGCTTGAGAATTTTGATCTAAGCCAGTGACTAGTACAGCTTTTGTCTATAGTCAGAAGATTTCTGTTGAATCTAAAGCCAGGAGATTGATCAGCAGATTGTCGTTAATAGAGGTTTAGCGACTTGTTTTGGCAATTGTATGGCACAAATATGTCCATACTGAACTGCCAAATGTTTTAACTGCCAAAAGAAAGGTTGTATTGTAATTATTTACTAAAATGAAGGCCAAAGCAGGAAAATAGTGGCATTACAAAGATGGACCGAACAATCCTGAAGCAAATTCAGAGTACATCATCTTTGGGCAGCTAGACTTATGTAGTGAATAACAGATTAGTGTATAAAGGATTTGGTAAGTCAATAGTACATCAACATGTGTGTCAATATGGCTACAGATTACTCAGACATGAGTAGAGACACATACAAGAGAAAATTAATTGATGTACCTCTAACTCAGAGCAGATTACAATGGAAAACGTACTCTGACATGGCGGTAGAAACATTTGAACAAACTGGAGTGTAACGTCCAATATAAGAATCAGCCCCTTGAGTTGCTGATTGCTGTAGCAAGATACATCAACAAACCAACGTTAATGGATAAAGATAGGCTTTGTAAGTTGAAGTAAGACTGGAAGCTAAAGCTAGAATTTATATTGCCTTGCCAATAGGTTTGAAGGCAGGAGGGGTATGTAAAATCCAGGATTAGCTAACTGTCTTCCATTACCACCACCACAGTTTTACTCATGACGGAGGAGGTGTTGGACAGCCATTTGAGACCAATATGAATAATTAGTTCCCACTTAAGAGCTAATCAAGATGGTGGTTGGAAGCGTGGCAGGCCTAGGGATTCTCTCTTGGTTCCCTGAAGAAATGGAAGCTGGTGGATTCTGCTGATGAACTCATAATGGTTTGCTCCATAAAACAACAGGTTTCTGGCTTTTTCAGTTGAAGATGTGGGGAAGCAGCTTAAAAAAAAGCTCCCCTTCGCTGTCTCAGATGAATTTTCGGGGTGGTGTTTTTTTTACAGAAGTGTTTCTTTCCTTTGTGGTCTCTGTCCCAGACTGACTCCTGGATTGTTCAATATCTGAGTCAATGAGGTGTTTCCAATCATAGGTTAGTTTCTTTCATGTGACCACAGTATTGGTGTTCCCATCATATGCAGAAATGATTCCTAACAACATCAGCATGGACAAACAATGGAGCTTGAGTCTCAGCTGCGTACCTCTTGTTATGATTGAATGGTTTTCCTCCACCTAATTGTGGTGGAATTTCAATTTTCTGATGCTAGTCTGAATTACTATTGTATATCAGTGTCTGCAAATATTTAGACAGTGTTAGCTCCACAAGAGATTGGTTTCTTGCCAATTTCTCTTCAATGGACTGTCCCAAAGGTTGTTTACATTTTAATATCCTCACCATATAAGCAATCCACATCCAGCTTCAGGCAGCTTTTGCATACAAAATGGGAAGACCGCCTGACCCCCGGACTCCAGTTTATGTCAAGATAAGCTGTCCTTTTACATTCTACTTTTTAAATGTGGAACATTCATTCTTTTTGTTGATCACAATGATGTGGGCATAACATCATAGGGGGATTACTTTTCTTGTCAAGTTTTTATTTCTCAATGGAATATATTTGTTGTAAATTATGACATTTTAAAAAAATGTTCATTATTACTTATTTATTGTTACACCTTCTAATCTAATTTGCAATTCTATTTTAACCAACCTGTCCCTCATACCTATGGTAATTGTCTAAAAAGAAAGCATCACTTCAACAGTTAATTTAGTATGCGTAATCCACCCACATACAACGGCTGGAAAAGGGCAAACGTTCTAGAAAATGGTGCTTTAAAGACAAAGTGAGGTAATTTTGATGTTGGCAACAAAAATAGTGAAATTGTTTTTGTACTTTATGTTCCTTTCAGCTTAATTTTTTTTGAGGTGAAAGAAAAGGATGAAAGAAGAAACGTAATTGACATTTGGTTTGCTCCAGCAGCAGAACTACATGCATGCTAAAGAATAGAAGCAGCGTGCCATTATTTTACACTTTCCTAAATGTGAAGACCAAAAATTATGATGCACACAATCTCACACTGAATCTAACACCTTTATTGAGAACTTGTGACAAAACAATTTCAATTAAATCATACAGTTACCCCTCAGATGACAATCAGAAATGCCTGTAGGTCGGTTAGGAGTCATCTTTGACTGAAATCTCCATGCCCGGTTCACTGGGACTCTTCCCATCGATATATATCTTCTATCTTCTTTCCTGAGTGCTGCTGTGTGGAACTTTTCAGGGGGTTACCTACAGAATATAATTTGTGAAAGAGTTCATTCATAGACTTCTTTTCAATGTGGATTGGTCAGTTGCATGTATGGTTAGTTGTTGGTTGTGTTAGTGTTTTTCCAAGTTCTCCTCCATTTGGGTTAGCCAGACAACGATGTCTTACTATGCTGCTGTGATTTCCTGTCTGGGTTCAATCAACCTCCACTGATTTTATCAAATTTGCTATAATTAACAGTTCTACTCAATTTTAAATTGCTCTATTCAATTCACCAATGCCAATTCACTCATGCGCCCATTGACCTCAATATTGCATACATGCGTGATACAGGGATGAATACTTGACATACATGACACAGGGATGAATACTCGACATACATGACACAGGGATGAATACCTGACATCATTTCACACAATTTTATGTCATGTTTGGGTCAGGTCCACGTTCAACCTCAGAACATAAATTCAGGCCTTTGAACTCAGGCCCCTCTCTCCCCTTTACACCATTACTGGCCCAGTCCATATTCAGATAATTAAATTCCCCATTTTAACTTATCCATCAAAAATATACCTAACTCAGCCATGAATAAATTCAATGACCCAGCCTACACTGCTTCCCGAGGAAAGAATTCCACAGATTAATGATCCCTGAGAGAAACAAAATATCCTCATTTGCTTCTTAAAAGTGAAACGTCTTATTCTTAAACTGAGTACCCTTGCTCTAATCTCCCCCACATGAGGAAATATCTTCTCTACCCACTGTATGAAGTCCCCTGAGGAGCATATACATTTCAATAGTTCATCTGTCTTTCTTCTAAATTCCAATGGGTATAGGTCCAACCAGTTCAACCTTTCTTCATAAGACAAACTTTTCATTCCAGGAACGTTTGAAGTGCTTTTAATGCAAATAGGCAATTTTTCAACTAAGACCACAACTGTATTCAGTATTCCAGATGTGGTCTTACCAAGGCCATGTACAGCTGCAATAAAACTTCCCTACTTTTCTATTCTATTGCCCTCCCAATAAATATCAACATATCAATAAATATGTGAAAGGTAAAAGGATGAGAAGAGAAGGGATAGGACCTATAAAAGGTGAAGGGGGAAAGGTCTGTGTGGAACCAGAAGAAATGGCAGAGGTGCTCAATGAATACTTTGCCTCAGTATTCACGGTGGAAACTGATCTGGGAGATTTTGCTACAGATTTGCTGCAGATGGAAAAGATTGAGTATGTGGATATTAAGGAAGAGGATGTGTTAGAACTTTTGAATTCTATCAAGATAGATAAGTCACCGGGACCAGATGGGATGTACCCCAGGTTACTGTGGGAGGTGAGGGAGGTGATTGAAGAGCCCTTGGCGATGATCTTTGTGTCATCAATGGAGACGGGAGAGGTTCTGGAAGATCGGAGGATTGCGGATATGGTTCCTATTTTCAAGAAAGGGAACAGAGATAGCCTGGGAAATTACCGACCGGTGAGTCTGACCTCAGTGGTTGGTAAGCTGATGGAGAGGCTTCTGAGGGACAAGATTTACGAGCATTTGTAGAGGTTTGGCATGATCAGAAATAGTCGGCATGGTTTTGTCAAGGGCAGGTCGTGCCTTACGAGCCTAGATGAGTTCTTCAAAAATGTGACTGAACACATTGACGAAGGAAGTGCAGTGGACGTGGTGTACATGGACTTCAGCAAGGCGTTTGATAAGGTCCCCCATGCAAGACTTCTTGAGAAGGTGAGAGGGCATGGGATCCAAGGGGCTTTGGCCTTGTGGATCCAGAACTGGCTTGCCTGCAGAAGGCAGAGAGTGGTTGTGGATGGGTCTTTTTCTGCATGGAGGTCAGTCACCAGTGGAGTGCCCCAGGGATCTGTTCTAGGACCCTTGCTGTTTGTCATTTTCACAAATGACCTAGATGAGGAAGTGGAGGGATGGGTTATTAAGTTCGCCGATGACACGAAGGTCGGTGGTGTTGTGGATGGTCTGGAAGGATGTCAGAAGTTGCAGCAGGACATAAATAGGATGCAGGACTGGGCGAAGAAGTGGCAGATGGACTTCAACGCGGATAAATGTGTAGTCGTCCATTTTGGCAGGACCAACGGGATGAACGAGTACACTATCAAGGGCAGGAGTCTTAGTAATGTTGAAGAGCAGAAGGATCTTGGGGTCCGGGTCCACAGGACTCTTAAATCAGCCTTGCAGGTGGAGGATGTGGTCAAGAAGGCGCATGGTGTACTGGCCTTCATTAATCGAGGGATTGAGTTTAGGAGTCAGGAGGTAATGCTGCAACTTTATAAGACCCTTGTCAGGCCTCACTTGGAGTACTGTGCGCAGTTCTGGTCGCCTCACTATAGGAAGGACGTAGAAGTTATTGAAAGGGTACAGAGGAAATTTACAAGGATGTTGCCTGGATTGGGAGGCATGCCTTATGAAGATAGGTTGAGGGAGCTGGGACTCTTCTCCCTGGAGAGACGAAGGTTGAGAGGCGACCTGATAGAGGTTTATAAAATGTTGAGAGGAATAGATAGGGTGGATTCTCAGAGGCTATTTCCCCGGGTTGATATAGTCGCTACGAGAGGACACAGATTTAAGGTGTGGGGAGGCAAGTACAGAAGTGATGTTAGGGGTAAGTTTTTCACTCAGAGGGTGGTGAGTGAATGGAATCGGCTGCCGTCAGTGGTGGTGGAGGCGAACTCGCTGGGGTCTTTTAAAAGATTTCTGGATGAGTATATGGGATTTAGTTGGATTGGGGGTTATAGATAGGTCTATGAATTGGTAGGTGTTGATGTGATCAGCACAACTCGTGGGCCGAAGGGCCTGTTTGTGCTGTAGTGTTCTATGTTCTATGTTCTATTCCACTCATTATCTTCAGTGGGTATTCCAAGTAGTGTTCAAAATTGAAGAGTACTGATTCATCAGGCTGGTATAATGTATTCAGCAGGAGGCTTCCTTGCCCGCATTTGACCTGATGACATGGGATTTCATGAGATTTCGAAAATTGCCTCCTGACCGTATAGCACCGTGTCACCACCGCTCGAGGGCCTGTCTTGCTAGTGGGAAAGGATAAGCCCTTTGATGATGATGAGTCTGGGGTGTTAGCTGAAATGTTTCTATGAGATTGACTACACCAGGCTATCACTTGATGAGTATGTGGCACAGCTCCCCCAATTTTGGCACAAGTCCCCTGCACATGCTAAAGAGGAGGCCTTTGTAATAATTGGTGTCTTGGTTGCTGCTGGGTGGCTCATCCTGTTTTATTCATATTAGACTTTTTTTCTAGTGTTTTGATACACCTGGGTTGCTTGCTGGGTCATTAAGGGCAGATAACAGTCAATCACCTTGCTGTGGGTCTAATGTCACATGTAGGTCAGACCAGGTAAGAATGGGAGAGTTCCTTCCTGACATTATGTAGAATCATGGAATCATAGAATTCCTACAGTTCAGAAGGAGGAACCACAATCCCACCCAGATCCCTATTCCCGTAACCCCACACATTTACCCTGCTAATTCCCGACACTAGAGTCAATTTCGCGTGGCCAATCAATCTAACCCACATATTTGGACTGTGTTTTATCAGTGACCATATAATTTCCAATATGCAATTAGAACAAGCCTTTGCATAGTTTGTTTGCTGCAGTGTTCCTCTGGATAAATGACCTACAGCAATTTTGTGATGGGTGCTCAGCAAATGGAAATCATATGAACTTTGGAACGCCCAGATTTGCTGTCCTGTCTTGTCCAAGTGTAAGTACTGTAAAGCTTTTACGTAGTTTCCAGCCTTTCATTTTTTTTTCATAATTTTAACTACAAATGACAATATCATTCTCCATATATGCAAATTCAATAACAACGGAAAATTGACACCCAGTTTGATGCTACAATGTTGGTTTTGACTTTAGATTTCACTAGCCAGTGAAGATAGGGTATCATGTATTGGCTCAGGAACCAATTCCCCATTTATAACATTGTTCCTATGGAAAAACCAGTTCCAACCTATAACGTTTCCACTTATAACAGAATTTTAGGGAACAAATTGTGAAATTAAACCTGAAGACTGTCTGTAGATCTAAATTGCATGTATTCACACATTCCCTTATTCCCCATTCCTCTAACCAATATCTATCTCTTTCCACTCCCAAAATGTCAAAAGGTTGCTCTATTCAAACCAGTCCTCAACAAGATTCATACATTGTTCCTCCCTTCCTCATTTGATTTGATTTGATTTGATTTATTATTGTCACGTGTATTAACATACAGTGAAAAGTATTGTTTCTTGCGCACTATACAGACAAAACATACCGTTCACTGAGAAGGAAATGAGAGAGTGCAGAATTTGGTGTTATAGTCATAGCTAGGGTGTAGAGAAAGATCAACTTAATGCAGGATAAATCCATTAAAATATCTGACAGCAACAGGGAAGAAGCTGTTCTTGAGTCGGTTGATATACGACCTCAGACTTTTGTATCTTTTTCCTGAAGGAAGAAGGTGGAAGAGAGAATGTCTGGGATGAGTGGGGTCCTTAATTATGCTGGCTGCTTTTCCAAGGCGGTGGGAAGTGTAGACAGAGTCAATGGATGGGAGGCTGGTTTATGTGATGGATTGGGCTACATTCACAACATTTTGTAGTTCCTTGTGGTCCTCAGCAGAGTAGGAGCCATACCAAGTTGTGATACAACCAGAAAGAATGCTTTTTATGGTGCATCTGTAAAAGTTGGTACAAGTCGTAGCTGACATGCCAAATTTCCTTAGTCTTCTGAGAAAGTGGAGTTGCTGGTGGGCTTTCTTAACTATAGTGTTGGCATGGGGGGACCAGGACAGGTTGTTGGTGGTCTGGATACCTAAAAACTTGAAGCTCTCAACCCGTTCTACTTTGTCCCCAATGATGTAGACAGGGGCATGTTCTCCTTCACACTCCCTGAAGTCGATGACAATCTCCTTTGTTTTGTTGACATTGAGAGAGAGATTATTTTTACCGCACAGTTCACCAGATTCTCTATCTCATTCCTGTACTCTGTCTAGTCATTGTTTGAGATCTGACCCACTATGATGGTGTCGTTAGAAATTTGAAAATCAAACTGGAGAGGAACTTTGCCACTCAATCATAGGTGTATAAGGAATATAGTAGGGAGCTGAGAACACAGCCTTGTGGGGCATGAGTATTGAGGATGATCATGGAGCAGCTGTTGTTGCCTATCCTTACTGATTGTGGTCTGTGAGTTAGGAAGTTCAGGATTGCAGAGGGAGGTGCCGAGGCCCAGGCCACAGAGTTTGGAGATGAGTTTTGTGGGAATAATAGTGTTGAGAGCTGTAGTTAAGTAGGAGTCTGACATAGGTGTCCTTGCTATCTAGGTGTTCCAGGGTTGAGTGCAGGGCCAGGGAGATGGTGTCTGCTGTGGACCTGTTGAGGCGATAGGCAAACTGTAGTGGATCCAGGCAGTATGGGAGGCTGGAATTGATTCGTGCCATGACTGATCTTTCAAAACACTTCATAATGATAGAAAGAAACATAGAAAGAAACATAGAAACCCACAGTGCAGGAAGAGGCCATTTGGCCCATCGAGTCTGCACCAACCACAACCCCACCCAGGCCCTAACCCCATATACCTACATATTTACCAGCTAATCCGTCTAACCTACGCATCTCAGAACATTAAGGGGCAACCTTAGCACAGCCAATCAACCTAACCCACACATCTTTGGATTGTGGGAGGAAACCGGAGCACCCGGAGGAAACCCACGCAGACACGAGGAGAATGTGCAAACTCCGCACAGTGACCCAAACTGGGAATCAAACCCAGGTTCCTGGAGCTGTGAAGCAGCAATGTTAATCATTGTGCTACCGTACCGCCTGTAATGATGGATGTCAGAGCCACTGGCCAATAGTCATTAAGGCATGCTGCTTGGTTTTTCTTAGGTACTGTGAGGATGCTCATTTTCTTGAAGCAGATAGGGACCTCAGATTGTTGTAAAGGGAGGTTGAAGATGTCTGTGAATACCTCCGTCAGCTGATCCACACAGGATCTGAATGCACATCCAGATACCCCATCCGGGCCAGTTGCTTTCCATGGGTTGACCTTCAAGAAAGCTGCTTTGACATCTGCAATGGTAGATACAGATTCATCCAGGGCTTCCAGGGTGGAGGGCATGCTCTCCCTGACCTCTTGCTCAAAGTGGGTGTAGAATGCATTGGGGTCATCAGGGAGGGGTGCGTTGGAGCTGATGATTTTACATGCCTTCATCTTGTAGCCTGTTATGTTTTGTAGATCTTGCCATACTCAGCAGAGGTCGGTATGGCTAGCCTGGGACTCTAGCTTGGTCTGTATTGTCTTTTGCCATCTTTCATGGATCTCCTTAGATCGTATCTGGCTTTCTTATATAGATCAGTGTCGCCTGACTTGAACACCTCAGACCTGGACTTCAACAAGCAGAGGATGTCTCTGTTCATCCATGGCTTCCAGTCGGGGAACATATGGATTTGCATCTTTGGAACATAGTCTTCTACACACTTACTAATGAAGTCAGTTACTGGCTTCAGGCTGGTTGCAGAGTTTTTAAATACTGACCAGTCCACTGACTCCAAGCAGCCTCGTAGGAGATCATCCGATTCATTAGACAAACTTAAAATATCTTATATTGTAATGTTCGCATTAAGCATATAGCCCATGAAAGCAATGGGTGAAATGTGGTTATATATACCATATGTTTGAACCATGTGACAGATGCCACCCAATGCAACTTATGTGGATTTCTCATCAAATTCCCTCAGGTGCTTGTCGCACCGTCAGCCAACTGGCCTCACTGGAACTCAAGGGTTTCTGAATGCCACTCTCAAAGAATAAATTTGGATCTTCTCCCAAACAATACTTTGTCTCACTTGCCTTCACCAAGGATCCACATCCAGGATTTTAATCTCACCTTTCCGTATTCCCCTGCCTTGGATTGCCATGTGCATTCAAGCTTCCACATAAACCATCAGGTACCCAGCCATACCAACAGAACTCTAATGCTTTGCAGGCTAATTTAAGGAGGCACCAAACTTTTAATTTACCTGTCTTCTTACCTAGCTGACTTAAAATCTAGTTTTTGCAGCTGTCTCTTTAAGACAGAACCTTTTGTCCACTTTATACTTTGTCACCCAACAGGACATTATTCAACTTCATGTTCTTTGTTCCTTTAACAACATTCTTCCTGAGACATTATTTTGTACTTACCTCTTGGTGTTTGGGACTTTTCATTGTTCTTGTGGGAAATTTGCTTTCCAAAGTTCCGTTCCCTGTGCCCAGTTTCTCCGGGCGGCTATCCCAATGCGAGCTTCTGATTGCTAAGCAACAGCTTAATTTTTGAAAAAGGTAATAGCTTTAAAAGTCATAAGCCCTTAATTACAATGTGGGTAAAGTTCAAAATGAAACTAAATAAAAGTTTATTTCTTATTAGTCACATGTAAGGCTTACATTAACACTGCAACGAAGATACTGTGAAAATCCCCTAGTCACCATACTACATGCCTGTTCGGGTCAAAGCACCTAACCAGCAATTCTTTCAGACTGTGGGAGGAAACCGGAGCACTTGGAGGAAACCCAAACAGACACAGGGAGAACGTGTAGACTCTGCAGAGACAGTGACCCAAGCTGGGAATCGAACCCTTGTCCCTCATGCTGTGAGGCAGCAGTGCTAATCACTGTGCCACTGTGCCACCCCTAAACTAAATTTTAGACTTGCAGGCATCTCTGTCTAACATGAAGCCAAACTAACGTTTTTACCTTTTCTTAGCACACAATACAGAAACACAAAGTAAGCTTCTACTTATTACTAACCCACATAATACAAATAAAATTATTTAATCTATCTCGATTTTCTAATATTCTCTCCATTCTGAAACCTCTTGGATGCCTGCTCGCTTACCCCCAGAGATTCTTTCTCCCTTGCTTTCTATCAAGAAGATGCTTCCTCTTAATTGGTTTGGCTTGCTAGTATTCTATAGAATTATCAATCAATGTAGACACTGATTAGGCACTGGCAAGGAGAACGGATGCAAGGACTATCATTTCTCTATTTATTGCAAGTTAGATGGTTCCAAATCAAACTAATCAAAGGAACTACATACTGACCAAAATAGATAATCCCTGACGATTAAATATGCAAAAGTTGTCAGTTATGCAAGAGATAGCCATTTACTGTGTTGATAACTGGATGAAACAATACCTTTTAAGCTTTAAAGATTTCTGTAAAGCAAAGCAGTCATTTTGAATAACCCCAAAAAAGTAGGTTAGAAAAATATGATGCGCAATTATCCCACTCCTATTGCTTCTGATATAAGCAGTCTGCCAACTTGATGCTGCCCAATAATTGCCGCAGAAGTGCTATTGTGAATAGAGTGTCTTTGAGAATGCAGTAGCAAGTGCCCCAGAGAGGTGGGGTAGGAGGGCATCATATGGTTAGAGCTTAGGTGACATTGCCTTCCATGGACTGGGCTTCCCATTGCTGTGGATAGACAAGTTCTTGGGATGCACCTGTCCTAACTTAAATGCTAGAATTGGAATCAACGTATCCTCTAATTTTTAACGCATGACCAATTTGCTTAAATATGCACCGCTTTAAATTTTAAAAAAATTTAGCATAAAGGGCCAACTTGTGGGCAGATTGCATGGGAACCATCAGGACATGTTGCTTATAAGGAAGACTGACTGTAATGTATACAGTTCCGAGTGAGTTATGGTGTAGTAAGGTTAATGATTCTCACTGATTTTAACCTACTGTACCCTGGAAATTTCCTTTGGGTTTCTCCGCATAATAAAGTGACCTAAAATTCAATTTGTTTTCTCTGGTGAGCTGCCAGGGCATGTCCTGCAGGCAGATGCAACTTGCTGGCTTCACATAAAACGGGATAATATCCAATATTAGTTGTGCCTTAGACCTACCCACATTGGCCACTTAGCAGCAGCCAATATCTAGGTTGAACTTCTTCAGGCTTGTTCAATGGGTTTTCTCCAAAATGTTAACTTGTTGTTCACTTTGAAGACGCTGATAATTGATTGTGTAGCTCTGGCTTGTTTTTTCTGTTTTTGTTCTTTATTTCTTCACTAGAAGAACAGACAAACTCACCAATCCTCTCCAATCATGTTATCCTCTTTAGGACAAGTCTGGATATAAGCACGGGATATTGTCAATCTATTTATTTGGTTTGTTCTCAGTTAAGCAGATGGGGGTACACATTTACAACACCCCACAAGTTAGATGCAGATAGAATCTATAATGCAGAAGGAGGCCATGAGGCCCATTGAGTCTGCACCAACCACAATCCCACACATGCCCTATTCCCATCACCTCTCAAATTTACCCTGCTGATCCCCCTGACACTAGGGTTAGTTTAGCATGGCCAATCAATCTAACTTGTACATCTTTCAACTGTGGGAGGAAACTGGAGCACTCGGAGGAAATCCTGCAGACAGGGGGAGAATGTACAGACTCCGCAGACAGTGACCTGAGGCTGAAATTGAACCTGGGTCCCAGGTGCAGAGGTGCAGTTGTGCTAATCACTGTGCCACTGTGCTGCTCCTTAGTCGTTTCACATTGAGATTCAAGAGCTGGATCTACAAATTGTAACAGTGTTTTCATGGAGTGACCGCACAGATTTCACAGGCTGATGCTCTGACCTCACGTATGTGGAATTACACCCGCTCACAGGCATTGAACATTTACCGATTTTACAAACAAAAGAAGCATAATGGGCGTATTGATTTTGTGAAGAACTTGTGCTTAGGCCAAATACTTACAGAGGTGGAATCATAATGGAAATCACTTATATTGTATTAAAACGTAAGAAATGTAAAACCGTAAGATAGAAGGAGATGAACAAAAGCCTACACTTCAAATACAAAGCGGAATAAAAGACTGAATCTGAAATCCCATTTAATTTAAATTGTCAGAAGATTGAAGACCCTGTAGTGTGTGGGCTTATTGTTCCTTTAGTTATAGGAATATAATAGCAAATATTCACAGCCCACAGTAGGATTTGAATGTCACCTATTATATTAAATGACAGCATTCAGGAACAGACTGGTTTTAACCAGATAGCTTTTAGCAAAGCAGTTTTAATGACCTTTATTAATAATAAGGATCTCTTGTCTGTCAAATAGGAATGCACAATTCTCAACACATTGCTGTTAATATGAGAGGAATCTATTGCTTTTAACAAGACTATTTTAATAAGTATTGCAGTAAACGTTCTTGCAGATAATAATTTTTAACTGTTTGCATTCAGGTTATCTCACTCAACAATGTACCTTTATGTCATCTAACAAAATGAAATGTTTAATGAAAAATGTTTCTTTCCTCTGAGGCAGCAATGTACCGATAATAGAATTCAGCAGTTATTGATTGGTTAAAGAGAGAATCAAGCAATGAAACAGTCATGGTTTGATGGTTTAATTTGTTTTAATTTGAAATATCCCAACATTTTATAAACTCAATACATTATATGAACCTGTTCTTAGTCAATAATTTGCTGTACTTTTACTCCTTTATTTTATGATTCTGTACATTTAACTCCTGTGCGAAATCTGCCTTCAGTCTCCTGTCCAGTGGCCAGACCCTTTCAATTTTCTCTTCCAAAGAGGTTAATACCCTATCAGCTGCAGCTTATTTATCATGTCAGATAGCGGGATGAGAATAAGGTGGGAGCTGAGAAGGGACAATAAGGCAGAAACAGAACTTCATCCTCAATATTCTGAGCAATGTCAAATGCTATGGACCCTGCCACCACAAACAGCCCCAAGATGAGATGAATCAGTTCTGGCCCCTCCTACTGTGAGACACATTCTCATTCAAGACAAAGAGGATGATGTCAGTGATTGTGTTGCAATGTGTTTGTCTTGCTTTATCTGGAAAAGACATCGCTGGGAAATTCTCTGCATTGTAGGATAGGTCTGATGTCCCTGCTTTAGCTGAATAGCTTGATGCGTGTCGGGAGAGTGAGTGTTGGGTGTGAGGCTGGCAGCATTGGCAGGTGTGTGACATTGACAATGGGGTGGGAGGCAATTTTCTGGCCTTGCTGCATCTGGTGTAGATCATGCTGATCCTGGAGAATTGTGTGGGGCCTAAAACACCTGGCATCAGTTTGCAAACATCTGGACCCTTTCTAATGGTGTAAACTGGACCGTGCCCTTTCTGGCCACAATGTCGATTAGCATATTTAAAGTAGCGTGTAAATATGCTTAGCCCCTTGGATGCCAGATTCTCCAGTTCCTGGGATCGTTCGACCCTTGGGTGTGGTGCAAACCTGATGAGAATCATGCCTGTTTCCACTAGTGGAGATCAGGGGCCCAATTTTACTGGTGAATTGCGCCCATTTTCGGGCGCGAAAAGTTGGTAAAATCGGGCATGAGACGAGTAGTGCGATTTGCTCCCACCTCCGCGCCAATTCCCTCTTTACCAAGGCCCGAAAATGGCCACATGCATTTAAATTGATTTAATGGGCTGCACGCCTAACCTTACTGGCACTCTCCCCTTTACCACTGCATTCATCCATCCAGATTCAGTGTGAAACACACAAGTTCCACAAAAGTTTTATTCAGGCGCTCCAGCTAGTGAGGAGGTAAGTGCTGAGTGTCTGAAGGTTCTCTATTTGTGATTGGTGGGATGGCGAGAGTCGGGTGTCTGCTGCCACTCTGTCTATGATCAGTGAGGAGAAAGTTGGGTCCGCTCCACTCTGCCTGAGATCAATGGAGGGGACGGGGGTGGGGTGTCAGCTGAGTCTAGACAAGGCTGGAAGATTATGGCCAGTGCCCCTGCAATTCACTTCCTTCAATATTTGTGAATACATCTCACCTGGTTCCAGTGCCTTGTCCACTTTCAGTATCAACAGTCTATCCAACACTTCCTACTAACCAATTTTGAGCCTTGCTAGAAAAAGAATTTCCTTATCTGTTCTTGTATCCGAAGTAGAATCTACCTCCTCGAGGCTCCTTGAGGATACACTCTAGCCACTGAAAAGGTGGCTAATGACTCCTGTGGGGAGACCACAGATTGCAGCTGAGACAAAGTACAGGGAGGCTCATGCTGCAATTTGTAATTTAGTGGAGACCATAGGGATGCTGAGGATGAGGTTCCGATGCCTGGACTGGTCTGATGGAATCCTGCAATATAATCCAGAGGATCTCAAGCACTGTTGCACAACCTTGTGCTGCAGCGGGGGACTGCCTTAGAAGGAGATGGAGGAGCAACACATCTCCTCTGATGAGGAGGATGTCAATGGGGATGAGACTGAGGAGGTCCCCAAGTGTGATAATGTCAGCTATGAGACCATGGTGATGTCCAGACAATGTAATGAAGTTGTGGTGTCCTCATTGCTGTTAGATTCATGGAAGGTGATGAGGACACCCAGCAAGGGCATCCCATTACTTTATATGGCATCTGTGAGCATTGAACATGTGTCTGACAGATGGCAATGCACATACCTGAGGGATAAGGCCCCTGACATGCAGACACAGTGGATGTCCCGAGTCCCTATTTTCCAGGAGAATGATGATGACTTGTACTGGGGGCAGTCCATAGATCCTCACAGAGCTTCTGTGAATATTTGACTGCTGTCTGGCTGATAGCAACTCGCTTGCTGTCAGTGATTAGGCTAATATCATGCATAGCAGTGGGAAAGCTTAATTTCTCCTGATCATTTGACATTCTTTTGCGAGCTGATCCCTTGAGGACTGCAGTGTCACCAGAGACAGAAGGTGATGGGAAGTGGGTGCAGCTGCACCTACAGGTGCAGACAGCACACAGGGAGAGTGACTAAACTGTGTGATACCTGCCCATTTCATTCTGGCAGACATTAATTCCCATCAAGGTACAGGCGTAACTGATGTGTTCAGTCACTGTGAAGGCATGCCATCAGTGTGCTGGGAAGGTTGTACATGGCACACAGAGGAAGCACTGGACTGAATACCCTGCTTTCATTTTGAGCAGCAATCAAATTTTTACTTCAGACTGACATGAACACTGCACATCAGAACAAGCAGCCATAGTAAGGGTGAAATTAGTGGGAACTTTTTTACAGAAATGAATGTTATGTAGAAGTGACTAACAATCATGCCCTCACTGTGTAACTATAACTACTTAACCTTCTTTACCATGCTGCCACATCTTGTTGCATTCCTAATGACCTTCCTTCCATCATACGTGTGTAGTATGTACATGGTTCTGAGATGTACTGCAAGTTTCCTCGAATAGTACATTCAAATTCTACTGCCTAGAAGGACAAGAGCAGTAGGTGCATGGGGAGCCACCACCTGATAGTTTCCCTCCAAGCCACACACCAGCCTGAATTGGAACCATATCAGTGTTTCTTCACTGTTGATGAATCAAAATCTTGAAACTCCTTCTCTAACAGCATTGTGGATGTACCTATGCCACATGGACTGCAGCGGTTCAAGGAGATGGCTTACCAGCAACTTCTTAAGGGAACTTAAAGATGGGCAATAAATAATTAGAGTCTGAGATAGTTTTTAGTGTTTAGTTCCATTGCTCATTAACCTTTGGATAATGAAGCTGCCCACACCT
Organism: Carcharhinus amblyrhynchos; assembly: GCF_965287045.1. Classification (NCBI taxonomy): domain Eukaryota; kingdom Metazoa; phylum Chordata; class Chondrichthyes; order Carcharhiniformes; family Carcharhinidae; genus Carcharhinus; species Carcharhinus amblyrhynchos. The sequence continues at coordinate 77,297,860 of NC_137328.1, forward strand.
ACATGCTGAAAGACCTCATAGAAACATAGAAGATAGGAGCAGGAGGAGGCCATTTGGCTCTTCAAGCTTGCACTATTCATCATTATCATGGCTGATCGTCCAACTCAATAGCCTATTCCTACTTTCCCCCCATAACCTTTGATTCTCTTCTTCAATAACATTCAGGCTTTGCTGATAAGTGGCAACTAATATTCGGGCCATGCAAGTGCCAGTCTGCAACAATAAAGAACCTGAGCCTCTCCCTTTGATGTTCAAGCTCATTACCCACACCATCAACATCCTAGACTCACCCATTGATCAAAGATTCAGCCGAAGAGTTGAATCATAAAATCTGTGACTATTAGAGAAGTTTAGAGGCTGAATATTCTATGGGTGAGAAGCTAAGCTTTGGACTTCCCAAAGCCCATGTATCACCTTCAAGGCACAGATCAGGATTCTGATGGAATGCACTCCACTTACAGTTGCAACAACATTCAAGAAGCTCAACACTACTAAAGACAAAACAATAGCTGAAGCTCCCACTTCATCTTCCACCAATGTTGCCATATAGACCACCTAATGGTATACATACCACCTAAAGCAAGGCTTTGCGGGGGGAACTAAGAAATAAGAAGAGGATGGTGACCATCTTGTCGTTGTACTATAGGCCCCCAAATTGTTAATGGGAATTAGAAGAACAAATATGCAGGAGATTGGGGAGACTTGCAGGATTATTAGGGTTGTCATAGTAGGGGATTTTAATTTTCCTAACATAGACTTGGATTGCCATAGTGTTAAGGGACTTAGTTGGGGAGTAATTTGTTAAATGCGTTCAGGAAAGTTTCCTCAGGCAGCATGTGGAGGGTCATACTTGGGAAAGGACAAAACTTGACTGACTCTTGGGAAATAGGGCAGGGCAAGTGACAGTGGGGGACCACTTTGGGACCAGTGACCATTCTAGTCATTTTAAAATAGTTATGGAAAGGGACAAACTTGTCCACCGGTGTACGTTTTAAATTGGGGCAAGGTGAATTTCGATAGAATTAGACAGGAGCTTGCAAGCGTTGATTGGAGTAGCTTGTTTGAGGGCAAATGTACCTCTGGCAAGTGGGAGGCCTTTAAAAGCTAAATAACTAGAGGTCAGTGTCTATATGTTCCTGTTAGAATAAAGGGCAAGGCTTGCAGGAGTAGGGGAGCCCTGGATGACAAACATATTGAGGTTTTGACCAAGAAAAAAAAGAGGCATGCTCAGGTACATGCAGCTGGAATCAAGGGATTCCCTGGAAGTGTACAGGGGATGTAGGAGTACACTCAAGAAGAAAATTACGGGGGCAAAAAGGGGGCATGAGGAAGCTCTGGCTGAGAGGATTAATGTAAATCCAAAGGGATTCTTTAAGTATATTAAAGGCAAAGATTAACTAGTAAGAGACTAGGTCCCCTCAAGGACCAAAGTTGGCACATATGTATGGAACTGTAAGAGATGGTCAACGTTTTCAATGAATATTTCTCCCCTGTATTTACCGTGGAGAAAAACATGAAGATTTGGGAACCTGGGAAAGTTAGTGGTGATATACTGGGGAGAGTTGATATTACAATAGAGGAGGTAACTCCTAGCCCTCATCAGGTATATCCAAGAACACAGCATGAGGCCAGAGAAGAGATTGTGGAGCCCTAGCTGAGGTATTTGCATTGTTAGCCATGGGTGAGGTACCAGAAGGTAACAAATATTGTGCCCTTATTTAAGATGGGCTGCAAAGAGAAACATGGGAATTATAGATCGGTAAGACTAACATCTGTGTTGGGTAAGTTACTAGACAGAATTCTGAAGGTACGATATACAGGCATTTGGAAAGACAGGGTTTAATTAGGAATAGTCAGCATGGCTTCCTGCATAGGAGATCATGTATTACAAATTTGTCAGAGTTCTTTTATGAACTGAAAAGTTGATGAGAGGAGAGTGGGAGATGAAGCATATATGTACTTCAATAAAGTTTTTGATAAAGTTCCACATGCTGGCTGCTTTGGAAGGTTAGATCACTTGGAATCCAGGGAGAGATGGCAAATTGATAGTAGGAAAGAGAGGGTAATGCTGGAAGGACGCTTGTTGGACTGGAGACCTGTGACTGGTGATGTGCCTCCGGGGTCAGTGCTGGACCCTTTGCTGTTGTTATCATCAACAGTTTGGATGAGAACGTACAAAGCATGATCAGTAAATTGGCAAATGACACTAAAATTGGTGGTATTTTAGACATAGTGAGGAAGGTTATCAAACATTGCAGCAGGAACTTGATTAGCTGGAGAAGTGGGCTGAGAAATGGCAAATGGGGTTCAATGCAGATAAGTGTGAGGAATTGCATTTAGAAAACTCAAATCAAGGTAGGACTTTCGCAGAAGGATCTTGGAGTTCAGGTCCTCTAAAGGTGGAGTCACAGGTAGATAGGGCAGTGAAGGAAGCTTTTGGCATGCTGACCTTCATCAGTCAGGGCATTGAGTATAGAAGCTGAGAAGTTATGTTGCAGATGTACTGGACATTGGTGAGGCTGCACCTTGAGTATGGTGTTCAGTTTTGGTTGCCTTGCTATAGGAAAGATGTTATTAAAGTGGAAAGAATGCAGAAGAGATTTACAAGGATGTTGCCAGGACTCAAGTGACTGAGTTATAGGGAGAGATTGGACAGGCTAAAATTTTTTTTCTTGAGTTAGGAGACTGAGGGGTGATCTTATAGAAGTGTATAACATCATGAGAGGCATGGACTGGGTGAATGCACTTAGCCTTTTTCCAAGATTGGGGAATCTAGAACTAGGGGGCATAGATTTACGTTAAGAGGGGAAAGAATTAATGTGAACCTAAGGAGCAACTTTTTTACGCAGAGGGTGGTACAGTGAGCCTTACATCAGTGGTATTAGGAAAATTATTGGAGAGGATTCTTCGAGACAGGATTTATTCCACTTGGAAATAAGTAGACATATTATTGAGAGGCAACATGGTTCTGTGAAGGGGGGTCGTGTCTCTCGAACCTTTTCGAGGAGGTGATGAAGATGATTGATGAAGGTAGGGCAGTGGATGTTGTCCAAATGAACTTCAGTAAGACCTTTGACAACGTCCCTCATGACAGATGGGTGCCAAACGTGAATTCACATGGGATCAGAGGTGAGCTGGCAAGGTGGATACAAAACTGGCTCAGTCAAAGAAGCCAGAGGGAGCTGTGGAAGGGTACATTTCTGAATGGAGGGCTATGACAAGTGGCATTCCTCAGGGATCAGTGCTGGGATCTTTGTTGTTTGTAATATATATGAATGATTTGGAGGAAAATGTAACTGGATTGATTAGTAAGTTTGTGGACGACAAGAAGTTTGGTGGCTTTGCAGATAGCAATGAGGACCATCAGAGGATATAGAAGGATATAAATTAGTTGGAGACTTAGGTGGAGGGTTGGCAGATGGAGTTTAATCTGGACAAATGTGAGGTAATGCATTTTGGAAGGTCTAATACAGATAGGAAATATCCAGTAAATGGCAGAGTCCTTAAGAGTATTGATAGGCAAAGGGATCTGGGTGTACAAGTACAGCGGTCACTGAAAGTGGCAATGCAGGTGGAGAAGGTAGTCAAGAAAGCATACAGCATGCTTGCCTTGATCGGCCGGGGTATTTAGTTTAAAAATTGGCTTTATAGAAATTAGCTAGGCCACACTTGGAATATAGTGTTCAATTCTGGTTGCCACACTACCAGAAGGATGTAGAGGTTTTGGAGAGAATACAGAAAAGATTTACCAGGATGTAGCCTGGTATAGAAGGCATTAGCTATGAGGAGAGGTTGAAGAAACTTGGTTTGTTCTCACTGGAGTGACAGAGGTTGTGAGGAGACCTGATAGAAATCTACAAGATTATGAGACACATGGAGAGAGTGGATAGTCAGAAGCTTTTTCCCAGAGTGGAAGAGTCAATTACTAGGGAGCATCGGTTTAAGGTGTGAGGAGCAAGATTTAAAGGAGACGTACAAGGCAGATCTTTTACACAGAGAGTAGTGGGTGCCTGGAATCTGGTGCCAGGGAGGTAGTGGAAACGGGTACAGTAGTGACTTATAAGGGGTGTTCTTGACAAGTAAATGAATAGGATGGGAATAGAGGGATATAGTCCCCGGGGAAGGGTAGGGGGTTTTAGTTCAGTCAGACAGCATGGTCAGTGTAGGCTTGGAGGGCCAAAAGTCCTGTTCCTGTGCTGTAATTTTCTTTGTTCTTTGTGTGGAATGAGCTGCTGGAGGAAGTGGTTGAGGCAGGGGCATTGGCATCATTGAAAAGGCATTTGGACAAGTACATGGATAGGAAAGGTGTGGAGGGATATGGGCCAAATGCATGCAGATGGGTTAGTTTAGAGAGGCATTTTGTTTGGCATGGACCAGCTTGGACTGCAGGGCTTGTCTCCGTGCTGTAGGTTCTATGATTCTGTAATGGATGCATTAAAGTAATTGCGTCCGCCTATTTTATTGTTGTGCTTAATTCACTGTTATTTCTCTTCCAGGAATGGCTACCTTGAAGGAGTACAGCTCTTCTCTCTAATAGGATTTCTGTCTGTCTCGTTCATCTCTGATTACTCCCTCTTTAGCTCTGAAGAATTGTCATATGGACTTGGTTAACTATTTCTCTTTCCACAGACACTGCGAGACCTGGTGGACTTTTCCAGCATTTTCTGTCTTTGTTTCAGATTCTAGAATCCACGGTTTTGATTTAATTACAGTAACTGCTATGACTTCATAGAATCACAGAATCTCTACTTTGCAGAAGGAGGCCATTTAGCCTGCACCAACAACAATCCCATCCAGACCTTATCCCATATAATTACTCTGACACTAACAGACAATTTAGCATGGCCAATCAACCTAATCCACATATCTTTAGAGTGTGGGAGGAAACTGGAACACCCAGATGAAACCCATGCAGACATGGGACAAACATGCAAATTTCAGATAGACAGTGGCCCAAGGCTGGAATTGAAGCTGTGTCCCTGGTGCTGTGAGGCAGCAGTGCTAACCACTGTGCCGCCATGCTGCCCTTTAAAAAACAGAGCCTCCAAAATCTGTGATCTGTAACAATTAGAAAGACACAGGAACACCATAAACTCCAAGGCCAGATCTTCTGGATAACTGGAGAGCGGATGCACTCTGGAAGATGAGTTATGGAACCTCAGTACAATGATTCCATTGGAGTTGTTAGGAAATTTGAGTATCTGATGGGCAATTCCTCTTCTCCTAAGACTGTCTAATAAAATCTCCAATCTGAACTACCTGAATAATGGCCAAGGAAACATTAGACAGAAAAATCCTAGTCTAACTCCTGCGTAACTATACCCCCTTGACACCTCTTTACCTCATTTCACTATCCAATTCTTAATTCACTCCCCCCCACACCACCACCCTGATTTCCCTGACTCTGCCACTAATCTTTGACTCCTTTCGGACCCAACCTCATTACCCTACCTGCGGTCACCCTACCTATATACCTACCTTACTCCTTTACCATTTACCTTATCCACTCTAACCCCTTACTCACACTACTCCTTTATCATTTACCTTGCACTCCCCACCCCCTTGACCACCTTCCCCCCTTATCCACTTACCTTATCTGCCCTACGCCCTTACCAAGCCTACACCTTTACCAACCCTACACCCTCACTCATTTGCCTACCTGTTCATCAACTTACCTTATCCACCACTCCCCCCCACCCCTTACCCATTCTACCCCTTTACTCATTTACTTATTTACCTATTCCCTGAACTTTTTAAAGAAGCTTTGGTGCATTTCAACTCTTTGCTTAACAGAATACGACAAGTTAGTGCCATAAAACGGGAACATGGATTCCTCTAGGAATACCTTCACTGATATCTCTTTGGTTCCCTGTGCTGGATGAGTTTGGAAGGATCGTCCATAGGAAGATTTCCCAAAAATTCGAAGGAAGTTAAATGGGTACATTTTTGTCCGATCAGGGTCAGAAAACCAAGGTTTCAATCCTGAGCAGAAGATTTTGGTCCAAGATTTTCTCTTAGTTACACGCCATTCTGACTAGGTCATTAGAGATCCTACAATTCTAATCTATGACATATATTACTTCGCCATCATTGTCACTGGATTACATTCCTGGAATTCTCGATGTGGCAGCATTATGGGTGTACATTCACCACACAAATTGGAACAGCGCAAGATGAATTAAGTCTCGTGGCCGCCTTCTCAAGAGCGAACAAGGACAGGCAAAATATGCCAGTCTTGTCAGTGATATTTTTATCCTGAAGTATGATAATAAAATTATTTTCCTCTCCCTTTCTCAATATTAGCCAGCTTTATGCTCTGTTGTCCAAACTATTTGCCATTCCCAGAACTTTTCCTTAGCTCTCAGATATTGTGACCACCTTTCCATGTTCACAAAGCCCTCAAATACCACTCCTCAGATTGACAAGACCATAAAATCTTCCCAAATCCCCTAACCTCTTTTCCAATGTTGCTTATCAAAGCAGTGACCCCATCATTTCCCAACTCCTCCTCTATTGTGATTCTCCAACCTTTGGAACCTGTTTCCATTGCTCTTTGTGACCCGTTAATGAACAGCTAAACCCTATGGCTCCACTCAGTACTGCTAAATGCCAGGTCATCTTCCCAGAAGCCAGAGTCACGTCTAATGTGGATAAATTACTGTCCCTGAAAACACTACTTGGTAAATTATGCCTCACTAATAAAACCACTGACTCACCATGAGCAATAGGCTGGTATTCAAACGCCTACGTCTTATTAAAAAATCTTTTTATACACCCCCTAACTGCACTTTTTGACCTTTTGTTTTCATTATTAGTTGCACTTTTTCCCCACTGTAATTTCCAATGTTCACATTTATAATGGGTTTTCCTCATAGAAACTTATGCCATGACTAAACAATTTTGACTGCTTTCTGCCCATTCATTAAACATCTTCACAGTCTCTCCAGCTGCAAGTTGTATTATCTCCACCTCAATTTATTTTAACGTTGGAGCATTCTACTCTTTCTTTTATCAGTTCAATTTTAAATTATGCGATTCCTATATAATCCTCTCCAGTATCTCCCGGTGAGCACAGTTTTACAGTTCCATGCTGGGAGTGTTGGACGAAGAGAAAACAGAGGCTGCTGTGTGTAATTTCCTGATATGTGCAGCAGATTGGCTGATTATGAACCCTGTGGCACTGATCGTCATGAATTAACATCATAGGGTCCATAGCAACAGAATAAGGGTAATTTTCCATGTACAAACTGGTGATGGGGAATCTTATTCATTATGGTCTCGTGTCTGAATACCACCCGCGTCCTGCCCATAGTTTCTCTATATGTGCTGGTGGGTGAGTTTCCCCTCATCAGTTTTTATCTGTAAATTACCTTCAATCTGTAAATACTAAGGGATTTAATTTCCTATGTGCAGCATTCTTTGTTCACTGGCTAACGCTTTTCTATTAACTTCATGTCTGCAGTCTTTCAATGCAGCTGTTAAGCTGTTTATAATTAAATGGGTTAACAACTGCATTACATAGTGCAAATGGGAATGAGTTAAACTAATGTGCTAAAAACGCTGGATGGAGGAATTAATCCCCTGAATGCTGTGCAGTTCTCCGTATCATCTGCAAGTCAGTTGTTTAAAACCCTTTTTATAATAATGCAGGTGATCTTGAGGGCTGCATGTATCAAATGTTCTTAAAAACTATACTCCATTGCCTTTTGAGTAAACTCGCGTTCATGATTATCCTGCTTTGAATACTGGGTAAGTTTGCTGATGAAGGTATCAGTCAGGCACTACACAATAGAAAGGTAGGTCAAATCAGCACTGGAGGGCAAACTATCTTTGGCTGCTGCCAAAAGTCTCCTGGGACTGGAATAGCATTGGGTAGTGACCTAAGCGCAATTACTTGGCCAACAAATGTTTTGTGGCAACAGTGAGACTTAACAATACTGCGACAGGCATCTTTTAAAATCTCAGTTTAAAAATAAATAGTGTACCCCCAAAGACAATTCTAAGAGTACAGAAATGAACATAACTGTCTTGTCTTCAGCTCTGAGGAAGGTTCATCCAGATTTGAAATGTTAACTCTATTTTCTCTCTCCACAGATGCTGTCAGGCCTGCTGAGCTTTTCCAGAATTTTCTATTTCAGGTTTCAGCATTGCAGTAATTTGGTTTTATTATATTGTGACAGTAGCCTACCTTGTAACATTTCAGTTTCTGTATTGTGAAATTTTGCCTTATTTTGTGATTTTTGTGATTTTTGTGATTTACAAGACTGCAAAATAATCAAGAACGCAGAATAATTTGTCCTAATTGAGATTTTACTGGGACTGATTTCAGGTAGGAACAGAAAATTGGGAGTGGGCCATTCAGCTCCTTGAGCCTGATCCATCAATCATTAGAGTTAAATTAAAGTTCTAAAAGGTAGCCCAGGCTCTATTAGAAAATGAGTTGTCGAATATTTTCATACTATGTTAGGTATCATGATACTCTGATCAGTTTAGTCTGGATTGCAAAAAAGATGGACTATAATGTTATTACTGCTGCCATATAATAAGTTGAGAAAAAGTGAGATTTTAAATACAAAACAATATTTTAATGAAGTTTTATGGAAAATATCATCTTGCCTCTCCAAAATAAGATGTACCTAACAACATGTTATTTTCTTGTTTGTACCAGCAAGTTAACACCTTCTGTCGATTCCCATCTGACAGCTATCTTGGGTCTGCGCAGTGTTGTGGCTGATACCTTATCAGCACATGTCTTAATCTGTGCCAGTTCCTCTCAATGCCTCTTAAAAATGAATTATTCCCATTTTGTTAAATGAATATTTCTCACAATCATTTTATAAAACCAAATTTTAGTAAAAATTTCGATTAAGATGTCATCAGGTTTTGTATTTTCTTGTGGCCAGGTACTCTGATACAGTCAGTATTTAGACTGTCACCTCTGTCTCTGCAATGCAGAGAACGTGTGAGATTTGACTGACACTTCAGCAGGAGAATGATGTGAGATCAGACAGATTTTTCAGTGGAAATGTGATCAGGGTGAATGGTGATATCAAATCAATACTTCAATGGAAATATAATCAGGTATTGAAATGAGGATTGTGAGGATTCCCACAATGAAACAGCAACTCATATTCTCTTGAAATTATCAGTGATCCACTCAAAACTGCAACAGGGCAATCTAGACCACCATGAATGTACCACTAATTTCAAGAACAAGGACTGGAGAGAATAGATTAATAGCCACAAGGATGGTAGATGACCAGCAGGGTAGAAATGGTGACAGAAAAACAAACGAACTGATGTTTGTGACCGGGAATTTCCTTAGAACTGCTTCCATTTGGCTTTCAAAACTTGGAGGTGTGCCAAAACTTCATTTAAACCCAACAGTGGGGTTTCTACTGCACTGTGGCAAATTTATGATGGCACACTGGGAGCAGATGCAAGGAAACTTTCTGGCTGAATTCATACTTTTTTCCTTAAAAACAAGCCTGGTTACCACCTTAATGGATTAATTAACTTCCACATAGCAATGTAAATGATCAAATTAAAAGGGAATTATCTTTTGAAGATTAGTAGAAAAAAACTAGTGAATTTTCTTTCTAAGATTTAATCAGACGATGTATAAATGGCTGCACATTCACCACTGCTTAAGACCAATTTCATAGAAACAGAAACATAGAAGACACGAGCAGGAAGAGGCCATTTAGCCCTTCGAGCCTGCTCCGCCATTCATTAAGACTATAGCTGATCATCCAACTCAATAGCCTAATCCTGCCTTTTCCCCATAGTCTTTGATCTCAATAGCCCCAAGTGCTATATCCAGCTGCCTCTTGATTCAATATTTTGGCATCAACTACTTCCTGTGGTAATGAATTCCACAGACTCACCACTCTTTTGGTGAAGAAATGTCTTCTCACTTCCGTCCTAAGTGATCTACCCTGAATCCTCAGACTTGGTTCTGGACTCCCCCACCCTGATGGGGTGGCACCGTAACAATGGTTAGCACTGCTGCTTCAGTGTTAGGGATTCCTGGCTTGGGTCACTATCTGTGTGGAGTTTGCACGTTCTCCCCGTGTCTGCATGGGTTTCCTCCGCGTGCTTTGGTTTCTTCCCACATTCTGAAAGAAGTGCTGGTGAAGTGCATTGACCTGAACAGGAGCAGGACTGTGGTGACTAGGAGAATTTCACAGTAACTTCATAATGTAAGCCTTACTTGTGACTAATAAATAAACTTTACTTTAAAACACCCTCTCTGCATCTATCCTGTCTAAAACTCTTAGAATTTTATAAGTCTCCATGAAATCCCCCCTTATTTATCTAAACTCCAGCGAAAACAATCCTAACTTTGTCAATTTCTCCTCATATATCAGTCCCGCCATCCCCTGAATCAGCCTGCTAAACCTTAGCCTGGCACTCCTTCAAGAGTAAGAACATTCTTCCTCAGAAAAGGAGAGCAAAACCGCATACAGTACTCTAGGTGTGACCTCACCAAGGCCCTGTATAGTTGCAACAACTTATCCCTGCTCCTGTACTGAAAACCTCTCGCAATGAAAGCCAACATGCCATTTGCCTTCTTTACCGCCTGCTGCACCTGCATGTTTACCTTCAGTGACTAGTGCACAAGGAATCCAGGTCCTGCTGCACACTCCCCTTTCCCAGCCATTCAGGTCATAATTTGGTTTCAAAGTGAATAACCTCAAATTTATCCAAATTATACTGCATCTGCCATTGATTAGCCCACTCACCCAACCTGTCCGGATCATTCTGAAAGATCTCTGCATCCTCATCACAGTTCACTCTCCCAGCTAGCTTGGTATCATTTGCAAACTTTGAGATGTTACATTTTGTTTCCTCATCCAACTCATTAATATATATTGTAAATAGCTGTGGTCCCTGCACTGATCCCTGTGGCACCCCACTATTTACTGCCTGTCAATTTGAAAAGCGTCCATTAATTCCTACTTTGTTTCCTATCTGCCAACCAGTTTTCTATCCATCTCAATACACTTCCTCCAATCCCATGCGCTTTGATCTTGCACGAAAATCTCTTGCATGGGGCTTCGCCAAACACTTCCTGAAAGTCCAAATATACCACATCTATGGTTTCCCCTTTGTCAACTCTACTAGTTACATCTTTGAAGAATTCCAACAGATTTGTCCAGCATTATTTCCCCTGCATAAATCCATGCTGACTCTGTCTGATCCTGCCACTGCTTTCTAAACATTCTGCCGTAAAGTCCTTGATAATGGATTTGAGAATTTTCCCCACTACTGATATTAAGCTTACTGGCCTATAATATCCTGTTTCCTCTCTACCTCTCATTTTGAATATTGGAGTGACATTCGCTACCTTCCAATCTGCAGGGACTGTTTCAGAGTCTATAAAATCCTGGAAAATGACCACCATGCATCCATTATTTCTACAGCCACTTTCTTTAGTACTCTTGGATGTAGATTATCAGACCCTGGGGATTTATCCATCTTTAACCCTATCAACTTCCCCAGTACCATTTTTCTATTAATACTGATCTGCCTCCGTTCTTCCCTCACTAAATCTTGCATTCTGCAACATTTCTGGCATTTGATCAGTGTCCTCTTTTGTGAAGACAGAACCAAAGTATGTTTTCAGTTGCTGGGTCATTTTTTTGTCCCCTATTATACATTTCCCCATCTCTGTCTGTAGGGGACCTACTTTTGTCTTCACCAACCTCTTTCTCTTCACGTATCTACAGAAACTCTTTATGTTCCCTGCAAGCTAACTTTCATATTGTATTTTCCTCTTCTTACTCAATCCCTTGGTCCTTCTTTGTTGAATTCTAAACTGCACTCAATCCTCAAACCTACTATTTTCCTTGGCCAATCTGTACGCTTCTTCTTTGCATTTCTGCAATGTTACATTCACTAGGATGTAATGTTTCATTATATTTTCTGTCTGATGGTTGCAATCAGGTTATAGTTTTTGCTGCTTCTAATCGCTAAATTCATTTATTTGATGAATCCAGTTATATTTTTAGTTTGCTTTTGAATAGCATCCCTATAATTCTTCAAGTTACTTAAAGATGCTTATTGTGATAACCACTGATAACTGAAATATTGGAATGGCCTGGACAGACAGTTGAACTTAAATTGCAATGAACTTTATGTACAACCCTGAAGAAGACAGGAATCCTTTGTATGTCAAGTAGCAGATTGGCGTTGACAAAAAATGAAGAGCTTGTAATTTTGCTGAACCTTATATTTTATCCAGAGTAAAAATCAATGTGCCTGGAAGCCTTTGAAGTTATGAAGTGCATTTGAGAAATACTGTGTAGAATGGAAATGAAGCTCTTGTAATGAGTAGTGCTAAATGCAGCATCATCTTCCTTGCATGGGAGGCTCATAATCAGAAAGTTTCCATATTCAGTGAAAATGTAATATCCCAACTGACATTAGATCGACTTAGATTCAGACCACATTGTTAAGTGGCACAGCTGTAGTGTAAGCAAATAAGTTACTAACTGAGAATGCAAAGTTCACAGAAGTGCATTGTACATGTTCTTAAATCTCTGGAATGTTGTAAATCATTTGATTATATTTCATAGCACGGAGTGAATTGCTAATAGGAAATGGAACAGTAAATGAATTAGATTATTTCTTTGAATAGATTTTTTCATTACCTAGCCCTAACCAAATTAAAGCTCTTAGAATTGCATAATAGTTATTTTAAAGAAATAAAACTGATTAATATTAAAATGTCCCAAAAGTAAAAATTCTTTGTCTTTAAAGCTGTTTAACATCTAAAGACTTGGATGTGCACTTCACAGGAACTAGATGCTAGATCTTATTTTTTGTTCTGAATTGGCCTCCATGGAGCCCACGGAAAGAAAAGCAATGGATTTTAATAAAATCAGTGAGAGGAGTTCACTAGGCCCTTTGATTGCAAATCTCCTAGGATCCAGCCAGTAAAATATCAACAGATCATATGCTGAGATCATGGTTATTTTGCTTCTCGAGGGGATCAGGAAAAAGATTACCATTTGGTCTACACAGTAATAACTTAGACCATAACAAAAGTTACTGTAAAAGGAGATAGATCCAATTTATAAGGTATTATCTTAAATTATTGCCTACAAATAATGAGGCCTTTGTTTCATCTCCATACAGCTTGGTTTTTGAAAGTTAGATATCAGTCTGTGCCAGATCTGCCATTTTCCGCTGGTTATCTGGGTTTAAGAAAGCAATGATGTGGAGATGCCAGCGTTGTGTAGAAACTTGATATCCGTGTCGATATGCGCGATCTTTTTGGAGATACTCTCCACTTGGAGCCGACAGTTTGCAGTGTCGATGATGTGGCCATGATGTGGAGATGCTGGCGTTATAAAGCAAGTCAAGCAATTATTATCTCTCCCTTTTCAATATTACATCCAGGGCAACTGCAGTTTAACTTCCACATTACTTTGGCTTTATGGTATATATACGAGTTGGGTTTCTGCACATATTGGATATCTCGGAAAGAGGAAACCCCACTGGTGCAGAACTTTAGCACCCACATCTGTCTGAAGGGGCAGTCCCTCCCTAGGCCAGGGAAAATTGCTGATAATTCTGTGAAAAACATGGGGATTTGAGTGTGAATTGTTTGCCTTGCATTTTATTGAGTTTCCAGAGCAGGAACTTTAAATTATATACAGTCATTTCTTACAACTGCTGCTGCTATCGCTCAAAATGTGACAAATTGGGTCTGATTGTTGAATGCCTGTGGGCTCAGGACCCAGGAGGAATGGGCTTTGAAAGTCGCAGTCCCAGAGGTTATCTCTCCATGCTGAAGCCTCAGCAACAATTTCAGATTTTCAAAGGGCAGGTGGGGAGGAAGGAACAGCTCGCTGTCAATGTGGACCATTAAAGACATGTCAGGAGCAAGGGGCATGTGTGGCCAGAAATGTGATTTTAATTCTTTATTTTGATGAACCCGAACAGTCTGTTGGATTAGTGGCCACCTGCTGAATTCATGGTGGGGACATTTGAAATTTTACTTTCATATGTTAAAAATGGAAGTATGATCAGCCATCAGCAGTGGGCACAGTGTTGTATCTAAAGTTTGTTTGGCCACTTTCCTTCCTTTTCGTGCTCCTAGTCTTTTGTTAAGCTGTTTATTTAAGTGACAAAGCAGCAACAGCTTCTAAATATGGCTGCCGCCTGTCTCTGCCACTGATGCCAGATAGACAACTCCTGTCTCCTAGTGGTGCTCGGTGTCTCTAATTGGGTGCTGATTAAGCTATTTGCATTTAAAAAGGCTCTTGCAAAGCAGCTCGGGTGCTGGAATGGGACCTGGATCCCTTCTGGTTGTCAGATTCTCATCCCCACCTTGAAAACCTGCAGTGGCACAGTGGTTAGCACTGCTACCTCACAGCGCCAGGGACCCGGGTTCAATTCCTGGCTTGGGTGACTGTTTGGAGTCTGCATGTTCTTCCCATGTCTGCATGGGTTTCCTCCCACAGTTCAAAAGAAGTGCTGGTTAGGTGCATTGGCCATGCTAAATTCTCCCTCAGTGTACCCGAACAGGTGCCAGAGTGTGGCGATGAGGGGATTTTTGCAGAAACTTCATTGCAGTGTAAATGTAAGGTTATTTGTGACACTTAAAAATGATAAATAGTGTCATCATTACTGCCTTACTGACTCTGCTGAAATGCTGTGGATATGACTCCAGAAGATCACTATGGGAAGAAACTTTGGCGGAGGCAAGGTTGGATGCTTCCACCCTTTTCTGTTACATTAGAAAATTGATATACTTTGAGAGGAAAATACTGCTCTCAAAATACCACTCTCTTCTTGAGGGTGTAGTCTTATCCCCAACGGCTTCAAAGTTTTAAGCATTTTTGACTCAAATGTCATCTATCCATTTCTCCACAGTGAGCTGGAGTTCCTCCATTCTGCCAACATTTTAGACAGAAAAGGCCTTTACATATTTTTATTTATTCCCCACCATTATCATTAGTAAAGAACTGTCAAAGGCTAGACTATTTATGGCTGACGGATAATTTTGGAATACTGCCTATGTGAGGGAAACCTTAGAAATTACTTGTCACATATGACTTATGCACTCTTTTTTTCATGAATGAGGTGAATTAATCTAAAGCAATCACTCACTGAGCATTCTCTACTTCCTAAATTATTTTATGTATATAATTTGCATATGCAATTAATGTTAATAAGCAATAGACTTTTACTCAAACTGAAAAAATTTCATTTTTGAAACTTAAATGGTATATTTATTATATTATTGGAGATAGCATTAGAAAATTAGCATAATTAGACCTAATTTATGTATATAGATAAGATTAATTGCAAAATAGACTTTCTTGAGAGCTCAGTACCTAAAAACCTATTATTGCTAGAACTCTGGTAAGATATTGTTCAGACCATCAGCATTGAAGTAATCACATCTCTAATACAGAATTAAATATGGTGTTCTTTGAGCAGTAGCTTATTAAACAAAATATATTTTTATACATCTTTTGCCACTCAAGTTGAATCCAGCTCAGCAAGTTGATGTACAGGAAGAGTGCCATGCTGTGAATCACAGCTTTGCAAATGAACAGAAGAGAAAAATACATTTTGGGAGGTGAATGTCACATGCAATGTATTTGGAGGCAATATATGTGGAAATTGTAAATGCCAAGTGCTGCAAATAACAACAAAAACACATCTAAAACTTATTTAAGTATGGATAGTAGAGGCCACAACACCTCCAATTTGATCACCTGGGGCAAGATTTTCTTTGTTGGCTTCAGGATTCTGCCTTTGGCTGAGATGGGGATCAGAAGCTTGCTTCGTGTGAGGGTCTATTGCTCATCAGTGAGTTTTGCTGAGTTGGCCATTGAATAGCCAGAGGGTGAGCTCACTATCCAATTAAGAGCAGTGGGTGGATTCTCCAAGGTGGAAGAGGCTATCCAAAGATGTGCTGGAACAAAGCTACTTCTTGCAGCCTGTCCCCAAAATAGTACAAAGAACAAAGAACAAAAACAGCCTGGGAAACAGGCCCTTCGGCCCAACGAGCCCGCGCCACCATCTTAACACCACCAGTCCCCCCCTCCACCCATGACCCTTGTCTAATGTTTTTATGGCCATCCACATTGAGGGAAACTGATTTAGGGACAATTTCTTACTGCCAATCAGCCTAACAGCACATCTTTGGGGTGTGGGAGGAAACCGGAGCACCCGGAGAAAACCCACACAAGCACGGGGAGAATGCGCAAACTCCCACAGACACTGGCCCAAATCCATATGTCTGCACAGCAATCTGTGATAGTCACTGAGCTGTCGTCTTGCCCAGTATCTGGTCCAGTTTAGGCACACACTAACGACATAAAGCACTAGGCCAATCTCGAACAACCAAGAAAAGTCTCTAATTCTATCTTTTATTCTCGTTCCATGATTTTAAAACTGTACTCTAATTCTTTCATTATATTCTGCACCCCCTCCTTTTCTTGTCACCTATGTACTCTATGGATAGTATGTTTTATCTGTATAGCACATAAGGAAAAATACTTTTCACTGTATCCCAATACATGTGGCAATAATAAATCAAGTCAAATCAAAACACCAGCACTGAAAAGACAGGTGAAGGAGAGAGAAGTTGCCCCAAGAGTGAGGGTGCCTTCTCTCCAGCTTTCTAAAATAAAAAAAATGGTCTTAGCAATAAGGCCACAGTGTGTGGGGAGGAATCCTTCAATAGGGCAGCCTGTGGCATTAGTTGAGGTCAGGCAGGCAAGAAGACATTCCAGCCTGTCTGGACTGCTGGTCCCACCCTGGTCTGCCCTAAACATTTGTTATTACTAGAACTCTGGTATGATATTGTTACGTGGGCTCATCACGGCCCAAGCAGATTTGAATGCCCTTCCCGTGTGCTTCACCTCAGCTAATGCCACAGGTTGCAGTGTTGAGAGGATGCTGGCCCCACCCTGGTCTGTTGCAGGAAGGCCACCTCCAGACGGCGACTCGTTAGCTGAACCAGTCAGCCTCTGACAAATAGATCATGATCAGCCCATATAACAATCCTGTGATTCTGCACTAGTTATTTGCCACCTGTGAGCAGGTAGCCCTGTTGTATGCCACTACCCCTCACCCACCCCATCTTGCCTCTGCAATAAATGACCTGGGTTTAATGGAAGCAGGCAACCAGTGTGCTGGTGGCTGGTCTGCATTTTCTTGCCTGCCTCTGTGCCCGACACAATGCAGAGCTAAAATTCTCCCCTTGTAGAAACAGCAAAGCACCGAAAATGCATGAGCAAAGCAGTCCTGTATCCACTCACGATATGAAATGGAAAACATAGAAAATCTGACACTATCTTTGTCACACCTCCAAACACCCACATACTAGAGGAAATATAAATAAACATTCAGGACATCTATCATTTCCATAGGGAATTTTATTGGGCAGACTAAATTCTTTAAGTAACCAGCATTTTAAATGTCTCACCTGGTGATCTCTGGAAATGCTGCTGTAAATAGATCATGGTTAACTTGCTAAAAAGTATCTTGAAAAAGATATAATTGATTAGACACATGCTAACAGTGACACAATGACATCGTCACATTGCACCCTAAATATCTGGCTGAGATATAAGCTATTTGCATTGCATCACTAAAAACCAGTGCGAGCACCATGGCATCTGCTGTAACATTATTTTTAGCTCCACTACAAAAATAGGATTGTTTACCCAGTCACGAAACACTATGAAGTATTTAAGCATTTCTAACTACAGTAGAGATTAGATCACATAAATACTATTTGCATTATCCCTTTCATTGTACATCAGACATCTTTGGCACAAACCTTCCCTGATGGCTCGATGAGTGACTGTGTTACCCGCAGCACACACTAGTTACATTGAAAATCTGATCTTACCTGCTGAACAGTGAGAGGAGTACAACTGGGCTCAGTAATCTAGTTGAGGGATGAGAATCATAAAATCATATAAACTGACCCAGCAGACAGGAATGTCATTTGGCCAGTCGAGGCTGTGTTGGCTCTTTGAAAGAGTTATCCAAATAATCTCATGCCTTTGTGCTTTCCTTCATGAAAATCTTTCCTTTTGAACGTTACTATTGAATTTGTTTCAGGCAATACCTTTCAGATCACAGCAACGAAAAATAGTCCTCACTTTTCCTCTTGGATCCTTTTGCCAATCAGTATTGTGATGGAGTTAGACCTCACACTATACATTTTATCAATTGAAGATCCGCTCAACAAGAGAGGTATCTTACCAGAAACCACACCAGCATTGATGAAGGGACTGATCTCAGCTATCATGCAAGGTAGGTCCACTCTTTTGGAAGAAGTTGGCATGTTATCGTCCCCAAAACTAAAGCAGGTGGAGCTTTCATTCTCCTTACCCTTCCACTGATCTGCTTCAGAGAGATTCCAACTTAGCAGTTAAGATAATCCACCCACATGGTGTGGAAGTGCAACTACTATTTAAAACCATACAGTCGAGTGAATCAGCCATCAAAATATTCATCAGCTGATTCAAATTCCCAGTGACCAACCCGTTTCACACATGGCAGTTGCAGCCTCCATCATCATTTTCAACTTCAAAATTATCTGTCTCTTGTGTTATTTTAAAAACACAACTCTTTCACTGATTTTGATTTGATTTATTATTGTCACATGTATTAACATACAGTGAAAGGTATTGTTTCTTGTGCGCTGTACAGCCAAAACACACTGTTCATAGAGAAGGAAATTAGAAATGATACAATTAGAAAGAATGCTTTCTATGGTACATCTATAGAAGTTGGTCAGAGTCGTAGCTGACATGCTAATATTCCTTAGTCTTCTGAGAAAGCAGAGGCATTGGAAAGTAGAGAAACTATAGTGTCGGCATGGAGGAACCAGGACAGGTTGTCAGTGATCTGGACACCAAAAATCTTGGATCTCTCAACCCTTTCTACTTTGTCCTGTGGGGAATTCATTGTGTATTAACTGTTCCCCATGCATTTCTCAGGTTCAAGCACCCACGGCCATTGTCCCAGATCTGCTTTTGTCTCAACTCAAATTGGCTAGAAGTGCAACCATCTTCAAACTATCAGCAATCCTATCTTTGTACTGGACTCTGCATTTAATATTTTGCTGATCTTGAAATTGGGTGCCTGGAAACCTCCATCTTTTACTTTAAGGCAGAGTTATCTGTGTTTGAAAGGAAAGTAGCTGGAAGTGTCTCCTTTCCCAAAAGCATTTCTAGGGTTGCAGCCATTTGGTTGAGGAAGGAGTTTTTTCCATGGAACTGAACATCCATCAAAACCAAAAGTCAATCAACATGAGAAATGTGTGCATCATCAAGTAACTTAAATGGCAACATAGACTCCAGGATTTTAAAGTTAAACTTTTCCAGTCTCCTACAAACTTATCAAAGTTTATAACATACTCCTCTATGGACTGATCATCCGTTTTATTAAATCTGTCAAAATATTGGCCATATTTCACATGCTTTCAACAAACCAGAGGAAGATCCTCTATCTCAGGGGGCAGAGACAAAAATCTTCCTATTCAGCAACCAATTAACAAAGCTTAAGGTTTATCCTCTGCTATCATATTATTTCCAATAATTGTATGTTGAAGAAGAGTGAGTCTGAAGCTAGCCTGTGCCTTAAAACAAGTTATTTTTCAGTACAGCAAAGTTGTCACATATTCTCCCAGATGCCCAGAGTGAACTGGTTTACATACTCTTGCAATGATTCCTGAACCCTTCACCACTTGGGGACAAGTGGTGCTTAATTATCAACTTAAAGCATAGCATGTATCATATTGCAGCACAATTTCATCATTAACAACAGAATCTAATCATCTTGGCTGTAAAACAACAGTCAAGATCTGTCCAGGCATGAGCTAACCAATAATCTTCTGAAATCACCATGGAGAGAGAGGTCATGTGACCAGAATAATCTTTTTTTTGAAATGTCTTTTAGCCCAACCTAAGTTGCTTAAAACAGGAGCCTGGAAGAAATCTGCTAAGGGAGCAGTTACATTAGTTTTCTCTCTCCCTTCCCTCTCAATTCTGAGACTATCTCTGTAACAGTTTGAACCCATTACAGCGCAAGACAATTTTCAAAATCTTTGGCTTAACCATGGATATCATCATAGGACGCAGGAACTTCATTTTGTTATTAATAGCAGACTCTTTATTTTGTTTGCCTTTTGTCATTAAATTTTAATATGACCAAAAAGTAACCTCCTACTGTATAACTTGTTATTTTAAATGCTGGTATATGTATGTGTGTGCGTTGTGAAGGTAGAAGTGTATGTTCACTATTTAAAATGTCTTCATATCTTTACCTTCATATCTTTAGCTCAATGAAAACTAACCCCGATGCACTTAAAATTCATGAAAGCCTGTTAGACTGGTTTCTTTGCAATCAGCATGTAAATGATTAAGCACAGACATTGAATTAATACCTTCATCCCTAAATTACAAAAAAAAGCCTTTTACGATCAATTGAGGAGTGGGAGTGAAAGGGCAAGTTTTGACAAGTGTCCTCACCAATTGTAAGACTGTATTTAGTCAGATTTATTACACACCTGAGGGGAAACACAGTAGTTAGCATTGTTCAATTCCTAGCTTGGGTGACTATCAGTGTGGAGTTTGCACATTCTCCCTGTGTCTGTGCGGGTTTCCTCCGGGTGCTCTGGTTTCCTCCCACAGTCCAAAGATGTGCAGGTTAGATGCCATGTTAAATTGACCCTAGTTTCAGGGGAATTAGCAGGCTAAATATGTGGGGTGACAGGGATAGGGTGGGATTGTTATCGGTGCAGGCTTGATGGGCTAAATGGCCTTCATCTATATTTAGGGATTCTATGTTTTCTGGCAACGAGTGACACTGGGTTCCAGGTTCCTGTAGAATGGCTTCTGGAAATAAGAATATGAAGAGCTGGAAAGATTGTGAGGAGAGAATCATAGAATCCCTACAGTGCAGAAGGAGGCCATTCGGTCCATCAAGTCTGCACCGACAACAATCCCACCCAGGCCCAATCCCCATAACCCCACACATTTACCCAACTAATCCCCATTAACACTAAGGGGCAATTTAGCACAGCCAATTCACCTAACCTGCACATCTTTGGACTATGGGAGGAAATCAGAACATCTGGAGGAAACCCATGCAGACATGGGGAGAATGTGCAAACTCCACATAGACAGTGACCCAATCCAGGTCCCTGGCACTGTGAGGCAGCAGTGCTAACCACTGTGCCACCGTACCGCACGAGTGAGACAAAGGCTGGCTGGAATTTTCAGGCTCCACCTCCATGCCACTTCTCCCGGGATGTTTTTTTCCCCACAGTGGAGCCGACTTGCCATTGGCCACTGGCAGGAGGATCCGAAGTTTGTGGCATTTTGCAAGACTTGCCCTCTCCATTGTCAAGGAACACAGCAGGGCCGGGGTGAGGGGGGTGGGGAAGAGTTTTGCCTTTGCTGGTATTGAAAGATTCCGCTGGCCAGAAGAGCTGGAAAATCCCACCAGTGTCAGCATTTTGAGTCCCGTATGACTCTTCTTCAGAACAGGGGAGAAAATTTTAAGATGTAGTTATTAGGGTCACAAGTAAGCTTACATTAACGTTGCAGTGAAGTTACTGTGAAAATCCCCTAGTTGTCACACTCCAGTGGCTGTTTGGGTACACTGAATTTAGCACGGCCAATGCACCTAACCAACATATCTTTTGAACTGTGGGAAAAAACCAGAGCACCCTGAGGAAACCCATGCAGACTCGGGGAGAATGTGCAGACTCCACACTGACGGTGACCCAAAACGGGAACTGAACCCGGGTTCCTGGCGCTGTGAGGCAGCAGTGCGAACCACTGAAGTAGAAATGTAATGGGTTTAATGCTTTTAAAATGGAAGGAGAGACAGGTAAAATAGATGGTCAGGGAAAGGTTGGAGGGTAGGAGAGATTAAATGACAAAGATGTCATGGAACACAAGACAAAGGGAATAGTATACTTTGGAACAAAGTTAGTATTAATAGCAGAATAAAGGTAAAAATGATTTGAAAGTGAAATAGCAGAATGTGTTAATGGCAGAAGAAGGTTCAGCACTGTCTGAAAACAAAAACATGGAAACAAGATATAGCTTGGCACTTTGAGGGAAAAAATAGATTCAAAGTGGAGAACAGAGTTCATGGTCTGAAGTTGTTGAACTCAGTGTTGAGTCCAGAAAGCTGTAAAGTGCCTAATGGCAAGAAGAGGCTCTGTCCCTCCAGCTTGTGTTGGACTTCACTGGAACATAGCAGCAGGCTGAGGACAGAAATGTGAATATCAGAGCAAGATGGTAAATTGAAATGGCAAGAAGTAGGAAGGTCACGGTCATGCTTACAGATTGAGCAAAGGTATTCTGCAAAGTGTTCACCCAATCTGCACTTAGCCTCCCCAGTGTAGAGCAGAGAAAGCAATTGACTAGATTGAAAGAAGTGCAAGTAACTTGCTGTGTCACCTGAAAGAAGTGTTTGGACCCTTGGAGAGATGAGGAAGCAGGAGGTAAAGGGACAGGTGTCATGCCTCCTGCGATGGTGCTGTGAGAAGGGAATGGGCTGTTGGGCCTGATAGAGCAGTAAATCAGGCTGTCACTCAGGAAGGGAATACTACCTTGACGAGAGGGAACGGGAAGATGTATTTGGTGGTGGTCTGCTGGAGTTGATGGAAATAGCAGAGGATAACCCCTTGAATATGGAGGCTGGTGAGGTGGGAAATGAGGACAACAGGAACCCTTTCGTGGTTCTAGGAAGGAGGGGAATTGGTGAGGGCAGATGTTTGGGAAATTGGTTGGATATGATTGAGAGTCCTGTGAACCACAATGGAAGACATATCAGAAGCACTGTTGTGGGTAGCATCATCGGAACAGATGCAACAGTGATATAGAAACTGGGAGAATGGGATGGAGTCATTATAGGATGCAGGGTTTGATGATGTCCAGTCAAGGTAACTGTGGGAGTCAGTGGGCTTGTAATGAATCTTGGTAGTCAGTCTATCACCAGGAGTGGAAACAGTGAAGTCAAGGAAAGAAAAGAAAGTGTCACTGATGGATCATGCTAAGGTGAGGGAGGAGTGGAAATTGGAAACAAAATTGACAAATGTTTCCAGGTCCAGATGAAAAGGCACCAGTATGGTTATTGAGTAAGAGTTGTGGGATGGAGCTTGAGTAGGACTGGAACAAGGAAATTCCATATATTCATGAAAATACAGGGTTAACTGGGACCCATGTGGATCCCATAGCCACGGCTTTTTATTTGGAGGAATTCAGCTAAATTTAAAGAGCAATTGTTCAGTGAAAGAACAAGTTCAACCAAATGGAGAAGAGTGATGGTGGATGTTTAGGCCTCTGTTGAAGGAAGGAGCTTGAGAGATGGAGGTGTAAAAAGATTAGTTGTCCATATGAAGAGGACATGTTTAGGAGCAGGAAATTATTGAAATGATTTAAGGTGAAAGAAGAACTTTGAGTATAGGTGGCAGTGATTGTATAAGAAGAGAGCATGTAGGCTGGGATTTTGCACTCCTGTTCACGTCAAGTGGCTTCAGCAATGGAAGCAGAAAATATCATGAGATCTGTCAAATCATGTTTTATGTGATGTAAATGCATGACGTGATTGTCCCCTCACCCTGTTCGTGACAGGACATCTCCCTCAAAGTTCAACATCTAGAACATCAATTGAATTCATTTGCATATAATGACCTGGCTTGGGTCACTGTCTGTGTGGAGTTTGTACATTCTCCCTGTGGCTGCCTGGATTTCCTCTGGGCACTCTGGTTTCCTTCTACAGTCCAAAGATGTGCAGGCTAGGTTGATTGGCCATTCTAAATTGCCCCTTAAAGTCCTGGGATGCAAAGGTTAGCGGGATTAGGGAGTAAATATGTAGGGATTTGGGGATAGGGCCTGGGTGGGATTGTGGTTGGTGCAGACTTGATGGGCCGAATGGCCTCTTCCTGCACTGTAGCATTTAATGATAATCAGGCTCCAAAGCCCTAATCACCACCCCCTCCCCCCACCCCCCATCAGAACATCCATCCACATTGGCATGACAACAGAATGGCATGGAAACCAACTGGTCTCCTAAGCTGTGTACCAGGCAAACAGACCTCTCAGAGGAGTTCAGGTGAGCGCAGTGGACACAAGATCATGTCTAGGTACTGCCCCACACAAATACCCATACATTGCTCCCAGCACTACCAAGTCACCGCCTCTTGGCAATATCCAGGCAAGGTCCCTGACACTGGACCAGTGGCAGTGCCATACCATTCCTCTGGCATTACTCAGAGTGCCACGGAGCAGTGCCAGGAGCAGTCCCTGGGTAGTGCTGTGAGGACAGTGGGGGCGTTGCTTTGTGAGTTCTTTTGCCCTTCCTACACTGGGGTGGCCTTTAAAAGTGGCACCATGATCCTCAACTGATCAAGTTGCCAGTGGGGAAGATCAATCAGAAGCTGCCCTCCCAGTGATACTTAGGGGCCCATCCCTTGATGTTTTCTTCCCCCCAAAGTCCTGAATTATGCAGCAGAGAAAGCTGTTGATTTTTGCTGTTGATAATGCCACTTCTCCCACCCACTACTGGCTGTTGCTGCTTTCCAGGAAAACTGCGCCCATTGAGTCAAGATAGAAGGTAGTATGTTCACCGGAGCAGGAACAGACTAAACAATGGGTCTAACAGGACAGCCCTATTTTAGGAAGGAGGTGGAGTGGGATTGTGGGCAATGATGTTTAGAAAGGTTCACTCACTGATTTTCCTTCCCACCTGCCACAGTTATGCTGGGGACCTGGTGTAATTGTGGAAGGAAATATGCCATGAAAAATGACCATTACAAATCTGTAAGAAGCGCTGCAAATTTGAGACTTTCATTGATGTTGTGTGGTAAAGAGGTTTTAATTTTAAAAAAGCAAAACAACATTTTAGATGCTATTGATTCCTGATCAACAGAAATCAACCTGACAGATATGCCTGTAACTAAGGCCTGAATGTTCAATCAATATTCCAATGGTGAAGACCAGCTTTTACTGGTTAATGTAATTTAGCAAATAAAACCAGCTTAAAATAGAAAACATTACTAGAATGTACTGCTGACTATCCTGACCTTGAATTGAAATTCCTTCTTCTTTAGCATGAAGCTACATGAAGAATTAACAGGCTTTTGGGAGGTTTGCTGCAAGATTTTTGGTTAGGAATTGAAGTGAGTGAATTAAAAAGGAAGTGCTGCTGCAATCTTAGCCTCAGATTGTTCTGAAAATAACAACTGCGAAGATTCAAAGCAGCTAAGGTTTGCAATATGAAGTTAAGATTCAGTGTTTGCAGTGTAAAGTTAAAGGCAGTATTAAGGCGAAATTCCTGCTTGAGCACATTTCCCCTGACTTTGGTGTCGAGTTGTTTTTGCTAGATATTCACTATTGAATAAATATTCTGTTCCAGGCATGCTTTGGCAGTCTGTGGGAGAACATGAATGCTGAACAAAAATTTAAATGCGTTGATGTATCTAATTAAAGGGACACAGCAGTCTAATTTTATAATATACGAGGCCAAACTACTCACTGCAGCTGTGCCAACACAAAGAAAGAGCAATCCACTTAATCCCATTCCTCGTCACTTTTAATTTTTTTCTTGTTCAAATATTTATCCACTTTTTGTTAACAGGCATCATGGATTCTGCCTCCGTAGAATTGCTTAAAATGTACGTCATAAATACAGGCCATTCAGTCCAATTGGCCCTTACTGCTTTTCTTGAAGTCAATGGCCGAAATTTTACATGGCTGAGCCAGGTGCGCGTGAGTTGAAAGTATGCCCCCGCCAATCAAAAAGCAAATTTAAATCAATTGAGCACCAGTTATCTGGGATTTTATGTTGCCAGTTTGCCTTTGTGGTTGGTGAGCGAGCCAATTGGCAAGGCGACCTTTACATTTAAGCTACAACTTCAACCCGGGGAAGGATGAAAGGTCAGGTCTCAAATAAAATGACCAAATATCATAGAATCCCTACAGTGCAGAAGGAGACCATTCAGCCCATTGGGTCTGTACTGACTCTTCAACAGAGCATCTTACCCAGGCCCTATCCCCATAATCCCACATATTTACTCTGCTAATCCCCCATATCTGTAACCCTCCCATTTACCATAGCTAAATCCATCTAACCTGCACATCCTGGGACACTAAAGGGCAATTCAGCATGGCCATTCAACCTACCTGCTCATCTTTGGACAGTGCGAGGAAACTGGAGCACCCGGAAGAAATCCAAGCAGACATGGGGAGAACATGCAGGCTCCACACAGGCAGTCACCCAAGGCTGGAATTGAACTTGGGTCCTTGGCACTGACCACTGTAGTCATGATGTGGAGATGCCAGCGTTGGACTGGGGTAAACACGGTAAGAAGTTTCACAACACCAGGTTAAAGTCCAACAGGTTTATTTGATAGTATCAGGTAAACCTGTTGGACTTTAGCCTGGTGTTGTGAGACTTATTACTGTCCACTGTGTGCAGCCAAATGTGTCTGGGGGCTGAGGTCTGTATATGATTGTGCTGCATAGACATTTGTGGTATAGGATAAATATTGATATTTATTTTCCACAGATCTGCAGCTCTCTGAGATAGTTCTGCAGTCGTGTCCCCTAAAGAAGCACATTGCACTTTCCCTTTCCTCACCCTCTTCACAGCCCTCTTTCTATCCTTCCGACAGAGCTCAGACTTTCCCTGCATGTTTCATACTGAATGGTACTGCACTTGAAGCACTGAATAATGGCAAAAACCATTTCCTTTTCATTCTGAGTCTAGTTTTTAGTGAGGGCATTGATACCTCTGTTGCTCACAAGCTGAACTGGGACAGTATCTGACTCCACAAATGTTCCCTATCACAGCAGAGTAAACTTGGTTCTGCTTTTGTACCTCAGCCTGTCTCGTGGATTGCACTCCATTGGATAATGTTAGATCCTCATTGGAGTGCAGAAAATCAGATAAGGCTTCAGTGAGCACTCCCACACCAATGCAATCTTAGATATGGTCATCCTTTCGGGACCCATACTTGCAACTATCAGTCAAATGATTCAGATCATTATAAAAAAATCAATATTCTCCTGATTGTGCCTGTTAAACCTGGCCCTGTTTATAATAGTGTTCCTCCAAAGACTGAAAGACAATATTACCCCTTCATAGGTTGTTGTTTCCTTATTAATATCCTGCCTGATTAAATATCATCTGTGCTGTTGTCAATAAAGTAGATGCATGTGTTGATCTGTTCTTTATCAGGTTTCCATGCTAATCTCAGGTCCTGTATCTAGGTAAAGTTATCATAGTCCCACATGACCATAGGCTGCTCTCCCCTTTGAGGAATAGAACTGATTGTTGGCAATTTAACGTGAGGCAAAGGACAAGATTGAGAAGGCAGGACCTTCATGAATAGCCTCAGCTGGTGCAGGAATTGAGCTTGTGCTGTTGGCATTGCTCTGGATCATGATCCAGCTGTCCTGCCAACTGAGCTAAACTAACCCCCGCTCATAATTCTATTGAATCTCTGATCCTAGTTTTGCCAGTGTGTTGCTTGCTTGGGGTCTTCCAGTAGTCAAAAGATTAGGGTAGAGACAGGACTTTCTCCATGATTGTCTCTTACTTTTCACTGACTATCTTGTACTCCATTGTTTTTCTCTATGATTCTCAGTCACAGTTGACCCTGACTACTTTATATTCAATGGCTTTCATTGTCCTGCCATTGTCGGTTTCATTGGGAATGCATGCTATTCGGTAGGTTTACTATGAAGTATTTTGAAAATGGTCCCAGGGTGTGTTTAATATAGACTGCTGGGAACAAGGCTGTGAAGAACTTTCAAACATTTCTTAACCACGTGCAACTATATTCAGGGCCAGATGAGCACAAAGTTCCTTCAAGATCAATTAACCTCTAGGCTCTGGTCATAGGTGAACTGGGCAGCATAGTAATACAGTAGTTAGCACTGCTGCCTCACAGCACCAGGAACTGAGTTCAATTCTGGCCTTAGGTGACTGTGCGTGTGAAGTTTGCATATTCTCCTTGTGTCTGCGTGGATTTCCTCAGGGTACTCTGGTTTCCTCCCACAATCCAAAAGATGTGTTGGTTGGTTGGATTGGCCATGCTAAATTGCCCCTTAGTGACCCAAGATGTGTAGGTTAGGGGGATTGGCAAAGTAAACATGTGGAATTATGGGGATAGGTTCTGGGTGGATGCTCAGTCAAGAGTTTATCTAGACTTGATGGGTCAAATGGCCTCCTTATGCACTGTAAGGATCCTATGATGCTTATTAGCTATTAATCCTTATGCTATTATTTTACATAAAGGATCCTATTTTACCAATTTGATTCCATGTGCTGGGTGGACTTGAAACTGAGACTGTTTCAAATTCAACTTTTAGATCCTTTCTCAGGTGCTCACATATGCACACTGCCTGCAAAAATATCAGCAATCCCGAATCACGCGGCACAAGCCTGTGGGCGGGTCTTAAAGCACCCGAAACCCTGCAGCTCCAATCGGAGCCTTCAATTGCACGTGTGCAGGAAAAGAATGCTGCTCCCCTGCCACATCCCTCCCGGGCTGGATAATGTCTACCCCTGGTCCCTACAGATTTGCCCCACCCCACAACATTACTGAACCTCTTATCCCCCTACCTCCACCACCTAAACTGATCGCGGGCTCTCACTCCCCCTTTCCCCCCACTGATCACAGGCAGAGTGGCAGCAGACCCAC
Source organism: Carcharhinus amblyrhynchos (assembly GCF_965287045.1). Classification (NCBI taxonomy): domain Eukaryota; kingdom Metazoa; phylum Chordata; class Chondrichthyes; order Carcharhiniformes; family Carcharhinidae; genus Carcharhinus; species Carcharhinus amblyrhynchos. The sequence goes on from NC_137328.1 coordinate 77,326,571, forward strand.
CTTCCACCTCTCCTCCCCACCCACAACGATCTCAAGCAGAGCACCGTCAGATGCTCGGCACTTACTCCTCACTAAGTGGAGCTCCTGAATCGAAATTGTATGGAGCATGTCTGTTTCACGCCGATTCTAGATGGGCGAACGTGGTGGTAAAGGGGGAAGTGCTGGCAAAGTTGAGCCTGCAGCCCATTAAGTCAATTCAAATGCATGCTAAGGGGGAACCAGTGCAGAGGATGGCACAGACCGCACAGCTCGCCTCATGCCCGACTTTATCAAGTTTTTGCACCCAAAAACAGATGCAAAGCAATGGTAAAATTGAGCCCAAAGAGTCTCCACATTAAACAAATAGAAAGGAAGAAATTGAAACTGTGTATAATGCTGTTCATCTACATAACAGATTTACAGATGGTGCCCTTGTGGTGCTATTTAACACAGTGAAAGTTGCCATGGTTGGCCATCAATGGCTCGCTACTTAGAGGAAAGTCATCTGAAATGCCTGGCAGAGGATTACTGACATGAATACCCAGAGAACCTGGCTGCAAATATAGAAGAGGATGGTAAACCTAAGGAGAGGTGCTAATGTAAAACTACCCAGCAGAATCCAATAGCAATTATGCATATCACGAGGAAGACATTGGCACCTCTGTTGCAGGCCCCAGCAATTGAATTTCTAGGCCTGTGAGTTTAATCAGGTTGACCGGCCATTTGGATTATTAAAACAGTAACTCTAATAAAAACAGAGAATGCTGGAAGTATTCAGCAGGCTAGGCAATACTGTCCTCCACGATATCAGCAATTCCCATGATGAGTTTATGTTCCAGTTTTGCCTCTTGGCCATGTCTTTAAGAATAATTTCAAGTTTCCTTTGTGGTTTGACTCTGTGCTGAGGCGCCTTCAAGTTTATCTTTGAAAACACGATACTCCCAACAAGCCGTAGGTTAGATCATCATTCTGTATATCTAAGGGAGTTTGTACTGCACACATTATGGGGTCTCTCTGTTGCACAATAACTTGTTTCAACATGTGTCAGTGTTTGGATCTTGCCAGGGTGCATCCATATTCCTTTCAATTTGGCTGCTTGCTGGAAGACTGTGTTGTTTAAACCTGCTGTTCCTAGTGAGAAGAAGCTGGCCATTGGAGTTTACTCTGCCAATACCATAGACCGCGATTTTGCAGTCATGTTGCACCCGCTGCAGATTGCGTTGCGGTGGCTTGGGGTCGGAGAATCGCCATGAGAGGCCTAGCCTGTTTAGCTCCTGTGTGAACCCCTATTGGGATTCTCCCAACCACCATGCGTGGATGTAATCTGGTTCTTTGTGAGTGTGCCATGTGACCCTACCAGGTTGGTACTGCCAAGGTACCAGGGGCAACACCGAGGGGATGGGGCCTGAGAAGGGGTCATGAAGGGGGTTATGGAGAGGCATGAAAGAAGTCATGAGGTCATGAAGAGGGTGGAGAAAGAAGGGGGGAAGAAAGGGGGACCATATGGAGGTCTACAGTGTCCTGATGCCAGTGATTTATGTTGAGAAAGGAGTGGGGAAACGTATCTTCAATGAGAGGAAGTCCCAAAATCTGTGTAGGAACATCTTCAATTACATTTGGATTTTGAAGTATTCTTTAAAACCGGCATCTGATCTCTGAGAGGCTGGCTTGCCGGTGTTTTTAAGCCCCTCTCAGAATGGATGCAAAACTCATCCTTCTTCCAAAAAAGGACTAGTATCGGAAGATTATGATCTTGTGCCAGACACGCTGATGTGAATTACATCAGTTTTCTTACCCAAAATGTCCCCAGTCATTTTTTTGGAAAATTCTACCCATTGTGTCCTAGTACTCCACTCCATCTCTGTCCACTTAGACACTGAACTCACCAAGAGTAATAAGTTTGTCCTGGAGGGAGTCGCTAATTATCTTGCTGAGGTCATCATAGAATGCTTCTTTGACCTCATCTGTATGTGTCATTGTTGGAGGATAGGTGCCAATGGGTGTTGCATTCCGGTTACACGGCAAAAATATACGAGTCAATCATTGATTGCCACAGGATGTGAGCCAAGGTTGCATGTCAGTTCAGATCGAATGGCAAGGCCCACGCCTGACTGTTGATGCTGGTTCTTAGACTTGTCAATCTAGAAGAATGTGTAACCTGTGCTAACCTCCTCAATAAGAAGTCCCACAACACCAGGTTAAAGTCCAACAGGTTTATTTGGTAGCAAACACCACTAAACCTGTTGGACTTTAACCTGATGTTGTGAGACTTCTTACTGTGTTTACCCCAGTCCAATGCCAGCATCTCCCCATCATGACCAACCTCCTCAAGTCATGACTCCCCAATGAATCTTGGGCTGCAGCGATGTGATTGTAGAGTCTACCAGTCCCGGCTGGGAGACCAGGAGTCTCAAGGAAATGACCATCCCAGAGTTGCGAGACCCTGATTATTCCGCAGAGAGACATCTGAATCCAGGAGGTAGACGTGAAGGCACATACCCTCTGAACTCACTGATTCCTCATCTCAAGGAAATACCGGGTTACTTGATGCTTAGGAAAACTCAACCAAAAGCAGTTAAATTTCAAAGCTGAATAATAATGAGGCTTGCATCCTTCTTGTTATATTTAAAGTATGAATCCACCTCCCTATGTGTGTCCACCCACCTTCCAGCATGGTTAAAGCTGGATATGAAACAAAATCGGAAAATGCTGGAAGGTCTGACAGCGTCTGTGGAAAGAGAACGAAGAGTCTGGATGACGTTTCATCAGAGCTGGAAATGGGTTGGACTGGGGCAGCTTTGAGTTGAGAATACATTCCTACAACATTAACACCAACATCACACTACTTTCAATACAAGTGCCACCTGACCTAAACCTATCATTTTATATGGTGTTTGGGATTACATCAGAAACTCCAAGATACATTGGGCAGAATTTTACTGCTTCATCCTCCATCCATCAATGGGTGCAGTGAGCTGGTAAAATCATGTGCCCAATTTTTCTGTACACAATATTACCGGAGCCGGATTTCCAGCAAGGTCAGCCTCGCACCCACTTCTAGCGAGAGGCTGAATAAATTATTTAAATTTATTATGAATGTTGGTTTATATGTTATGAGCGAGCCCAGTGCCCAATCATCCGGGTTCACTTGCCTTTATGGCCTTGCTGGGAGATGTTCTCTGTAGCGAGGGAAAAAAACCTGCTCCCAGGGAAGTGACAGTAGTATGAATGGGGAATAGTTGTGTTCGCCTCGCTGGCAGTATGGAGGGCCATTGAGGCCTCTGGGGAGGCTGAGACAAGGGTGTGCTACTTGGGCAGTGCCAGCCTGGCAATGCCTACCAGGCACCTTGGTACTGTCCACTGGGGCTGAAGGGGGAAGGATTGATTGGGGTGTGGGGCCTGGAGGGGGTGAGACCAGGCCAGAGTGGCCTGACCGGGGAGGGGGGGTGGTTTCCCTCTGTCATTCTGCAGCTTCAATTGTTGAGGTGAGGGGGTGTTATACAGAGCAGAAGAGCCAGACAGAAAACTGTCAATCATGGTTTTACGTTGAGGTTCATTTCTAGCAGATTCATGATGCAGGACCCTGTGATCTATGGGCTGTTCCCAGGAATACACACTAAGACAAATGTCAACTGCAACTGGATGTCATTTTGGTGAAAGATGCTCTTTGGTCTGCCCAAAACTTTGTTGGTCTTCCAACTGCAAAGAATAGTCCATGACTGAGTGTTGCAGACTGGAAAATTCCAAGGTCCTGGATTATGTGGGACAACAATAAAGCTAGGAGCAGCTGCCACAAAGGCACAATGCCTACTGTTCAAGGTCTTTCAGCCTTTGTGCACTGAGTACACAGTACAATGAAACTGTGAATAACCCTGGGACTGTTTGACACGTAATGAAAATTTTAAATGTAATTGTAAATATAGTAAGTAACATACAGTATCAACTGTAACTGAGTTGTTTTGCACTTTATGTAATGTCAATGTTGAACAGTCATGCAATGTGTTTTTACAAGATTTATGAATAAAGTACAAAGGACCAAAAGGAATTGCTTAGCTTAGTGGTTTGGCATTTGCTCAATAAATAAAATAATTTTTAGAATAAAATCTCATCACACAATTTGACACAGCAATATGAAGTTTCTATAAAAATAAGCGGCCTTGCATTAGTGAAGTCACGTGGATCAATGTAAGCGGACAATAACTTTCACCTCAGATTATATCTCAATAACACAAAACATTAATGAATAATATGTGCCATGTGAAATATATATAATAGAACTCTTTAAATCACAGCATTAAACCGTTAAAAGAAAGCTATGACTAGTGCAGCCAGCAATTGCATTGAACCAATGAACAACACCTGAGTTAAATCTCAGTTGCATTGGGAATTTGGAATTTAAACTATAGCACAGCCTGATCTTGTCCATTGACATTCCTTAGAGATTCATCTGACAGAATTTGCATTTGTCCCATGCAACAAGGATGAGTCTCCTAATTTTCTTTTATATCATGCTAGTTCTGAAAAATATCCTCCTCTGCTATTACATGGCCCATTTACACTACTTCAAAGGAAAATTAATTTATGCTTTAATGATAAAAACAAGGAAGAAATTATCATTACAAAAATAATGAGAACATTTTATTTTAATACCTGTCCCATATTGAATGTCAGGCATTAGTAAGAATGACCTGAGGAGTATCCTGCCTATAAACTGTGATATATTTGAGAAGGACGAGAGGAGGAACTGTTATCCTAGGGCAAAGTGGATGTACAAAGATGTTATGATCTTTTATTCTGTTTGGATGGTGAATGCCAGTCTCTTGAGAACCAACTGTTCAGACAGATCTAAGGTTGACAGTGCTCGATAATAAATTGCAGGGGTACTAGCCAGGACAACTTTACAAATGCTGTGGTTAACTGTATGTTGGAGATCCTTGTCAGCTTTTTAAGCATTGCCCTTTCATATAATTAAATGAAGAAAAATTATAGGGATTACACTGGTTTGCATGGGATAGACAGCACACAAACGAGCTATTAGGTCTAACCAACCTATGATAGCATAACTTTATTCTCGCCTCTGGCCATCTTTCCTCCTCTAAATCCAACATTATTACCCTGCATGGTGCTTACTTTTAAATATCAACCTCAGAAGCTGATTTTTGTCCCCATGTTAGGTATGCAAATCAGAAGGTCTCCCATGTATGTAAAGCCAACCTTTTAAAAATGTCTGCCTGCAGGTTGGATCTTTGGTTGAGGGTGGGTTTGTGGCATTGTCACTGGATTTGTAATCTAGAGACCCAAGGCAATGTTCTGTGGACTTGGGCTCCAATCCCTCCATGGAAGTTGGTGAAATTTGAATTCAACAAAAATTTGGAATTAAAAGTCTAATGATGACCACAAAATCATTTTTGATTGTAGTGAAAACCCATCTGGTTCACTAATGTCCTTTAGGGAATGAAATCTACCATCCTTAGCTGATTTGGCTGACATGTGGAATCAACCCACAACAATGTGGTTGATTCTTAACTACTCTTAGGGATAGACAATAAAAGCTGCCCAGCCAGTGATGCCCACATCCCACGAATGAATAAATAAAATAGGGCAAGTTGAAACAGAAATTTCTTTGTTATGCAAACCATTCCAGTCTTTCACCCTATCGCAGATCTTTTGGGGAGTTCTTTCCTCCATTTCTCTCCTACCCCGCCCCTGTGCTTGCTTAAAAACAGCTTTTTCTGTTCCTTTTTCCAGTTCTGACAAAAGGTCACATATCTGAAACATGTTTCTCTCTCCACAGATTCTGAATGAACTGCTGGAATATTTTCAACATTTTTGTTTAATTTTCTAACGGCATCTTCTTCCAGCATTGTGATCATATTTTTAATCCTGGTTCCCACCTTATGGTTCTTCCACAATTCCCTAAGTTGGGAGCCCTCCCAAGCTCCTTTTGTGAAGGAAATCCCTCCTTAATAGACTTGTCTGTAACTTGGCATGCTTTCCATTGTGTATCTTGCTTCATTGTGTTAGCCAAGCATAAAGCTGAGCACTGGCGTGTGTGCTGAGCTGTCTTGCAAGATCGGATAATTCTGGCTCGTCAGTCCTTGGCTGAGTCTCTACCTGGGGGAATGGTACAGCTGGTGCCATGACAGGGAGAGAAAGATACCAGACGGCATTCTTAACCCAATCTGCTTACTCCCAGCCCATCAGTCTCCCTCCGATTTCCCTTCCTGCTGCAATATCTCTGAGCATCTGTTCTCCAGTTTGGCCAGCTGGATATTGCCATGTTCAGCACAGTTCCCTCCTTAGCGAGGGAAAGCAAGGGAATGCTGTTGGAAAAGGGACTTTCCAGCTCACCATAGTGAGAATGAGGGGTCTGTGTTAGAAACTCTATTAACAATGGGTGGGATTTTCCAGCCACGCTCTCTCCAAGGCTGCAAAATCCTGCCTGAGGTCAACAGACCTTTTCATGGACTGTGTTCCGCCTGCTATGATTCCTGTGGTGGGCTGGATGGGAAAATTTCACCCTATATTGTTAATAAAGCTCCTTCATTTGGTAACAGGTTAGTTATACATTCCTATAGCATTCTTCACTAATATAAGGAGGTAGGAATGTAAAAGATTGTAAAAAAGCACTGTGCCCTATCAGGCATCCAAAACTCAAACATGTAGATTTGTAATCTTCACTCCTTTTTAATCCATTTCTCAACCTGCTAAAATTTTGCCTGTCCAGAAAAGTCACTCATAACAATGATATTTGAATCACTCGGGTTCTGCAGCCGTATCGTATCAATTTCTTCACTCCCGCCAGATTCTCTGGTGCAACTGGATAGAAAATCTGATGTCCGTGAACAAATGTTAATTAGACTGGCTCCAACAAATCACTTGGAGGCACTATGAAGCCAGCTGGAAAGGTAAGTGTCCTGTCTTGATACTTTGCTGGAAGTGATTGAACTAGTTAGAAAAATCCATCATCAGAAGTATAGCACATTCTGTCAAATTCCAGATCATTATAACTCATTAAAAAAAATCAACACCTCTAACCCTGCACTGCCCTGTCCACGTATTTTACCAATCATCTTAAATCTGTGTTGCATGCTTACTAACTCTCTGCCAATGGGTCAGGGTGAGGTGGGAGACGTGCATCACTGGCCTTGAACCAGGATTTGCACATGCACTGGGAACACAGGCGCATGTCCCAGAGCCGGTGAAAGTCGCAGTTCCAGACCATGCTGGACACCGGCGAGAAGGCAGGTAAGTCATTTAAATCTTTGAAAACATATTTAAAAAACATTTTAAAATGTAATTATCGGGAACTTTCGGATCCCGATTGAATCTCCTACCCCACCAGGAGTACTACATTCCAGCGGGGTTTACATTAGCTCCCCACGTTTGGGGAACTAGTGGGAGACCCTGCTGGAATGAAGGGGGGGGGTTGAAATGGGGCCCCCTCCAGGTGGCCAGTTGGCAGGGGGTTAGTGCTCCCTGGGTATGGGCACACTGGTAGTGTTAGCCTGTGCCCCTGGCATTGCCCAAGGGGTGCCTTGGCACTGCCCATCAGGCAATGGGCAGTGCCAAGGGGGCAGGGGTGATTGGTGGGGGTGGGGGTCCTGCTGCCACTTTACAGACAGGAGCGGCCTGGGATGGGGGGATGGCAGCGATTGGGGCGATCGAGCTGCCCAGTAAACCAGGAGTCTGACAGCTCGGGACAACTACACATGCACAGAGTTCCGGAACTGTCAGACTGTGGCGTGAATAGGCCACAGACCACCACCCCCCGGGTTTTTCATGATATTCACGAGTGAGACCGCTGCAGTGCATAGAGTGAGGGGATTCAGGTGAGAAGCTGAACTGACAAAACAATCAACATATGGAACAGTTTTCCATCAATTCAGTGCTTTTGGGAGAATTGCGGCCTATCTTTCCCTATTTACTCTATCAGAACCTCTCAAAATTTTGAACATACTTATTAAACTTCCTCAATTTTAAGGGAAATAATCTCAGTTTCTTCAGTTGCTTCATATAACCAAAGTCAAAGGTGTCATTCAAATAAAATCGTTTCAGCACTCTCTCCAAGAGCTTGACATCTTGCTAAGTAATAGTACCCAGAATTGGATACAATCCCCTGTTTAGGCCTTACCAATGATTTATGAAGGTTCCTCATAACTTCCTTACATTTGCACTCAATGCGTCTATTTATAAAGCTCAGGAGCCCTCAAGATATTTTTGTAGCCTTATCAACTTGTCCTGCCACCTTGAAAGATTTATGAATGAGCTTTATATATTACATTAATGCCAATGTGGGGAAGGGAATTGTATATCGCTGCTGATCTAAATGGCAATGATATCTAGCTCCATTTCTCCAATACCTTCTCTCTCCATGGTCATTTATATGTGTGCAGAGCACCTGGCATCAAGACATGGTGAACCATAATTTCCTCCAATATAGTGTTGTGAAGGACATGCATTACATTCATGTTTCTGACCATTCACTTCAATCCATAGATAGCAGTGTAGCCTTGTTAAATAATCTTTAAAATTATCTTATATACTCTTACTATTTCTCATTTTTTTCATGAGTCTGGGAAATGGGTGGTAGAAGTATTTCAGAAGTTGGATTTTGGGACTTCAGCTAGGAGAGAATGGTCCCACATCTGCTCTTATCATCGACTCAAATTACTTTTAAATTCAATATAAATTAATTTGCAAACTGATGAATAAAATGTCTAGGGTTGAGGTTCAGAGGGTAGAATTTAATGCCCTCTCCTCTGGTGAATTTGGTGCATGGGGCATTTAATCAGACAAAGCAGGTAGGAATCCTATTGCCTTCTTGCCTTCGCCTTCATTAAATCCATGGTAGGAAGGCCACTAGCTGAACTTGTGCTCCATTGCCAATTGAGGCTCTTAATTAAGGTCCACTTAAATGCCTCACCTGCCATCACTGGTATTAATCCAGATCTCAGTGACCCTTAATCCCTTGGAAGGCCCTTTGCTATCTAGTGATGTGCCTGAGTGGCATTTAATAAGGTTGACCTTGCTGAAAGAGGCAATGAAGTAACTTGTTGGATCTCCAGCTGGTGGTTGGGATGCCCCTTCCCACTGCTTTCCTAAAACCACCCAGACTGTACTGATCCTTCCTCCTGTCTAATCCATTCTCTCACATTAAGATTAATAGCACTGATATTGAACTTTGTTTTTACTGACTGGGCATTAAGGGTATCATAGCTGGAGTGCAGAAAAGTAAATCAGACTGAGACAATTGTATGATGGTAATGACACCCACCCCCACACCGATTTTCCTTCTATTGATTTAATGTGCAAAGCAAGTAGCCCAGTTTCCCTTTGCCTGAATTAACATCCAGAAGAAAAAACAAAAATCTGACCTTTTTGATCTTACTAATATTAACTAGCTAGGAATAGCTGTAAAAACATTGAGCAGGGCAGGTGGGATGAGTGGCAGACTGGGGCCAGTAGAACCACTGGGGGAATTGGAGGCAAACAACTTATGAAGAATATATTTGAAAGGCTTTCCTTTGTCATAAAAATAATAAAAATCTCTTTGGTGAGTTTCTGTAGATTCGAAGAGGTATTGTCCCCAAAATAACAGCTGGGCCAAGGCTGGTAAATGGGCAGGTTTCTTGCTAACAGTGCATTTGAAACAGAATTGCTAGCATTTGGAACAGAATTGGTTCTGTCCAGTTTCTTGGAGATGAACATTTTCTGATGTTGAGAAGGGTGGAGACGACAATTCTTCATCCCATGCCCCCTACACCAATGCAGTGTTTCTGGAAGAGTTCTTTGGTTACTCCAAAAATTCTGGCCTCAGTGGAACTCAGGCTAAAATCTTTAGGAAATAATTATGTTCAATCTTGAAGGGCACAGATTATTACATTGCGAAACATTTAGGTTCACACTGGAGTTGAAAGTGATTTTGATGAATTAAATGGAGATGGTAGCAAGTGGTATTGTCACTGGACTAGTAATTATCATGGGTTCAAATGCCGACATAGCAGATTTTAAATTAACTTAATAAAACTCAGAGTTAAAAGCTAGTCTCAGTAATAATGATTGCTAAACTATTTTTGACTGTTATAAAACCCCATCTAATTCACTAATATCCTTTATGGAAGGAAATTTTCTGTCCTTACCTAGTCTGGACTACATGTGACTCCAGATTCATAGTGACATTGTTAACTCTGAAACACCCTCTGAAATGGTATAGCAATTTGTATCAAACAGCTACAAAATTAAAAAGGAATGAAGCAAGATGGACCACTCGACACAAACCTAGCGACTGGAAACAACAACGGCAACTCCAACTTTGTCAATCCTGCAAAGTCCTCTTTACTAAATCTCGAGGTTTGTGCCAAAATTGGGAGACTCTCTCACCAACTAGTCAAACAACAACCTGATAGTCATACTCACTAAATCATATCTTACAGCTAAAGTCCAAGACACCATCATCCCTGGATATGTCCTGCCCCACCAGCAAGACAGACTCTCTTGAGGTGGCAGTACATCTGGGAGGGAGATGCCCTGGGAGTTCTTAGAGTTGGGCAGGATTTTCGCCTGGTGTTTTGTGGAAGGGGAGGTGGCCTGCCATTGGCTGGCAGCAAAATCTTCGGATCCAGTCACTATCAACGGGATTTCTCATTGTTTGCATCCTCTGGCACTATGCAAACTGCATTGGGAGCTCACCATTGGCAAGTCTGGAAGTCCCTTCTGTTAGAAGCGCTGCAAAATTCCACCCATTGACTCTGGATCCCATGATCATGGGATCAAATCAAATATGATATGCACCTACCTGCCTCTATCGGCTGATGACTAACTTCCTCCATTTTGAACACAAGTGGAAGAAGCACTAGGGGTGGCAAGGGCAGAGAATATAATCTGGGTGGTGGACTTTCATGTTCATCATTAAGAATCCAAACAGAGTAGAAGAAAGTCATTTGGCCTATCAAGTCTGCACCAACTCTCTGAAAAAACATCCCACTCCCTGGTCCACCCAATGTCCCAACCCCGTAAACATGTGCATTTATCATTGCTAATCAACCTAACCTACACAACCTGGGACACAAAGAGTAATTTAGCATGGCTAATCCACTTAAACTGCATATCTTTGGATTGTCGGAGGAAACTGGAGTACCTGGAAGAAACCCACAAAGCAGGTTCCTCAGGTTCCCCTTTGCCAATGATGGGGGAGCCCAGTACATCAATGCAAAAGAAAAGGCTGAAGCATTTGTAACCATCTTCAGGTAAAAGCGCCAAGTGGATGATCCATCTCAGCCTCTTCCTCAGGTCCTCAGCTGGTCTTCAGTCAATTTGATTCACTCCACATGATATTAAGAAATGCTGAAGGCACTGGATATTGCAAAGGCAATTGGGATCTGTCAATATTCTGGCAGAATTAGCAGTGCCTTTAGCCAAGCTTTTCCAGTACAGCTACAACACTGGCATCTACCTGGCAATGTGAAAAATTGCCTAGTCATGTCCTGTGTTACAGAAAGTGGGGTAAATCTAACCATCCAATCGCTGCCTCATTAGTTTGCTTTTAATCATCAGTAAAATGATGAAAGGTGCCACTGACAGTGCTATAAAGTGGTACTTGTTTATCTGGCAGTAAGGATATTTCAGTTGCAAGCAATAAAAGAACTTCACAAAGTAAATCAAAGGAAAAGGCTTAGTAAAGAAATTTCATTCCACCAACACTCAGGCCATGTCCCGGGCTACACCAACTGCCCACAATCTGCTTTCTACTCATACTGGGTCAGCAGGTCAGCTGACCATCACATTATTTCGGCATTGGTTACATTGTCTACCGGGTCAGCTAACCCTCACAGCATTTATCATTGGTTGCATTACAACAGATTCTGATGTTATCATTGATTATATTATAACTGTACTTACTCAGCAATAACTTATTCAATGGCGCTTAATTTGAGTTCTGCCTGGACCACTTAGCTTCTGACCTCACTGTGTTCTTGGTTCGAACTTGGACAGAGGAGCTGAACACAAGAAGGGACGGCTCTTGATGTTGAGGCAGCTTTTAGGAGCTGTAGGAAAACTGGAATCAATGGGATTTGTGGGGAAAGCTTTCCACTGTGTGGAGTCAGCATAAGGGAAGATGACTGTAGTTTTGGAGGTCAATCATCTATCCGACAATCTGGGGCTGGAGGATCTGGGCTGAAGTATGAATTAGCTTAGAATTTACAATGGTTGAAGTGAAATTTAATCATCTAATTGGTTTTCAACACCAGCTTTATGAAATGCATGGGATATTAATCAAAACTAAGAACTGATGTTAATTAAAATTAAAAATAGCAACACCAACATCCTGAAAACATTAGCAATGCTTGGAAACAATTACAATTTTCTATTTAATGCATGTTTGTTGATTTAACTGCTCATTATATACCTTATGAGCAAAATGTTACCACTGGAATGTCACCACAGCCGTGATATTTTTGCCTTGATGATGCGCAAAATAGTATATTTTAATTCTCCACATTTGTGGTGGTGAAAACAAATCTTATTTTTTCTCCTTTTAATGTGGGAATAAAATGGAAACATTTCTTTCCTCTTATTTCTGCCTATGAAGATCTTGTGAAGCTACACATTTCCAATGGCCAAAAAACAGGTGAGGGGTGATCTAATGTTCTGTCTTTCCTAATGCTACTCTGTAGACAGTATTCTTGATCTAACCAACACCACCTTGATGATCAATCCCCAGATTAGATTTTTCTAATACTTACATTATTTACAGCAATATGACTTTGGCTGGTTTTAGTGAACTGAAATCTAAGTGTCAATCACTAGGATAGTTACTGGAAAGAGTCAAAACCATCTTAACAAACTGTCTTTTCCAGTTTAGGTCAGTGCCTGTGCTGAGTTTGCATTTTCTCCCCATGTCTGTGTGGGTTTCCTTCAGGTGTTCTGGTTTCCTCCCAACTCCAAAGATGTGCAGGTTAGATTAATTGGCCATGCTGAATTGCCCCTTAATGTCAGGGTAAATATATGGGGTTATGGGGACAGGGCTTGGGTGGGGTTGTTGTCAGTGCAGGTTTGATGGGCTGAATGACCTCCTCCTGCACTGTAGGGATTCTATGATTTTATGTTACTTTGTACGGTAATTTACCACATGTTGGGTGAAATGGTACTAGTTCTTATGCATATGGTTTGCCATCCAATATATGTATTGTATATGCTACAACATTTAGTTGTTTCCAGTTTTGCTCAGTAAACATCCTGCCCATATATAAAATCTGTAGATTTGCCTTGGTGAGAAATTAAATTTGATAATAATGGTCTCTTGGAGAGAAACTTTTGATTTGTAAATCAGGAGAAATGCAGTCCCCGTGATCGCAAATTCTGCAATAAAGTATCCTACATTTGCAGATGTCAGTACATCCGGATTGCAATGGGATGGCCTTATCCTGGGAGATCAATCTGCCTGATCATTGACTCTCCCCATTCAACAAGCTCCATTAACTATAATAACAGCAGAAAATAATGGATAAACTCAGCAGGTCTGCAGCATACGTGGAGAGAGAAACTAAGGGATTTTCACAGTAATTTCATTGCAATGTCAATGTAAACCTACTTGTGACAAATAAAATGTTAATAGTTTATACTATTTATTTATGTCCATATGACTCTTATTCAGAATTGAATAGGGGGTGAAATGTGAATTATATAATGGGAGGAGTTGTGGCAGAAGAGTTAGGGAGCTAAGGAGAGATTGAAAACAACATCATGGACACAAGACAAATGGAGTGTTCATGTTAGCATTAAGCATTAAAGAAGTGCTAATAATGGCATAAAGATATGATAGCAGAATGTGTTATTAGGAGAACAAAGGTTAGTGCTGAGTGAAAGCAAACCTGAAGATCAAGTGACATATGCTCCTGGGGAGTGGGGGGTTGGGCGGCCGGGTGGTGGTGAGGAGCTTGCACTGAGACAAACCAAGTAAAGAAAAACATCCCTGAAGGTTGTAAAGTGCCTAATTGGAAGATGGGATGCTGCCCCTCCAGTTTTCATTGGGCTTCACTGGAGCATTGCAGCAGGCCAAAGATGGACATTTGGGTATGAGAGCAAAATGCTGAATTGAAATGGCAAGCGACTAGAAGGTTGGGGTCATGCTTGCACACGGAGCAAAGGTGTTTTGGAAGCAACCATTCAGTTTGCATTTAGTTTCCCCAGTAGGGAAGTAACTTAATTCAGAGCAGCAAATACAGTAGACCAAATTGAAGGAGGTACATGTGAAATATTACTTCACCTGAAAGGAGCGTTTGGGCCCTTGGACAGTGAAGAGGGAGGACGTGAAGGGGCAGGTATTGCCTTGGACTTGGAAAAATTTATTGATTTCACTTTCATTTTCAACCCCTTTCTCACCCTCAAATAGTCCATTTTTGACGCTTCCCTTCCCTGATTTTTCTGTCTCCATTTCTGGCAATAGACTGATCACTAATATTCATTACAAACCCACTGAATTCCACAGTTACCTCGATTACAGCTCCTCATGCCCTGCCCCCAATAAAGACGCCATTCCATTCTCCCAGTTTCTCTACCTCGGCTACATCTGTTCCAATGATGCCAATTCAAAAACAGCAATTTGGACATGTCTGCCTTTTTCTTGACCCTGGTTTCCCCGCACCTGTGGTTGACATGGCATCCAACCCACCTCCCGCACTTCTGCCCTCACCCCTTCTCAGGCTGAGATAAAAAGGGTGGAGGTTTTGAAAAACATTAAAATGGACAAGTCCCCAGGACCAGACAGGATCGATCCCAAAATATTGAGATGAGGAAAGACATTGCTGAGGCCTTAGCCGAAATCTTTGTATCCTCTTTAGTTACAGGCAATGTATCAGAGGATTAGAGAATAACTAACATTGTTCCTCTGTTTAAGAAGGGCAGAAGAGACAATCCAGAAAATTACAGACCTATGAGCCTTATGTCAGTGGTGGGAAAATTATTGGAGAAGATTCTTGGGGACAGGATGTACTCACATCTGGAAGGGAATCGGCTTATTAGCGGTAGACAGTGTGATTTTGTGAAGGGAAGATTGTGTCTCACAAACTTGATTGAGTCCTTTGAGGAAGTGACAAAAATTGACCAGGGCAGGGCAGTGGATGCTGTATACATGGACTTTAGCAAAACCTTCGATGAAGTTCCTCATGGCAGGCTGATACAGAAGGTGAAGCCATATGGGATCCGAGGCAAGCTGGTAAGATGGATACAAAACTGGCTTGGGCATAGAAAGCAGTGACTAGCAGTGGAAGGGTACTTTTCTAACTGGAGGTCTGTGACAAGCAGTGTTCCACAAGGATCAGTGTTCAGGCCTCTGTTGTTTGTAATACATATAAATGATTTGGAGGAAAATGTAGGTAGTCTGATAGTAAATTTGCAGATGATACAAAAATCGGGTGAGTAGTGGATAGTGAGGATTGTCAAAGGATATAAATTGGCTAGAGATCTGGGCCAAAAGATGGCAGATGGAATTTAACCCGAACAAATGTGAGGTGATGTGATTTATGGACTCAAAAAATTGGATGGGATTGACTGTACAACTTGCTGTATGTTTCACGGTGGTGGGAGTGGGAGGTAGCTTGCCATTGGCTAGTGGCGGGATCTACTGCTCCTGTTGTTGTCAATGTGATTTCCTGTTAAATACACCCGTTGCTGCTGTAAAACCAGCATTGAAGGTGTGCCGTTGTCAGGACTGGAAGATCGCTCCAGCATGAGCAGCAGGAAAGTTCCAGTCATTGACTCCATTTCTCACTCCAGAGGTATCGCCTGACCTGCTGAGTTTATTCTCCGTTTTGATTTCAGACTTCCAGCATCTGCAACATTTTGCTTTTATCCTTTCATGTATTTTGAAATGATTGTAAAGGCCCAAATCTTCAAAGGAGTGACAATCACTGTTGGATTGCTCCTACTTCTCTGTGCCACGATGGAGATCACATTTATGTCTGAGTCTTTCAATCCTAAATTCTTCTGAAATGCTGAGTGCACCCTCAGTGGAACTGTTTGCTTGGAGTACTGGATCATCGGGGGCAGAACTAGCTGCTGTATTCTGGTAACTGCTCACTAACACACTGAAAACCTTTTTGACAGTTAAACAGCTTTTCAGTGTTAGGCATGAATGTATGAGAGAATGGGTGAATGTATGGGTGGATGTGGAGGTGTGTGAGTGGGTTTGAAGCAGCTGGTTAGGGTTGTAGGTTGTTCAGATGGAGGTGGGTAGGGTGGTAGGTGAGTAGAGTAGCTTTAATGGTTTTACTTATTCATTCATGGGATGTGGCCACTGCTGGCTGGCCCTGCATTTATTGTCCATCTCTGAGGGCAGTTAAGAGTCAACCACATTGCAGTGGTCTGGAGTCACATGTAGGCCAGACCAGGTAAGTACTGCAGATTTCCTTCCCGAAAGGACAGTAGTGAACCAGGTGGGGTTTTATGACAATCAGCAATGGTTTTGTCGTCATCATTAGACTTGTAATTCCAGATTTTTACTGAATACAAATTTTGCCATCTGCCATGGTAGGATTTGCACCTGGGTCCCAAGAACATTGCCCTGGATCTCTGGATTACTAGTCCAGCAACAATACCACTACTACCACTACTCAGTGTGTACTGAGTGGCTGGTAGGAAGAGGTAGAAGTAAGCAGCTGTAAGGAAAGCCTGCAAGGCCTTTCCTTTAGCCTTGCCACTTATAGCAGCCATAATTCACTCCCTGATGGTAATGTCCAGCTAGCCCTCTTCCAATAGAGAGAGGTTATGTATATAGGCTTAGTCTCTTATACTCACCACTTCTTGCCTAATATTGGTTGCAAGCTACTCCTCCAGGAATATGGGCCGCATGGCAGCACAGTGGTTAGCATTGCTGCCTCACAGGGCCAGGGTTCGATTCCTGGCTTGGGTGTTTGTGCGGAGTCTGCATGTTCTCCCTGTGTCTGCGTGGGTTTCCTCCAGGTACTCTGGTTTCCTCCCACAGTCCAAAAGATGTGCTGGTTAGGTGCGTTGACCATGATAAATTCTCCCTCACTGTACCTGCAAAGGCGCTGGAGTGTGGCGACTAGAGGGATTTTCACAGTAACTTCATTGCAATGTTAATGTAAGCCTACTTGTCGCGCTAATAAATAAACTTTAAATAAGGGAGTATCTTAATGATACCCAGTGAGCAGTTTTGAGAATTCATCTGTCATGGCCGAATTATCTGATGATGTCTGCAATTTGTGTGGGATAGTGTGGTTAACATAATGCATTGTATCTGTAAATTGTTGTTAGAAAATGTCATGGCAATATGCTTATTATTTAGCATTTGTTTTTCACTTCTTTTGCAAATCGATTGTACCTCTATTAATTTATCCCATGTACAATATACACTCAACAAGCATTTTAATTAAAATATGAACAATATATTTTCCTCCAGTGATTGTAGGCAATAATTGCTACTATGTTCCTTTTAGTGTCAAGGATGAAACTTTTAATTATAGCCTCTCAGGCTAGATTAGATATAAGGGTGCCTTATATAGGTAAAATTAATTATAACCGCTACTCCATTACTTTGTTTTGACAGTGGATTTTATTACATTCGGTTCTGTGGATTGAAGCTAACTTTGAACTCAGCATGGATGGATCATTGGAAAAGGGTTTAATTCTATCTGTTTTCTTTGTACATTAGTGACACATTTGGGCTGGATGGGAAGAGCTGCAGATTAATAATCGTAAAATTATATAGAGCACATGCATCTTAATTATAAAATATCAATTCAATTGATATTAGATTCTTCTTGCAATCGAAGTATTTGAGTTTCATTCCTACCCTTGGCTCCCATTCAAATTTGGCTGTTCTAGTGCATTAACAAATGTGATGTGATGCATTTTGGTAAATCCAATTCAGGAGCGAGCTATAAAATCAATGGCAGAACCATCAGGAGCATAGATACACTGAGATCTGAGTGTGCAGGTCCTTAAAAGTGGCAGCACAACTGGAAAAGGTGGTGAAGAAAGCATATGGCATGCTTGTCTTCATTGGATGGGGCATTGAGTATAGAAGTTGCAAATTATGTTGCAGTTAAATAAAACGTTGTTCAGGCCACATTTGGAATTTTACCGCCTCACCCACACAGGCTACTGCCCAAGACCAATGGAGAATGCCGCTCTGCGAGCCTCACCCTCCCCGATTCCGGCAAATATGTCTAATTCTGGTCATCACGTTACCAGAAGGATAGTTGCCAGCATTGGACTGGGGTAGGCACAGTAAATAGTCTCACAACACTAGGTTAAAGTCCAACAGGTTTATTTGGTAGCATGAGCTTTCGGAGCGCTGCTTCTTCAAGAGGTGAGTGCAGGATTTGATTCACAAACAGGGCATATATAGGCACAAACTCAATTATAAGATAATGGTTGGAATGCAAGTCTTAACGGGTAATCAAATTTTTGCAGATGCAGAAAATGTGAGTGGAGAGAGGGTTAAGCACAGGTTAAAGAGATGTGTATTCTCTCCAGCCAGGACAGTTAATGAGATTTTACAAGCCCGGGTAAGTTGTGGGGGTTACAGACAATGTGACATGAACCCAAGATCCTGGATGAGGCTGTCCATGGGGACCAAATTCGCATATCAATATGCCAACATCTTCATGCAGAGGCTTGAACAAGACCTCTTCACCGCACAGGACCTTCAACTGACAATATACACTAGATAATATCAATGACATTTTCTTCCTTTGGACTTGTGGCAAACAACCACTGAAACAACAATATGATAACATCAGACTCACCATGGACTACTGTTCAGAATCAATTGCATTCTCGGACACACACATCTCCATCAAGGATGGTAACCTCAGCACTTCACTGTACCACAAGCCTATGGATAACTTCATGATGCTCCACTTCCCCAGCTTCCATTCAAAACAAGTTAAAGAAGCCATCTCCTACGGACAAGCTCTCCAAATACACAGGATCCGCTCAGATGAGGAGGATCGCAACAGACACCTACAGATGCTGAAAGACGCCCTTGAAAGAACAGGATATGGTGTTCGACTATTTGATTGAGAGTTCCGATGCGCCACAGCGAAAAACTGCACTGACCTCCTTAGAAGACAAATACAGGACATGACAGACAGAGCATCCTATGTCGCCCAGTATTTCCCTGAAGCGGAGAAGCTGCGACACCTTCTGTGGAGCCTTCAACATGTAATTGGTGAAGATGAATATGTCACCAAGGCCATCCCCTTATCAAATGCCATTGTCAAGGCATTTTACAAGGTGCTGCAAAAAAGACTGCTGCATAAGATTAAAGGTGCACGGTGTTACGGGTAACGTATTAGCATTGATGGAGGATTGGTTAACTAACAGAAAGCAAAAAGTGGGGGTAAATGGGTATTTTTCTGGTTGGCGATCAGTGACTAGTGGTGTGTCTCAGGGATCAGAGTTGGGACCGTAATTGTTTACAATTTACACAGATGCTTTGGCGTTGAGGACCAAGTGTAGTGTGTCAAAATTCACAGATGACACTAAGGTGAGTGGCTAAGCAAAATGTGCAGAGGACGTTGAAAATCGTGCAAAGGGATATAGATAATCTAAATGAGTGGGTGAGGGTCTGGCAGATGGAGTACAATGTTGGTAAATGTGAGGTCGTCCATTTTGGTAGGGATAACAGCAAAATGGGCTATTATTTAAATGGTAAAAAATTGCAGCATGCTACTGTGCAGAGGGATCTGGGTGTCCTTGTGCAAGAATCACAAGGAGTTGGTTTGCAGGTGCAGTAGGTAATTAAGAAGGCAAATGGAATTTTGTCCTTCATTGCTAGAGAGATAGAGTTTAAAAACAGCGAGGTTATGTTGCAGCTGTATAAGGTGCTGGTGAGGTCACATCTGGAGTACTGTATACAGTTTTGGTCTCCTTACTTGAGAAAGGATATCCTGGCACTGGAACGGATGCAGAGGAGATTTGCTAGGTTGATTCCAGAGTTGAGAGGATTGGCTTATGAGGAGAGACTGAGTAGACTGGGACTATAGTCATTGGAATTTAGAAGAACGAGGGGAGATCTTATATAAGACTATAGAGGGAATAGATAAGATAGAAGCAGGGAAGTTGCTTCCACTGGAGGATGAAACTAGAACTAGGGGGCATTGCCTCAAAATAAGGGGGAGCACATTTAGAACTGAGTTGAAGAAGAACTTCTTCACACAAAGGGTTGTGAATCTGTGGAATTCCCTGCTCAGTGAAGCAGTTGAGGCTATCTCATTGAATGTTTTTAATGCAAGGATAGATATATTTTTGGACAATAAAGGAATTAAGGGTTATGGTGAACGGATGGGTAAGTGGAGCTGAGTCCACAAAAAGATCAGCCATGGTCTCATTAAATGGCAGAGCAGGCTCAAGGGGCAGATGGCCAACTCCTGCTCCTAGTTCTTATGTTCTTATCCCCACACCCCCACTACTTGCATTCATACAACTGCACAACCTCCAACACACCACTGTACGCAGAAAAACTATCCACCCTTCCGAAGACCATGACACCACACAACCCTGGCACAGCAAACTCTGCAAGATATGTCAGATCATCGACATGGATGCCATCATCTCACATGAGAGCATCATCCACCAGGTATACAGTACATAATCTTGCAACTTGGCCAACATTGTCTACCTGTGACACTGCAGGAAAGGATGTCCCGAGGTATAGTATATTGGCGAGACCATGCAGGCTATGACAATGGATGAACGGACACTGCTTGACAATCACTAGGCGGAAGTGTTCCCTTCCTATTGGGGAACACTTCAGCAGTCACGGGCATTCAGTTTCTGATCTTCAGGTAAGCGTTCTCCAAGGCAGCCTTCAAGACACATGACAACACAGAATTGCCAAGCAGAAACTGATAGCCTGCATACATGAGGACAGCCTCAACCGGGATCTTGGGTTCATGTCACATTATCTGTAATCCCCACGACTTGCTTGGACTTGTAAAATCTTGAGACAATTTGCAACTCTTTAACCTGTGCTTCACCCTTTCTCCACTTGCAATGTCTGCATTGTAAAGACTTGATTACCCGTTAAGACTCGCATTCTTGTAACTGAATTTGCGCCTATATATGCCCTATTTGTGAAACAAATCCTGCACTCACCTGATGAAGGAGCAGCACTTTGAAAGCTCGT
This sequence comes from Carcharhinus amblyrhynchos, assembly GCF_965287045.1. Taxonomy (NCBI): domain Eukaryota; kingdom Metazoa; phylum Chordata; class Chondrichthyes; order Carcharhiniformes; family Carcharhinidae; genus Carcharhinus; species Carcharhinus amblyrhynchos. The sequence continues at coordinate 77,347,707 of NC_137328.1, forward strand.
GCTACCAAAAAAACCTGTTGGACTTTAACCTGGTGTCGTGAGACTACCTACTGTACCAGAAAGACGTGGAGGCTTTGGAGAGTTCAGGAAAGGTTTACCAGAATTTTGCCTGGTATGGACGGTATTAGCTATGAGGAGAGATCAAATAAACTGGGATTATTCACCCTGGAAAGACAAAGACTGAGGGGTGACCTGATCGAAGTTTATAAAATTATGAGAGGTATAGATAGGGTGAACAGTTGGAAGCTTTTTTCTAGGGCAGAAATGATAATTACAAATGGCACAAGTTCAAGACAAGAGGGGAAAGGTTCAGTAGAGATGTGCGGGGCAAGTTTTTTTTACTCATAGGGTGGTGGGGGCCTGGAATTCACTGCCAAGTGAGGTGGTTGAGGCAGATATGTTAGTGACATTTGAGACATCTGGGTAGACACTTGAACAGATGGGAAATTGAGGGATATACGCGGTTGGTCTAGGAGGACAACATGATTGGCGCAGGCTTGGAGGGCCAAAGGGCCTGTTCCTGTGCTGTACTGTTCTTTGTTCTTTTTTCTTTGTTCTTTGTAGCTCCACCAATAATTGGCTAAAGGACCAGTTGAAAAATCCCAGATCCTAAACCATCTCACTAAAGGGCTGAATTAGTTCACAGTCAAGGTTGAACTGAGTCAGAAAAAAGATGAGGTAAACCCAGAAGCGATGATTAGGTGATATAAAGCTTTCTTTTTTATAAACTTTGAGAAGCAAGGACAGAGTGTGTGGCACACTAGCACAGTGGTTAGCACTGTTGCCTCACAGTGCATGGGGCTGGGGTTCAATTCCAGCCTCGGGTGACTGTGTGGAGTTTGCATATTCTCCCCGTGTCTGCTTGGGTTTCTTCCTGGTGCTCCAGTTTCCTCCCACACTCCAAAGATGTGTGGGTTAGGTAGATTGCTCATGCTAAATTACCTCTTTTAGAGTTGGAGGATTAGCAGGGTAAATATGTGGGGTTATGGGGAGGAGGTCTGGATGGGATTATTGTCAGTGCAGGCTTGATGGGCCACATGGTCTCCATCTATACTGTAGGGATTCTCTGATTCTCTGATTCTAGACTGAGAACGTTGAAAAGTTCCAAGGCCTGATTCAAACATGGCATGTCACAAAATAATTTTTTAAAATTCAGGCTGACTTCCAGCCAGCTTTTTGAACATTACCACGTGCTGCCTTCAGTGCTGTGGGAGCCAGATAGAGAAAACAATTAGCTGAAGATCCAATCCTGGCAACCTCCTGTGTGGCATGTGCTGACCATCATGCTGTTAAAAATGATAGTGTGGTCATCACATGCAGATATGTGCAAAGTGAACAGATCAATAACTGTTGTTGGAAATTTCCAGAAACTGCAGTCGACCTGTGAATCATGGAACCTGTAGAAACCATCTATTGGTTCAGAAAGGTTCATTTTCTTTAAATAAGTAAAAAAGTCATGTTTTATTGAAACAATTTAAATGTGTCTTGGGGGCATGACAGTTCATTGACTCACACTCAATGCATCATAGTGATTAGCCTTCTTTTCCTACACCTGCAACATTAACAAAGACACTTCATGGGCGATAGTTTATGGCCTTGCTCATCCCAAAACCATAAAATCCCTCCCAAAGTTAACAGACCTTCCCTTGCTCTGCCCCTCGCCAGCTCCGATTCCTGTGGCGGGCAGGACGGGAAAATTCTGCTGCATGTGTTAAAATGATAGCTGGATAACACCCAGACAGATGTTATCCGCCTCTGCTCTTTAACTGAATGGGCCTTCTAGTTAAGTGGCTGGCCATATGACATTGGTGCAGAAGTGGCACCCATTTCTGGTGTCACTGCAGGGATCTGTGGCCTTCAGACAAAATCTACTGTTTTGTGTCAACCAAGTGTCCACCCTTCAGCCAGTCATGAGCATGGGTACCTCTGCAATCGTCCTTCACTGGATGCAGAATATCTTAGTAAAACCCTTCAAAAATATCAGTGTAGCAAATATTACAAAAGCTGCTGGAAATGGGACATTACTTAAAAATATTGATAGGCAGAGGGACCTGGGTGTATAGGTACACAGGTCGCTGAAAATGGCAATGCAGATGGAGAAAGTAGTGAAGAAGGCAGGCGGCATACTTGCCTTCATCAGCCGGGCCATTGAGTTTAAAAATTGGCAAATCATGTTGCAGCTTTATAGAACCTTAGTTAGGCTGCACTTGGAATATAGTGTTCAATTTTGGTTACCTCGCTACCAGAAGGATATGCAGATTTTATCAGGATGTTGACCAGCATGGAGGACATCAGCTATGAGGAGAGGTTGGAGAAACTTGGTTTGTTCTCACTGGAGGTTAAGGGGTGATCTGATAGAAGTCTACAAGATTATGAGGGGCATGGTCAAAGTGGATGGTCAGAAGATTTTTCCCAGGGTGGAAGAGTCAATTACTAGGGTACACAGGTTTAAAGTACGAGGAGCAAGGTGAAGTAGGATTCAGATTGTTTACACAGAGGGTGGTGGGTGCCTAGAACTCGTTGTCGGGGGAGGGAGTGGAAGCAGATATGATAGTGACTTTTAAGGGACATCTTGACAAGTACATGAATAGGCTGAGAACAGAGGGATATGGTCCCTGGAAGGATATGGGGTTTTAGTAAAGTTGGGTAGCATTGTTGGCGCAGACTTGGAGGACCAAAGGGCCTGTTCCTGTGCTGTAATTTTCTTTGTTCTTTGTTGTTCTTTGAATTTGACTGAACAACAGTGAAGGAACAGGAAAATATTTCCAAGTCAGGATGGTGTGTAGCTTGGAGGGGAACTTGCAGTTGGTGGTGTACCCATGAACCTGCAGTCCATGTCCTTCTAGATAATAGAGTTTGCAGGTTTGGAAGATGCTGTTGAAGGACACTTAGTGAATTTATGCAGTGCATCTCTTACAGTGCATACACTGCTGCCACTGTGTATCAGTGACGGAGAAAGTGAACGTTTAGTCCTGGATGATGTTGAGCTTCTTGAGAGCTGTTGAAGCCACGCTCATTCAGGCCAATGAAGGGTATTTCATCATATTTTTGACTTGTGCCTTCCAGATGGTGGACAGGCTTTGAGGAGTCAGGAGCTGAGTTGCCCATCTCAGAATTCCCAAACTCTGAATTATGCTTTTAGATACAGTAGTTATATCACTGGTCCTGTTCAGTTTCTGATCAATGGTAACCCCTAGTATGTTGATAGTGGGGGATTCAGTGATGGTAATGCCATTGAATGTCAAGAGGTGATGGTTAGACTCCGTCTTGTCGGAGATGGTTATTACCTGCCAGTTGTATAACACAAATGTTACTTGCCACTTGGCAGCCCAAGCTTGAATGTTATCCAGGTCTTGTGCATAATGGCACAGACACTTCCCTATCTGAGAAATTGTAAATGGTGCTGAATATTGTGCAACCATCTTCGAACAGTCCCATTTCCGATCTTTTGATGGAAGGAAAGTCATTGCTGAAACAGCTGAAGATTGTTAAGCCGAGGACACTAGAGAAACTCCTGCAGTGATATCCTGCAGATAATTGACCTCCAACAACAATCTTCCTTTATGCTAGGTATACCTCCAACCTGTGGAGTTGTTCACCCTGATTCCCATAGATCTCAATTATGCCGATCCCCTTGATGCCACACCCTGTCAAATGCTGCCTTGATGCAAGGGCAGTCATTCTCACCAGCTGGAATACTGTTCTTTTGTCCATCTTTGGACAAAGCTGTAATGAGATCAGGCACTGGATGCACCCCCCCCCCCTCCTCCCTGGAACCCAAATTGGGCATCAGTGAGCAGGCTGTTGCTTGATAGCATTGTTGATGACTTCTTCCACAATTTGTTGATGATCATGAGGTGACTGATGGGGTGGTAAGTGGCCAGATTGAATTTGTCCTTTTTTTTGCAGACAAGGCATACCTCGGCAATTTTCCACATTGCCAGGTAGATGTCAGTATTGGAACTTTACCGGAACAGATTGGCTCAGGGCATGGCTAGCTCTGGAGCACAGATTCTCACTACTGTTGGCAGCCTGTCGTCAGGGCCCATAATCTTTGCAGTATCCAGTGGCTTCAGTTGTTATCTGATATCACATGGAGTAAACTGAATTGGCTGAACACTGGCATCTGTAATGTTATGTTGGGGACTTACACAGGAGGCTAATATGGATCATCCACTCGGCACTTCTGGCTGAAAATGCTTGCAAATGCTATGAAACCTTGTCTTTTGCATTGAAGTGCTGGGCTCCCCCAACATTAAGGATGGGTTTCTTGGTGGTGCCTCCTCCAGTTGATTAATTTTCCACCACTATTTATAACTGGATACCATAAGACTGCAGAACTTAGATCTGATCTGTTGGTGGTTTGATTGCTTGGCTCTGTCTATTGCATTCTGCTTCTGATGTTTGGCATGCAAGTGCTCCTGTACTGTAGCTTCACCAGGTTGATACCTCATTTTGAGGTATCCCTGCTGTTACTTGTTATGCTCCTCACTGAACTAGGGTTGATCGCTTGGTAATGGTAGAGGGATATATGAAGCCATTAAGTTACAGAAATTACTTGTGGTTGAATATAGCTCTTCTACTGATGATGGTCTATAGTGGATAGTGAAGAAGGTTATCTCAGATTGCAACAGGACCTTGATCAATTGGGCCAGTGGGTTGACGAATAGCACTTGGAGTTTAATTTAGATAAATGCAAGGTGGTGCATTTTGGTAGATTGAACCAGGCAGGACTTAATCAGTTAATGGTAGGGTGTTGGGCAGAGTTACAGAGCAAAGCGATCTTGGGGTACAGGTTCATAGCTCCTTGAAAGTGGAGGCACAGGTGAATAGAATGGTGAAGACGGCATTCAGCATGCTTGGTTTCATTGGTCAGAACATTGAATACAGGAATTGGGGCGTTTTGTTGAAGTTGTACAAGACATTGGTAAGGCCATGCTTGGAATACTGTATACAGTTCTGATCATCCTATTATAGAAAGGATATTATTAAACTAGAAAGAATGCAGAAGAAATTTACTCAGATGCTACCGGGACTTGATGGTTTGAGTTATAAGGAGAGGCTGGATAGAGTGGGACTTTTTTCTCTGGAGCATAGAAGGTTGAGGGGTGATCTTATAGAGGTCCATAAAATAATGAGGGGCATAGATCGGCTAAATAGTCAATATATTTTCTCAAAGATAGGGAAGTCTAAAACCAGAGGGCATAGGTGTAAGGTGAGAGGGGAGAGATACAGAAGTGTCCAGAGGAGCAATATTTTTACACAGAGGGTGGTGAGTGTCTGGAATAAGCTGCCAGAGGTAGAGGTACAGGTGGGTACAATTTTGTCTTTTAAAAAGTAATTAGACAATTACATGGGTCAGATGGGCATAGAGGGAAGTGGGCCAAATATGGTCAATTGGGACTAGCATAGAGGTTTTTTAAAAAAGGGCAGCATGGAGAAGTTGGGCTGAAGGGCCTGTTTCCATGCTGTAAACCTCTATGTCTCTATGACACTACGCCTCTTGGATGCCCTGATTTGAGCTGCTAAATATGTTATGTTTTGAGGCACTAGTTTATATTTGAGCCCGCTTTTTATTTGAAACTACTGTCATTTTGCTATAAATAGATGTGAAGTGCGATTGGTCTCTTCTTGTTCATCATTCAACATCTTGTGATACAGAAGGAGTTTAAGTATTGTTTAATTGCTAGTCAGGTACTGTTCTAAGAATTGGAAGGTGGATCAATATATGTCACTGACTGACATTATAAATAAGCAGTCTGTTTGTATCAAACTGGGCAGAGCCCAGTTTGATATCAAGCACAGCCTTATTTTATTTTTGATACAGATCTAACTCAGTTTAAATGTGTCTTTTAGGGCTGCAACATAGATCTAATCAAAAATGGACATATTTTGTTAAAACTCAATGAAGTACTTCAGTTGTAGAAAGCTAAAGCAGATAATTTGTTGCTTCTTCACTTTTTTGTAGAAGTTTTCCTATTTGTTGTGACATTGTAGGAACATTTGTCCTGAGTTGGTGATAACATAGTCTGGAAGCCTCATCCACAAATTGTCTAACATAGCAGATGGACATCCAGATGATTTATTATTTTTTAATGAAACTGTGACTGTAGAGCACAAGGAACACTTAGAGTTTCAGTCTGCTAAAAATAAGATCACATCAACATTATTTGCTTGCATACGTATAAGGGAGGTATCTGGCATCAGTATTATCTATGAGGTAAGGATATCTCTGTCACCTATCAGAAAATTGTGGATTCAAGTCCCACGACAGAAATTTGAGTGAATAATCTAGGCCTACACTTCAGTGCAATGCAGGGTGGGATTTTCTGCCCCTCCCACTGGCCGGATCTTCCAATCTCAACAAAATCAATGGGGTTTTAAATGGATTGCTGCAACAACCACCGGGAGGCCAGAAAGTCTCGGTGACTGAGAGAGTGCGGCATTCTCAGAAATACTGCTTTTTGCTGAGGTGTTAAAGAGTTTGCACTCTCAATTTTAAATAAGACTGGACTTCCTTTCTACATTGAGACCATGACTATATTTCAAAAATACCTCGTAAAATGTCCCAAAGCATCTGCATAAATGTTATAAATACAAGACTTTCTTTCTGGTACATTTAAAGAAATGATGTGGAGATGCCGGCGTTGGACTGGGGTAAACACAGTAAGAAGTCACACAACACCAGGTTAAAGTCCAACAGGTTTATTTCGTAGCAAACACCACTAGCTTTGGCGTTTGCTACTAAATAAACCAGTTGGACTTTTATCTGGTGTTGTGAGACTTCTTACTACTTTTAAAGAAAAGCAGGGGAGTTTGTCAATCAACCAACAGCACCATTATTTGGCTATTTATTTCATTGATTTTGAGAAACATTACTGTTAGCAAATTAGGTACTAACTTGTCTGTATGACAACAGACTACACTTAATTGTTCTTTCATATGATGTGAGCTTTGCTGACAGGGCCAGCATTTCTGTCCATCCCTAATTTACCTTGAACTGAGTGGCTGCAAGACCATTTCAGAGAGCAGTTAAGAGTCAAGCACATTGCTGTGGATCTGGAGTCATGTGTAGCCAGGCCAGGTGAAGATGGCAGATTTCCTTCCATAAAGGACATTCATGATCAGATAGACTTTATGACAATCAATGATAGTTTCTTGGTAACCATGACTGAGAATTTAAAAATGCTTCACTGTCTGTGAAGCCATTTTTACATCTTGAGGATGTTGGATGTGATATAAAAATAAATTACTTTTCTTATTGGATAAGGATTCATATTGCTTTATATGCCTCAGGTGATTACTATTATCAGGAGAACAAGCCACTGTATATTTGTCACAGACTGAATCAAAATAACAGGATTCTAGCTGGAAGCCCTACCAAATTGAGGGGTCGCAGAATGTTCTGAAGTTAATTCATTCTTCAGACACCGAGTTTTTTTAAGGCTCTGCTAATGGTTGGATTTGAAGTGAGTTAAGATCTCAACACATTTATCCTTAAGGAGACCATCTTTCAGAAAATTGTTCCAATTCATGAATATGTGCTAACTCTGTAATGCAAAGTATAAGTCTAAACCTCTGTGCCAAGTCCTGCATCAGAATCATTGTCAGTCTCTTCTCCTTCTCAACCTGGTGACCCTGCTCTGTAGGTCTCCCCTGTACCAGCCAGGTGCATTAACTTTTCCTTAATCTGTAGCTAAATGTTGTTTAGATTCTGCTTTTCCCTGGCTGGACAGTCTTGAATTAGGGGGCATAGTCTCAGGATAAGGCATCGGCCACTTAGAAGTGAGATGAGGAGAGTTTCTTTTGCTCGTAGAATTGTCAATCTTTGGAGTTCTTTTCCCCTAGGGCTATTTACGGTGTTCCAGGCTAGAATCAATAGATTTTTGGATTCTAAGGGCATTAAAAAGATCAGTGGACCTGAAATCAAAGATCAGACTTTAGAGGCCAGATGCCTATTCTGCTCCTATTTATTATTAGTGATGTTGTTGCCTATAAAATAATGAGGGGCAGAGATCAGCTAGATAGTCAATTTCTTTTCCCAAAGGTAGGGAAGCCTAACACGAGAGGACATAGATTTAAGGTGAGACAGAAAAGATTTAAAAGGGTCCAAAGGGACAAATTGTTCACTCAGAGGATGGTGAGTGTCAGGAATGGGGTGCCAGAGATAGTATCAGAGGCAGGTACAATTTTGCTTTTTAATTGTTACATGGATAAGATGGGTGTAGAGGGATATGGGCCAAATGTGGGCAACTGGGATTAGCTTAGTGGTTAAAAAAAAGGGTGGCATGGATAAGTTGGACTGAAGGTCCTGTTTCCCCACTATAAACCTCTATGACTCTTTGATTCTATGACTCTACTTGCTAACTGGAAATAGCTTCCTAACTTTTAGCAGATACACTGGTAAATATGTTTAAGCAGAGTCAGAGATTTATGAAAGGGAAATCATGTTTGAACATTCTTTTTGGGTTTGATTTGAAGATATAACCAATAAGATGAATAAATGGGAGTCAGTAGATACAGTATATTTAACTTTTCAACGTGCAATTGAAAAGGTCTCCTGCTGTCCAGAGGTTATTGGACAGCATTTGGACTAACAGGCCAGGACTTTCTACTTGCATACATGGTGAACAGAAAATATCATGAGAAGGCCAAAAATCATTTTTAAACTGTTGTAAAACCCAGGAGCAGGGCTATCCTCCAGTCCTATGTTAACCCTTGCTCTGCTGAGCACTTTACATTATAATGCAGGCAATATCCCAACATGGTCGCTGGGTAAAACACCATTTTTCCCACTCACCCTCAGACTTAATGCAATGAGAAGAAAATCTCATTCATGGGATTGAGGATAATACAATTGCATAAATCAAGGATTGGTTAATGGACAGAAAATAGGAATAAATGGGACATTACTTGAATGGCAGACTGTAACTAGCAGGATACCACAACTTGGGCTATAGCTACTTACAATTTACATTAATAATTTTGTTGGAGGGACTGAGTATATAAGTTTGCTGATGATGGAAAGTTAGATGGGAAAGTAAGTAGTGAGGAGGATGCAAAGAAGCTGCAGAGGTATATAGACAGATGAGTGAGTGAGCAAATGACAGACGGAATACAATGTAGCACAATGTGTGATCCAAATAAAAAGATGAATATTTTTTGGAAGTTGAAGAAATGGGAAATGTTTGCATTCAGAGATTCCCAGGTGAGCTTGTGTATGAATCTTAGAAAGTTAACAGGCAGGTACAGCAAGCAATTAGGAAGGCAAATGGTTTGTCAGCATTTATTATAAAGGGATTATAGCATAAGAATACAGACATGTTATGATAATTATACAAGGCATTGATGAGGCCATACCTGGAGTACTGTTTGCACTTTTGATCTCCATATCTAAGGACGGATATATTTCCTCTGGGGCAATGAAGTGAAGGTTCATTGGTCCGGTTCTTGGGATCAGGAGATTGCCCTTTTTGGAGAGATAGATTAGGTATTCCCTGGAGACTGGAAGAAGGAGGGTAGCATAATTGAAACATATGCATATAGGCTTTTACCAAGTTGTACCTGAGGAGAAAGAAGCTCAGCCTAAGCATTAATAGCTATGGACAATGCAGCGTTACATTAGCCACATGATAGTTTAAATATGAATAGGATTAAATGAAACATATCTGCAAAGTTCACTTCTACACTTGATTTGAAGTGCATGGTTCCATAAATCTCTTCAGATGAAAGACCATCTTGAGTTGTAAAACTACTTTGACAGCGGCACATTTTCCATGTAAGAACAAAAGGTATCTCCTAACATTTGTGAAATGGACATGCATAAAGATGTTTTGTTTATATGCATACATCAAACATTCAGTTTGATGCTGAGAAAATGTTTCCCCTAGCTGGGAATCTAGGACATGGGACCATAGTCCCAGAATATAGGGCTGGCCACTTAGGACTGAGATGAGGAGAAATATTTTGTTACTCAAAGGTTTGTGAATCCAGGGAATGCTCTATCTAGAGAGTGGTGATGCACAGTTGTTGGGAATATTCAAGGTTGAGATCAATAGATTTTTGAACACAAATAGAATTAAGGAAATCGCTGATGGTGCTGAAAGGTGGAATCAATGGATAGGAGGTCAACCGTGATCTTGTTGACTGGCTGAGAAACTGGCTGAGTCACATTTCTCTTTCTTATGTTCTCATGTTCAAACCAATTCCAATTCTGAAAATGCAGAAAATTCTCAATAAATATGGTCTAAAGTTTGATAAAATTACATTGTTCACCTAATTAAAAAAAGAGTGAATTTACAGAAACGAGTACAGATAAAAATGATTGGAATAGCCAGTTAATTAAAATGATTGATCTTAAATTGTGAATTTAACTTCCTTTTACATACTTTTTCTGAGGGGAAATTATAAAATCAAACTAGTGAGGTTTTTTTCAACCAGTTTAAGTTGTGTGACTACAGTTAATCTATTTGGATTGAAGTAAAACCTAACATTGTGCTAATAGAAATCATTAGGGCTGTAGTTTCACCAGATGAATGTTTCCATTATTCAGATTATTATCAAGTTCTCTGTTATCAGTACATGATGAGCAGGCTGCTGTCACAAAGCCTAATGAAAGAAAAGATGCAAGATAGATAAAGGACAGATCCTCCAGCTTGACCCTTTGACTTGACAGACAAGACATGGACACTCATCAAAATTTCATCTTGAGACGTAAAAGTCATTTGGAGTTCATGAAATCAAATTACGTCTCGCGTTTCCTCTCTATCCAATTTAATACTTCCTCCTTATTCTGAGAAGGCTAATAAAACTGCTGCTGCTCAGCTTATCAAGTTACCCATTGTCACACCTGTCTGCAGAGAAACAGGCTTTAGGTAAACATCTCCACTTCCATTTGCAGATGTATGGGTCATGCATATCCCAATGACAAGGCCATTTGAACTGTCAGATGACATGGCTGTCAGAGAAACTAGTCGGTTTTCGAATTGATGGTGCAAAACTCCGGTCACTTGGTACTTGTTGTTCAATTTTACTCCAAAGACCGTGATTATTTATAGATATCTCTGAGTGCTTCAATGTTAAGGGGTAGGGATCGCATACAGCTGTCACTGCCTGTGTTGCCTCTGCTCACAATTGCACAGCACAAGATGGTTTGATTAGCCTTCTTATTGAAAGGCAAGGTTGTTCAATCAACAAATGAATAACATCTCCCTTTGCAATCTGAAGTTAGTAATCTCTAATGAATTTACTGTCTATTAGTTGCGACACTTTTGGAAGTCAGCCATTAATGGCTCTTTTACCAAGTTGTACCTGAGGAGAAAGAAGCTCAGCCTAAGCATTAATAGCTATGGGCAATGCAGCGTTACATTAGCCACATGATAGTTTAAATATGAATAGGATTAAATGAAACATATCTGTAAAGTTCACTTCTACACTTGATTTGAAGTGCATGGTTCCATAAATCTCTTCAGATGAAAGACCATCTTGAGTTGTAAAACTACTTTGACAGCGGCACATTTTCCATGTAAGAACAAAAGGTATCTCCTAACATTTGTGAAATGGACATGCATAAAGATATTTTGTTTATATGCATACATCAAACATTCAGTTTGATAGATGGGGATGCCCATAACATCTGAAAATTTATGTAGGTTTTGCTAATCATGTAATGCACAGATAGAAATACTTAAACTTCATAGATGGGATCAGGTGAGAGTGTGTTGGAATGTCTCACTGTCAGGTTCATATCTTGGGTTTGACTCCAACTCGGGCAGAGGGAATAAAGATTTCACATACTGTGATGAATGTTCAAAGTGTTCCTCTGAGACAGTGGAAAATGTTCTGTTCATCATCACTGTCCACCTTCGACATTGTAAGCCAAGTAGAAGGAATGACATGTTTTTAAACTTATTTCAATCTTGTTATATATTTTGAAATATTAATCAGAAAGAGGTATTTGCATTGCAATGTAATCAAATATAGTCTATTTTTCATGCATCAGCATAAATTACTTCTAATGCATCAATAATGAAGCCTTTGCCTTTCATCACTTGTCTTTTTCTTTCTTTACGACGACTGTTTTTCATCTATTTCTTTTCCTCACAGAATTCTGGGACTGCGTTCCAGAGTTGACACAGCACCATTTTTCTGTTAAGAATTACGGCAGAAGGAGGGAAGTCAGTGAATATTGAAACAATGTATTATTGAATTTTAATTCCCTTTCAAGGCTAATTGAGGATATTAAAAATAGAGATGATAGCAGGAGTCTGACTAATACACAATGAGTGAATGAAGGTTCATGCTTTATCACTGCAGTTTTGTTTTTTTTTGAAGCTATCCAACAAATTTATTGCAAAGATTATTCCTCTAATACTGACCATAGACCCTTCAAATGTCTACATTGAATTCAAATGTTTTCAACTGTCCAGGAATGAGTGTAAGCAAAACCAAAGCAAAAAAACCTAAGAAAATATATCTCAGAAAATTAGATATTTTCATCAATACTGCCTGAAATTGCCCTTTCCCTCTTCCGTAGACAAAATGGTCAGAACCAGTATCATTTGAGATGAGCTTTCATATTCTGGTTTCTGAGAATGACACCATGAGGCTACATTTCTTCACAGTATCACCCATTTGTTCCTCTGCAGCTTTGTTGAAAGTCAGGATGAATTGGCATATATGCTGTCTCTGCTGTTAGTCTAGGATTTCTAAGGATCTTCCATCCAAGTTGGGCCAAAACCTTTTCCTCACTCTGGAAATTCAACCCTTTATGTGGAGTGGTGTTTATGCTTCAGCATGCCCTGCCCTGTGTTATATAAACCCAGTGTAGCCTCTTTTTCACTGCCTTCAAATCCTGAGTACACCCTCCACCACATCCTACAAACCTGTTGTTTATATCCCCTTCCCCAACTTCAAGTTTGGCAAGATTTTTCCTCCACCACTACTCTCCTTACACTCTTCTGTACTATCCACAATAGTAAAAAGCTGTTTTTCAGTTTCTATAAGCTTGGCAGTGTTTTTTTGTGTTCTGTAAATTTGTCTATTACAACTTGCTTCAAACAATGCCACATCCCATGCTATACTAATCAAATGTCGAATAGGGATTCACCTCATGATAGCTTAACAGTGCTACAAATGTCAGGGGTAGCAGGAACCAGGATAGCTGCCTCTTTATCATACTTTGTACTTTTGATGGACAGAAAGAAGCATATTTCCATAATTTATTTTATTTTTAGTTTCATAATGTAATTTCATTGGTGAGATTTACTATCCAATGCTTAATTCAGGCTAATTATTCAATATTATTGTAAGCCTGGTGATCAATAAGATTGTGCTATGCTCAATACCCTATGCACCATTCTTGCAAAACTTGCAAACATCTAGTACATTTTGTTCAAGTGTGGCACCTTTTATCATTGTCTCAGTTAGTGAACAAGCATCAAAGCTAACTCTGTGATTAGTTCTATCTTCATGAATCTGAGTACAGCACTGACACTAAAATCGACAGCAGCTGTGGACACCATAATGTGAAGTGATAGATCAAAGAGGGTTAACTCAAAATTTCCACCGTCGCTCTGCCAAAACTGCTCTGAGAATCTCAGTCCACTTAAGTGGTCTGTTTCCATACTGAAGCGCTCATAAAGGTTCGACTGCAATAATATATTTTAGACAAACTTGCTGCACAATGCAGTAAGATGTAGAGAACAGTAGATGGCTAATATCTGCTAGGAGCGGAGGCATCGACAGCTGCAGTGATATTAGATGGATCAGATCGTAATCCCTCTGGTGAAACCAGATATCCAAACAAGAGTCACTTGTTCTGTTTAAATCGACATTTGCTGATATCAATGGAGAGCAACACTCACACTCTCTTTGGAGAGTACAGTTTGGACTTTCTCCCACTACTTCAGCTTTTTGTTCACAATAGGAAAGGTACTCTTTGGAAGCAGACAAAGCTTTCTATGAACTGAGACCTGTACTGAGATGGTTGATGTGCCTGAGACTTTGTGACTGACTTTTGTCTCGTTGTAGATGTTGCATTCAAAAAACTGTTGGAAAATAAAATATCAGCTCCACGTGCCCACTCATTGCATTGTCCAGGGGTCCTTACTCCAAACTTTCTGGAGTACCCCAGACTGGGGCTTTGGAAATATTTAAAATGGGATCAAATGATGACATTATGGTGTCAATGTCATTTTCCAACCTTACTTCCCGATGCTACTTTCTGCTTCCACCCACCAATCACTGAGATGGCATTGCTGAACAATGTACAGCAGCTACCAGCTGATTGACTGACAGCTCTTGTGGGGGTCGAATTTTCAACCTCGAGTCCTTCCTCCTAGAGAAAGATAACTTGTTGGCCAGTTAATTCAGCAGGCCTTCCTGAAAAGAGGTGATGCAGACAGGCGAGACATTTCTCCATCCTGTGAATGTGTAACAAGTGTTAATAAGAAAGACTCCTTTACAGATATCAATATTTTCAGAGTGACAGGACCTCCTGCTGTGTTGGTTGCTGTACTCCTGTCGGGACTCCCGTTGGGTTCCAGTTTCCACTACAAGAAGAGTGGTAATGTGTTAATATGTGCCCTGGGCGAGGCTTTTCAACATGCATAACTATAATCTGAATGATGAAAGGAAGAGGCAGCAAATGAGACTAAGAAAAGAAATAGTTGTGAGGACAGTGAGTGCAAGGAAACATGAAGTACAGTAAACTCTTCCCTGATGATCTGTGGATAGTCACTTCAAACAGAGAAGAAAGGCTTGATAGGTGCTGAGGCAAAGCTGGGACTGACATGAGAAGCATGAAGAAGCCTCATCTTAACGCTCTTGGTGAGATCATTGCATTTCTTTTGGCAATCAAAATAATGTGATTGCATTTACATGCTATGTCATTTCTTACCATGCCTTTTCTTCATTTTACCTTGATACTATACAGAATAACCTCAGGCCTCAGCTGGGATTGTTTTTGTCTCTGGACATCTTCCTATAGCTTCAAGATTTTGGTCTTTAGCTTACCCACCAAAAGATACTTTTCCTTTAAGTTGCAGAAGTGTCCAGTTTTTTTCTTTCTGCTAGTTTCAAGGTTGCGTGGGGAGGCACGTTTTATTCAGCTCAGTTTAATTATGGTGTAAATCTTCTGGTCCAGCCCGCCATGGGAATCATCATGGGCAGGACGGAGAATTCAATTAACAATCCGTTGAGCTTAGGTGGGAATTTCGGGTCCTGGGATAAGTGGGACTATAAAATCCCATCCTGTGTAACTGAGAATGACAGTTCTCAATGACCTCTGCTTCAACTGTTGCTGACTGTGTGCACATTCTCTTGCTGGGAGACCAAAAAGAACCCAATGTATCCAAGATTCACAATACTATTTCATCATGATATTGGCCATTAGAGATTACTTGGGCTTACCTGGCTTCTCAAAATGACAGTAAATTTCACATCAATAGATCGAATTATACAGGCTAAACCTAATAAAAACTGATGCATTTCCTTTACAATTAGAATAACACACAGAATCAGTGGAACAGAACACGTGCAAAACTTCAACTAATAAATGCAACATCAGTGCACAAAGGTTAAATATTTTTTGAATGTGGTTTTTACATAATATGATAAGTGCAGCAGCTTTGCATGGACCTGCATTCTGTATGGTTACATATAATGGCTGCAAAAGACCTAATCCACATTATTAAGAAGTGAAGTGTGTAAGGTAAATGTTCTGTTTGTGTACTCAATGCAATGCCTTACCTAATGGGAGTGTAGATCAGATAATTACATATATGTGGTACTTGATTTTCTTTCCATTGCAATTGTGGTTGGAAAATCAGGGACTGACATATATAATTTCCTGACACATACTGATATGAGAGTGGGTGAGGTTGTTCAGAAGGCTTAATCAGAAAATTTGCTTTATTGACAAAGTCTCCAGTTTGTATTTCAGATCAAAGGCTCCCTGGAGATAGAGTTTCATGGAGCAACTAACCACGCATCTACAGCCTGACTGTATACAAGGAAACTGTTTGGCTCAACCAGTTTGTGATGGTTCTTTGACAAAGCAAACCACTTAGAATTGTTACTTGCCTTTTAAATGCTTCTATTTCAAGTAATGATACAGTTACTTTTTAAAAGCTATTGTAGGTCTGTTTCTCTCTGGTGAATTGGTTTATATTCTCACGATCATCTGTCTAAAAAAAATGTGAACATCCCTCACTACTCACTTTATTCTTTTAACAATGTTTTTAAAATATGCCTTTGGCTACTGACTCAATGGCCAGTAGAAATAATTTTCCCTACTTACCTTATCAAAACCCCTCATCATTTTGGTATGAGTGAGTCTATTGTAATTTGAGGCAAATGGCAGGAATATATTAGACCGTATATTGCCTGTCATTTGTGCCTTAGCAACAAACAGAATGCTGACACAATTTTGGCATTCAGGGTTGCTATGGACTGTGTAGTGGGAGGAAGGTGAAATTGAAAGGTTGCTTCGCATCAGGTAAAGCTGCAATCTTAAAAAAGGAATTGTGAAAGGAAGGTGCCAAAGGAATTTCTTCTCTCTGCTGCCTCCCTGCTCCCCCCTCTCCTCAACTACCTCCCACCCATCAACCTGAGGTGGGCAATCCAACAACAACATCATTGACCTTCACACCAGGTCAATTTTTGCTAATAATCATTGACACCTGAAAATTAACCAGGATCAAGGACGCATACCTTATGAAAAAACATTGCCATTGCAACGAAGCAAAAGATCTGTCCCTGGGGTTTCTTTCACCATTAGTTAATTCAGGAAGTAAGTGTATGTACATCTGTCCCTAAATAATTTCTGTTGATACATATTGGATGGTTAGTGGTTAGCACTGCTGCTGCACAGCTCCAGGAACCCAGGTTCAATTCTGGCCTTGGGGATCGCCTGTGTGGAGTTTGCAAATTCTCCCCATCTCTGCATGGGTTTCTTCGGTGTTCCAGTTTCCTCCCACAGACCAAAGATGTGCAGGTTAGGTGCATTGGCAGTGCTCAATTGCCCCTTAGTGGCCCAGGGTGTGTAGATTAGATGGATTAGCCACGATACATGTGTGAGGTTGCAGGGATAGGTCAGAGAAAAGGGACTGGGTAAAAAAATACTGTGTTAGAAGGTTGGTGTGGACTGGATGGACTGAATAGCCTCTTTGGCACTGTGGGGATTCTCTGATTCTATGATCTAAGATCCTACAATAGCAATCATGCCGATCAATACCATCACAACATAGCAATAATAAACTCATTAATGTAACAAAGTGTTACCAATGTGTAACAGAAAATAGTTAGAACACTCTGCCAGCAGATGTGGGGAGAAAAGCAGAATTAACAATTTGGAGTAACGACTATTTTGTCCTTCCTATTTACAGGTTACTTTTGCCCCCTGATTACAGTGTGCACATCCCACTTCTATGCTATTCTCTAAAGTATGTGCAGTGCCAGTATCTGAGCTGATGGCTGCTGGTGCAAGATCAAGTAAGAAGTCTGACAACACCAGGTTTAAGTCCAACTGATTTAGTTGATAGTAAACTCACAAGCTTTCGAGGTTTCCCTCTTCATCAGGTGAATAGAGAGTTCCATTCCAGGTTGAAATGACAACCTGACGAAGAGGGAAACCTCGAAAGCTTGTGAGTTTACCATCAAATAAATTGGTTGGACTTAAACCTGGTGTTGTCAGACTTCTTACTGTGTTTACCCCAGTCCAACGCCGGCATCTCCACATCGTAAGATCAAGTGACAGCTCCTTCTTCAACTACCTCTTGTTCCTCTTGGACTTCTGGCTCATGTGCCAGGTCTTAACCTGGTGACAGTTCACAGGTATCTGAAAAGTTAAAGGCAAAATGCGAAGGTTGTGGCGAGGGAGAGGGTGGGAGTCACCACCTGCAACTTGTAAATCAAAGAGATTGTGAAATGGGGTTTGGGAAGGTGGATTAGGCAGGAACAGACTGTCATCTACTATAGTATCAGCCCTCGCTACTGGCCACAGCCTCAGTTGTGGTTACACCAATGATTATCTGTACCATTACCTTCATGAGGGAGAGGGCATGCCTGTCTCTGCTGGTTAAGCATCGCCATCTTCATTGGTGAGCCCCCTTGTCCTGTAAGAGAGAGGGAAGTGTGATGGTGAGTGTGGTGCAATGTGTTTGCCTGTCACAGTTGAATAGTTGGTAATATGTACAAGCTGTGAAGCTTTGGGGTGAGGCTTGCAGTCGTGCTAGGATAAGGTGGGGTTATGAATGTTGGGTATGAGTAATGAATGAATTATGTGGATGCAGTACATTGAGCAGAGTTTGAGCCAGTGGGATATAACGTTTGATAGAAAGTCTGGTAAGTAAGTAAAGAAGCATTGCTAAAAACAGCAGAGTTTGAAGCAAGTGGTGCATTCATAAGGATATTACATGTGATGGTTCATTCAGTAACATTGAGCTGTGGTGTGAGGTTGCTGAACTTTAAGTGGCACATCATTCAGATCTTTGGGGCTAGATTGCTGGCATTGACTGCTTTAGCTATGTACTCCCACTGCCTTCATAATCTCCATCTGGTGGGCTTCATGACTCCTTGCAGATCTCAGACCTCTTTCCTCCTGTTGACCTCATGCACCAAGGCCTCCAGTGCTGCATCAGAGAATCCTGGGGCACACTCTGTGCCCTGTTGTGCCATTTTTACCCTTCCTGCTCAAAGACTCTGCCCTCCATACTCCCTGCAGCTGGTGCAGCAGAAAGTCTCCATCCTCTAAGAGGTGTAGATTGGCTTTAAATAGTGCACATTAATTTTAATCGGTGCTAGTCTTGCACAACCTTGGGGCCGTTGTTGAGCTATGTAGCCACTTTGCAGTGTGCATAACAGCAGGGTGCATGCCGCAATCATTTAAATAGAAGACAGTACAAAGTTTATCTCTTAATCGTCCATCGTGACGTACTGTCCAAAACTAGGTACATTTCTTAAAGGGTGTGCCATGAGCATCCATGAAGTTCATTTACAGAAAGGATTGGGCCCTGGGGAAGACAAAGGAATGGCACAGCCAGGCAGAGTGAGCTTAATGGTTCTCCGCTGTAGCACTGGAGGCCTCAGTGCATGTAATAGACAAGAGGAGAGTTGTCTTCTATCTATAGTGGGCCAAGAGGACCGGACAAACACAAGGAGCAGATGGTTGTCATGGTCAATGCTTGTAGTGTAGTTCCAAAGAGTTTGATCTGGAAATGCTGCTGAAAGACATTAAGTGATTTCATCCAAATCAGTGAATGCATCCTGACATGCCACATTCCACCAACTGAGCCACTAGCCTCACTCACTGCTCAATTCACCACACTGCCATCCCAGCTACCAACAATCTCCATCACCCATGGCTCCAGTAAGATAGTGCTGCCACAGCGCACCAGAGTACCTCTCTGGTACCTCTGGTTTCAAGCAGAGGTGTAAACTCAAACCTGGGCATTCAAGTGACTGATATTTGAAAAGTGCTGTAAAGCTGCCCAGACCCAATCACGGGCTGGTTTCTTGTTGTGTTTGCTGCTGATAGGTTCACAAGCAGCAAATCAGGGGAAACCAGTCTGTGATTGCACAATGACCCTCTAGCTATGACAAAGCCCAATGTTTCAAAATACTACATGGTTCAAAATAAATGCCTATTGACACTAATACTTTGCACTTAAAAAGCATAGTTTTACTGATGTTTGGGGACAAAAATAGTTAATAAATAGGAAAATAATATAATTGTAGATTTAGAAATGATACCGCCACCATATTTTCTTAGAGATCCTGTGCCTCAAAATTTCTCTGAAAACTCATGCCAGAATTTTACTGCCTTGCCCACCCTAGGCTCGTAAGATCCCAAGCGAGGCCAATGGAGAATTCTGTTCTACGAGCCTCACCCACCCTGATTCCGGGGCAGATGGGGCTGGTGAAATTCCAGCATCACTGTCTATCTCACACTCATAGCTTGAGCTCATCCTCACAAACTTAGCACAATGCTAACTATTCAATCATGACAACTACATCACTCCAACACGTTACAACTTACTCACTGACACATTACCCTCTTGGAAGGTAAGGTGCACACAATTGAAGGCCGCAGCAGTTCAACTACAGGAAACAACATCTTCCTTATCTCCATGGAGGAGGTGGCATTAGCTGTCATTGGAACAGTCTTCTCCAACACCGTGACCAGCGGCAAGATTGAAACTGCCACTCATTATAAATCTTCTTTCTCATATCCCATTTCCTATTCAACTGAAAATTTCTTTTGATTTACCAGCTAGAGATGGTGGAGATGTATGGCAGATATCTAGGATTGCTGAGGTTCCCTGCTAGAGAAGTGGTAGTGGGTTTATGGAGCATGAACCTGCTGCCCTCTCTCAGGTTGACAGCATTCATTCTCCCTCCATTGCCACACTGCCAGTGCTCTCTCTGCTGTCTCTTAGACAGTCAACACAGCCTCTGCCACCCTTGCCAAGATGTATTCTGAAGCCAAGCCTTCTAGTTGCAAGAGAGCATCTTGCAAAACTAACTGTAATCTCTCCCAGTGAAAATCAGTAACATTCCACTTGCCCAGCTTCTGCCTCTGGAACAACCTGGTTAGAAAGGGGACGCATGACATGTTCTGTACTCTCTGCAATAAGTGGGAAGCCCCTTTGGGATGAGCTGAGTCACAGGTGGATGGCCAGATTGGGATGTGACAAATGGGGAGACTAAGACGAATGGGTGCACCTGCAAGATGTATTGATATGGTGAGTGATATGCAGGAAAAGATTTGGGGTAGCAGAGCAACGGAGAGTTGGAACAAGGCACACTTCAGTATATCATTGAGTATACTGTGCTATTCAGCTGTAAGAACATAAGAACTATGAGCAGGAGTAGGCCATCTGGCACCTCGAGCCTGCTCCGCCATTCAATAAGATCATAGCTGATCTTTTTGTGTACTCAGCTCCACTTACCTGCCTGCTCACCATCACCCTTAATTCAAAAATTTATCTTTCCTTGCCTTAAAAACATTGCCTTAAAAGTCTCAATTGCTTCACTGGAGAGGGAATTCCACATATTCACAATCCTTTGTGTGAAGAAGTTTCTCCTCAACTCAGTCCGAAATCTGCTTCCCTTTATTTTGAGGCCATGCCCCCTAGTTCTAATTTCACCTGCCAGTGGAAACAACTTCCCTACTTCTATCTTATCTATTCCCTTCATAATCTTATATGTTTCTATAAGATCTCCCTTCATTCTTCTGAATTTCAATGAGTATAACCCCAGTCTACTCAGTCTCTCCTCATAAGCCAACCCTCTCAACTCCAGAATTGGCTAGTGAATCTCCTCTGCACCCCCTCCAGTGCCAATATATCCTTTCTCAAGTAAGGAGACCAAAACTATACACAGTATTCCAGGTGTGGCCTCACCAGCACCTTATACAACTGCAGCATAATCTTGCTATTTTTAAACTCCATTCCTCTAGCAATGAAGAACAAAATTCCATTTGCCATCTTAATTATCTGCTGTACCTGCAAACCAACTCCTTGAGATTCCTGCACAAGGACACCCAGGTCCCTCTGCACAGCAGCATGCTGCAATTTTTTACCATTTAAATGCTAGTCCATTTTGCTGTTATTCCTACCAAATGGATGACCTCACATTTAATAACATTGTACTCCATCTGCCAGACCTTTGCCCATTCACTTAGATTATCTGTATCCCTTTGCAGACTTTCAACATCCTCTGCACACTTTTCTCTTCCATCCATCTTAGTGTCAGCTGCGAATTTTGACACACTACTCTTGGTCCCCAACTCCAAATCATCTATGTAAGTCGTAAACAATTGTGGTCCCATCACTAATTCCTGAGGCACTCCACTAGTTACTGATCACCAACCAGAACCTATTTATCCCCACTCTTTTTTTTCTGTTAGTTAACCAATCATCTATCCATGCTAACTCATTTCCTGTAACACTGCACCTTTATCCCATGTAGCAGTTTTTGGTGCGACACCTTATCAAATGCCTTCTGGAAATCCAGATACACCACATCCACAGGTTCCCCATGGTCCACTGCACACGTAATGTTCTCAAAGAATTCCACCAAATCAGTCAAACATGACCTGCCCTTCATGAACCCATGTTGCATCTTACCAATCAGACAATTTACATCCAGATGTCTTGCTATTTCTTCCTTGATGATAGATTTAAGCATTTTCCCTACTACTGTAGGTTTGCAATGGCACCAATTTACAGATGGATTTGTAAATTTGCGCTGAAAGATACTGTGAGTCTATATTCACTGCAAACTATGTGGACACTGAATAAATTTATGTGATGCAAGATCATTACAGACAGCAAAAATCAAAGATTCTCATCAGTCAGAACTGAAAGGTTGATGGACTGATTGAGTCCGTTCAGTTAAATATTGTGTACTACTCTAGTCACATGAGATTGTTGTTATAAAAAATAAAAATCAGAGCTTTGTTTTTGAAAAATACTAATCAGTTATAAACTGAGTGGAGAATGACAGCATTATTAGAGTCCTTAATTAAAATGTAGTTTGACTAACGCCAATAGTTTCTGTGTACAGAGCATGCGGCAACTTGGACCTTCACCTACTGGTGAAAAACAGAAAATCGTCACCACAAGAGATTCAAATGGAAGGAAACATTGATGAAAGTAACAGAGAGAGAACATTTAATTTTGAACATGTATCTTTTTCAATGTGCAGTCAACAATGATCTTTGACAACAAGTTAAATGGCTGCGTTGGAGGATTAAAACAAACTTTACTGATTTGAAATGTGCATCAGCAACAGTGTCATCATTTAATACATCAGGCAATACAAATCGTCTGAGATTAATTTCCACATTGGTGAGTTCATTTCTACTCTGAGAACATTAGCTGCACCTTTGCAACCGCGAGGGAGACAGACAGATTTTCGCACAGCTAATAAGTAGGCGTGGAAGGTTAGTTTATAACTTGGAGAAGGACAATTCATTGCTTAGAAGTTAACTAGTAAAGAAATATAATGAAATTTAATGTGGCAAATGTTTTTAAAATGTCATAGACTCATGGGGTGTGATCTTACTGGCTATTTGCGTTGTGCTCCTGTTGCAACGAGGTTGGAGAATTTGGCGCTCAGCCAAATCTCTGTTCACTGTAGTAGGATGGGAAAATCCTGCTGGAATGAATGGCTGTAAGATTCTGGCCATAGAATCCCTACAGCGCAGAAGGCCATTTTGGGCCACTGAGCCTGCACTGACAACAATCCCACCCAGGCTCTAACCCGTAACCCCATGTACTTACCCTGCTAATCCCAAACACTATGGGGCAATTTAGCATGGCTAATCATCCTTACCCACACATCTTTGGAGTGTGGGTGGAAAGCGGAGCATCCGGAGGATCCTCCTCATTTCATCCAGTAAGTGTTCTCCACGGAGTCCTTCACGACACATGATGACACAGAATCACTGAGCAGAAACTGATAGCCAAGTTCTGCACGTATGGGGACAGCCTCAACCAGGATCTTAGGTTCATGTCACACTATCTGTAACCCCCACGACTTGACTTACCTGGGCTTGCAAAATCTCACTAACTGTCTTGGCTGGAGACACCTCTTTAACTGTGCTTAATCCTCTCTCCACGCACATTGTCTGCACTTGCAAAGGCCTGATTATCTGTTAAGATCTACATTCCAACCATTATCTTGTAATAGAGTTTGTGTCTCTATATGCCCTGTTTGTGAACCAAACTCTTCACTCACCTGATGAAGGGACAACGCTCAGGCAAGGAGCAAGGATGAGAAGCTGGGGCCTTTATAAATATCCTCAACTGGTACAGGAATTGAACCCACGCTGTTGGCATCGTTCAGCATCATGAACCAGTCAATGAGCTAACCAACCCCTTACCTGTCAGCCTGACTAAAGCCATGATTCACAAACCTAATATACCTAAGGTCTGAAGGTTGTTCTGACTAGTTGGCTGTTTCCTATGGTCTTGTAATTCTAGTGGGCATCACAGTACATGTAATGTTTTATTGAAGATTGGAATCAAATTATGACTTAATCTTATTTTTACTATAGTTTGAGTGGACAGTATCTGTAAGGGTTGCACTCCTCTTGAGGAGGAGACTTGCAGTGTGTTTTATCTTGGTTGCATTGGGTAAGTCCACTGCCATCCCACTGGCCTATCTCAGAGTAATCCCTCCTGTAATTACACATGTTCATTGTGCTTCATGGCAAATGTTCTTTCAAAAATGGTGGTGGGGGG
This sequence comes from Carcharhinus amblyrhynchos, assembly GCF_965287045.1. NCBI lineage: Eukaryota > Metazoa > Chordata > Chondrichthyes > Carcharhiniformes > Carcharhinidae > Carcharhinus > Carcharhinus amblyrhynchos. The sequence continues at coordinate 77,371,958 of NC_137328.1, forward strand.
TGTGCTCCCTACATTTAATTATCCATTTGTTTCTATGTGTTAGAAATCACAAAGGTAACTGTTTGTAAAAGGTCCAATATGCCTGTAGTTTAAAAATAAATCCCACAAAGTGGAGAATATCATTATAAATCTACAGTGACAGCAGAAGAATAGTCAGCTGTTTGGGAGAAAAATAGTGTAATTTGTTACATAGTTGCAGTAGAGACAGGAAGGTGAGATATAATAATCTCTCACATCCATCATAGATTGAATTAGTAGCAGGTTAATAAAGAGTAAAATAATTTCATCATTTCTGTGCTGTGGGCAGACATGCTTGGTTGCAGCTGTTCTTTCCTACTGGAGTGCAGGCAGAAATGAGAGGCTGATAATCTCAACAGTTCTTGAGAATTGAGTTCGCCTGAAACCAGAGTAAATCTTCAGTTGCTTTACAATGTGGCCTATGGTACAAAAACTGTCAGACTTAGAATGCATATTTCTTTAAGCAATGGCATATTTTACACTGGATCTGCACTTGCTGACATAAATTCACAGGACTTTTAACTTAATCTTTAAGAATAATGGGTCATATCTGTTTCAAACCATTTTGTTTTTATTTCTTACTGTGCTATGGATGACACTGGAAAAGCAGCATTTATTGCTCATCCATAGTTACCCCCTGGATATTATGATTCAACCTCTTAGTGTGGGATTGTAGCTTTACTAGATAGCATTGATAGATTTGCTTCTTGGTAGACATTAACAAATCAATTGGTAGTTATGACAATCTGAGAGTTTTATGGTTTGTTTTTCTATTGTTATTCTATAAATTACCATCGTTATTTATTAAGTTCAAATTCACAATTTACTGCTGTGAGATTTAAATTCACTGGGGGTGATTTTCGCTGACAGTATTGGACTGTCTCCCTAACAGCACTGTGGGTCTGCCTACACCACATGGAAAGGATTGGTTTGTGAAGGCTGTTCACAGCAACATCATAAAATATCAGGCTGTAAGTAATACTGAACGGTCACAACTCACTGGATAAAACATCAGGCTGTGAACAGTACTGAAAGGTCACACAGACACTGGATAAAACATCAGGATGTGGAGAGTGCTGAATGGTCACACAGATACTGGATAAGAACACAAGAACATAAGAAGTAGGAGCAGGAGTAGGCCATCTAGCCCTTTGAGCCTGCCCCACCATTCAATAAGATCATGGCTGATCTGAAGTGGTTCAGTTCCACTTTTCCACTTTCTCCCCATAACCCTTAATTCCTTTGCCTACCAGAAACCTATCTACCCGTGACTTAAATATATTTAGCGAGGTAGCCTCCGCCACTTCAATGGGCAGAGAATTCCAGAGATTCACCACCCTTTGAGTGAAGAAGTTCCTCCTCAACTCCGTTCTAAACTACCCCCCCCCCCTTATCTTGAGGCTGTGCCCTCTAGTCCTGTTGTCCTTTCTGAGCGTGAAGAATTTCTCTACCTCTATCCTATCCAACCCTTTCATTATCTTATACGTCTCTATAAAACATCAGGATGTGAACAGTGCTGAATGGTCAAACAGACACTGGATAAAACATCAGGATGTGAACAGTACTGAATGGTCACACTGACACTGTTTACTGGTTGATATTTTATCCAGTGTCTGTGTTATTAATCTTTCTTTGTCTCACCTAGCTCTGTGTTAATATCATACTGCATAATGAAGTATGTTCTTAACACTGAAATCAACACAAGAAATGGTGCATTTTTCTATTCTGTCAGGGGATGTGGGCATCACTGGCTAGACCAGCATCAATTGCCCATTCCTAATTGCCCTTGAGAAGGTGGTAGTGGACTGCCTTCTTGAACCATTGCAGTCTATGAGGTGTAGGTACACCCAGTGGTGCCGTCAGGGTGGCAGTTCCAAGATTTTGACCAAGCGACAGTGAAGGAACAGGGATATAGTTCCAAACCAAGGTGCTGTGTACCTGCTCACCTTGTCCTTCTAGGTGGTAAAGGTCATGGGTTTGAAAGGTGCTGTCGATGTAGCCTTGCTGAGTTGCTGTAGTGTGATGTGGACATGCCGGCGTTCGACTGGAGTAAACACAGTAAAAAGTCTGACAACACCAGGTTTCAGTCCAACTGATTTATTTGATAGTAAGCTCACTAGTAGTATATCATGTAGATTGTGTGCACACTGTTGCCATTGTGTGTCAGTAGTGGACGGAGTGAATGTTGAAGGTAGTGATTGGGATGACAAATAAGCAGATTGGTATGTCTTGGAAGGTGCCAATCTTTTTGAAAGTTGTCGAAGCTGCATTGGGCACTCATATCAATATTATGATGAACTGGTGTGTCCAATTAGGAAGGTTAGTGAGAATATGGTTGAGTATTGTTTGTATTCGTTGCCACACTATCTGACATAGAACATAGAACATAGAACACTACAGCACAAACAGGCCCTTCGGCCCACAAGTTGCGCTGGTCACATCTATACCTACCAAGCCGTAGAACTATCTGTGACTCCCAATCCCATTAAATCCCATATACTCATCCAGAAGTCTTTTAAAAGACCCCAGTGAGTTTGCCTCTACCACCACTGATGGCAGCCAATTCCACTCACTCACCACCCTCTGAGTGAAAAACTTTCCCCTAACATCTCCTCTGTCCTTGCTTCCCAGCACCTTAAACCTGTGTCCTCTCGTAGCGACCATTTCAGCCCTGGGAAATAGCCTCCGAGAATCCACCCTATCTTTTCCTCTCAACATTTTATAAACCTCTATCAGGTCACCTCTCAACCTTCGTCTCTCCAGGGAGAAGAGACCTAGCTCCCTCAACCTATCTTCATATGGCATGCCTCCCAATCCAGGCAACATCCTTGTAAATCTCCTCTGCACCCTCTCAATAGCCTCCACACCCTTCCTGTAGTAAGGCAACCAGAACTGCGCACAGTACTCCAAGTGGGGTCTGACTAGGGGCTTATAAAGTTGCAGCATTACCTCCCGACTCCTAAACTCAATCCCTCGATTAATGAAGGCCAGTACACCATACGCCTTCTTAACCACATCCTCCACCTGCAAGGCCGATTTAAGCGTCCTATGGACCCGAACCCCATGGTCCTTCTGCTCTTCAACACTGCTAAGATTCCTACCCTTGATATTGTACTCCTTCATCCCATTGGTCCTGCCAAAATGGACCACTACACATTTATCCGCGTTGAAGTCCATCTGCCACTTCTCCGCCCAGTCTTGCATCCTATCTATGTCACGCTGCAACTTCTGACATCCCTCCAGACTATCCACAACACCACCAACCTTCGTATCATCGGCGATATAGGGTCAGTCTGGCAAGTGTGTCCTTTGGGACTCCACTAGGTTGATCAGTGTAGTATTACTAAGCTAGCATTGCTGGTGGATATTGAAGTCCATTACCTGAAGTATATTCTGTACCCTTGTTTTTTTTTAAGAATTTTCAACATTGAAGAGTAATGGTTTGTCAGTGGAAGGTTTCAGTAAGATGTTTATTTCTTAACTATATGGAATATGGAGACAATGTTAAGAACTTAGAACTTAAGAACTTGTTCAAGGTAAGAGGGGAGAGATACAAAAGGGTACAGAGGGGCATTTTTTCACACAGAGGGTGATAAAATTCTGTAACGAGCTGCCAGAAGCAGTAGTAGAGGGAGGTAAAATTTTGTCTTTTAAAAGCATTTAGACAGTTACATGGGTAAGATGGTAAAAATTGGGCGGCATGGACAAGTTAGGCCAAAGGGTCTGTTTCCATGCTGTAAACCTCTGCGACTTTATAACTCCCAGGGACACTCCTGTTGCACTATAAATCACTGTGTACCACCAGTGGGTCACAATATATCCAAGAGTAGTGTTGGAGGATTCTGAGGTATTAGCTGAGATAAATGATTCTATAGGTAGGACTGTCAGGAAGTTTGTTGTTTAACTCTCTTAAATTGGGGATCAACACCAGAAATTATCATAGAAGGCTTCCAGAGTTAACTGAGGCATGATTGCTTTATCTTATTTTGACATTATGCTTGGATCATAAATAACTCCATGTGTAGTTTGAAATTTATGATGTCTACTAAATTGTTTATGTCGACCTAACTGTGTTGCACATTTTTTTTTATTAAGAATGAATTGTGTAAGAATTTACTTTGAAAAGCAATTGATTAAATAAGGTCAATATGCCAATATTTTTCGTTTGCGGACTCAGTCGGGGATCAACTGTTTAAACAGAGCAGTCAATACTAAATAAAATAAAATACTCAGAATGTATTAGGCTAGAGTGGAATTCAATGTTACCAGTGGTGGAATATGAATCAATGAAATATATTTATCCTATTACACCGCTGTGATTGATGTACATACATTTACATGTTAGTATCCACTAATTGTAGATTTAATTAGGAATGCCATCAATTGTAATAGGAACTTTTCATTCTCAACTATAACCAGTAGCTTTTCATCTTTATAAGCAAATAAAACAGATCATAGTGACAATATAATGGGCTGGTAAATAAATAAGGGGCTCAGTACTGATAGTAGAAAGTGATGTTTGTATTAAAGATTAATATGGGAATATGGACACAGATTGTCTATTTCTTAAAATTTCACGCCCCAGAAGATATACTGAGGGATCGCTTGGAGGTCCCCATGCAAGGACTGTCTGGGAATTGTCCATGAAATTTCAATTTCCATTGGGCAATTACTATGCATCTGGAAATTTCCCAAACTCTGATTTAAAATGGGACACTTTGGATTTTTTAAATTCATTCATGGGATATGAGTTTCACTAGCTGGCTAGCAATTATTGCCCATCTCTAGTTGCCCTTGGAGGGTAGTTGAGAGTCAACCACATTGTTGTGGCTCCAGAGTCACATGCAGGCCAGACCACGTAAGGATGGCAGATTTCCTTCTCTAAAGGGTATTAGCAAACCAGATGGGTTTTTCTGACAATCGACAATTGTTTCATCAGTAGATTCTTAATTCCAAACATCTTTTATTTGAATTCAAATTCCACCATCTGCCGTGGAGGAATTTGAACCTGGGTCCCCAGAACATTATGGGCGGCACAGTGGTTAGCGCTGCTGCTTCACAGCGCCAGGGTCTCGGCTTTGAATCCTGACTTGGGTCACTGTCTATGTGCAGTCTGCACATTCTCCCTGTATCTGCATGGGTTTCCACCAGGTGCCCTGGCTTCCTCCCTCAGTCCAAAGATCTGCAGGTTAGGTGGATTGGCCAAGCTAAATTGCCCCTTAGTTTTGGGGGGCAGGGGGCTGGATAGGATGAATGCATGAGATTGTGGGATAGGAACTGAGTGGGATTATGGTCGGTGCAGACTTGATGGGCTGAATGGCCTCCTTCTGCATCGTAGGATTCTATGAAACATTAGCTGAATTTCTGGATTAATAATCTGATGATAATACCACTGGGCCATCGCCTCCCCTTCATCGTTCCAACTCACTTAGCAGAATAGCTACCCTGGAATGTTTGGAGGATTAAACCAGTTCTAACTTCTGGGTAACAATATTACTTAACCCCCACCGTCCACCACACTCTCGCCTTGATCTTTCACTGGACCTCTCCAACTACCCCACTGACAAACTGACTACCCCCTGTCCATGGAGCTCCAGGCCACTAACTAATCTCCTTGACATGAACACCCTCCCCCCACCCCCCTGCCCTGACAATGCTAGCCCACTTGACTGTCCCCCCCACCCCCACTCTCTGACTCATCCAACCCTTCACTCATTTACCTTAGATGCTTATCTTCTCTCCTAGCTTGCCAAAATGGCATTTAAACAAAGAGGAATTTAAACCGATTGGACTGCTGCAGGTAGTGTTGTAAAAAGAAGGGCTTGAATTCATTTTCCCCCATGCCTCTACTTTTCATCAAAGGCCTCCAGAAGCAGCTCTGCTCCACAGTTCTCTGTTGTTTTGGGTTGGATGTCCGGCTGAGAAATGTGGAACTCTTGACCCAGATAAGAGAGTAAAAGCAGAGTGGTGATCTGACTGTGATTACCACTACATTGAAAATGTGTCCCATGATGGCTGTAAAGAAAAATTCCATCTTTCCAAACCAACTGCTTGGTTGAATTCATTCTGATCTTTTAGTCAAAAAATTGACATATCCATAAATCATCAAAGTGCCAATATCACAAATAAATGTAAAAGTGAGATTGAGACCTGAAAATATATTGGATGAATTCAAAGCAAAAGCAGAAAATGCTGGAAACACTTAACAGGTCAGGCAGCATCTATGGAGGGAGAATTAATTGACAGAATTTTAGCCTTTGGGGATGGGCTAGGAGGCAGGAGAGGTGTAAAATGACGAGGTAAGACAGAGGGTAGAGTGCCCATCGTCTTCTTGCCACCAGACCATTCTACCAGTGAAGAAAAGTAACAGACAACCCTCCTATTCAGAAGCCAATTGACTTACCGAATTGACAAATAAGTCCCTGTTTTCATCTCTGTTGGCATTTTATCAGTTGTGGGTAAATCTTGACAGCCTCCCAGCAGGCTAGGGTGGGGGTCCTTCCATTTGGGCACTTTGCAGCCCACAGAAGGACCTTCTGTTTGGCAGCAATGCCCCATATTGCTGCAAATGCACAGTCTGCCCTCATCAATATCAGCAGCTCTTTATTGGGGTTGGTCAGATTGAATGAATGAGTTGGCTGCCACTCATAACATGTGATCCTGAGTAACTGCCAATTTTGGACACATTGGTGAGGCTCTCACATTAAGAACAACATTTAGCCCAAGATTTCAGGTCTATGACCTCACCACAGATCAATTTGCTTTTGCACTGGGGGTAAATTGAACTTCAGTTGGGATACAAAATGGGGGTTAGCAGCTCCTGATATAGACCAACCCCCTCCCCCAGTATACTGGCCTACTTTTACTCCTGTCTGGAATCCAGCCCACCTGTTATTTACCCTGTTATAAGTCCTGCCCATAATCGACCCTGACCTGTTTACAGCCCTGTCATCATAGACCCCTGTCTCTTATAGCGCCCTGTCCATTATCGACCCAGCCTGTTATGCACCCCAGCCTGTTTACAGCCCTACCTATTATTTAGCCCTGCCCATTATACAGCCTGCCCATTAAATAGTCCTGTCCATTATACACCCCTATCCATTACACAGCCCTGTCCATGAGACAGCCCCCTCCATTATGCACCCCTGCCTGTTATAAAGTCCATTATACAACGCCCTCTGTTATACATCCCCACCTGTTATATTGCCCTTCCCATTAAACAGCCTTGCCTGTTATACAGACCTGTCCATTACAGGGCCCTGCCCATTATATAGCCTCACCAATGATATATCTCTGTCTGTTATTCACCCCCCCACATTTTTACATAGCAAACCCTGTCATGGAATGGAAAATCAGTTGAGGTGTATAGTGGCCAGCAAATTTTCTATCACTTATTTTTTCTATCACTTGTGCCCCTGCCAAAGTTGAAATTTGCTAGACACACATAACATCTACAGACTTTTATATTTTTATTATTGTTCCGATCATGTTCATGATTTTTTTCATATTTGCCATACAGATATCGTTTCCCTGAAGCATTGTAGAAATTAAAGTGTTACTGTAATGAAACTTTAACCTTTTCTGTTAGAGTGGCATGTGCTTTTTTTTTAAAATTTGATTTATTATTATCACATGTATTAACATACAATGAAAACTATTGTTTCTTATGTGCTATACAGACAAACTATACCGTTCATAGAGAAGGAAACAAGAGAGTGCAGAATGTAGTGTTACAGTCATAGCTAGGGTGTAGAGAAAGCTGAACTTAATGTAAGGCAATTCCATTCAAAACTCTGACAGCAGCAGGGAAGAAGCTGTTCTTGAGTCGGTTGGTACGTGACCTCAGACTTTTGTATCTTTTTCCCGAAGGAAGAAGATGGAAGAGAGAATATTCGGCGTGCGTGGGGTCCTTAATTATACTGGCTGCTTTGCCGAAGCAGCGGGAAGTGTAGAATCAATGGATGGGAGGCTGGTTTATGTGATGGATTGGGCTATATTCACAATCTTTTGTAGATCTTTGCGGTCTTGGACAGAGCAGGAGCCATACCAAGCTATTACACAACCAGAAAGAATGCTTTCTATGGTGCATCTGTAAACATTGGTGAGAGTCGTAGCTGACATGTCAAATTTCCTTAGGTTTCTGAGAAAGTAGAGGTGTTGGTGAGCTTTCTTAACTATAGTATTGGCATGGGGGTACCAGGATAGGTTGTTGGTGACCTGGACACCTAAAAACATGAAGCTCTTGACTCTTTCTACTTCATCCCCATTGATGTAGACAGGAGCATGTTCTCCTTTATGCTTCCTGAATTTGATGACAATCTCCTTCATTTTGTTGACATTGAGGGAGAGATTATACTTGCCGTACCAGTGTGATGGTTTAACTGGGAGCTGGTTTCACAGTCATCAATCTACAGGACTGAGCTATTTTATCTCCTGAGATTCACTGACATCCTGCTTGCCAATTGCCTGCCCAAAACAGCTGTGAAGCACCAGCTGGATGGCTTTGAGGCAACTTGCCAGAACTCAGGTAATTTGGAATCTGGATCTCAAAGACTAGAAAGAATGGAGAACCCAGGCCAGTAGAAACCAAACATTCCTTGTTCAGCTGTGGTAAAGATGGCAGTTTTGCTTTCCTAAAGGAATTTGCTGAACCAAGTGGCTTGTTATGACAATCCAAGAATTTTATGCTCACTATTATTGTAATTACCTTTTTATTTCCCTAAAGGAAATTGAACTTAAAGGTTCACGTGTCATGGTGGGATTTGAATTATTTTCTCATATTATTAGGTAAATCCATGGATTCAATTATATAACTATTATTTGGCTGTACAGCCATAAAAACCATTGGGTGCCTACAAGGCAGAAAGAGGCCATCAGGCCCATCTTGTCTGTACTGACTCTCTAAATGAGAATCCCACCCACGGCTCCCTCTCCAAAATCACACGCATTTACCATAGCTAATCAACATAAGCTACACATGTTTGGACACTGGGGTAATTTGCTATGGTTAATTCACCTTACCGGCACCCAAGGAAACCCATGCAGACACAAGGAGAGTGTGCAAATCCACGCAGACAGCACTAAGGCCTGAATTGAACCTAGGTGCCTGGTGCTGTAAGGCAGCAGTGCCTGGGGCTTCTGCCTGGGGGGTAGATCTTAGACTCAGAGTGCAATTGATAATCTGAGTGCAAATTGTTCTTGAACCTGTTGGTTTTCCCAAGAAAATTATTTTTTAAGTTCAGGTGAAATGTCACAGATCCAATGAAATGATACAGCACTGAAGGGGGCCATTCAGCCCATCTTGTCCATGTTGACCCAAAGACACCTGGGTGCCCTTTCTAATGCCATCTTTCTGCACATGACCCATTGGCCTGAAACACTGCTTGGGTCCAGAAGATCCCGTTGGCATGAATGACCATTCACAGCGCTGGGATCTTCTGGTTCCGCTGACACTGTACCCGTGCTGCGGATTTCACAGTGATGAGGGTTGTATGCAATGGGAAACCATGTTGACAATGGCGGGACCAGAAGATCTTGCTGTTGGCTGATGGCAGGACACCTCCGCTCTCGTGAAACACATGGCAGGTTGTGTGCAAAATCACGCCCGTTAACTCTGTTTCTCTCTTCAGAGGTGCTACCAGGCTTGTTAACCCTTCTAGCATTTTCTGCTTTTAATCTCACATTTCCAGCATCAATGGTATTTTGCTTTTGTATTTTGGCTCTTCTCAACGCATTTGTATAGCCAGGGACATCAAATCTCCCTGGCACAAATGCAATTGCACCTTAGTAGAATGTAATTGCTTGCTTATTTTTTTCTCCTAAAAATATTCCGCGATAAATTTCAGAGCGGTAACCTGGTGCAGTCTTATTAATATAGCCAAAAGTTGGTTTATCTTAAAAAGTAAATATTCATTGGAATTAATGACTCGTGCACCACTTGTGACCTAATAGTTGATAACTTAAAATTACTTTTAAAAGCTATACTTAAATATTTACTACTTTCATTGGTACATTCTAGTCAGTTTCTTTCAAAATATGCTTACTAATGTCGTTTCCCTAAAAGAAAATCAAGCTTAATTTTAAAAATTCCTTGACTGGTTGCAAATGTGGAGGCGGACTGTCAGTTTTGTGGATGGGGCAGGTTTGTGCAATGTTTTTTAAACCAGTATTAATGATTGCTTGATGTAATTTGCACTTAAAATTTTTTGATATTTTACATTGGCTTGGATGATTTCAGGGGGCAAATACAAACTAATAGAAGCCATAAGGCTTATGTAACGTTCTGACAGTATAAATTATAATCAAATGAAAGTCATTTTGAGTGGATGTTCTGGATGAATTTAACATTTTTACTTTCCATTCCGGCAGTTGGCAGAGTAATCCAATATATTTACATTGTGCTAATGTTTATCTTCTTAGTACCTGCAAAGACAAGACAAACAGGACTCAGTCATAGCTAAGACTTGGAAATCCACACTTCAACAGCACTGTACTGAATGAGTGCTTTTAAGCTTGCCCATTTGGAAGAGTTGAAAATTCCTCCCTTTGGTATAATCTGCTGTGGTTGAGGCTTTTGGTATTATGCATATTGCTCATTAATCTGACTGACCAGTGTTACAGTATGTTCTTAATTTGCAGTTCATTGCAACATCTTCGTAAGAAAATGTAAATGAGAATAGGGGGAGTACAGTAATGGTATGCTACTGGATTAGTGATCTAGGGACGTGGATTAATTTGCTTTAGTTCTGCTAATATATCTTTTGGCAATGGTTGAAAAACATGAGGAAGGGATGAATGCCATTGTACTTAAACATCTGCTGACAAACAGGCTTTAGTGTGACTCATTTATTGGAAACCTGATCTGTCTTAGCTTTCATGGAAAGGACATTTCCTAATGGATCCTGCACCACAAAGCCCTTTAGTAAGCATGTCATCCTTACAGCACCATTGCTTCTTAGCCTTGTTTTATTTGTTGAAAAAGAATCATGTCAAACCAGATGTATTTCCTGTCCTAGTCTCTGATGACAGCTCGGTTTTTCATCGCTAATATAAATTACCTCAGGCCCAAACAAAGAATTTGCCCCTTTCAAGTATTTTTATCCTCCATTCCTTATAGTTAAATTCACTTTTGGTTCACTGTAATGAATGTTAATTTTAATATTATTCCAAATTGTAAAAGAAGGGGATTATCGTTTACACACCTGGCAAATTGATTTAAACCTAAATACTATATCAATGGTATTTCTGTCTCTAACTCTTGTACAAGTTTGCCTGTATCCTGAGAATAATTATGATCTTTGCTTTTAAACTACTTTTTCCCTATGTGTAACTATGGGTGGCAGAATCATTTGAAAAACTCCTAGTTCCAACTAGGCCCTTCGCAATTTTTTTCTTTAACTGTACACACATCTGAGGTGCTGTATGATTGTGATTATTTTTAATTCTATACTCAAGATGAGGAATAAATGAATGATTGAGTTTTAAATATGTAGCTCTTTTTCTCAGCAAGGTCTACATTGTATTCAAAGGTGCATTCAATCTACAAAGCACTGTTAATATTTTCTGCAGTTATGCCATGAGAAATTAACATAATGATGTTTCTTGCTTGCATGTTAAGGAGATTGGGAGCTACAGGGATTTCCTTTTTGAAATAGTAATCCAGGGCTCAATTGGATCCTTTTTCACACTCATATGGTTGAGCAGGTGGTCCATGTTTACCTTAGCTGTCAACAGCACACTATATTGTCCATTAGCAAAACTAATGCAAATCAAAGGAAGACAGATAGCTAAGAATGCAAAATGAAGAGTAGAGTTTACTCAGAGGTCAAATTAGACACATTGATAGATAAATTTTACCACGTATTGACTAGAATATTGTTCAGCTAACAGGAAACAATATTTCATGAGTTAGTTACAATTATATCCAGCTACAAAAATCAAGTATTTTGAATTTGTGATGACTGTATTCTACATTTAACAATAACTCCTTCCTCAGCCTTTGCTGCTTAACTTTTTCACCAATGCGAATATTGCAAAAGGTAACCCCTCATGGTAAAAAAATCACATTCGATTGTGTTGTCTTTGTAAATGTTAACCATTTTTTCGGTTGATCTTGTTGTGAGCAATTGAAGATTATATTTACTATCAGATGTTAAGGTGAACAATAACTACTGCCTGAACACATCCCAATTTACTGGATTCCAAAGAAATCTGATTGAAGCTATATTACATAATCCTCATTTTCATAAAGCTGTCTCTGATTATTTGAAATTATTGGGTCGGACACCATTGGCTGGTAGCAGAATCCTTCAGTCCTGCTGCCGTCAATGGGGATTTCCAAAGTCCACACCCTCTGCCGCCAGGGAACCTGCAAGGTTGGGGGATTGGGGGTGGATGGTGGTGGTGGTGTCATACCAGCGGGGGTATTCACTGCAGCGGGACTAGAGAATCCCAGCCTCAGGCGAGGTTGCAGGATTCCGGCCAGTGTCTCCCACAGCACGAATTAAGCATTCCCACACTTCGTAATCACGTATCCTCTCACGATTATGAACTCTTTTATGATGTGATATCATCCCCTCTAAAAACTTGATTGAGTAGAGATGGATTTGAAAGTGATTTGATTTTATTGCAAAGCAATTGGCATCAGTAGCCAAAGAGATGGAACTAAAAAACCTTCATACTCTTTCACAATCACATCTGATTGATTACTACATACCCTGTGCATATTGACAAAGCTGTGAAGAATAGGTTACTCTGGATTTTAGTCACTGATTCAAAGCTTTCTAAAAGAATTTTCTGGCTATAACAAGACTTCATCCAGACATATATCAGTGCAGTATTCTGGTTCTGCATGCTCCAGTTTCACTGTGGTGCCAATATTCTGACATCAATAAGAAAGGTAAAAGTAAAATCCTGCGGATGCTGGAATCTGAAACAGAAACAGAGAATGATGGAAAATCTCAGTAGGACTGACACCATCCGTGAGGAGAGAGTAGAACCAATGTTTCAAGTCTAGATGACTCTTCATCAGAGCTTGTTAGAGATCAATAAGAAATCAACTAACTGACATGATACTTGCCACGTTTAGGAAATGTATTGCTTTGCATCATTTCTGGGTAAATTTAAACTGCAAATTTAGAGTTGGTGCGAAGCAATACTTGCACTATTGTTAAACTTGCAGTCTCAATTCAGGTTCAGAGCCTGAATTAGCTACAGGAAAATTAACGGTACTCTCTAGAAGATTGGAGATTTGAGAAGAGATGGAGTGCAAAATCTAGTGCCAAAACTAGTTCATTTATCTGAACTCACTGACAATTTTCTGAAGCTAATTGGAATATTTAAACAGGAGCAGTCACTGTTCTAACACCCAAACCCTGAAATATCTGGATTAATTTTAACATTTTGGTATCAGCCTACTTGTTTGAGCAGTGATGAGCCATTTTGAGGTCTAGGCTTCATTTAAACTGAGTTGGTGAGCTGAGGGGTGTTGCACCTTCACAGGGGATCTGGCTTGGGACTACAGCGACCCAGATTATTTCTATGGGCGTTTGGAAATGTAGTCCTCCCCCTCCCAAAAATGGTAATTAAAAATGTACCTTTTTTGGAACCTCATTGGCTGTGGGACCAGTGAAATGGAATGTGCTATGCATGCTCTGAACAGTTCTGACCTCAAATGGCACTCAAAGTCCCTGGCCAGGATTCCGCCAAAAAAATTCTAAGTACGGAATTCACGTAAAAACTGGAATAAATCCTGCTGGTTTTTTCAACCAGATTTTCAAAATGAATCCCCCACATTCTGGGCAGTGCCCTCATTAAAAAGTTGGGGGTGGGGCCCATCCATGCTGAGAAGGCGGGCAACATAGCGCTGAGTGGGCCACTGCACACGCGCTAATCTATCGCAGTGAGATCGGCACATGTGCAGTAACCCTGCACTGCCGGCCCCCCGATTGCTGGTCAGCCCGATCTCAGTTAGAAGTCTCACAACACCAGGTTAAAGTCCAACAGGTATATTTGGTAGTAAACGCCACTAGCTTTCAGAACTCTGTTCCTTCGTCAGGTGAGTCACGATCCCTGGCCAGCCCTGTGACCTCTGCGTTGCTGGCTGTGAGAGCCCCCCTACTCCCCAATCACTGATCTCTTAGATGTCACCCAATGTCATACTGGATTTAGTGTTGGGAAATGAGCCGGGGCAGGTGGTTGAGGTTGAGGTAGGCGAACATGTAGCTAACAGTGACCACAAGTCCGTCTACCTTAGGATAAAAATGGAAAAGGATGAGTGCCGTCCGAAGGGGAGGGTGCTGAACTGGGGGAAGGCGAGCTATAGCCGGATTAGGAGGGAGCTGAAGGACACTGATTGGGAGGGACTGTTAGCTGGCAAGTCCATGGTTGGCAAGTGGGAGGCTTTTAAGGGCAAACTGAAAATGTTGCAGGAAAGGCATGTGCCGGTTAAGCGGAAGGATGGGAAAGGTAGGATTAGAGAGCCGTGGATTACAGGGGGTATCGAAGAATTGGTCAGGAAGAAGAGGGAGGCATATGTTAGGTCAAAACAACTGGGTACGGAGAGTGCGCTGAAGGAATATAGAGAGAGTAGGAGGGAGCTAAAAAGGGGAGTTAGAAGGGCAAAGAGAGGGCATGAAATGGCTTTGGCTGATAGGATTAAGGAAAATCCAAAAGCATTTTACTCCTATATTAGGAGCAAGAGAGTGGTTAGAGGGAAAATTGGACCTCTTAGGGACAAAGGAGGGGAGTTATGTATTGAGTCGGAGGGAATGGGGGAGATCCTGAATGAATACTTTGCGTCGGTATTCACGAAGGAGAGGGGTTCGGTGTCGTGTAGTGTCTTGGAGGGAGCTGTAGATCAGTGGCAGGAAATATCCATTACGAGGGAGGAAGTGCTAAGGCTTTTAGGTAGCATAAAAACGGATAAAGCTCCGGGGCCTGATGGTATTTATCCCAGGCTGCTTAGGGAGGTGAAAGATGAAATTGCTGGGCCTCTGATGCAAATCTTTGTCTCTTCTTTGGACACAGGTGAGGTCCCAGAGGACTGGAGGGTAGCTAATGTTGTACCGCTGTTTAAAAAAGGTAGTAGGGATAACCCTGGTAATTACAGACCAGTGAGTTTGACATCGGTGGTAGGAAAACTATTGGAAAAAATTCTTAGGGGTAGGATGTATGAGCATTTGGAGCGTTGCGATCTGATTAGGGATACGCAACATGGCTTTGTTAGAGGGAGGTCTTGCCTTACGAATCTGGTAGAATTCTTTGAGGAGGTGACAAAAACGGTTGACGATGGGCGAGCCGTTGATGTCATCTATATGGATTTCAGTAAGGCGTTTGACAAAGTCCCTCACGGTAGGCTGGTAGAAAAGGTTAAGGCACATGGGATACAAGGACAGGTAGCTAGGTGGATTGAAAACTGGCTGGGCAATAGAAGACAGAGAGTAATTGTCGAGGGGACCTTTTCGGGCTGGAGGCCAGTCACCAGTGGTGTGCCGCAGGGCTCAGTACTGGGACCTCTCCTCTTTGTAGTATATATAAACGACTTGGAAGAGAGCGTACGTGGTGTGATCAGCAAGTTTGCGGATGACACAAAGATGGCAGGATTGGCAGATACTGAGGAGGAATGTCAGGTGACACAGCAGGATATAGATTGGTTGGTATATTGGGCAGATAGATGGCAGATGGAATTTAATCCTGACAAATGCGAGGTGATGCATTTTGGAAGGAATAATGCAGAGAGGAGCTATGTGATAAAAGGTAGACCGATTAGCAGTATAGAAATACAGAGGGACCTGGGAGTGCAGGTTCACAAATCCATGAAGGTTGCGACACAAGTGGAGAAGGTTGTGAGGAAAGCTTATGGAATGCTAGCCTTTATAGGAAGGGGTATAGAGTATAGGAGCTGCCGTCTAATGCTTCAGTTGTACAGAACGTTGGTTAGACCGCATTTGGAGTACTGCGTCCAGTTCTGGTCACCTTACTACTGGAAGGACGTGGAGACTCTGGAGAGGGTGCAGAGGAGGTTTACCAGGATGTTGCCTGGCATGGAAGGACTAAGTTACGAGGAAAGGTTGGAGAAACTGGGACTCTTCTCCTTGGAAAGACGGAGATTAAGGGGAGACATGATAGAGGTATATAAAATACTGAAGGGAATAGATAGAGTCAATAGTGGTAGGCTTTTCCCTAGACTGGGGACAATTACGAGAGGTCACGATCTAAGGGTGAGGGGGGAGAAGTATAATTTGGATATGAGAGGAAGGTTCTTCACGCAGAGGGTCGTGGGGGTATGGAACGCGCTACCGAGTAGGGTGGTGGAGGCAGGCACGTTGGACTTGTTTAAGGTTTACTTAGATAGACACATGAGTGAAACAGGGACGGAGGGTTATAGTAGAGGGTATTAAATAGGGTCAGAGCCTCGGGACGACACCGGAAATGTAGAATTACATGTTAACGTTTTTGTCTTTTTATTCCGCAGGTGTCGGTCCACCTCGTGTCAAACGAGGGGCATGCACACGGTGGGTCGTGCGTGGGCTGCTCTTGGAGGTTCCGGGAGTGGCCTAGTACTTCGTGTCGGTGTGTGTGCTTAATCCTGGACCGGTAGACGGGCGCTGCAACAGCTCAGTGACTAGCACTGCTGGCTGTGCAGATACATGGATTTGGGCCAGTGTCTGTGGGAGTTTGCGCATTCTCCCCGTGGTTGCGTGGGTTTCCTCCGGGCGCTCCGGTTTCCTCCCACACCCCAAAGATGTGCTCTTAGGCTGATTGGTATGCCAAATTGACACTATTCTCCCCTGAATCTGGCTAAGTAGGGGTTCCACTCACATACACACAGGGCAGGGTAGGTGTAGGAGGATGCGGCGGCGCGGGCTCGTTGGGCCGAAGGGCCTGTTTCCCGTGCTGGGTTGTTCTTTGTTCTTTGTATGTCCCTGCCCACCTCAGCAGTCCCCCATCCTCCAGCAGTCCTAATCTCCCTGACCCTCCCTCACCCACCTGGCAGCCCTGCTCCCCCCACTCTGATGGCCAGCCCTGTTCAGCCCCTTCCCTTCTTTTGCCACTGATCTTGTCTGCAGAGGGGCAGTTGGACCCCCCTCCCGCCCCACCCCAGCAGACTGTGGGTAAATTTAAACTGCAGGTTTAGTGTTGCTGTAAAGCAATACCTGTGCCAATGTTAAGGTGCGGGTATTGCTTCACAGCAACAGATCTACCCCCGATATGCCCCCTCAACAGCTCACACCCCAAATAGACCTCACTTCCTCGTCACTGTCCAATGCCCAGTGGGCAATGCCACTTTATCCCTTGGGCAGTACCAGGGGATCAGGCTGGCACTGTCAGGCTAGCACCCCCGACCTCCTAGGGAGCTTCCATGGCCTCTTTTCACTCCAGCAGGGGTGGGCTACCAGATTGCCATTAGTGGGAAACTGTTGTAAACCCCGCTAGAGTGAACCATTCCAAGTTGGGGTTGGAGAGGGGTGGTGACAGAGGCTAGCCGATCCAGAGACTACAATCCCATCCTACTAATGGGATACAAACGGTAATTTTGATATTTAAATGAGCTCTGTGCCGATTTCTGGCACGAAGCTGATGATGTCAGCAGTCCTGGCCCTGGAGACGCGCGCTCATGTCTCCTGGCCTGTTGCGCTGCTAGAACAGTGTAGCGGGCTGGGAGAATATCCCTCCCCCTGCCATGTCTGTCATAGGACTTCAATTTGCATAATAATAAGTGCTGCGTGGTAGCAAACTGCCAGCAGGCATAGCATCAATGTTAGTGGTCTTTCTTAACAAAGCCCACTGAGCCCATTTTGAGGTTATAGCTGATTAATACTGATTCTAATTGTTCAGGATAAGCTCTGCATATGCATATACCCAGGGATATACAGAGCTCTCACTCCTAAACATGCCAAATAAAGTTGCAGCCAGATAGGGCCTACATGATAAACAGACTGATCCATCAGACATAATCGATCATGCCCTGTTGCCGCTGCAAGTGATGGCGAAGAACTTGGTGCTCAGCCAAATCTCCATTCACAGCAGCGGGACCAGAGAGTCCCACCAGAGTTAACAGCCAGAAGATTCCGCCCATTAATTCCCAGTTTCAGATCAGTAGCTGCATTATAAAGTTTCCCCCCAAAACAGTCCATAACCCCAGCCTATGTTTAGCATTACTCTCCTAGTGGCCCGTATGTCCTATAAAAAAATTGCGACACTTGATTATGCCGACACTCATGTCAAAAGCTTATGGAGGTACAAGATAAAACAATTAAACTGAAATGAAACTTGGGAACTCTTTTTAATTGCTATGATTCGGTGCCCTAAATTTGGAATAATGCTCACTGTAACATTATGGATGGATTAATTTATTCATGTAATTTTCTTACCATCACAATCACTTCCATAACTCAAGATTTGTACAAAAGTTAACAACTCATTGGAAAACAAAACCCAAGCTGGTCAAAGGCCGAATGGTCTTCATGTGAGTTATCTTATGAATTTTAATTACATTACTGAAAAATGTCATGCTGCTAAGCTGACAGCAATGAAAGACTCCTGCTAGAGTGATATCACGGTAATGTATCATTTGTGATTGAACATCATTATAGCCTGCAACCTATTTTTCTTGATATTTTATGATATCTTTGACCTTTGATGAACAAATCCATTTAATGCATACACCATGAAAAAAGCAATGGTAAAAAAGTTGAAAAGTTATTTTGAATAAGGAAATACTCTCATTACTGAAGGTTAATAACTGACTAACTTCTTTCCATCTGATAATTAATACCCTTAAATTTAACAAAAGGGGATTAAATGGCAAGCCCTGTCAAGTGTTTGCAGAATTGATTAACTCAATACTTTTCTCATGTCATTAGTTTATCATAACGGCATTTCCATTTACATTTTAATATCTTTAGTGAAACAAGATAATTGATTCAAAATATGGGACTAAAAAATTAGATTGCCCCAGAAAATGGACATGGGTTTGGTGATGTGGAATTTGCCCACATCCATTCAAAACCACCACACAGATCGTGGTGTGGTGTCCACTGCTAAATGCACTGCTGAGTGGTCACATGCCTCAGCAGGGACCCTAAATTTGAGTGAAGTTAATGATGTTGCTACATCTGTTTATGCTTGGACAACGTTAAGCAGTCTTGTAAAAGTTACCAAAAAGTCTTTATTTATGTTGCTGAACACTGTACATATTTACAATAGTAGGTACAGGTATGAAGAAGACTCTGTGGCATGTCCTTACATGTTGCTACTTAACTCTGTACTGCTCTAAGTGAGGCACCTACTTACGCCGCTACTGTGCTACCGGCTGTACTCTGCTCAATTCCCATGCACCAGATCCTTCTACTACTAGCACCACTCTAAGACAGCTTGCACTACTTAAAACCAGGCTGTACTTCTTAACAGGTGACGCTCTCCCTTTGGAAGGGAGGAGGCAGCCAGATCCTCCAACTGGGAGACATTACTGTTACAGTCCAGAAGGCTGACCGGACATCTTCAAAGTTACTGTCAGTGTTATCCTGTGAGGTTGCAGATTTGATTCCAAAAAGTGGTAGTATTCTTTGAGCATTGTACAGTTCAGGTGGAGGTACAGAAAGTGCTCCTGAAGTGTGCTCAGTTTTTAACGCCTTTTGCTGAGCGACCTTCTTCCAATTTTCCTTCCACAAATTCTCTCCCTTGCTGCTTCTGCTCCATTTTTCTTCCATGTCCAGCCCAAGAGGCATTGCAACCATAGCATCTATGACTGGAGCTTGTGGTCTGTCCAAAACTCCTCTAATCACAACCACTTCTCTAACTGCAACACCACTGCCTTCAGATTTAGCCAACTGTAACCAGCTCCTGAAAACACCAAGCATATCCACAAACTCAAATGGAGACAGTAGATATTAAAGAGTGAAATGGTGGCACAGTGGTTAGAACTGCTGCCTCACAGTGCCAGGGACCTGGGTTCAATTCCGACCTCAGGTGGCTCTCTGTCTGGAGTTTGTACATTCTCCCTGTGTCGATGTGTGTTTCCTCACATGATCCAAAGATGTGTAGGTTAGGTGGATTAGCCATGGTAAATTGCCCCTTAGTGTCAGGGGGACAAGGGGCATAAGCAGGGTAAAATACTTGGGTTTCAGGGATAGGACCTGGGTGGGTTTGTGATCAATGCAGACTTAATGTCCTTAATGGCCTCCTTCTGTCCTGTACGGATTCTATGAATTAAACTGTGAGTTGTTGATGATTCCTTTAAATGAAGGTCCTCCCTGCCACTGAGCACATGTGTGGCTGGGCCAAAAGAGAGTGAACTAGAGCAACAAAGTCCAAAATAGCAGCACTTGAATCACATCAGTACGAAATGACGTCATGATCTGCCAGCTTGGCATACTTCCAGCTCACTCACCTAATGCCTGTGCTAATAACCTCAACAAGAGGGTGATCAGCGTGGACCATGCCAGAGATGAGTGCACGTGACTTGAATGCCATTTTGATACTGAAAAGGCATCCTCGACGCCGAAACTACAAGCACTACAGAGCTTATTTTTTCAGCCATTCTCTTTACAGATTGAAATGTAATTAAATTTAATAAGCTCATACTGAAAGACATGCAAGAACTTATCAATATTGATATGATGCCTTTTCACATCAAATGAAACGGTCAGGTGAATGCTAAAGTGCAGCCTGTTACAATACAAAGTTGGTCCTGGTTTTGCCTTTTAAGGCTATGAACAAGGATGTTGAAAATCTCCCACAATGGATCCCAAGTATCTTCTTTCTGTTCAATGATAGACCTGCCATGATGAATAATTGTATCTGACCCAAAAGATAAGGCAAGTATCTCAGTACACTGAATAAAATTGAACTGGATGCTTTGGCTGCATTCAGCTGTAGGTGCTCATGGTGAAGCTACAATGAAGATGTATTGCAAACATAAATTCAAGCAGTCCACTACTGACAAAGAATTGCATAAGCCAAAATAAACTGATTTATGGAGTAAATACGATGTAGAAAACCAATTAAAGGACCGAATTCAAAGGATGTCATGAAATGAAAGATTTGGAAACTTCGCAAACAAAACCTCAGCGCTTACGTCTCTACAAGGACAGGAAGATGATTATCAATGAAAGTCAAGCTTTCATGTCCAATTTGATGACATTCATAAGTTTTAGATGTATTTGTATTCACAGCCTACACAAGATTGGATTCTTTCCTTCTTCTTGTTATAATTCACATGAAATTGTATATGAAAAATAAACGTAGTGTTTTATTTTCCACCGACAAAATGTTCAGATGTTCTGAGGTTCTGTGAAACAATAATTAACTGTTTATCCTTGACATGAAAACCATATGACTGACAGCTGCAAGAAAGCTTCCATTATCGGCTAAATGGACAGAAAGAATGTTTTAAAAGCCCAATGAGGAAAACCAATTGCTGAAAGAATTTCAGGTATTATAAACAATTTTAAAACCCCAATCAACGGGAAATGGATTGTGAATGCAAAGTATTGCCCTGAATTTTAACAGCCTGTCACATCACAAAAACCCCCGCCCCCACCATGCCCTGCTGAAAAGAAGAGGGTTAGCGTAGGCACTAAATTATTAGAATCAAGCATCCTGAATTCTACCTGACAGCGGCAATTTGATTTTTGATTTGATTTATTATTGTCACATGTATTAACATACAGTGAAAAGTATTGTTTCTTGCACGCTATACAGACAAAGCATGCTGTTCATAGAGAAGGAAATGAGAGACTGCAGAATGTAGTGTTGCAGTGATAGCTAGGGTATAGAGAAAGGTCAACTTAATGCAAGGTAAATCATTCAAAAGTCTGACAGCAGCAGGGAAAAAACTGTTCTTGGGTTGGTTCAGAACCTGGTTCTGAGGGTTATTGCAAAAAACAGGCCTACATACAAAATTGACGAATGACAGTGGTGCCAGAACTTATTTTAAACCTCACCTCAGAGAGGTCCTGTACTTTCTGATCATTTGTGCTCGCCACCCCCACCAATCTCAGCCCTCATCACAACATTTGTATGAAAGCTTTGCTGCAGCCTCCTACTGCTAATTTCCACTCCCGCTTACCCATCCTCCCTTCCCGCCAGACCCTGAAAGCCTATCAGTTGGCAATCTGAAGTGTTCTATTTAAAATGAGGCTCATAAATGCCCTTGTTAGATTCTTCACCCACTACTGCACACCTCTGCACCTGATCTGCCTTCCTGTTTATATTGAGGCCTTGATGCTGTCAACTTCCGAGGTAATTTTCTAAATCTACCTTTTGTTTAACATGTATCATGTTGTGGGTTTCTAATATTGCATATTTAAAACAATGAGGGGAAATGGCTACATTTCTAAATTTTTCATACCAAGCTGAAAAATCTCAATCTTTAAATTCCTTCGGTCAGATGCGGGGTGTCAGAATCACACTTGATGGTGCCATAAGTCCTGAATGGTCCATCAATCTCTTTTTGGAGCTGCAGTCAGCAATCAGATAAATCATTTGGAATTTCAGGGTCATTTTGATGCAAAATAAAAGATTTCCTTAGATTTTAAAGGGTGAAATAGTCTTAAGCTGACTCCACTGAAGTTTGCAGGTTAGGAGTAGGGTGTCACATTTCATAGAATCCCTACAGTGCAGAAGGATGCCATTTGGCCCATCGAGCCTGCCTTGACAAGAATCCCATCCAGGTCCTATCCCCATAACCATACGTATTTATCCCACTAATCCCCTCCTGACATTAATGGGCAATTTAGCATGGCCAATCAAACTAACCCACATCTTTGGACTGTGGGAGGAAACTGGAGCACCCAGAGGAAACCCATGCAGACTGGGAGAGAACATGCAAACTCCACACAGACAGTCACCCGAGGCTGGAATTGAACCTGGGTCTCTGGTGCTGTGAGGCAGCAATGCTAACCACTGTGCCAGCGTTCCTGTCTGCCAATAACTGCTTGAAATCTAATGCCTAGTGCACTATAGGGGATAGAGGTTGCTGCTTCATCTGATCGTGCCAGTGCTCCCTAACAACTTTGCTGAACAACTGCGCAGACTTGGCAACATTTTTGAAAATGTATGCTGGAATTTTACCACCTCGTCCACCCAAAGCTCATAAGATCCCGCTCCAGGCCAACAGAGAATGCCATTCTGTGAGCCTTACCCGCCCCGATTCTGGGGTGGCGATGCGGTAAAATTCCGACCAAAGTTCAGACACTTGGAGACCCTGACTGCTTGCCTAGCGTAGATCTCATCAATGGGGTCCATGCAAATGTCCTTGTGTACTGCTTGTCAGAAAAATTAGACCCTGAATGAGCCTCGGAAATAGGAACCCCGGCTCGGGGGTCCCTTTTCCTGGCGATAGTGTCTGCCCACTATCAGCAATGTATATGTCAGCTGGAAGTCTGCCATTACGATGTGGTCAGGAAATATCTGGAAACAGGGGAAACCCAATTTAATTAGACATCCATCATTTTCCTGAATGTTCCCTCAATCTCCTGCTGGAGCTGCGGTGACTGATCAAAGGAATCCCTGTAGAATTTCAAGGTCTTTATGATGCAAAATAAAATCTTTCCTTAGGCTTTGAAGGATGAAGATACAGTAGACTTAGATTTGTGTCTGAAAGGCATTCTTTTCGAGGAGAATAAACAAACACCATGACAACTACATTCAGTGGGCAATGAATCGAAACAACAACAGAAAGTTCAGTTGTAGATCAATGGTCCAGGTTGCCTCAGGGATGGGGGGGGCAGGGGTAAATAAAAAGTAGGTTATTGGAGATGATAACATTCCACTGTCAATTATGGGTCACTTTTTATATATTTCTCCTTTTGAGTATTTGCATGTTTATTCGACTAGATGTCATTTGGATTATTTGAAAACTGGGATAGATTTTAGATGGATGCAGAGCCATAAAGTGTTACCAATTTACAACAATGGCAACCTGTAATTTTTTGAATACTTTCAGTGCTTCATTTTTGTCATGCAGTGGTAACCCCAGATTCAATTATATTTTTTTAAATGAAAGATATGTGTCTATTGCACTGCAGTGCAATTCTGTCATCTCATGATTTGAAAATTGTTGAGCAAATTGCACGTTGATTTTTTTAATTTTCAGGGAGGCAATAGGGCAGACTTAAAAAATAGAATAGGAAAAAGAACCTGCTGAATTAATAATCTTCAGGGCTATTGTGAAGAAATTGCACATCGTTATACCCATTCATGGTGATTAGTTTAGCAATGCATTCAGGCCATTGCTAAATCCTTCAGCATCTTAGTCCATCAGGGAAGCTTATTACATCAGGGTAGCCTCTGGAAAGGCAGGACCATAGGTTAAGTGAGTGGGCAAAAAATTGGCAGACGGAGTACAATGTGGGAAAATGAAAATCTGTCTACTTTCGGCAGGAAGAGTAGAAAAGCAGTATATTATTTGAAAGGATTGCAGAACTCTGACATACAGGGGGATCTGGGGAAGGGTTGTTATCTTATGAGGAAAGTTTGGACCCTGTATCCATTGAAGTTTAGAAGAATGAAAGGTGATTTTATTGAAACATATAAGATCCTAAGGGGGCCTGACATTGTTGATGCTGAGAGGAAGTTTTCTCTTGTGAGAGAGACTCGAACTAGGGGGCACAATTTAAAATTAGGAGTCTCTTTAAGACAGAAATGAGGAGACTTTTTTTGATGGTTGTTGGTCTGTGCAGCTCTCTTCCCCAGAAGGCGGTGGCGCAGAGCCATTGAATATTTTTAAGGCTGAGGTAGGTAGATTTTGAGCCATCAAAGGAGCCAAAGGCTGTTGGATGGGGACAGGAAAATGGACTTACGACCACAATCAGATCAGGCTTGATCTTATTGAAAGACATGTTTTTGTATCAATAGTGCTTCTGATATAGCTGGAGCTGAGGAAGTATGCTTTGGTGCATGCCTAAGTGTAGTGTGAGAATCTTTGGCTGATCAGCATTTCCTTTAGCTGTATCAATACCCTTTCCTCTCCTTGGCTGAAGATACAATGGCAGTAGCTACTTTGAAAATTTTGGAAGGTAAGTTACATGGTTCTATCTCTAGTACTCTGTAAGGGAGAGCACGCATCATTATGCCATGTACTCATGGCTTTATCTTATTATTCTGTTTACCCTCAATTTCTGAAATATCCTTTCATTGTTTGCATCTTTGGAGGCTCCATTTGTGAATAATTAACAATCCAAAACCAACTGCTGTGGTACTGTTTTGCTTCTTTCTGTATGTATATATGGAAAAGTGATAACCCTTGAGGGTTTGTTACATTGTTTGTAAAAATGGAAAAATCTTCAACAAAAATATATTCAAAAAAAATGCCATAATGCCCAATTTCCATTGAGTCTAAGTCCTCTTGGCTCAAGCTAATGTTCAAAATTTCACATCATTGTACATTCAACAATTGGCCATAACAAATCTCTGAAAAAACAAAACACTGCTGGAAATTTGTATTTAAAAACAGAAAATACTGGAGATATGCAGCAAGTCAGGCAGCATTTCTGGAGAGAGAAACTATTAATGTTTCAGGTCAAGACCTTTCATTAGAGATTTTCACCCCACTATCTTTACATACTAAGTAAGTCTTTAGTTATTTTTGGAGCCCATTAGTTTAATACTAATAGGCCTGAATTTCCACAGAAATTTGGCAGAACTCTCTCTACAAATAGCTTAAGTGCACTGTTTTTCCTGGATATTCTGACAATTACTTAACTTTTGGGCAACAAAAAGCGAGAATGGGATAACCCTTATGGAAATTCAAGACCAGGGAGTTTCCAGTTTCAATAATTAGCGTAATAATCAGTGAAGTAAATATTTGTCTGGACCAGAGTATATTCAAAAGCCTGAATTTTCCCATTTGCATCATGATCTTGACATCAGCCTCAATTCCAGGTTGGAAGTCAGTCACAATCTTCCCAGAGATGGCAATTAAAAGATTGCCTCCAGAAACCCGGTTCAAGGGTGGACTAGGAAAATGGGAGGTCCAATAGGAGATCTCACAGTGATGTTTGATCACTACTGCAGTCAAAGAGGTGGGCTGTACTGAGCCAGGCATAGACCACAAGGACCTATAAGATAGAGGGGCTTGCTGCAGAATTGGGAAAAGCTAAAAATTACTCATAATCACAGCTGTCAAGTCTTCGTAATGGAGGAGAATCCCTCCACATTAAGACTCAGAGCCGTTGCCATGGCCATAGTGTGCAGATGATTCTGTGACCTCCTGCTCTGCTAAAGTGGGATATCTCCAGTACAAGTCCAGGTTCCAGCTTCAGCTGATGGCCTGTCTGCCATCTGTGCCAGCACCAACTTTTCCCCAATTAGTCTATGAATGGGCCTAATTGGCTACCTGTCTCAGCTAGGTAAATAGCTCCTGCCATCTGACCCTACAGCCAGCAAGGTTGTCAGAAGCTGAACTCTGATCAGTCATGTTATTTTCTCTGTGTCCATGAGGGATCCTTTTACAAAACCATGATCCAAATCAAGGTCTTAGACCCAGATGTTTGCCACTGAGGTAGATAGTTTAAGTTGGAAATTTCCCAACTTGCTGGACTTGCCTCGGTAGACAGGCTGCGAATGGCACGCCGATAAGTTCAGGAGGAGATTGGGCATGCAGCTGCAGGATGAAGTCAGACCCACTGAAGTGTAGGCAGACAAGTGGGCATCTAACACTAGGTTAAAAGGCTCTCCTTTGTTCCTTGAGTCTTCACCACAGTTGTGTTTCAAAGGTTTTAGGCCCTCCAACAACAGTACTAGAAACAGCTTTGCCAAAGGACACAATCAAAAAAAATTTTGAAAAAAATTTTGCAATATTTTAAATAATTGCCCATCACAGATGGCAACCTAACACAATTTCATCTAATACCTATTTCTCAAATTCCAAACTAGCTTGCAAGATCTTTCTTACAAAAACAAAAACATTTCTGTTCAATTAAAGACAGTTAACCTTTGAATAGCCACTGTTGAGATAATAGTATCATTTAGAAATCAGCCAAACATTCATAAAGAGATTTTAGAGAAATGTCAACAAACAGTTATTGAAAGTGCGAGAACAGTTTTTTAAAACTCTTCCTGAAATGTGTTACCTGTTTTTGTTTTAATTTCTAAGGGGCTGACAAATTAAATAGCTTCACATCATGACAGTTATACAGACCTTATTCTAGGAATTTATGGAATTATGACAACTCTATAAATTTGTGACTCTCATACTGTGGATTAAAGCCCTTGCAACAATCAAAATGGGGTCCATTTGAACTTGGCATTGATTTAAATAGCCCTGCTGAGTTTGGGTTTCCCTCATGTGTGAATCTCACCCCACCCCTTTCCTCTGTTGACAAAATGTAGACTTTTTGATAATGGAGACAGGATCTCTACATTCAGGTTCTACCTTCCATTTTGGAAGATCCTAAATCTGGGCCTTGGACTTACTCCCATGACTTTCCATAAATGGAAAATTGTGGATGTAACTTACTTGAATTTTTGATTTGTGGAATAGAGGAATACAGGATCATAAGACCAGGAGTCGGACATTCAGCCCCTTGAATTATTCCGTCATTTAGTCAGATTAAGACTATTCTTTATTTTAACTCCATTTACTTTCCTTGATCCTACAATCCTTAATACTCTTACCAAATAAAAATCTATCAACCTCAATTTTTAAGGTTATGCCCCTTGTTCTAGACACATCGATCAGAGCGCTCATATTATGGCCGGCATTCTCCAGCTGTTCAAGCCAGCTGGATTCTCCAGTCTTACTGGCATTTCATCCCGGCCCACGGGTTTCCTACTGGCATGCGGTGACATCAATGGGAATTCCATTGACAGCAGGGGGACCAGAAAATCCCGCCGCTAGCAAACCATGCACCAAATCCCGCCAACAAGAACATTGTTGGGAGGCCAGGGAATCTCACCCTACATATTTCTAATGGGCTGGGATTCATAGACAAGGCACATTCCATAATTTAACATCCATTTTTTCAGTTGTGCAACTTTTTCTGTGTTTAGTCTTTATGTAGTTTTTTTTATTTTTAATAGATAAGTAGTCTCAATTATGGGTCTAGATATGAAGGATTCTCTTTCTTCAAGTGCCACCACTCTCTCCTTTAAATCTACTGCCATCACCACGCTCCTGTAAAAACAACCCTTGACCCCAACATCCTTGTGAGCTGCTGCCTCATCTCCAACCTTCCTTTTCTCTCCAAAGTGCTATCGCCTCAAAAAGCATCCCCTTTCTCCTGGAACCCTGTTTGAATCCCTCCAACCCAAGTTTCTGCACCGTACCAAAATATTTCTTTTCAAAGTCACAAATGCTGTGACCAATGTAAGCTATCCCTCCTCATCCTTCCTGACCTGTTGGCAACCCCACTATTGACCACACCATCCTCCTCCAGCAGAACTTCACTCTCATCTAGCTAACTGGGGCTGTTCCTGCCTGACTCCATCTAATCATACAAAGAATTGCTCCTCTTCACCTCTAGGATTCACCAATGATTTATCTTTGGTATCCTCCTTTATCTCATTTAGATGTTACCCATTGGTGACATCACCCAATAACACAGCATTAGTTTTCACATGTACGCTGATGATATCCAACTCCACCTCATCGTTAAAATCTCTTAATGCCTGCACTGTTGCTAAATGATTGGACTGCTTATCTTGTACTGGACGAGCAGAAATTTCCTCCAATTAAATATCGGGAAGACTGAAGCCACTGTTTTGATCCCTCCTCCAAACTCTATTTCCTAATTACCAACTCTATTCTCTCTCCAGCAACACTCTGAAACTAAACCAGATTGTTGCAACCTTGCTGTCTTATTTGACCCTATGATGACATACTTGCAGCATCCCAAAAACTGTCTAATTCCACCGCTGTAACATTGCCCGACTACATCCCTGCCTTAGCTCATTTGCTGCTAAACCCTCATTCATTGCCCTTGTTACCCCTAGACATGATTATTCCAAATCACTCATGGTTGGATTCCCACCTTTGTAAATGTGTTGCCAAAACTCCGCCATTCTGTCCTAACTCACACCAAGTCCTGTTGATCCATCACACTTGTGCTTGCTAATCTACATTGACTCCGGGTGCAAAAAAACCTTGATTTTAAAATTCTCATCCTTGTTTTCACAAATTCTCCATGTCCTTGGTTCTTCCTATCTCTGCATCCGCCTGCCACATCCCGTATCCCCTCCCCATCCCCAGTGCCGTAACCCTCCAAGATATCTTTGTTCATCTAATTCTGGCTTCTTGAGCAGCCTGGAATACTTGCTGCATCATTGTTGGCTAGGCCCAAGCCTGGAATTTCCTCCCTATACTTCTCCATTTTCCCTTTAAGACAGTTTTTAAACCCCTCTGCTTTGATTAAGCTTTTAGTAACTCAACTAATATTTCCTTGTATGGCTTGGTTTTATATTCTTAATGGTACTGCACACATGTCATTTGTTGCTACTGTTTATCTGCTGATCTGCACAATATTTCCTAATTTTTAAGTATTTCCACATGATTTTTGGAAGCAAATAATCTTTACTTTGAATAGCCCTTTTGTTAAAATGGTGGCTGCAACTGGTCACTGAGGTTATTGAGATGGCCAAGGAGACAGCAGAGACAAATCTAATCTGAAGGTATTGGCAGCAGAAAGCCAGTGGAGATCAGGCCAGTAATAAAACTTATTACTCACCACGTACTCAATACATACCGGATTACTCTGTTTACGATGTATATGCTGTCATTACATCAATACCTAGTCTGAGATGAAGGTCTAAAGCCAACTTTGGTCATACCATCACGGACTCTAGAGGCCTGAAATCCATCTGTTCAGGCACCCAGGATGGATGAGATTGCAGGGGCAACACATCACCACCCTGGCTCTGAACAGAAGTAACACAAACAAAGGGCAGAGCAGTGTATCAGAGGGTACATGTTATTGTCATTCTCTCCAAAGTGATTTAAACATTTTATTGCAAGTTTATTTTATTGGCCTGACAGTGCATACTTCAGCTGTTTCACTTGACATTGGGAACTTAGTAAATTTACTCCAGAATGAAATATATCGTTTAGATAGAGCTTTCGCAACAAAGCTGAAAAGAAATACAATTCAAATAACTTTTCTGATGTCATCCATGAAAAGATGGCATTTTATGATAGGTTACTGGGATGTTTGTCATTTTTGAACATGATCCAATTACAAATAGTGTTTTACATAGACATTCTCTTAATGGAATATCTCGGGAGTCACTGGCGTAACCATAACAAAAGTAATGACAGTCCAACTAAAACCTTTTCACATGCTTGATTCTGTGGAGCTTGACCCCTGGCTCTGCAAAAATAAGACACAATCTTTGAACAAGTTTTTCCAGCGGTGATGAGAAGTGTTGTTCACTAGTTCCACATGCTATGCTGCAGCAGGCAAAGTTGAGAAGTGCGGAAGCAATGTTTGAAGGTTGAGCTTGTATTATCAATATATTCTAGATTGCTAAACTTCATATTCCTGTGAAAACAATTGTTAAAGAAGTGATAAATATGCAGCTTAAGTGGCTTATACAGCATTGTGCAAAGTTTGAGCATTATGCCAATACCCTTGCATTGATAAAGCTTTTATTATAGGGCAAACACTTTTTCTGGATGCAGTTGACAGATTTTAGTTTCCTGCAGTATTGCCTCAGGCTGCAGACATCCCATTGCACCCGAAGGCCATTATACCACTGGTTTGACTGATAAACCTTGTTCCGCATAAAACTGTGTTAACTACATTAAAAACTGACTCCTGGAAAATTAGCAATAATCTAACGAATTTCTTCTGAAAACCTTTTACCATCTATAAGTATTCCTGTGACCGAAGGTGGTCTTTAACTAAAACCAGCTAATATTTCTATTTTTAAAAATTGACGAAGTAGGTGCACAAGCATTATATGAACATAGCCATACAAGCATAGAGCTAATGCATGTGTAACGTTTGTCCCTTTTTAATTCCAATTTTTTCTGCGCAAACCCTACCCTGTAACAAAGTTAACTAGGAAACGACCCTTTGAAGGGACATATTGGATGGTCTTGGGAGGAAGAGGTGGGTGAGTGAGGGATGTTGTAGCTATAAATTTAGGCACGCATAATTTGTGTGCCCACGGAGTTGTCGGTGAGTAAATGAACCCTGAATCACTTTGGGAGTAAGGTTTCAATGTGTCTTGGAGAATTTTGAAGCTCAGGTTTACTGGTTGAGTTGGAGTCAGATTCCAAGAGAATGTCAGATTAATATGTGAATATCTTTTTTGAATACTAAGTAACAGCATTAAATTTCCTGATGTGTTTCAAGGCAGCTAGAGATGTCAATATGGTGACTTGAAGTCAGCCCACTAGTGTGCATTCTCTTTGCTCGCACAGTGAGATTTAAAAAGTCATGGACTTCTGCATTTTAAACAGTAAGAATGCTGGATTTTACCGCTGTGAATTGACTGGATACCACCATAAATCCAATATTAAATACCCTTAAATGCAATGTCCATACTAACTACCTTCGCAGACTAACTTTTCAAGTCCTGGCTCAATGCACAGTCTGTCAGCCTGATATGGCCATAATATGATTTTGTTTTCTTTAAGCCATCCAGCTCAGTAAATGCAATCAAAGCTTAAACCCAGCTCAGCGCAGCATTCATTATTCTGTCTAGGAACAATACATAGACTGGCACAATACCACATAGAGAGTTATTTTTAGCACAATACTAATCTTTGCTGAATTGTCTTTGATTTTTGTGAATATTGGTTTTGCTGGCTTATTCCTCTTCAATCTTTTGTTTTGACGAATATGTTTTTGCACAAAAAAGGGCATAGAGAAAACAACTGTCTCCTTTTATTTACTTTTGCTGCTTCTGTAATGTGCTATTAAACAAAATCGTTGAAGGATATGGTAATCAAAGCTGACAATTGTGATAATGCTGGCAAGAATTAGTGAATATGAGCTGGAAAATTGTTAATTCCTAAATTGCCTAGCTTGCTACTTGCTTGAAGTTGCTGCAGGGTTTTTCAATCAGTGATGTAGTTTCTTAGGCAGAATGTGAATTCTCAACATCCATTTCACTATTAAGAATATTTTGTCAGGAGCTTCCAATATTTCACAGGAAACTCATTAATCCCATGAAACGCAAAACTTACCCATTTGAAATGTAAGTTTCATGGATTGCGTTCTGAATTCAGGTATGAAGGGCTGGAAGTATGTGTCAATGAAGAAGTTTCACATTCATGTTTTGATGTCACCAAAACCAGTTATTTTAATCAATTCATCAGTTTATTTATACGCGAGGGTAAATGCAGTTAATTGGAAGTGAAGTTTCAGCATGACAACATTTTAATGTTTAGTGTAAAGATCCTCTGAACATATACATGAGGGGTGAGTTTAAGCCTGCACTCGGGGCCCTATTTCACCATTTTGATTCTAAGTGCTGGGCGGACTTGAAACTGGGAGTATTTCAGATTCAATTTTTAGGCTCGTTCTCAGGTGGTCCCATAGGCACTCTGCCTGAAAAAATAGCAGCGATTCTGAATCGTGCTGCACAAACCTGTGGGCAGGGCTTATCGCGCCCGAAACCCTGCAACTCTGATTGGAGCCTTCAACTGATCATGTGCAGTAAAAATAAAACAGAAAAGCTCTCCCTTGGCACATCGCTCCCGGGCTGAATAATCCTCCTCCTGGTCCCCATAGACATTTCCCCACCCCCACAACACTACTGACCCTCTTATCCCCCACACTCCCACTACGCAGACCGATCACGGCCCCCTGCTCCCCTTCCCCCATTGATCACACGCAGGGTGGCAGTGGATCCCCCTGTCCCTGTCCCCCCACACCCGTCTACCAAAAAGCCATCTAACCCATTTCCCTCCACCCCCTACCAGGCAGCCATCTGACCCGCATAACACCCCCCCCACCAGAGAGCCATCTAACCCAACTCCTTCCCCCCCAACCGAGAGCCACCCTTACCTCCTCAGAAGCTGGAGCATTCAAATTGGACCTTTGCGGACCATATCTGTTTCACACCAAATCTGGTTGGGCGAACATGGCGGTAAAGGGGGAAGTGCTGGTAAGTTTGGGAGTGCAGCCCATTAAGTCAATTTAAATGCATGGTCACTTTTGGCCATTGGTAAAGGGGGAACAGGTGCAGATCGAGCTACTCGCCTCACACCCAACTTTACCAAGTTATTACGCCTGAAAATGGGCACAATGCAATGGTAAGATTAGATCCAGTCTGCAGGAATGCATGTCTGCATGCTCAAAATCTCAAATTCGCGCCAGTGAGTTTCCAAGTTCCAATCTTACTGACCCCTCACTGATAGAATGGCATAAATCATGACATGGGACGACGGAACACTCATTTTATTATATTAAACCATAAGACCGTAAGATAAAGGAGCAGAATTAGGCAATTTGGCCCACTGAGTCTGCTCAGCAATTTAATCATGTCTGTTATGATTTTCATTCCCATTCTCCTGCCTTCTCTCCGTAAACCTTGATTCCCTTATTGATCAAGAACCTATCTATCTCTCTCTAAAAGACCTGGCCTCCACAACCCTCTGTGGCAGTGAGTTCCATAGATTCACCACCCTCTGGCTGAAGAAATGCCTCCTCACCTCAGTTTTAAAGGAGTGTCCCTTCTCTCTGAAGTGGTGCCCTCGGATTCTAGTCTCTCCCACTAGTGGAAACATCAGCATTCTGCAAGCTTCAATTAGATCCCTCCTTACCCTTCTAAACTCCATCGAGTATAGTCCCAAAGTACTCAACCACTCCTCATATGACAGACCCTTCATTCCGGGGATCATTCTTGTGAACCTCCTCTGGACCCCTCACATCTTTCCCTAGGTATGGGGCCCAAAACTGCTCACAATATTCCAAGTGGCATCTGACCAGAACTGTATACACCTGAGCAGAACATTCACGTTCTAGCCCTTTAGAAATGAATGCTAACATTGAATTTGTCTTCCTAACTGCTAACTGAACCTGCATGTTAATCTTCAGAGTGTCCTGAATCAGAACTCCCAAGTCCCTTTGTGCTTCAGATTTCCAAAGCCTTTCTCCATTTGGAAAATAGTCTATGCCTCTATTCTTCCTACCAAAGTGCACAACTTCACACTTTCCCACATTGTATTCCATGTGCCACTTCTTTGCCCGTTAGCCTGTCCAAGTCATTCTGCAGCCTCCCCGCTTTCTCAACACTACCTGCCCCTCTACATACCTTTGTATCATCCGCAAATTTAGCAATCATGCCTTCAGTTCCATCTTCCAGATCGTTAATGTATATAGTGAAAAGTTGTGGTCCCAGCACTGACCCTGTGGAACACCACTAGTCACCAGTTGCCATTCTGAAGAGGACCCCTTATTCCCATTCTCTGCCTTCTGTTAGCCAATCTTCTATCCATGCCAGTACCTTGCCTCTAACACCATTGGCTCTTAGCTTATTTAGCAGCCTCCTGCAAGGCACCTTGTCAAAGGGTTTCTGGAAATCCAAATAAATCACGTCCATTGGCTTTCCTTTGTCTAACTT
The DNA here is from genome assembly GCF_965287045.1 of Carcharhinus amblyrhynchos. Taxonomy (NCBI): domain Eukaryota; kingdom Metazoa; phylum Chordata; class Chondrichthyes; order Carcharhiniformes; family Carcharhinidae; genus Carcharhinus; species Carcharhinus amblyrhynchos. The sequence continues at coordinate 77,406,491 of NC_137328.1, forward strand.
CTTCACTCTCTTCTCAAATAATTCTAACAGATTTGTTAGACATGACCTCCCTTTGATGAAGCCATGCTGACTTAGCTCTATTTTACCATGCATTTCCAAGTACTCTGCAATTTCATCCTTAAATAATGGATTCCAAGGTCTTACACATGCCCAAGAACAGGCTAACCAGCTATAGTTTCCTATCTTCTGCCTCCCTCCCTTCTTAAACATTAGCCTTTTTCCACTCCGTGGGATCTTCCCTCACTCTAGTGATTCCTGAAAGATCACCACAATCTCCTCAGCTATCGTCTTCAGAACCCTGGGGTTAGTCCATTCAGTCTGGGTGATTTATACACTTTCAGGTCTTTCAGTTTCCCCAGAACTTTCTCCTTACTGATGGCCATGACATGACATGAGAGTGGTCGTTAATGACGTTAGCATGTCATTAGCGAGCACTCTTCCCAGGATTTCCCCCCTCACCGGATATTCAGTGAGCACAAGGTGATGTCACACCAACACCATTTACAAAGTTCCACATAGTCATGAACCTGACACCTTCATCTCCGAGGGGGATTTCGGAGGTGAGCGTTCAGAACCCTCTGTGCTATGCACTGCTCAGGGGACACCGGAGAGGAATCGAGGGACATAGCACTGCCATTCTCACTCTCCACAGGGATGGGGTGTCGGGTGAGTTCAGTGGTTCCCCCAAGCTTGGTGGCATGAACACCCTGCCTGGAGGCTCTGTGGGAGAACAAAGTAAAATTTATTGCCAAACATTCAAAGCAAAATGGTGACCTAAATATGCTGCTGCCTATACACATCCATTCTCACTAAGTGCCTACAGTTTCTTTATCTGAGGAGGGCTGCTGTCATCCCTTCCTGATAAATGTGACTCTGCCGCTGAGTTCCAGCAGCTGTGGAACTACCTGGCCCAGAGGCTCATCATCAGTAAAGGGTTTAGCAGAGTCCTGGGCTCTGGTTTCATGGGATGTCCCTGCCTCTGCCTGCTGTGGACCTTCAGCTGTGAAGTGCTCACCAGTGAGTGACCCAGAAACCTGTCTACGCATTTGACGCACCAAGGTGTGTGTATCTGTGCTGGTAGTGGGTATGGGTGACAGCTGTGATGCCTCCTAAGGGTGGGGTTGGAGAAGTCCCCCTCTGAACTGCTGGAGTCCGGTGGGTCCTGGGGACATGGGGATTGTCTGGCCTGTTCTGCTGGCTAGCCTGTAACAGAAGGGAAATTGAGAGGGAATGTTGATTACTCGCTCGAGGCTGGAGGAATGACAGAGTATGTGGTGTGGATACTCATGTTTCTCTGCAGCCCTCACTTCACTAGCAGTGCAGGCACATTCTTCCTCCTCCCCGGCCAGGTCAAGGTCTCGCTCTTCCCTTATGTGAGGGTTCAGAGCTCGGACATTACTCCAGGTGGCTGCACCTATTGATGCCTGTTGTGGTTAACACAGAGAAGAAGAGTGTAGGTGGGAGTGTTGACATTTAAGATGGTGATGAGGCTTGGATGGGAGCTGGAGTGTGCGGAGAACAGCAGCTACTGAGTGAACATTGTGATTGTGGGAGGGAGGGGGTAACCTGGTCCCTGAGAGAAAGTGTTGGTGTTACGAGGGATGTGAGAGGGGGTCCAGTGAGAGATTGGGGGTTTTTCACTTACCCCTGGCTGAGCAAAGATCATTCATCTTCTTCCGACGCTGCTGCCCCATCCTCTTTTGGAGTGTGTTTGCACTGACCAGGTCTGCCACTGCCCCCAGGTAGGGGTGGTGACCCCACTGGAAGGCTGTCTCCTGGACAGGGGGTAGATTGCCCTACTCCTGCTCTACTCCATCCAGCATCCTGGTGAAGGTCCCCTCCGAAAAGCATGGTGCTGCCTTCTTGGCTGCCCTCTCCTGCAGTTGTTGTGGAAAAAATGCTAGGGAGCTGCTGATATGGAGCTCCCCAGTGGGAGGAAACCAGAACACCCGAAGGAAACCCACACAGACATAGGGAGAATATGCAGATTCCGCACAGACAATGACCCAAGCTGGGAATCAAACCCGGGTCCCTGGTGCTGTGAGGCAGCACTGCCACCCACAGTGCCACTGTGCCACCCCAGGTTAGGTGGATTGGTCATGCTAGTGTCTCAAAGATGTGTGGGTCAAGGGAGTTAACCATGGTAAATGCACAGTGTGACGGAAATGGGTCTAATAAGATACTCTTTTGGAGAGTTGGTGTAGCCTCAATGGGCTGAATGGATTCACTGTAGGTATTCTGTGAAACACAGAAGGTATTTATTAAACAAAAATACTGTACAGAGGCCAACAGCCTATACAACTGCCTAATCCCGCCATGTCTTCTGCCTAAAACAGGGCTTCACTCACTGGAGTGATTACCCACTCTCATCCTAATTGGTGCCCAAGCTAGCTGACCCTCTTCCACTGTGTTGCCCTTAAAGGTACAATCACCATATATTACCACAGTCATTTTTGATCTATGCATGTCCAGTGCTGATGATGTTATTTTTCCTGACCATAATTTTAACTCAATAGCCTGAGCAGGAAGCTACAGTGGCTTGAATGACTCAAAGGGCGCAGTTATGAACTCTGGAAAACATAGGTAGGCTGCAGAAGTGTGCTGTCTTCTGATATGACTCTCACCAATAACCTACAGCAACAAGGACATTCACTGCTGCAAATATTCTGATGACTTTTTACAAGCAGAATCTCACCAAAAAATGGCAAAGTGTCAGGATCTGACTGAAAACCTGTGCTGCTCTGCAGGGGAGCTGGTGAGTTTTCTCTCCGGATCTTATGGCACTTTGTTAAAGAAAAGCAGGGAGTTGTGCATTCATACCGTGATTTTAAAGGACAGGCTTTACCAGCGCCACAGAGGTCACAGCACCATTTTTAAAGGGTGCGGAATCTGCATATTCTCCCTATGTCTGCATGGGTTTCCTTTGGGTGTTCTGGTTTCCTCCCACAATATGAAAGATGTGCTGGTGAGGTGCATTGGCCATACTAAATTTTCCCTCAGTGTACCCAAACAGGTGCTGGAGTGTGGCGGCTAGGGGATTTTCACAGTAACTTAATGCTACAGTGAAATGTAACATGTGACACAGTGTTAATATAAGTCTACTTATGAGACTTATAAATAAACTTAAAAAAAATCTTTGGACTGTGGGAGGAAACCAGACCACCCAGGAGAAACCCACACAGATACAGGGAAAACGTGCAAACTCCACACAGTCACCCGAGGCTGTGATTGAACCCAGAGCCTTGGTGCATTGAGGTAATAGTGCTAACCACTGTGCCACCATAACAATGACTCTGAATGTGCATCATTACAATGACCCTGTTGGTTTTAGACAAGTATACGTGCTATCTTTCCAATAGAGTTGATTAAATGTTGGTAATGTTCAGTTCTGAGAGGATCCAGTTCAGAAATGAAACCTCACTGATTTAATCATCCACCCACATGGTTTTTGACAGGTGAGAAAGGTTAAAATCACCTCCTGAAATGTTTTAGGTCCATAATTTAATCTGTTTTTACCTGGTGTCTTGAAAACTGTTATTCCAATTAAATTGATATCTACAAGAAAAAGGTACAAAAGTCTGAGGTCACGTACCAACTGACTCAAGAACAGTTTCATTCCTGCTGCCGTCAGACTTTTGAATGGACTTACCTTGCATTAAGTTGATCTTTCTCTACTCTGTAACACTACATTCTCTAGTTTCCTTCTCTATGAACGGTATGCTTTGTCTGTTTAGTGCACAAGAAATAATACTTTTCACTGTATGTTAATAGATGTGACAATAATAAATTAATTCAAATCAATAAAAAAGTATAGTAATGTATCGGCATGGAAATTGCAGTAAACCTTCTCACTTTCAGTGGGGAGTTCACTATATTTATGATAATTTGGCAAGAAGAAAACAAAATGTAATTGCTATTCTATCATGTCGCAGAAGTTTTGGACCACGTCTATGAACTTTTGTTATGGGCTTCATTCTTTCGTTAGCATCAGCAAGAATTATACCCACATTTAAAAGCATGCGGAGGTATAGTTGGGTTGCACAAAATCTTCTTAAAAACAGCCACGACCCTTTATCAGCTGTGTTCCATTCCAGTAACTGCAAGCAGCTGCTCCACACTCACAACAAAGAAATGAAAGAAACTGATACTAACTTCATTCTCCATTTGTTTCATGATAATGAAAAAAAGAAACGCTTTCATCTTTTAACAATTCCCAGGAAAACTCCCATGAGGCAATAATACCTGCAGGATGACAGTCAAGGCATTTATAATGTAAATAATTTTCTTTCATTTCGACCATTAAGACGGACAACCATGTTTAAGTGGTCGCCACTTTCTGATATTTAATGTCCTGATGAAAGGCTTTTCATTCTACTAATTAATTTTAATTGAGCCAAAATGACAAATAGCATTATTCCAATTTATGGACAGGCTAGAGGACTACATCATCGTATTAACCAACTAAACCTGTTAAGGATATAACATCGAAATTGCCCCAGGATTAAGTAAATGTGAGGAACCGTAAGTTCTCCGTTTCCCCAAAAGAAATAACGATGCCTAGTTCATATCTTGAAACTGATTAAATTAAAAGCTGATACGAATATTAAAATTTATGATCTTTTAAATGTATGAAAAACCATTTGTTTAATAAAATAATCATTCATGTGCTAAACTGTTGCACTTAGTGAAGCAGACCTCTGAAATTGAAATGATTGAAGTATTCGGTTCAGCGGTAATTGCCAACATAAGTTAGCCGTCAGAGGAAAAAAAAGTCTTTATTTTTTGATTTAATTTATTATTAGTACAAAATTTTAAAATGAAAGGCTCAACCACCATCCACTTCATTCAGATGAAAGGTTGTATTCTGTTTTGTGGGTGGAAATTGCATCGTTAGCACTATTGAAGTGAGAGCTCATAGCCGCTGTGGCCTTTATTTACGATGATGATCTTAGCTTGAGGTGGTAACCAGAAGTAATTTCACTGTATGATGTATAATAATTGTGTTATTGAAGAAGTGAGAACAGCTTGGATAAGTGTTTATGTTGAACAGTTTGTTTGCAAAAATACCAGAAGTACTTGACTTTCAAAATCAATCTAGTTAGACCTTTTCTTTCTTCTGGGAAATTGGAAACATTCTTTAAAGGACATCATCAACATGAAAAACATTTTTGTTTCTCTTCAGACACATTTTGCACGTGTTGTTGTGCTAAAAGTGAAGCACAACATTTCTAGTTTTTAACCTCTCTTTAAAGCAGAAACACATTGAAGCTTGAGATTCACCTTGCCTCTGAATTACGAGGCTTTGAATTCAAGTCCCATTCCGGCACAAAGAAGCAAGGTTGGCATTCCAGTGCAGTACTGAGGGAGTGCTGCACTGTCAGAGGTGCCAGCTTTTGGATGAGATGTTGAACCATGACCCCATTTGGCTGTGATGGAGGACATAAAAGGTCCAAAGGTGCTATTTTGAAGAAGACAAAGAATTCACATGATGCCCTGGCCAATATTTATCCCTCAATCAACCCCACACAAAGGACAGATTTTTTTTGGTCATCACCATATTGCTTTTGGTGGAATTTTGCTTGTGCAAAGTTGCTGTTGCAATAATGACTACACTTCAAAAGTGTGCCATTGGCTGTAGAGTGCTTTGAGACATCTGGTGGTTGTGAAAAGCACTATATAAATGGAAGTTTCTTTTTTCCACAGCATTGCAATCCTTCTGGGATGCAGGCTATGTTAGTAGCTACTCCTGGCACAGCCCAGACAGCTTGCCATCTTGAGAAAGGCACGAACGTAGGTTTATCTCTGGATGGAATAATCCATCATGTGCTGGTGGGCAGGGTTCACACCTGAAAGTGGGTGGATTTCTGACTTCTGCCTCCACCATTGCTGCATGCTGTAGAAAATGGCAATTATCCAATTGATGGTTTAAGAGCAGGCCCTAGCCTTGTGAAGTCATGTTAGTGCTCCCAATCCATGCAGGAAGGCAGGATGTTCAGCAGCCGTAACCATTCTCTGTGACCTGGAAGGTGGTCATGGATACTCATTTAAAGGGGCCACCTGGCATGGGGCAGTGTCAAGTGACACTGCGAATGTATCAAGGTAAAAGCCACAAAGAAGAGTTTTTTTCCCAGGAAGGCTATCATATATTGTTTAAGGTAAGTATTACTATTCTGTAAAATGTGTTTAATTCTGCAGAGATTTTGGGCGCAATCTTATTGGTTGTTCATGCCCCGCAGTAAGGATGGAGAATTTGGTAGCACCGCACACTGCAGTGGGACCAGAAAATCCCACTGACGTGAATAGCCTGAAAATTATGTCCCTTGAGTTGATTGTTACCAGTGACATCCAATCTGATCTTGCATGAGATGTCAAGGTATTAAAATTGATCAGTTGCTTGGTTCTAACAAGTTTTCTTCCATAAATGGCCCAGACAAGGGAGTGAGTGATGAGACAGAGCAGAAGAGGTAGGACTTCCCTGCATTTTAATTATGTAGCCCTCTGTACTCTCCTCAAGGCCGTGCCCACCAGGGGTAAGGCCCTGATGTCATCTGACAGGAGGAAGAGACCTCCCTCTATAAGCTAACTAACCTGGGAAGAGGTGACCACACAACTTAGCAGTGTGGAGTCATGCCTCGAAACTGGAGGCAATTCAGGAAGATGCTGAACAACCTCTTGAGATTGGCAAGGGCGAGTAAGTTCTCACTCTATTATAATGCAAGGAAGTTGGAAAATGTTGGAACTTTGCGAGTACCTCTGGTGTCGATATAACAAAATTAGTCTCTGTAGCCCCTATACCTCTGTGGAGGTGTCATGGTTCCGGTGGGGGTGGTGATGGTGGGATAAGGCCTTAGACTTGAGGAAGGAACATGAGGAATTGGCAGCCAACCATTGTGCAAATCATGCATCCCTCACCTTGGAGGTGTGATAATATTAAGATACCTGAGGGTAATCGTGATTACAAAGTGACACTTCTTCAGGGAAGCGGCCCAAAATTCCCAGAAGAGAAACAGGACAAGAGGTGGTTGGCCCAATCTGGCAATCCTCATGCTGCTAGGGGAGGTTCTGTTGGTGTCCTCCATGGAATGGACCTGCTCTTCATCAGCAGAGGCAAAGTTGGAGGAAGGCACAGGGTTAGTGAAGTTGCAAGGGGCTGAAACCAGATCTAGAACACAAATGGGGAGAGGGTTAAGAGGAGTGTGACTGAGATCTGACATGGCTACATGAATAGTACATGTGTGGTTTATGTTTTCAAAGGCAGGAAAGCTTCCTGGTTGCAAGGTATCTGCCATCACCCACCCTTCAGAGTACATGGTAGTGCCTCTCAGGGTACTTCTGATGGGGCAACAGAAGCTACTCATGTGACTGAGCAGGAGTCTTCTAACATGTTACCAACCTCCAAGGTAAGTGCAGTGCTAGTATCTGAGCTCGTAGCTACAAGTATCAAATCAAGTGATGGGATTTCTTCATTAGTGCTGTATTGGTTCTCTCTCTCTTTCATTTTCTTGGGGCTAGGCGGGGGCAGCTCTTGGGAGTCTAAAAGCAGGAACAGAAGGGGAATTTTACTGTGAAAGAAGGGAGTTGGGTGGGAAACAAAAATTCCATGTCCCATTTGCAATTGCTTTTCGTTCCAGATCGCAGGATAAGAGTGAACTGGGTGTTGAGAATGGGCATGAGGCAGGAACACACCATCATCATCAATGTCTTGGCAACATCAGATCCGATCTCCATCATAGTCATCTCCATGCTGCTGAAAGGCATCCTCTCTAAATGGATCAGGAGATGCAGGTGTCCTTGTCTCCCTGGTTCTGCTCTGTTCCCTTCTATTATGGGACATCTTGTCTGCAAGAGAGGGAGGGCAGAATGTCAGTGGTTGTGTTTGCCAGGTACATTTGCCATTGCTGAATAATTATAGTTGTGGGGAGGTAGTGAGAGGTGAGTGTAAGGATGGTAAAATTGGCAGGTGTGTGAGGTAGATCATCTGGATGTCATAACGTGATGTGTAGGAGATGTCACGTGAAGATACTGACACCCACTTAATATCATTAGACCTCTTGTGGCATTGCTGCCTGGTCCAGAGGTACCAATGTTGGGGACTAACACCCCTGCCTAGCTATTGGCAGTACAGGAGTTTGGCCCCTGTGCTACAATTAAGGAATGAAGCGACAACACCAAATTTGTTTGTTGCCCACCTCCACCAGACCTGGCACTGGCAGTTTGTAAATGGTACCCAATGAATTTCATTATTGGCAGAACCACACACCACTGACAGAGACCTTTCAGCAAATGTGCTGATTCATTAGAAGATCTGTCCAATTAGTCCCATTCTTGTTTCCTCTTTATTTAATTTGGAAGGTGCTCTTTAATGTGTTTCTGTTTCAGGCAGTGTTCCAACAACTTCAACAAATATGTTTTGATGATCCTATTCAAGGATCAAAAATACAGGAAAAACACAAATTGGCCACAGTTTGTTGGATTAGAAAGTACTACGCACCGCATCTAGTTGTTGGGTGTAAAAGGGTGGAGTACTGACCACTTTAGCAGTGGGGTGACCTACATATTAAGTGGAGCCGGGTGGATAAGGTATCCTTATCTTGACTCCATACTGCCCCTGCTGGCTGTCACCTGTTGCAAATGGGCCTCTTTTCACCCGCGACTCCAAAGTTAGGCTCAGATAACTGGACCAACATTGAAATCTCCCATTGCGGGAGGAGACAGATACCAGCAGCTGCTCTAAATGTTTAGATGGAGCACGAGGACCGATTTCTGGCTCTAAAAATGGCCAAAAGGATTTTCAAGGCTGTCTCACAAAATCCGTTTAATATTAGCTTTGAGCAAAAGATAAATCCCAATTTCAAGATCTAGAAATGGAAGAAATGAAGTTGTAAGCAAGACAGAATGTCATGTGGAACATCAATGTACCAAGAACAATAGACATATGAAATAAGTAAGAAAGGCTTCTGAAGCAGACAGCTTTAAAAGATCCAAGTGGAAATTCGAAATAGAGACAATATTGAGACACATATTTTAAAAAGTACCAGCTTTGTAGGGCCTTTTTTAAACTCAATATTCTTAATCACATAAAACTCAATTATAGAAATATTGTTCTCAAACATTAGCTTCCCCTTTCAAATTATGCTCCTTTTAGCATCAGCTAATGAAAGCTGATCAAAGTATGAACCTTAAAGATGCAGGAATGAAAATGTGCAGAGGCTTTACAGTCTTTACAATCACTCCAGAGATAGATCAGTGGAATCATGCAGGAAGATGGTATAAACAGCTGTACCCTTGGGGATTTATTTGTGCAGGCTTCCCTTTGGAGCTATGATGGAAGACCAGTGGAATTTGAACTCTTCAGACTTTTGTAAACTGTCATTTGCTTGAATGATTTTTGAAGCATTTTCCTCCTGCATGTTCCTATTCTCCACGTTAAACATCTGCAACACAAAATTAAATTTGTTTTAATGCTATATTTTGGGACGGGCATGAATATTTGCTCTGTGCAAGATAACTGATATTATTGCTAGCAAAGGGAATGCTTCTATCAAACCATCGTCAGCATCAAACACTCCCAGCGCTTTAAAGCCAGATGCAGATTTAAGCACTTTTGACACTTAGCCCATTCTTCAGCCTCAGAAGAGTAAGCCCTATTGTGTCTGTCTGAATGAACTATCCCCACATAGTCTTTCAGGGTGAAGTTTGCCAGATTATGCCAAAACATCACAATATTTTCTGTGATTGGTTTCTATTATGAACTGGATTGAGGCTGACCTAGCTCATTACTAAATAAGACACATTACTAAAAAAAATTGTTTCAGACCACCACTCCTTTGCAAACTTCTCTAGAGCATAACTAGATCTATGAGAATTTCAAAACGTTTTATTAATTGGGAGCAAATTTAACCATAGTGATTCATCTACCTGCTGTTCTCTGATTTTTGCTTCTGGCAATTTTATTTCATAATAATCCTCATTTGTAGTTCATAGCCCAAGGTATACAATCTGTCAGAGTGTTAGTCACGTGTCAGTTGGGCCAGAAGTGCACAGGGCATCTTGCACTATTTCAAGTGAGGCTATTTCTTGTCAGTCCATCAGCAGAGTAAAGGGTTCATTGTTCATCCAGGCATGTCACATTATCAAATTCTTTGTGCGTAAGGTCACACTTTGATTTACAGCAAACTAGGGCCTTTGTGCAGGACACAAGAAAAAGTATGCTTAATGTAGTTAACTTCCTGTTTGTGTAACTTGTTTAAAGTGCCATTTGTCATAAATCCAGCTGTTATTCCGATTGGATCTGCTCTTCAATCTGCATTTGTGCCTCTCTTTTAGCTACATTGAATGTTCAAGGTGTTTGTGTTCATGCAATACATGCATAAAATACACATAAATAAATGTGAACTTTTCTTCTCTTTTTAGAATTTTCCTCCATACCTACTAGTTGAAGCTGAGACTTGATCCACGTACATGGGGCAGAATTTTATGTTCCTGTTGATGGGTTCACTAGCCAGAGTGGTGTGTGAGGCAGCCTGTAACATTCCTCAGATAGCCTGATGCCTTCAGCTGCCCTACCTCCTCACAATTTTATAATGGGATGGGCGAGGCCTAAGCCAGCCAGACTGCCCTTACTCCAACTGATGCCCTCAATAGAATGAATTGATTAATCATGAGTGGCCACTTCACTGCGATTTTCCACCCTACCTCAATTTTCAGATTGCCTGGAGGAGTTCAGTGACAGGGAGAACCTTGGGAAGTGACTGAGTAAACAGTATAAAGCCTGTGGAAAACTTAACCACTTCTCTCAAATTTATTGCTCATCAGTGAACTCAACGACAGAGATCAATACTAACAGAAAGCTGCCAGGTGCATGTGCCACAGCAAAAGGATTGCTTTGAGAATGTAGCCAGTGTCATGGCGGATGACCCTGATTATACTTCTGTGCTCTTTTTCAGACACAGCAGCCAGTCAGTGGTGAGAATGGCAACTGGCAGCTCAGGTACAGAGGGGGCAATCTTAACTTTGCATCCTGCTGGTCGATGGTTGGGGTGAGCCGGTAAGATTGTGAGAAAGGCAGAAAATTGGGTTTGTACCTAATTTCTTGCCTCACGCAATCTTACCAACATCAGATATCTCACGAGATCAGCCTCGTGCCCTTTTCAGCTGACCTCACTAATCAGTTATCTCAATATTTAAATTCTGTGTAAGTAGAACTAAAATATTACAAGTGAGCTTGGGGCAGAATTGTCCAGGCTCACTTGCCTTCGTGGCTTCGCTGGTGAAGCGAAGATCACATTCGGTTCCCATCAGTGGGGACCTGTCATGATGGCCTCGCTGGCAGTACCAAGGAGATGTGGCCTAAGGCGGCAGGGCTTACTGTGAGGAGGTGGATACTGAAGAGGTCAGGGTCCAAGGGGAGACAGAGTGGGTGACATGTGCACTTTGAAACCGGGATGGTTTGGGGGAGCAACATTGCACAGTTTGCAACCAGTGATAAGCCAGCCCATTGGGTTGAGGGGAGGTGATCAGCCAGCCAGTGGGAGTCAGAGGGAGCTGATCGGCCAGCCTATGCCGTGAGTGGGTGGTCGGCCATGGAGGTCAGCGATAGCTGGGAGGAAGCAGTGACAGAAGCAGAGAAGTCTGCACATGCACAATTGTACCCTCTGCTGTAAGCTGCTGGTTTTTGGGTGGGCTAGGCCCTGCCCCTCCCCTGCTGGTGGGAAACAGATCTTGTTTCATTTTTTCCTCAGAGTATAATAAAATTGGATTTTTAAATCGTCCAAAAGATTGGCATGATTCTTTCCCGTGTTCACGTTTGCCCATTTGGCACTGAGAAATTTTTTGGTACAATCCCTTCAGATACTTTTGTAGACACGGAAGCATATTTTTATGTCCTGGTTGATAAAATATTCAACATATGTCAGGATTACCCCACTCTTTGTAACCATAGATTACAAAAATGTTCCCTTACATCAGTGCCAAACCACTGGAAGTTCTTGTGACTTGTGAAATGTTAGTCAGAATGAAATATACTAGAATGAATTCTATATCATATCTGGAGATACTCATTAGTTTAACACCACAACAGATCTGCACGATTGCAGTTACATATGCAATTCCTGTGCTTCCAACAACATTCTCGAATAGTATTTCATTGCCATCAGCAGAATGAAAGGTGCTCCAACTTGAATATAGACCCTAATGTGCCCCCCAGTCGCGCATCAACAGTGAGGGAACTTTGTGTCAAAACGCAAACAGAAAATTAACTTCCGTGCCTGCTTGACCTTGACATTATTGAGAAAGTTGGAGATGAGCCTATCCCTTGAATCTCATCCACACAGGTGATCAAGAAACCCGAGAACACAATGGTACATGATCACCAAACCAAATCAAACAAAATATTGGGAAAGAAAGTTGACACTGACAATTAATATCAGAGAAAGTGAATGGTACTAAGACTTTGCTAAACTTGACCTTTACACAGACTCCCATCAAATTGAATTTGCATCTGAATCTAGGTATTTTACATTATTCTCCACTCTCACTTCAGTTTTTCATAATGAGGCTCAACTTTGTAGGTATTTCTGCTCATGACTCAGTCGGCATTTTAAAGACTAAAAGGCATGCTGATTATTAGTGGTGATAGTCTTATCTCTGGTTGCCTTGAAAGTGGACTCGAGACACACCTACATACTTAGAGAATGTAACCTCATCTTGAACAAAGACAAGTGCGTGTTCACTGAAAGCAGAATCATATCCTTTAGGTGGTGAAGGAGTATAACCTGACCCATAGAAAGCTGAAGCTATTTCAAATGCTGAGGAACATATAAATGATAGGAAGCCAGGGGTATGCTCAGACTCATCTACTATAGTCACTTCATTCCTGACCTCGTTATGAGATCTGGACCGCTGCATGATCTTTCAAAACAGACCACCAAATGGGAATGGACTAAATCAAACAAACATGCTGAACACCATATCAAATTATGGTTGTCAGCAAGTTGCACTAATACCTATTTTGGCCCTGAGAAAACCACCCAGCTGGTCATGCATACAGGCCAGTTGGCCTAGGTCCAATTCTCATGACAATAGACAAGGCAAGCAACTCATCTATCTTTGTGATAGCAAGCAGATCACTAACAGTCTTGAGCAACTTCATTTGCAGACAGAGACGCAAGTTTTCTCCAGTGCATAGGGTATCTTACACTTTCAACTTTACTTGTATGGAAGTGAGTTTGAACTAATAACCAATTATACACCACCAGTAAGCTTGTTCAAGAATACATAAAAGCATACATAGAAAATAAAAGCAGGAGTGGGCCATTTGGCCCTTCGAGCCTACTTGGCCATTGATTATGGTCATGGCTGATCATCAAATTCAATACCCTGATTCTGCTTTCTCCCCATATCCCTTGATTCCTTTAGCTATATTCCTAGAGCTATATCTAATTCCTTCGCTTCAACTACATCCTGTGGTAGTGAATTCCACAGATTTACCACTATTTAGGTGAAGAAATTCCTCCTCACCTCAGTCCTAAAAGGTTTACCCCTAATCCTCAAACTCTGACTCTTAGATCTGGACTCTCTCACCATTGGAAATATTCTTTCTGAAACTACCCTGTCTAATCCTGTTAGAATTTTATAAGTTTCTATGAGATCCTCTCTCACTCTTCTAAATTCCAATAAATATAATCCTAACCAATTTAGTCTCTCCTCATAGGACAGACCTGCCATCCCAGGAATTAACCTGGTAAACCCTCGCGTACTCACTCTATAGCAAGGATATCCTTCTCAGATAAGGACACCAAAACTGCACACAATACTCCAGGTGTGGCCTCATCAATGCCCTATACAACTGCAGCAAAAGATCCCTATTCCTATACTCAAATCCTCTTGCTATGTTGGTCAACTAACCATTTGCCTTCTTTATTGCCTGAAGGACCTGCATGCTTACTTTCAGTAAGCATGAAGACAATTAGGTCTTGCTGAGTATCCACCTTCCTCAATTTACAGCCATTCGAATAATAATCTGCCTTCCCATTTTTGCTACCAATGTGGATAACCTCACATTAATCACATTATACTGCATCTGCCATGCATATGTCTACTTGCTCAGTCTGTCCAAATCACTAGGAGGCATGCATCATCTTCACAGCTCACCCTCCCATCGAACATTGTATCATCTGCAAATTTGTTCTCTAGTCTAAATTATTAATATATAATATGAACAGTTGGAGTCCTGGGGTACTAGCACAGATCCCTGTGGCACCCCGCGAGTCACTGCCTGACAATTCGAAAAGACTCATTTATTCCAACTCTTTGTTTCCTGTTTGCTAACCAGCTTTCTATTGCTCTCAAGATATTATCTGCAAGCCCATGCACTTTAACTTTACATAGTAATCTGTTATCTGAGACCTTGTTGAAAGCCTACTGAAGTCTAAATAACCACATCCACTGATTCTTCCCGGTCAATTCTATTGGCTACATCCTCAAAGAATTCCAGTAGATTTGTCAAGCATGATTTCCCTTTTGTAAATCCATGCTGACTCTGATTATATCGCAGCTTTCCAAATGTTGTGATATGAAATCCTTGATAATAGACTGCAGCAACTTCCCTACCATCAATGTTAGGCTCACTGATCTATAGTTCCCTGTTTTCTCTCGACTTCCATTTTTGAAAGCAGGCTTAATCCCCCAATCTATAACAACCATTTCAGAATCCAAAGAATTTTGGAAAATGACTGCCTATTTTTAGGGCCACTTCCTTAAGTACTCTGGGATGAAGATTATCAGGTCCTGGAGATTTATCCACCTTAAATCCCATCAACTTCCCCAAAGCCATTAAAACTACTAATACTCATAGAAACCCTACAGTGCAGAAACAGGCCATTCGGTCCATCAAGTCTGCACCAGCCACAATCCCACCCAGACTCTACTCCCATATCCCTGCATATTTACCTGCTAATCCCTCTAACCTATGCATATCACGATGCTAAGGGGCAATTTTAGCATGGCCAACAAACCTAACCTGCACATCTTTGGACTGAGGGAGGAAACCGGAGTACCCGGAGGAAACCCACACAGACACGAGGAGAACGTGCAAACTCCACACAGACGGTGACCTAAGTCGGGAATCGAACTCAGGTCCCTGGAGCTGTGAAGTAGCACTAACCACTGTGCTACCATGCCACCCTGATTTCCTTCAGCTCCTTACCAAAATTTGTGTTTGTCAGAACTTCTAGTACATTATTCATGTCATCCTTTGTGAAGACAGAAGGAAAGTGCAAATTTAGTTCCTCAGCCATTTCTTTGTTCACAGTTATGAATTCCCCCATTTCTGACTGTGTGGGACCTACATTTGTTTTGGCCAATCTTTTTCTCTTTATGTGCCTATAGAAACTTTTTCTATGTCAGTTTCTATGTTCCCCGCTAGCTTACTTTCATGGTCTATTTTTCTTCTTAATCAATCACTTGATCCATCTATTACATTTTCTTGCTAATTTGTATGCTTCTTCTTCAAGTCTAACACCGTCCCTAATTTCCCTTGTAAGCCATGGTTTGGGCACAGCTCCCTTTCCACTCTTGCACCAAACAGAAAAGAACAAGTTTTGAAGTTCATCTATTTGTTCGTTGAATGCCTGCCACTGCCTATCCACTTCCTTTCAATAACATTTCCTAGTCTATCATAGCCCACTCATACCTCATATCATCATAGTTACCTTTATTGGATTCAGGATGCATTAGGGATGGCTTCATAGCTTTGGGAATGCATAGGATGAGGGAACAAAGAGATTTCCCACCATGGAGACTAACATTTCACTAGTAATGTGGTGTCAGCAGCATACTCCCAGGCTCTTGCCAAGCAGCATGGGCAGGGAGCTAAAGCTCCAGACTCTGCAGGGGAATGATGATGATTTACATTGAGGACAGAGTGATACTCCTTTAACCTCAGCAATATGTCTGATTCCAATCTGACAGAGAGCTTTACGCATCCTGCCATCGAATGGGTTACCATAGGGCTCAGAAATGTGGGGTACACAGCGTTAAGTATTACTGGCCTCATCTACGTCAGGGGTCTGGTGTTCACTTCATCTTATAGCTGCGGTGCGCAGCCTGGCAGCACCTCAATAGCCCTTGGCCTCATGATCTCTAGAGAACACTGTTAGATATGTGGGATGTGAGGTTTAATGGAGGGTGGGAACAGGGGGGGGTTCACCCTTCCAGAGATGAAGGTTAGGGGGGTTGGGCTCCTGGGGCAGGGACAGCTGCAACAGCACCTCCTTACTGCGTCACTGATGTGGGAGGGACATAGCACTACCATTCTCACACTCTACAGGGATGAGGTGTCGGGTGAGTGCAGTGGTTCTCCCATGTTTGGTTAGGTGTATTGAAAATGATGTTGTGTAGTTTGTCCATTTAAGGCCTCCATACACCCATATACCAGCAGAGAAATCTAGAAGAATAAATGAATTCATGTTTTAAAAGCACATGCAGTAGTTTGGCTTCTCACTGAATCTTACTGAAACTCACTTGTTTCTTCCCAACAACTTCACAGGCAAAAAAAGTATTAAAGAAATGTTAATTTTTACTTAAAGCACTAACAATAATGAAATTCTAAAGGAATAAGGCAGACTAGGAAAGCTACATTTTCGGGGTTCAGTAAGTTGTTTGGCAGTAATCATGAGAATACATTTAAACCTGAATCCAGCATACTTAACTTTTCCTGAAACTATTAATAAGCGACTAGTGGGCGACTACAGCAAACTCATACCCTTGCATTGATTTCACTGCTGCTTGTACTGGTGTGGTATTTGATCGTAAAATCCTTACAGTGAGGAAGGAAGCTATTCAGCCCATTAAGTCTGTACTGACACTCTCACAGAGTTACAGTGCATCTGTGAAGAAGCAGAGTGACTCAGAACGCAACTTCTGATTTCCACATTTTGGCTGTAGGTATGTGGATTCTGAAAGTTGCCGTTCATTTTATCCCATAATAATGATGTGTGCTGTTAGCTTCAGCGTTACTCTCAGACACATCTGGACTATTGTTTCAGCATGCTTTTTTTTTGTTTAACATCTGAGGTTTTAGAAACAGCTGCCAACTTGAAAACCAGGTGTCAGTATGAGTTTAACACCCTTCTGTGCTTGACATCAGTGGAGGTAAGAAGCTTTAATAGTTCCAGTATGTTGGTAGTTTGATGACATCACCAGGACAATGTGGAAAGCAAGCATTTCCTGCACTATGCTATGGTGAGAAAGAAATATAACACTAAGCTGATAGTGGAAAACATAAACCTGGCTAAAATGGGACCACAATAACAATCCAGTTATGAGTGAAACTGAATATTCTATGGGGGTAGTAACATAACAACACTCAAATCTATTTGCAGAACAAAGTGCCTTTATTTGGCAGGTTATGCTGCTTTAAGGGATTGGAGTTTGTCTTCAGTGCTGGTAGAAGCTGTACCTCTGATGAAACGCATATGTTCTCTTTTTATGCCTGGTGGCACTACTTTCATCTGTCTTAACCACTACTCTAGAAGCTGGCTATCTCTTTGAACCTTGACCTTGAATGTCAGTCTTCTCCTTTAAAGCTCAGCATCAGATGTATCTGTGACCTTGCAACCCATGGTAAATTCTGTGTGCTGATGTTTTGACCTGTAATACTAGAAAGCACCAAATTAAACATGAAATAAAAAATAATTGTCAACCTATACAGTTTGATGCCTTTCAAAATAGGCTGATACATTTCATATGTGTTAGTGTTTGAAATTTGTAAAATATTCTAAATAAGGAATTCAAAACTTGATAAGGTTCTGAATGAGTTACAAGATCCTGATGGCTAATATGTTTTGAGTTAGTTCCCAACCAAGCAAGGAATAGATGTAGATGCAAAAATAATAAGGAATTTCTCCTCCCCAGTAAGTAATTAAAGAGTCTATTCATATCCAAATTGTTAGCTTTCCTCCTGCAGTTAGGTTGATCTTAGATGTTAAAATTATATTAAATCTTAACTGTGGAACTTGTTTTTGAGTAGTTCTGTATTTGTCAGGTTCTTTATTTTCTGCTTCGCATTTTAAACTTACGGCAAATTGCAAAAGAAAACTTCAACAAAATTAAATTTCCCAAGTGAAAAATCAGAGATAACGTTTAATATCTTTCTTTACATTTTCAAGGCTTATCGCTAATTATCAAGTTTAGCAATAGCAGCCTGACCTTTGCTAGTGGTGTGCTCTTCTCCTGTGGAATGGGAGGGAAGTGAGCTGGCAGCATCTAAATGAGTCCCAGCAGTTAAAGTGGCTTTAGGCTTCCTGATGCTGCTGGAGTGAGTTCCCATTGGGGCCCGATGCAACATGAAATCTTCCCGTCTGCTGCTTTATCTTGAGCAAAAGCAGCTAAGCACTGTCTGCAAAATTACCAGAAAGCTGACTGTGATTAAAGCATTTACAAGTGTTCAGTCATACAGGAAGTTCATTGAAAAAGAAAGAACGTGAAAGGGTACTTCAAAATTGCAAACTTTCATTTTTTTTACATTAAAGGCATTGTTTTTCTCATTTTCCAATTGGCAAAATTGATGAATTAATGTTTTGGGTCCTTTGTTGCAATCTAGTTTCTTAAATCTCTTTCTGTTGCTCCTTCCACTCTGATCTACCACATGTGCAAGGATTTATTTATCATTAGGATTGAAACCACTTGCGCCTGCCTCTTCCCTCCCTTTCCTTGTCAACCAAGTCAAACTTCAACCAAATATCTCTGCTGTAGCCAGCCTAAAAATTGTAGCTTCCTCTATTTTTTTCCTCCTATCTCTCCTCATGGCCTCTCTGAGCTCATCTTACCCAGGAGACTGACCTGGTGCTCCCTCACTACTATTCCCATGAAACAACCAACCACCCAATCTCATTTCCTGGCCTGCTTGCTAAGTGACATTAGTATTAATTACTTTCAACTTTGTTTCTATCACCGTCCTCTCCTCAACAGATCCACCACTGATAAGTCTATCCTTGTAAACTATAAACCATCTTCCTTTTCTTTCCCAAATCCTTTTACACATTGTCCAACTTTCCTGCAACTCCATGTTTGAATCTCTCCAAACAGAGTTATGCCACTGTCACATATGGTATATCATGTGACTGTAAACTATCCCTTCCTCATCCTCGCAATCTTTCTTCAGACTTGATCTGGATGATCACACCATCTTCATTCAACACTGCTTGTCCATTGTCTAGTCCTTAGGAATATTCTCTCCCTCCACTATTCCCATCTATTTAGTCATAGTCAGATAATCATCTGAGACACCTTTCCACCTCATTTCCAGATGATTATCCCAGCAATCACCCAAGAATTTATCCTGGGCCCCGCCTGTTTCTCAACTATATGATGCTCTCAAATTGGCCACATACAAAAATACAGGGTTGCGTCCATGATGACAACCCAGTCTACTTCATCACCACATCTCTCATCTGCTCCACTATCATTGAATTGTCACATTGTTTGTCCAATTTCCAATACTGGATGTACAGAGATTTCTTCCAATTAAATGTTGGAATGCTCAAAGGCATTGGCCAGAATGTTACAGTGGTTCACGCCAGTAGAATTTTCCCATCTCGCTGCAGTGAACGGAGATTTGGCGAGGCGCCAAATTCTCTGACCTCACTGCATTGGGAGTGTGCGGCGAACAGCTGAAAAGATCGTGCCCATTGGACGGAATTTTACCAGATTGCCCCATCCATTGACGGGCAGAGCGAGCTGCTAAAATTGCGCGAGAACCGAGAAATTTGGATCACATCTGATTCTTGGGGCCTAGCAATTTCTAATGAGGTCAGCCACTCGTTGGAAATGGATGAAAGGCTGAATAATTTATTCAAATATATTGTAATGAGGATTAGCGAGCCTGGCGCTGAATCATCCGGCCTCTCTGGCTTTTATGGAGTTGCTGGAAAAGGTTCTCTCTGGCTAGGAAAATGCTTGCTCCTCATGAACGGGGGAACAGTTGTGTTGGACTCACCTGTGCAACTAGAGGCCATTGAGGCCTCCTGGGGAGGCCAAGGGCAATGGGGAGGTTTCCTGTGGGCAGTGCCACCTTAGCACTGTGGTACCGCCAGCCTGGCGCCTGGACAATGCCCACTCAGCAGTGCCAGGGTAATTACATTATATTTCTGCCATTTCTCTGTCTATGCCTGTGATGTAGTGGACTTATTCCCGACATTCCTGATCATTGGAATATGTTTGAAGAAGAACGGGAGAAGACAAACAAAATAGATTGCAAGTTAAAAGAGGAAGAAATAGAACATGAATTACTGAAAAATGAAATTAAACAAGTTATAAAGAACACCAAGAATGCAGAAGGAACGGATTACATACCATGAAAAGTGAGGGTTGAAACAACAGTAGATGCAATTAAAAATATTATTGATAAAATATGGACAATTGGTGAATGGCCTTGTGAGTGGAATATATCTGAAATGGTCACAATGCTTGATAAACAGGCACACAGCATTGTCCAAAACACAATACGCTCTAATCAGTCATATATCTAAAGTACCACTTGATGTCATCAGATGGAGATTCATCTGCTGTGTGAACAATGAAATGACAAAGGAGGAGTTTGGCTTCAATCCTGGAAAGGGCAGAACTTGTGCTCATAAATCTCATGGAGCATGTAAAAATAAGCAGTAAACCCAGATTTCATTCATACTTAGCCTATTGCAAAGCTTTTGACATTATCCCAGCATGATGTTCTATGGAAGATATTTATACACCTTGGTGTACCAAAAACCTTGAGATGATCATACAAAAACTATACAGAAATGCTTCAGGAGTCACAGCGTTGGAGCTGGGTGTACAAACTAATCCCAGTTTCAGAAGGGAATCTGGCACAGCTATCTTCTGTCAGCTGTGTTGCTTGATACTGTGGGAGGGAAGACGATGGCCCAGGTCATCCAGTTAGTGGAAATGCTGAGTATCTTGTGAATTGCCTTTTGTGAATTTTCTGTTGGGATTTTTGATCCCAGTTGAAGTATTAGAGGGTCAGCGTGGTTATCCAAAGAGATAGCTGTTGGGCTCAAGAAAAGATGGACAAGGAAAGGACACGGACTTGTACTCAATACATTTTTAAAGGCCCAAGTCTTTCAGTGGCTGAGTGAGTGGGTGAGTGCATTATATGAGTGAATAGGTGAGTTGGTGAGAGATTGAAGGGGTGAGTAGTTGAGTGGTGCTCTGTTCAGTAATGTTGCTTAGTCACTGAGCTTAACCAGATATTAATCAGTGCAACATTTCCTGTTAAGTATCCAAGTAAGTCCTGAACTTCAGATGAAAGTTTCAGACTCTGAGCTTGGGGTGAGAGTCATTCATGGACGATCCGGGGCAGTAAAAATCAGCCCAGAAAAGTTCAGTGCATGTGTGTGCATCAGGGACTTCTGTGGGGTCCTGTTTCATATTTCCTATCTTAAATTCCATGTCTGAAAATCTGGATACTGGAAAATTTATGTAATGAAGTTAATGCAGGAAGAGTTACCAGAGAGATGTGGCTGCATCATAGCAAATTGCAGCACGTGGAACCTCAGGTATGTAGATGACACCACACTCACAGCCAGAACAACCAATGAGTTGGAGACTATGGCATGCCTAGACAAAAGACACAACTTTGCCTTTAAATGGCAATGAAAATGTTAAGATTGTAAACACTGAGATAGAGACAATGGTCAATTTCTAGTATCTTGGCTTGCTGATAAACACAAAAGTCACGTTATAGAATGAATTCCAGATCAGATTAGCTACAGAGAGGAGTGTGACTACTGATTTCAGTAGCATCTGGAAGGTCAAAGGCAATAACATGAGGTTGTAAAAAGTCTCCTATTGTCACTGGTGCGTGAGTTGAACTGTGAAAACAGAGGATAGGAGAAGGATTAAAACTTTGGAAATATGTGTGTGATGGAGGATGCTCAGAATCAGTTGGATGGACAGAAAGACAGGTAAGTGGACTAGATTAAGAGTAGAAGTTTTGGAATCAAAAGTGTTACTAACTACAGTTAGTGAGAAAGAGAGCCAAGTACAGACATTGAAAACAAGTACGCAACAGCCTTGTCCTGGCAACAACTGGAGGAGAAATTGAAGGTAAGAGCAGAAGAGAAAGAGGAAAGATCGTAAACTGAGAGATGACTGAAGGAAGCCAGAAAATAAGCAAAATGATATCACTAACCCCAACAAAGGTCTGGAAGCCTGAAATAAATGTTGGAAATATTCAACCGATTATATACGATCAAGGAGCAGGAGAAGGCCACTCAGTCCCTTAAGCCTTTTCTCCTATTTAATAAGATCATGGCAGATCTGATAATAATGTCAAATCTGCATCCTGCCTACCCCCAGTAACCTATCACCCCTTTGATTACCAAGAATCTATCCACCTCTGCCATGAAAGTATTCAAACTTCCTGCTTCCACTGTCTTTTCAGAAAGAGAATTCCAAAGACTCATGACCCTCTGTGAAAAAAAAATTTCTTCATCTCCGGTTTATATGGTCAACTCATTATTTTTAAACAGTGACCCCTAGTTCTAAACTCTCCCACAAGAGGAAATGTCCTCTCCACAGTCACCCTGTCAAAACCACTCAGGATCTTATATGTTTCAATCAAGTTGCCTCCAGTGGGTACAAGCCACTGGAGAGAGAAACAGCGTTGACGTTTCAGTCTGTGACCTTTCATCAGAACTAGAAAAAGTTCCTTGGCTCATCTCAGAATCCTACCATTTGCTGCAAATTCCTTTGATTTGTTTATCCTCCCAAATACGTTACCTCACAATTTTGCAGACTGAATTCAATTTGCATTTTTCTCCTTACCCGCCTCCACAATATTACTTTTTTATGTTCCTCAATAATTTAATTTCACAGATCCTTTTTTGCCCTCCTAATTGCTTCTTTTAAATGTCTTTTCTAATTTTTTCCTTGTCATGCTCTCACCTGCTATCTGTGCAATTAGTATATATCTCTGCCCTCAGTTATTCCCTTATGTTTTTAATCATTGTTGTGACTCATCAGTATTTAACTTGGTTTTTAGCAGAATATATTCTTTCTGGACACTTGAACACCAAGATTAAAAGTGCAACACTTAAAAAGTCATTGAATCATAGAACCTTAGAAATTCATGGCACAGAAAGAGCGCATCTTGCTTGCGCTGACTGAAAAAGATCTATCCAGTCAAATTCCACTTCACAGCTCTTGGCCCATGACATTGTAAGTTATTGGACTTTGAGTAGTTCTTAAATGCATTAAACTGCTGCCTCTACGCTCTTCCAGCCACGGACTTCCAGACACCGACCACCTTCTGGGTAAAATATTCTCTCCTCAACTCTCCTCCAATTCTTCAACCAATTATTTTAAACCTATGCCTCCAGATTGCTAAATTCCATACAAAGGGAAATAGGTCTAACTTCTCCACTCTATCTCCACCCCTCATGATTTTATACACATCAATTAAATCACCCTTCAGCCAGCTCTGCTGTAAAGAAAGCAATCCCAGCCTGTTCAATCTGTCCTCATAAATTTAACCAAAATCCATGTTGCTTGTGTGTGCCTCTGAACTCTTGTGTCTTGCCAAGCAGGAATGGGTAAGTTGACGTGCAGTTTATTCTTTTTGGAACTGAACAGGTGTTTGCCTCATGGCAGTTATGTCTTGGGACGTATCTACTGCAGAGTGTACATCCTGCACTTTATGGTATAGAACACACATGTCTCTCATCGATGGACAGCAGCATTGTGCGGGGTGCATGCCATCGATTGACCTGACATTGTACATAACAATGACCATTTTTGAGCTCCCATGCCTGCACAAATGTTCAGTGCTCTTTTTGAAAACAGGTCTGCTGAGACCTAGACTCTGTGACTTTTCAACCAAGTGGTGATGTCTCCTGACTCATCAAGCAGAAATATCTTCCTCCAGTTCACATGTACATTGCTCATTAATGTTTGGCAGAGAGAGGTGATTGTGTCATGAAGAGAGGGTAGAGCTGGCAGCTCAGGATGGTTTTTTTTCTCTTCTATTTGTTGCTATGTGACATTCAGGAACTGAGAAGAGAGGTTAAAATGGATTCTTGAGGGAAGGGGAAAGAAGAAAGTTTTAACATTCACTGCTAGAAGATACAGTTTGCTGAAAACCTAACGACTATTCCTATAATGTTGTTTTATTTTTGCTAGCAATTGTTTCTTTTCTTAATACTTCGACTTCATTTTTCACATTTGGTTTAATGTAATACCGAACCTTATTTTTCCTAAAATTTTCTCTTGAGGGGAGAAAGAAAATTGAAATGCAGTTCCCCTCAAGTGAAATGTTGTCAAACCTGATTTAAAACCTTGAATTTCTCTACTTCTCCCTCTTTCAATCTCCCGGTGTGCTTTTCCATTTTGAATTTTCAAAAATAATCTATCTCCAGCTGGCTTTCAGGCCAGAAGTTTTTTTTTGGTTTTGAAGTTGAGGAAAACAAAAGGATTCTTGCCCAGATTTCAGAATAACCCTATAACCCTTGCAAAGTCTGAAAACTAGTTTTCTTGCTTGGTTACTTATTGAAGAGTCAAAACATCAAACTCCACATGGTGTTTGCTGTAGGGGTGAATTTCTCTGGAGTTTCTTCCTGGTCAGTTGCTGGAACTTGGCCAAAAGATCTGCAAAAATCTTAGGGGAACGGCATCAATGCCATTTTGTTTGTTTTTCTGGGGGTTTTTTGCAAATTTTCAGTCAAAAATACAGTGACTGTATATTTCTCCCAATCAGTCATTTTTATTTCTCCCAATCAGTGAATCAGTGGAATCAGTGAAGCGTATTTAGAAAAGATGATAGAACCATACCATAGAATCCCTACAGTGCAGAAGGAGGCTATTTAGCCCATTGAGTCTGCACCAACAACAATCCCTCCTAGGCCCTATACCCGCAACCCAACACATTTACCTCACTAATCCTTTTAACCTAAGCATCCTGGGACACTAAGGGGCACTTTAGCTTGGCCAATGTACCTAACCCGCACATTGTTGGACTGTGGGAGGAAACTGGAGCACCTGGAGGAAACCCATGCAAACACAGGATGAACATGCAAACTCCAGGCAGACAGTGACCCAAGTCGGGAATCAAACCCAAGTCCCTGAAGCTGTGAGGCAGCAGTGCTAACTACTGTGCCACTGCACTGCCCCAGATAGATTGGGCATATCTTTAGTTCTAATGAGATCTTTATCAATGTCTTCCGTTTTAAAATATAAATGTGACACTACACCAAATGCTTATTGCTATCCTAAACTTAAAAAAAGTGCTGTGTCCATGATTTCGAAACCTAAGTATCACACCTGAACACTGGATAATATCTCTCCTAGACTTATATACCCAAAACCAATCAAGATAACCTCGGCATTGAAGTCAAAATGCTGAATTTTCTGCCTTTGTATTTTAATCTATCAAACTGCTAAAAATGTGAAGAGGCAGATTACAAATGGAACATAGTTTATGTTTGCAGTAACAGGAATAATATGAGTTGAGCACCGAAACATTAATGGAAATTTGATTAAATAGAATCTGCATATTTAAGAACAGGAAAAGCTACCATGCTTGAAGAAGTCACCCATGTTTCATTGATTAAATCGCCTGCTTACATTATCACCAAAGCCCTTGGCTCTCCAGAATCACATCTAATTGTCCTTCAAATCCATTTACCATGTCTGCTTTAATAGGCTCACCTAGACGCTTATTCTATAATTATATTAGTCTTGAGGTGATAAAGTTCTGCCTGATTTCCTTTCTTATTTTGAACTACACAGTTGCCAATACTTCATTGTACAATACAAATGTGTCCAATTCATTGGGATTAGCAGGGGGGTGAGAGTGAGAGATAGCTTTCCTCTTCCCTTCTATCACTTTAAATTGCATGCTTTCAGGCTATAGTGTAAAATCAATATTGTGTGAATGAAGTCACCAACGTTTTGCAAAGCTTCTTGGGCTAAATTTGATAATGCTGAAAATGGACATGGGGATTGTGATGCATGATTAACCCACACCCATTAATTATGTTGCTGGGAGCACACGGCCAAGGTGCTACCTGCTCATTTCAATCATTTCAGTGTCCAGCCAGCACAAGTCGCTCTGTTCCTTGACTGAACCATTGTCACGACTGGTTAACATCCAGCTCGTCTGCACTGTTTAAAAGGGAGGCATGTAGTGTCCGGCGCAGGAGCTGGTAATTGTGTAGGAAATGAAGCTCAGCTGGGAAACGTTGAAAATTGGCACAACATTGAAGAAATGGATTCCAAAGCTTTCGGACATTGCACTGGAAGCTTTGAGGGAGGAAGTGGAGAGGAAGAGTGATCTCCTGTGTCCACAGGTAGACATGTCCAGATGCTCACCGTCAATGTCAATGACGGAAATGTGGGGACCAACAATAATATTTCCAAGTTTGCAGATGTCTCAAATATTTGTTGTGAAGATGATTCAAAGAGGCTTCAAGGAACTTTGAGCAGGATTTGTGAGTGGGCAAAGTCATGGCCGATGGAATATAATGTTGGTAAGTGTGAGGTTATCCATTTTGGTCGGAGGTATCTCTCACAGGCCCATCCCCCTGCTCTGTGAGTATCTCCCATGGGCCCATCCCCCTGCTCTGTGAGTATCTCCCACGGGCCCATCCCCCTGCTCTGTGAGTATCTCCCACGGGCCCATCCCCCTGCTCTGTGAGTATCTCCCACGGGCCCATCCCCCTGCTCTGTGAGTATCTCCCACGGGCCCATCCCCCTGCTCTGTGAGTATCTCCCACGGGCCCATCCCCCTGCTCTGTGAGTATCTCCCACGGGCCCATCCCCCTGCTCTGTGAGTATCTCCCACGGGCCCATCCCCCTGCTCTGTGAGTATCTCCCACAGGCCCATCCCCCTGCTCTGTGAGTATCTCCCACAGGCCCATCCCCCTGCTCTGTGAGTATCTCCCACGGGCCCATCCCCCTGTTCTGTGAGTATCTCCCACAGGCCCATCCCCCTGCTCTGTGAGTATCTCCCACGGGCCCATCCCCCTGCTCTGTGAGTATCTCCCACAGGCCCATCCCCCTGCTCTGTGAGTATCTCTCACAGGCCCATCCCCCTGTTCTGTGAGTATCTCCCACAGGCCCATCCCCCTGCTCTGTGAGTATCTCCCACAGGCCCATCCCCCTGCTCTGTGAGTATCTCCCACGGGCCCATCCCCTGCTCTTTTGAGTATTTTTCACAGGCCCATCCCCCTGCTCTGTGAGTATCTCCCACAGGCCCATCCCCCTGCTCTGTGAGTATCTCCCACGGGCCCATCCCCCTGCTCTGTGGGTATCTCCCACGGGCCCATCCCCCTGCTCTGTATCTCCCACAGGCCCATCCCCCTGCTCTTTGAGAATCTCTCACACACCCGCCTCTTGTCTCCTCTTTCTGAAGCCAGTGATATAGGATGTACTTCCTGCGCTGTATTTATTCTCTCTCCACTATGTAAGTATCTCCTGCAGGTCTGCCCCTCAGCTCTTCTCTCTGAAGGTGAGTGCAGCTGCAGATTCAAATGCAACAAACAATCCTCTCCATATTAGAAATATGCAATGGGGTCAATATCTCAAAACTACGGCTCTCTTGGAAACCAATGCAAATGTTACTGAGAACTGACCTTAGAGGGGAACTCATGTCAACATCATAGTGTCATCAAAGCAGAATTCAACTGTGTGAGCTGCTCAGTTAGTAAGTTTAATGAGTATAGATCGAGAACATGGCACCATACTACTTACTATGATAGAGGGATGTGCTACAAATATCTACGGTTTTCCTGAGCGGCTTTCCTTAGTGGTCACATTGTTTGAATGAACATATAGGCACAGCATTGATTTCAATATGCAGGTCACATATAGGCTGGAGTTTTCTGGCTGTTCACACTTGCAGGGTCTTCTGGTTTTGCTGAAGGCATACTCCTGCTGTAGGCTTTGCGGCAATATGGGAAGCAGTCAATGGGAAATCCAATTGACAGCAGTGGGGCCAGGAAATCCCTTTGGTGGTCAACTGCGCACTGTTTCCTGCTGCGAGAAACATGCCATGGGGAGGCCAGAGAATCCCCCAGTAGCATTTGTAAAAGTGAAAGAATCCTTCACTGTACATGTGGAATATTCACACAGATCTGGCTGTAGCAACTTACTCAACTATTTGGCCAATTTCTGTTGTGCAGAATCAGTCATGGATAAGATAGGGCATAATGGGACATCACATCTGTGTGTTTTAGGCAGGCTGCACATATGTGGATGTAATGAACCATGATGGCGAATCCTCTCATAACTGCCTGAGGCAGCTTGTTACCCTTACTCAAGACTAACAGATAATTTTGTAACTTGCTCTTGAGCAGGGCTGTGTTATCATGCTTGACAGCAGGTCCAATGGATACAAATTTGGATCTGTCATTAAGAATATCATGCATTTGGTGAATATAGTTATGCCTGCTAAGTCTGACCATTCTAGTCCTTTCCTTGGGCCTTCAGATATGTATGTCTGTGTTATCCTCAGGGTCTTGCAACACCATCAGATATTCATGCTGCATGAAAATCATCCAAGTCTTTGGGTATCCTGCAATGCGTGTGCACTAGACTCCTGGCCTGCTTTCAAGGACTCAGCATCTTGTTGGACATTAGTTTGTGGCAGGACAACTGAGAATAGAGGAGTCCAAATTTTGCAAATATCGCTTACTGATTTCAATTTCTGGTCCAAAATGTTTAACTTTTAGCTTGAGTGCCAATGTATGTGGATTCTTCACCACAGTGAAAACATTTCCTCTTTCCCTTCACAATCTTGAAAACTTTAATTACTGCACTTTGTAATCTCTTGTCTTTCATCAGTACTTAAATTCTTGTAATCAGAGTCACATTTGGACACAGCCTTTGTTCCTTTACTATATCCAATCCCACTCTCTTTAGTTGTTGCATCATGAAATCTTATGTTATTTAATCTCCCCTAGCCTACACCACACAAATTTTTCTTGTACTTCTGCTCTAGCTCATTTCTTTTCATTGGCTTCTAAACTCTTGCAATACTATCCTTCTTCAGTGCTGATGAAAGATCATCAACCTGAGATGTAGGCTGTAATTCTCTGATCTCATCCACTGCTGGGGTTCTCTGGTTCTGTTGTTGTGATTTGGCAGAGTGCCAAATTCTCTGTTCTTGCTGGCAGGGCAAACAAGATTGGAGAATTCATAGAGTCTCTACAGTACAGAAGAAGACCATTCAGCCCATCGAATCTGCGCTGACTCTCTGACAGAGTGTCTTACCCAGACCCTTTTCCCACCATGTCTATTGCATCTAACTTACACAACTAAGGGGACACTAAGGGGCAATTTAGCATGGCCAATCCAGCTAACCTGCGTATCTTTGAGCACCTGAAGGAAACGCATGCTGACATGGGGAGAATGTGTAAACTCTACACAGGTAGCCACCCAAGGCTGGAATCTAACTCATGTTCCTGGCGCTATGAGGCTGTAGTGCTAATCACTGTGCCACCATGTCGCCTTCCCGTTGATAACCTTGTTTCTCTCCACAGATGTTGCCAGATCTGTTGCGTTTTTGTTTTTCTTTCACCTTTGTTGAAATACTATGCCTCTGTACTATAAACAATACAGTTTCACTATGTTGGAACTGTGCCAAATATAACCAGAGGGGGTCTGTTCCCCATGTTGTAAAACAAAAGCATAAATTCTTTAGAAAAGAACAGTACCCTATTGCTATCCTAATAAAACACAAGTCATTATTTCCCTTTTCACTGCAGTTAAGCACTGTGCTGAAGATTTTATTGATTTATCTAACATCATTTCAAGGTCTTTTTCTCAATCGGCATACCGTTCTAGCACTCATTTAATGCTTCTCTCTCTCTCTTTTTGATTCCTTGCGCAGTGCTAATTAATTTATTGAAATTACATTGAATTGTATTTGGTAGAAATTCCTAAAAGATCTAAATCCTTCTGAATCTAGTTAAAAAGTTTCTCACTATTTGTCCTTGCTCCTTTTTTAAAAAAAAAGAGTAGAAAACTTCAACCTTGCCAGCAGCTGGGATTCTCCGATCTTACTGCAGTGAATGGAGATTTGGCTGAGCGCCAGATTCTCCATTCTTGCAGGTAGTGGTGGTAGGGCTTACAAGATTGCAGAATTCTAGCCATAATGTATAATCTTGGAGGTATCAGGTGCTTTGTCCATCCAAATCATTAAAGACAGCATGGGTTTCAAGATGGGCCCCTGATTCTTCTCATGTCCAAATTGAAAAGTTTCTATTTTTATTTATCCTTTATTCCTGCTTTCCCAAAGCTATCTATTTCTATCTTTACCTTCAATACTGTGGATCCTCATTAATCGCCAATATAGAGCTCTGTCAAAAAGTTTCAGAGAATCTCAATATACGATATCAGATTCAAAATAACTAAGGGGCAGCAACTTTTATTCTTCCATGCTGGTGACACCAGCATCTTCCTGAAGTACTTTCCAAAGCTGCATTATCCGACCTCTGCTATGGAGATGCTCAGAGGTAAAAAGTATGGCAGTAAATAACCAGTGGGAAACATTAAAATAAATAATTCAAAATATTTAACAAAAATATGTTCCTTTAGAAACATAAACTCAGAAAGAAAGATCCTTCAGTGGTTTACTAGGGAAGTTAAGGATAGTAATAGATTAAAATAAGAAATTTATAATGTTGCAAAGATTAGGAATAAGAACTAGGATTGATGGAGTTTAAGAGAGCAACAAATGATAGCCAGAAGGCTAAAAAAAGGGAAAAAATAGAAAACGAGAGTAAAGTAGCTGTGATATAAAAACAGATTGTAAAAGCTTTTGAAGTAAAATCACCATAGTCCCAAATGACCCTGGGTGGTTCATTTTTTTGTGAGGGGGAGAGCTGACTGGTGGTGATTTATGATGTGGAGATGCTGGCGTAGGACTGTAAGAAGTCTCATAATGCCAGTTTAAAGTCTAACAAGTTTATTTGGTAGCAAAAGCCACTAGCTTTTGGAGTGCTGCTCCTTCGTCAGGTAAGTGGGAGTTCTGTTCACAAACAGGGCATACTGTTGGGGGTCTGTGACTAGTGGTGTTCCACAGGGCTCTGTCCTGGGACCTCTGCTGTTTGTGATATATATATAAATGATTTGGAAGAAGATGTAGCTGGTGTGATCAGTAAGTTTGTGGACGACACAAAGATTGCTGGAGTTGCGGATAGTGATGAACATTGTCAGAGATTACAGCAGGATATAGATAGGCTGGAAAATTGGGCGGAGAAATGGCAGATGGAACTTAATCCAGATAAATGTGAAGTGATGCATTTCGGTAGATCCAATGTAGGGGCGATCTGTACAATAAATGGCAGAACCATCAGGAGTATAGACACACAGAAGGACCTGGGTGTGCAAGTCCACAGATCCTGAAAGGTGGCAGCACATGTGGAGAGGATGATGAAAAAGGCATATGGCATGCTTGCCTTTATTGGACGGGGCATAGAGTATAAAAGTTGGCACCTGATGTTGCAGCTATATATGTTGGTTAGGCCACATTGGAATACTGCGTCCAGTTCTGGTCGCCACACTACCAGAAGGATGTGGAGGCTTTGGAGAGAGTACAGAAAAGGTTTACCAGGATGTTGCCTGGTATGGAGGGTCTTAGCCACGAGGAGAGTTTGGGTACACTGGGGTTGTTCTCCCTGGAAAGATGGAGGATGAGGGGCGACCTAATAGAGGTGTATAAAATTATGAAGGACACAGATAGGGTGAACAGTGGGAAGCATTTTCCCAGGTCGGAGGTGATGAACACAAGGGGTCACAAGTTCAAGGTGAGGGGGGGCAAGGTTCAACACAGATGTCAGGGGGACGTATTTTATACAGAGGGTGGTGGGGGCCTGGAATGCACTGACAAGCAACGTGGTTGAGTCAGACACGCTGGGATCATTTAAGACTTATCTAGATAGCCACATGAACAGACTGGGAATAGAGGGAAACAAACGAATGGTTTAGTTGGGCATATGAGCGGTGCAGGCTTGGAGGGCCAAAGGGCCTGTTCCTATGCTGTATTGTTCTTTGTTCTTTTAAATGGGCAGTTTCATGTTGTAAAAAGTCTGACTTTTTACTGTGTTTACGCCAGTCCAACGCCGGCATACCCATATCATGACAGTTTCATGTTGGCAGGAAGTAGCTAGTGGAATGGCACAAGGATTAAGATCTGAAGGTTCAGTTATCGGCCTAATGGGCAGCACCATAGCTAGTACTATGGCCTCACAGCATCAGAGTTCGATTCCTGGCTTGGGTTACTGCCTGTGCAGAGTTTGCATGTTCTCCCTCTGTCTGCGTGGGTTTTCTCCGGGTGCTCCTGTTTCCTCCCACAGTCCAAAGAATGTTAGGTTGATTGATCATGCTAAAATGCTTACTGTCAGGGGGATTAGGAAGGTAAACACATGGGGTTATGGGGTAGGACCTGGGTGGGATTGTTGTCGGTGCAGACTCAAAGAGCCGAATGGCCTCCTTCAGTTCTGAAGAGATTCTATGATTCTATTTATGATCGATATTCCTGACTTAAGCAAAGAGCTGAATTTTAGCGGTCACCCAAGAGCGTAATTTAGGACCCCTCTGCCATTAGCGGCATACTCATCACCGGTTCACCTGTCTCTTTGTCACAATCAGATGGCTCTTTGTGAAACCATCCGTGTAGATAACTACATAGCAGGTGACATGTGAATATCCGTAACTTTCTGCCAATCATTCATGGTTTGACCTAATCTCCAAACATCACAACGTATAGAGTTTCTCAGCAAATAGTTCACACGCTTCTGAATATCAAAGTTATTGATTCAGTAATTTTGCTTTCCTTTTGCGGAATGAAGGATTTGGCAAAATGAAGAACTCAGTGAAAACAGAAAAAATGTGTGTTTTTTTATATTTAATTATTTATTACAAATGTCACACAGTGCAGAAAAATAAAAGGACTGTTTTCTGGAGCATTAACAAAATAGCTGGAATGAATATATTCAGTTCAGGACAAGTGAGATCCTGAGTTGGTTCAGAATGATAATGCTGTTCATGCAGAAGCATTTAGTGCAGCACAGTGCTAATAACCAGCTATCATTACAAATGTAAAGAAGAGCCCTCTTATTATCTTAGAGCTCAGTCGGTTCACCGAAGCATCCTAGTTCATTTGAGGAGAGACAGCAAGTCATCTATAGACAATTAAAGGAAATGTTCCCTTATCTTAATTTATTCAGATTTGCTCCACTACCTCTGATTTAAATTAAGCAGTATCTAGATTATTGTCACTCAGTGTTACTCCCTGCATATTGGATGTAGATTTTAAATTCAAAATTGGCAAATTACACTCATTTAAGATAAAAATCAGACACCTAATCTATCCCTCCTAGACATTTGGACTCCCAGTGCATACGTTTGTTAGACAGATACTTTGTTGTTGTCTAAAATGTATTCAAACAGGCTACTGCAACAATTTTCTCATTTGAAAAGCACTGTGCATGTTAGGTTTTGCAATATTTCTGATAAATGTAAAGATCTATGGACAATTGGATTCAAAACTGATTCAATCAGTGCATATAAAAGCTTTAATTCATCCAGTATGCAACATGAATTTGATACAAGCTACAAAAGAAGGCATTTGAGAGCAACATCAATTCTATAACTCTGTGAGAAAGTACATATATAGTGTAAATGATCTGCACTGAAAGATAGCACGAACCACGTGTGTGGTAGGATGAAGACTCTTTATTTTTCCCAGTTTAGGTTCAATAGGTGTCACAATTTGATAGCAAGTCCTACTTAGTTTTCTTGTTTTATGTTTTTAAGAACATAAGAACATAAGAAATAGGAGCAGGAGTAGGCCATCTGGCCCTTCGAGCCTGCCCCGCCATTCAATAAGATCATGGCTGATCTGTCGTGGCTCAGTTCCACTTTCCCGCCCTCTCCCCATAACCCTTAATCCCCTCTCTTATCAAAAACCCATCAACCCGCTTCTTAAAAATATTTAGCGAGGCAGCCTCCACCACTTCAACGGGCAGAGAATTCCAGAGATTCACCACCCTTTGAGTGAAGAAGTTCCTCCTCAACTCCGTTCTGAACTGCCCCCCCTTTATCTTGAGGCTGTGCCCCCTAGTCCTACTGTCTTTTTTGAGCGGGAAGAGTCTTTCCACCTCTATCCTATCCATCCCATTCATCATCTTATACGTCTCAATGAGATCTCCCCTCATTCTTCTAAACTCTAACGAGTACAAGCCTAGTTTATTCAGCCTCTCCTCATAGCTCAACCCCCTCAACTCCGGTATCAGCCTAGTAAACCTCCTCTGCACTCCCTCCAGGGCCAAAATATCCTTGCGCAGGTGCGGCGCCCAAAACTGCACACAGTACTCCAGCTGCGGCCTCACCAATGCCCTATACAGCTGCAGCAAGACCTCCCTACTTTTATATTCAATCCCCCTCGCTATGAAGGCCAGCATCCCATTCGCCTTCCTGACCACCTGCTGCACTTGCAGGCTGGGTTTTTGCGACTCATGCACAAGGACCCCGAGGTCCCTCTGCACCGTCGCCTGCTGCAGTTTTGAGTTGTTAAGGATAGAATCCACCACATTTAAAGTTTTAGGTCATGTTGGCCTAATGTGTCTTGTGTGACTACTTTTTAAAGCAGCTAAATAAATGGTTTCAGTAGCATATCCACAAGAAAATGAAAATCTATAGATTTACTGTTTGTCTCGCATTTCTTATTGTTTCAATACGTTAATGGAAAGGGAAGGAATGTAACATAAATTTCTCCTTCTACTGGCAAGAGGTTGTGAAGACTATTGCAAAGTTCAGTTCCTTAATGCCTGTTTATTTGGTGCCACAAATGAAATTTTTGCTCCATAATGGCAGCCTATGCATCTCACACCAAGGATGGGATTTTCCCATTAGAGATGTGAGTTGGAGATGGTTTGATCATGAGTTCCAATGTGAAACAAGAGGTGGCTGCTATTTTGATGATGCTGGGGAGTTAATTGTCTGAAGAATAGGTCAGCGCTCCAGTGAGGGTTTGAACAGAGATGGGTCAGTCAAAAAACAGGCCACTTTGTGATTTACTTCAGCAGTTGTGACTATTATTTCCACTTAAACGTTTTTTAGGACAAAAAGCTGGCAAAGTTAAAATTTTCCACACTTTGAAGGGCAGGTGGTGGTCTACAACTCAAGTCAGGATCGGCCAGTGATGTGTTCTTTAAATGAATGATTTTTAATATACTGGAGTGGAAGTCCTCATCATTCTGAGCCTTCAGAAGATTTCTTGTCACATAAGCTGGCAGCTCACTCTGTCCTCATCTCTATTGAGCTGTTCTGATACCAGGAACTGCTAAAACCACGTCACTGAAATTGAAAGAAAAATCACTGGGGATTTGATCTTAATGAGCCCACAACATTATTCAGTATCTCATTAATAAGTGAGGGTTTGTCCCTGGACCTGCCCCTCTCATTCCCTTTGGGAATTGGTGGAGGATGAAAATGGAATCAAGAGCACAGAGTGCTAGAGATTCGTTCAACTGAGTACGCCCAAAAAATATACAATAAAAACTCTCATTTTCCCACCTGTTGGGCACTTCGCTTTTGTTGGGAGAATCGCCCACTTTGAATCTGACTGAATAACATTACCAACATCCTGGAGCTACCATTGACTAGAAATTGAACTGGACTAGCCTTACAAATGCTGTGATTACAAGAGCAGGTCAGAGGCTAGGAGTCCTACTGTGAGTAACTTGCGTCCTGACTCTCTGAAGCCTGTCCACCATCATCAAGGCACAACTCAACAGTGCGATTGAATACTCGCCATGTGCCTGGATGAATGAAACTTCAACAGCACTCAAGAGGCTCAATGCTAACCAGGACAAAGCAGCCCATATAATTGGCACTCATCCACATGTATTCACTCCCTCTACCGCTGACACACAGTGGCAGCTAGCTATGTGTACCATCTACAGTATGCACTGCAGGAACTCACAAAGGTTTCTTGGGCAGCATCTTCCAAACCCATGACCGCTACCATCTAGAAAGACAAGGGCAGCAAACACATGGGAAAACCACCACCTGGAAGTTTCCTCCTAGGCCACTCAGCATCCTGACTTGGAAATATATCATCATTCCTTCACTGTCACTGAGTCAAAATCTTCTGGAACTCTTTTGCGAACATCACTGTGGGTCTACTTATAGCCAAAGGGACTACAACGGTTCAAGAAGGCAGCTCACACCACCTTCTCAGGATCAATTAAGAATGAGCAATAAATCTGGCCTAGCCAATGATGCCCAAATCCCAATAAAAAAAAGATTAAAACTACTCACCACTGGTGAGGCATCTGCCATATTTCAGTCTGCTGTGCAATTTTGTGTTTCATAAATGAATCCTTTTGTAATTATATTGAGCAATATAACTGAATAATATTTTCTCATTCTTTTCTTTAGTTGCCTCATGTTCGTTTAACAGTTTTGTACTGCAACAATGTAGTCAGTTTGCATGATGCATTCTGCTCTGACATCAATGAGAAATAGTATGAAAAATCCATACAATTAAATAAAAACAACTATCTGGAAAAATGTGTGATTTAGTGCATCAACTCCTAATTATATCATCTCAGTGTTATTGCCTTCAAATTATTGCCTCCAAAGGTAAATCACAACATCTATTGTTTATTTTCACACAAGCACTGGCAGAACCTTTGACATTGTCTTGTTTCTGCCTTGACTTCCTTCAAGCCTCCCTCAGTCTACATCTTATCTACCCATTCAATTTTTCATCTTCCCCTCTGTTTTTGCCTTCAATTTCTTCTTCATCTGTCGCCACAATAAATATTGGAACATCTTTGTTTCTAACATCAGTACTTGGCTATCTTTCTTTCTCTAACTGTATTTAGCAACACTCCTGGTTCCTGAATTTCTACTCTTGTTCTAACCCACTAATTTTGGCTTTCTACCCATCTGGCCGATTCTGAGCATCCACCCGCCTTACCCACATTTCAAAGGCTGTTATCCTCTCTATGTGAATGCGACACTGTGAAGTGGGCATGCCCAAAAATTTCATGAAGAGTACTGTATTGCAGAAATCTCTCAAATGGCAGAATAGTTTTAGGACAGTTACAGCACCAATTTTACACCATTGCAAAAATGTTTTAAACTTGTATTAGCATAAACTTGAATTTATGGTGAGTTTTTAATTTTAAAATTGCTGGTAGTTTGCCGTTAACTGTAGTTGCATGTGGCTGGGGCTGACTGACCGATTGAAACTGGTTTGTTTGTGAAAGGCATATAAGTGGTGATGCTATGAGATTGAACAGAGTGAACTGATAATGGAGTCTGATGGGAACAAAGTGGCTTCTAAAATGGGAATTTGATAAGAGTAGGAATTAGGAGGTGTAGGAAGGAAGTGCTAAATAGATTAGCTGATGAACAAAAGCTAAGTGTTTAATTATTTTTTCGCACTTCAAATGTTTAACTATAGATTAAGGGCCTAAATTTTAAAAGAGAAATAAGAGGCCAAAAGCCGAATGGCATTTTTCAGCAAGTGAATAATAGTAAATGAAAATTGGGATCCACAACAGATGGAGTAGGCTAAACAAAACTGAATTGAGAACTAAAAGTAACTAAAAAAACAAATTAAACCCAGCTGACAACCATTATTTAATATTACAGGTGAATCAGTTCGCACTGGATAAATTAAGATAAATTAAGAACTGCTGTGCAACAACTAAAATAAATAAACAGAATAGATCATGACAGTACAGGCAAAACTGTGGAATGTGAGGATTTGTGCGATTGAATGGATAGCCACGTATGTGGCAAATGTTTGTGATTTGAGTCTTTCAATTTTGAGTTTTTGGGTGGGGGCAAGGATTAGAAACATTCTGAATGTAAAGAAAGGGCAGAATATCTGGACGGTTTAAACTGCATAGAGACACACAGGCACAGGAAGTAGAGTGAGTATAAGAATGAAGGTTCTGGTTAAGGGGGATGGTGATAAGTTGCAAAGCACACATAGATTCAGTGAGTGGGCAGATCTGCATAAAATAGAGTACAATGTGGATAAATGTGATGCCACCCATTTAGGATTTAAGATTGATAAAACCAAACTATTTTCCATATGCCTCTGGGCTAGGAACTGGAGGAACAAAAGAATGTGGGTATTTACGGACACATTATTGAACACGCAAAAAAAAATTAGAAAAGTGAATGGAATATAATGTTTGCTGGGTCAGTTACATTTTGAAACTGAAATCAATAGATTTTTTCTGTATGTAAGACTATCAGGTGATTTAGCTGAACAGTGAATAAATGGAGTTGAGGCAGAGATAGTCCATTATCTAATTACAGGATACAGCAAGCCTGTTAATTTTCTTAGGGCCATTAATTTGCTTGAATCAGGGCCTACCTGCTCCCTCTCTCCGAGGGCCGCTAGCCAATCAAATGACCAGCAGCTCTCTTCTCCCAGCAGCACCACTGGGAGCTGTGGCCATTGCTGGGACTGCATCTGCTCCACAATGGTGATTGTCAATGGAGCCAGTTGTGAAGGTAAGTAGAGTGCATCCTGTGCGCTCTGTCAGTCTCTGGTAAAAATGTTGGTGGGCTAGCAGGGGAGAGGAAAAATACAGAATTAGGTATGCCTTAGCATGGCCTTCAATGGGCACAAAAGCCCATGAAGGATGTACCTCCAATGCTCCTCATCAGCCTGAGCAATGAAACCTGCTGGGTTGTACATTTAGTGTCTGCCACGGGTAGATTCCAGCAGCAGAGGATGAAGCTCTTAAGGAGCCATTAATTGGCTACTGAAGGATCTCAATTGGCCCATGGGCACATGGAGACCCTGATGCCATCTCCACTGTGGGTAAAATTGCTTGTGGGGATGGGCGTGTAGGCGCTGGGAACAACGCCCATATCATGACCCCTGATATTATTGTTCTCCATGACTTCCAACCTGCGCTCTGGAATTCATATTATCTTACTCACGTTTCTATAAATGTTGTGCTGTAGCTTGGATATAGAGTCATAGAGGTTTACAGCATGGAAACAGGCACTTTAGCCCAAGTTGTCTATACTGCCCATTTTTTTAACCCCTAAGCTAGTCCCAATTACCTGCGTTTGGCCCATATCCCTCTATACCCATCTTATCCGTGTAACTTCTAAAAGACAAAATTATACCCACCTCCACTACTATCTCTGGCAGCTTGTTCCAGACATTCACCACACTTTGTGTGAAAAAATTGCCCCTCTAGACCCTTTTGTATCTCTCCCCTCTCACCTTAAACTATGCCCTCTAGTTTTAGACTCCCCCACATTTGGAAAAAGATATTGACTACCTAGCTGATCTATGCCCCTCATTATTTCATTGACCTTTAAAGGTCACCCATCAGCTTCCTACGCTCCAGAGAAAAAAGCCCCAGTCCATCCAGCCTCTCCTTAAATCTCAAACCATCAAGTCCTGGAAGCATCCTACTAAATATTTTCTGCACTCTTTCTAGCTTAATAATATCCTTTCTATAATAGGGTGACTAGAAATGTACACAGTATTCCAAGTGTGGCTTTACCAATGTCTTGTACAACTTCAACAAAATGTCCAACTTCTGTAGTCAATGCTCTGACCAATGAAACCAAGCATGCCGAACACCTTCTTCATCACTCTGTCCACCTGTGCCTCCACTTTCAAGGAGCTATGAACCTGTACTCCTAGGTCTTTTTGATCTGTAACTCTTGCCAATGCCCTACCATTAACTGACTAAGTCTTGCCCTAGTTCAATCTATCAAAATGCATCACCTCGCATTTATCTAAATTAAACTCCATCTGCCATTCGTCAGCCCACTGGCCCAATTGATCAAGATCCCATTGCAATCAGAGATAACTTTCTTCACTGTCCACATGCCACCAATCTCGGTGTCATCTGCAAACTTACGATCCATGTCTGCTAAATTTTCATTCAAATCATTAATATAAATGACAAATAACAGTGGACGCAGCACCAATCCCTGAGGCACACCACTGGTCACAGGCCTCTAGTTTGAAAAACAACCCTCTACAATTACCCTCTGTCTTCTGTCATCAAGCCAATTTTGTATCTATTTGGCTACCTCACCCTGGATCCCCAGAGATTTAACCTTACATAACAACCCACCATGTGGTACCTTGTCAAAGGCCTTGCTAAAGTCCATGTAGACAACATTAGCTGCACTGCCCTCATCTACCTTTTTGGTTACCCCTTCAAAAAACTCAATCAAATTTGTGATACATGATTTTCCACTCACAAAGCCATGCTGACTGTCCCTAATCAGTCTTTGCATTTCTAAATGCCTGTAGATTCTGTCTCTCAAAATACCTTCCAACAACTTACTCACCACAGATGTGAGGGTCACTGGCCTGCAGTTCCCAGGCTTTTCCCTGCACACCTTCTTAAACAATGTTACAACATTTGCCACCATTCAATCTTCAGGCACCTCACCTGTGACTATTTATGTTTCCAATATCTCTGCTAGGGGACCCATAATTTCCTCCCTAGCTTACCACAATTTTCTGGGATACACTTCATCAGTTCATGGGGATTTATCTATTTTTGACATGCTTTAAGACTTCCAGCATTTCCTTCTCTGTTGTAAGTACACTCCTCAAGACATCACAATTTATTTCCCCAAGTTCCCTAATATCCATGCTTTTCTCAGCAAACAGCAAATACTGATGACAAATATTTATTTAGGATCTCACTCATCTCTTGTGGATCTGCACATAGATGACCTTATTGATCCTTAAGAGATCCTACTCTCTCCCTAGTTACTCTTTTGCCCTTTATGTATTTGTAGAAGCTCTTTGGATTCTCCTTTGCCTTATCTGCCAAAACAATCACATGTCTTCTTTTTGTCCTCCTGATTTCTCTTTTAACACTACTCCCATCTATACTCTTTAAGGGATCCATTTAATCCCAGCTGCCTATGCATGTCATGTGCCTCCTTCTTCTTTTTAACCATGGCCTCAATATCCCGAGGCATCCAGAGTTCCCTACTTCTACCAAGCTTGCCCTTCACTCTCAGACAAATGTGCTTACACACACTTTTGAAAGCCTCCCATTACCAGAGTCCCTTTGCCTTCCCACAGATTCCCCCAATTAACTTGTGAAAGTTTCTGCCTGATATCATCAAAATTGGCCTTGCCCCAATTTAAAATGTTAACTTTTGGGTCAGACCTCCATTGCTATCTTAAAACTAATGGAAATATGGTCACTGGTCCCAAAGTGATTCCTCACTAACACTTCTGTCACTTGCCTTTCCTTATTTCCCAAGAGGAGGTCAAATTTTGCCCCGTCTAGTTGGGCCATCCACATACTGAATGAGAAATTCCTCCTGAATGCACTTAACAAATTTCCCTCCATTCAAGCCTCAAATAGTATGGCTGTCCCAATCAATGTTGGGAAGTTAATATCCTACTATTACGATCCTATTTTTCTTGGAGGTATCTGTAATCTTTTTACATATTTGCTCCTCAATTTCCTGCCAACTATTTGGGGGCCTATAATACAACCTTATCAAAGTGATTTCCCCCTTTTTATTTCTCAGTTCTACCCATATAGACTCAGTGGCTGAACTCTTGGAAATATCCCCTCTCAGCACAGCCGTAATGTTTTTCCTAATCAAAAGTACAACTCCCCTTCCTCTCTTTCCTCCTGTTCTATCTTTCCTGTAGCATCTGGAACATTGAACTGCCAGTCCAGTCACTCCCTTAACCTTGTTTCAGTAATTGTTATAATATCCCAGTCTCACTGGGATATACCCATCCATGCCCTGAGTTCATCTGTCTTGCCTATCAGGCCTCTTGTATTTAAATAAATGCAATTTAATCTGGGCTTCCCTTGCTCTCTGCCTTGCTTTTGCCTGATCTGTCTAGTACTAAGATTACTGACATTGCCTTTACTATTTAATGTGCTCTCTTTAACTCCTGTGTTGTCCTCAACCTTTTCTTCTCTCTGCCTGGAAATACCAAACTGATAATGTTTTATGTTTTAATAATTATCCAGCAGCTCTGTAGTCTCAGCAGCGCCAGGTTTGAGTGGTGGCGACTGGTGGAATGACAGGCTGCCGAGAGAAGAGGAGGTTATATATACTGGATTTCAGCTCACTCTGTGGTATTGGTGAAGTTTGACTGACCGGCCACAGTGAGGCGAATGAGGAGGGTTGGGCGGCCTGTTTTGAGAAGCCAAGGGGTCAAAGCAGGGGCATACACATGCGGGCTGCCTTAATGGGTAGAGGACTCCCAAAATAGGTCTTCCCTGGGCTAACACCAACTTTCCAATAAAAGCCAGTCTGCTGCCCAACTCGAGTGGGACACCTGCTGCTGCAGGTAAAATAACAGTGTGAGCAGGATGAGGTACGAGAATGGCCATTAATTTCACTTAAATCCCTCAACTCTCCCAAGGATATGTAGGCTGCCTGATTCCACTACCAAAGCTCCCCCCCACCCCTACAACAAAGTGGCAGACAGGTCAGGGCAGGTGGGTAGGTGGTGGACAATGCCCTGCCTTCAAGCAGTAGGAGGGGTATCAAAATTTCACTCTGTTTCTGCTGGTTGAAGAGTGTAGAATTAGGGAGGAGAGTCTAAAAATAGAACCAAACCATTCCAAAATGAAATTAGAAAGCACTTTTATGTGTAAAAAATATTAGAAGCTTGGAACTC
Source organism: Carcharhinus amblyrhynchos (assembly GCF_965287045.1). NCBI lineage: Eukaryota > Metazoa > Chordata > Chondrichthyes > Carcharhiniformes > Carcharhinidae > Carcharhinus > Carcharhinus amblyrhynchos. The sequence goes on from NC_137328.1 coordinate 77,449,170, forward strand.
TCTTCCATGAATAGCAGTTGATGCTCGAGCAATTGCACTTAAAACTAAGATTGATTAATTTTTGTTAGTCAAAGGTATTCACTCATGTGAGGCAAACCAGGTTTATGGATTAGGTTGCAGATCTGACATGGTGTCATTGAATGGCAGAACAGGCTCGAGGGGCTGAATGGTCTATATCTTTCCCAATATTTCTATATTCCTAAGCAATCTGACTTATTGAATTTTATTAACTTTTAATGAAAAAAAGTAGGGAGTTTTGTTTACTTTGGGGAGAGCAGAGCATGGCTGTTTACATACAAGCACTTGTAAGTCTCTATATTGCCTTGGTTAAAAAAGACTTACATCTATATAGCGCTGTTTACGATAACCAAATGCTCTCTAATGTTTTACAGCCAATGAAGTATTTTTCAGTTGTATTCACTGTTGTAATTTCAGAGTCACCATAGTCAATTTGCACACAGCAACCTCCCACAAACAGCAAGGTGATAATGACTAGATAATCTGGGTGAAGGATAAATATTGCCCTGGACATCATAGAATCATACAGTGCAGAAGGAGGCCATTTGGCTCATCGAGTCTGCATCGACCACAATCCCACCCAGGCCCTATACCCATAGCCCCATGCATTTACCCTAGCTAGTCCCCCTGACATTAAGGGGCAATTTATCATGACCAACTGTCCTACATCTTTGGACTGTGGGAGGGAACCGGAGCATCTGGAGGAAACCCATGCAGACATAGGGAGAATGTGCAAACTCCACGCCGACAGTGACCCAAAACTGGGAATTGAACTCATGTCCCTGGTGCTGTGAGGTAGCAGTGCCAACCACTGTGCCGCCCAAGAGAATACAGGAAAACTCCATTGCTCATGTCAGTAAATAAAAATTCAGCACCTCCTAATACAACAGGGCGCCACAACTCAGACAGAGGGCTGACAAATGAAATTGCTAAATGTATTTTAAATTATTCATTGTAAGATTGGCAGTATTGTTCTGTAATCTTTTACAACTAACAGAGACAGCAGGGACTTTCTGGCCCCACTGCGGCAATTCAGCAGGACTGGAAAATCCTGCCAGCAGGATCAGCAGGATTGCAAAATCTTACCCATGGTCTCAGTTTAACCTCTCATATGAAAGATGGCATTTCTGACAGTGCAGCACTTCCTCAATACTGTGTTCTGTGCCAGCCTTGATTTTCATGTTCAAGTCCTGGAGCGGGCATTTTGACTCAAAGACAAGAGCTCTCAACCAAGGCTGACACGCAAGAGAAGATTGACATCAGGTTATGTTATTGAATGGGTAGCGTTTCATTGGAAAGTGGGGGAGAGGCCAATAAAACAGTGGCATCAAAATGGATCAGGTTATGCAGAGGAGAAGACTTCAGCAATAAGATATGTTCTGACGGTCCCTTTTTAAGAATTCTGATTGTTCTACTCAAAGGTGGACGTAAAGGACCCGATTTTACTATTTTCATTCTGCAGAATCTGGGCGCGATTCAGATCTGACTTGGAAGTCTGCTTTCAGGCATCCCCATTAGCACTTAGTCCGGAAAAAAAATCACGGATTGGAATTGTGCTGTGGGCGGGACTTATCGCACCTGAAATGATCGGAGCTTGAACTGCGCATGCACAGTTAGAAAAAAAATTTGAAAAAGCACACCCGTGTCAGATTTCTCCCGGGCCCCAGAAAGCAGCTCGGGAACGAAAAGCAGGAGCAATGGTCCCCACAGGCATCACTGACTCCTTATCCACCCACCTCCTGCTACCCAAACTGATTGTGACCCCCTGCCTTCCTCCCCCCCCCCCACCGATCGTCTGCAGAGTGTCAGCGGACCACCCTGCCTCCCCTATCTCTCCCACCAGAGATCCATCTGCCCCGCCCCCCCCAACCAGAGAGTGATCGGGTCAAACCCCCACCAGAGATACATCTTACCCGCCTCCCCCCTCCCCAAGAGAATGATCAGGCCTCCCTCCCCCTCCGAACCAGACAACAATCGGCCCTCCCCGCCTGACCAGACAATGATCAGCCCTCCCCCACCATCAGACAATGATTGACCCCCCACCCTCCTCCACCAGACAATGTGTTTAAAGGATTAAATACCATAGAAAGGGGCCAAGGAAGAATTTTTCAAGAGGAGGAGCTGAATTCCTGGGTGAAATACAAGTGAGATGATTGGGAATTACACTATCCAGCTGGAAGTGTATCTGGTAGAGTAGCTATGTCTGAAGGTACATTTTCTATTCCATTGCCCTTTCAGTTCCAGAGAAGGTTATTGAAAGCAGAATTGAAATAAGACTTTCAAATCTCATTCCCCAATGTGCGATTTTGCCAAGTAAGCAGCTAAAAATGAAAACAAAAAACAGAACTCGTGTCCCAGCAGAGCACCAACTCAGAAAGGGAGCTGCCATGTGAAATTACTAAATGCATTTTAAATTATTTATTTATTCTTAAATTGGCAGCTTTGATGGATCACTTGCAACCTTTACAATAAGTAAACGTGTTGTTACATCAGCAGCCAGTTTCTGTGAGTAGCAGTCTTTCTTGTCGATTTACTCTCTGGACAACAGGGGTGTAAAATCCTCATTCACATAACTGACTTTTCCAGGCAGCTGCTAGCTTAGTGATTGCAACATTGACTTGTCAACTAAAAAATCTGCATTTGAATTTTCTCTACTGCCTGCCATCCACATTCACATATAACAATTGGGATGAGGTCTGTTGTGTTTAGTTGAGACTGCTGGCTTTCATCTTAAAACTTTGGCATCTTTAATTCATCTGAATGAACACTGATCTATTACTCGTTTTGTTGGCCCGATAACACGTTTTTTTGGTATTTACGTGGCTGTGTGTAAAGATGTTCATTCACAAGTTCAGGGAATATACAACTCATTTATTTGCAGGTTAAAACCGTACAGAGGCTCGCAGCCTCATTGCTGCGATCAGCTCCTGAGATGACTCTGAGTACAGAAGGCCGCACCTACCAGGATGATTCCCCTATTGTCCTCTTTGACTGGTTCCCCAGGTCATGGGACCCTTATTCTCCAATTGATCCTTAAAGGGACACTGTGAATCTGGTTTTGGATACCATAACACGGCATCAGTTGAGGGTGAAATTGTTGACAGTATTTAAATTACACTTCTGCTTGTCTTCTGTGAGCAATGTACTTGCTATGCTGAATGCAAACTGTACATCATGACATTAACTGGCAGGAGCTGTGATCTCTACACCTCAGCTTTTGATTTCTCTCCCTCCAGAGTCTCTGATGTCTTTGCTCACTGACCATCAATTCCCAGGCTGGTTTCTCACTGAGCTGAGGACCGCTGCATTCACTATTTGCCAGAAGGCTCTTAATGCCTCGTTAGCTTGATATTAATGAGTTCCAAGGCCTAAATCTGAACGAGTCTTTGACTTCATCATTTCAGAGCCAGTATCCTGCACCCAGTACAAGGCCTGACTTTTTAGGTCTTTATAATCCGACAGCATCAAGACTGCTGCTTTTGGTGGGATTTTCCAGTCCTGCCACTGGCAGGCTTTGAGGTGCATGGGACTGGGAAAATTCAGAGTGCAGCCAAATGTCAGTTTCCTGCTGGTGTATAAATGGATTGCCATTTTCGCTTCGCCATTTCTATGGAAGGTTGGGTAGCCTTGCTGTGTTGTGTTGGAAACTATATTTGCATATCTTTACACCTCATGGAACGTGAATTAAAAACTCAGTAAAGTATTCTTACTCCTGTTCTCAGGTCTGGAATCATGCCCCCACTCCAAATCCGATGGTCATGCCGACAGGTAATTAGACCGGAGTGAATTACGACCAGATACAACTGACGTGCACTTGGCAAATTGCATTCCACTAGCGACTTCGAGATTTGTATGAGCAGCGGTCAATCTACCTTTCACAGCACAATGTTTGTGGCTGCTTTATCTCTATCTGTCTCTGCCAAGGGGTGATGTTGAGTGTACACGCAGTCGCAATGGCAAAATATAGGCTGCCGAGATTCATTCAAATAGAAGATAGAACAGTACAGCACAGTACAGGCCCTTCAGCCCTCAATGTTGTGCCGAGCTACGTCCAAACCCAAGACCTTTTACACCAGTCACCGAAAACAAGCATGCAAATACATCAAACAGTTAAGAAAACAAATTATCTGAGAACAGGAGCAAGAATACCTTACTGCAGCTGCACAGGATCATGGTAAGTCCACACCTGGATCAGAATTTTACAGCATCTGAGTGGGCCCACATTTGTCATGAACTTGTATGAAACTGAATGAGAAAATGTTGGAGGCACATCTCTGTGTCATGGCATCCTTGCACAATATTTCACTGGGCACACACAAGTGTCAGAAGTGCAGCCAATGGCAATTGAAAGGGCAATTACACCTATTAAGTATGTTATTGGCATTATTGCCAGGTGGTATTCACAACTTTTCACAATTCCTGATCCGGGGCGTGATAAGCTATCCGGGATGAAACAAAGTAAAAGAAACTGTTTGAGGGTTGATGTGCTAGGTATTATGCTGCTTGATTTTCTGCATTATAGAGAGAGTTTGCAGCATTTTTCCAGTGCAGATGTCATTGGAACAATACGGTAATTCCCTGAAGGAGCTGTCAACCTTCAGGGATATTGTTGGAAACACCCATCTGCATCATCACTTCTCCCAGTATCTGTGTGTGTTTCCTCTGGGGCCTCTGGTTTCCTCCAACAGGACAAAGATATGGGTATTAGTTGGATTGGCCATACTAAATTGATCCTTGGCATCAGGGGAATTAGCAGGTGAATATGTGGAGTTATGGGGACATGGCCTGGGTGGGATTGTTGTCAGTGCAGGCTTGATGAGCCGAATGGCCGCCTTCTGCATTGAAGGGATGCAATGATTTTGTGATTCCACCCGATTTTTCATCACCGTATCTCTCAGCATGTTCTTTGGGAGTCCAGTAAATTCTAATCAAAATGTCCCCAGGTGGGGAGATCCAAAACCAGTGTCACAATATAACACAGTCATTACTAAATCCAATAAGACACTTAGGAAAATGTTCTTCAACCAGGTATTGATAGGAACATGAAATGAGGCGACACAATGGCACAGTGGTTAGCACTGCTGCCTCACAGCACCAGGGACTTGGGTTCATTTCGGGCCTCAGGTCTTTGTGGAGTTTGCACGTTCTCCCATGTCTCCATGGATTTCGTCCGGGTGCTCCGGTTTCCTCCCACAGTCCAAAGATGTGTTGGTTAGGTTGATTGGCTGTGCTAAATTGTATCAGGGGAATTAGGAGAGTTACGGGGATAGGACCTTGTTGCATGCTCGATGGGCCAAATAGTTTCCTTCTGTACTGTAGAGTCTATAAAATTTGGAGCAATTGGAGCTGATATAAATTGAGTTTCCCTGTATGTATTCATATGTGCTATGGCTACTGCTTTGAGCCACACCCATCACTCCCTTCTTCTCTTTTCTCCTGGTGCTATGCAGTCCTTCTTTTTTCCTCTGGACTTCTCTTGCTTAAGCTGTTCATCTTTCTACTTCTCTGCTTTTGGATGCTCTTTAAAAGTCTACCTCTTTGATGAATGTTTGGTCATCTATCTCAACCTTATATGGTTCAGTGTTAAATTTTCTTTGCTAACTCTCTAGTGATTTCATATTATGTTAAAGTTGTTATGGAAATATAAGTTGCTATTATTGACATGCATAGCACAGGTGCTAAGCTAAAATGGTAAGTCACACGAGGGAGAAAGCAATAAAAGAATATGCTGATAGAATAGGAGTCATAGGATGGAATGAGACCTGGGTGGAGCATAAACAAGGACAGTTGGGCCGAAGGGCTTATTTTTGTGCTATATATGGTATCTAACACATTCCTTGTTCAGCATAGAGACCACTGAGTTTATATGGTGAGATACACAAGTACAAGCAAACCAGAAATGCAACAAGCAGCAGAAGTCACAACCAGCTGCTCAGTCTTTATATGCTTTCTGTTAGATGTTGTCAAAAATTGGGGCAGCAGAGTGGCACAGTGGTTAGCACTGCTGCATCACAGTGCCAAGGACCTGGGTTCAATTCTGGCGTGGGTTCAGTGTCTGTGTGGAGTTTACATGTTCTCTCTGTGTCTGCAAGGTTGCTTTCAGTTTCTTCCCAGTCCAAAGATGTGTGGGTTAGGTTGATTGGCCATGCTAAAATTGCTCCTTAGTATCAGGAGGATTAGCAGGGTAAATTTATGAGGTTATGGGGATAGAGCCTGGGTGGGATTGTGGTCAGCACATATTTGATGGGCTCAATGTCTTCCTTCTGTACTGTAAGAATTCTAGGATTCGAAAGCTGCTGAAGAAAGATTCTCACTGATAGTTGCTTTTAGCTCTGCTTCTCTTTCATATCACATTCAATAGGAGGTCTGAGTCTTTAACAAAGGTATTGCTTTCAAGAGGACCCTCCTTCATCTTCAGGAAAACTAAGCTAATTGACTGGGAACCTATCAACTTATATAAATTCCCCAATCTCCTTTGTATATTGGCTGATATTGCTACTGGGACACAGGCACACCATTCAATTGATGTGCACAGTCCGCCGAGAGTTTCTGCTTCTTCCTGATGCTTGAAGATCACAAAAGGCAAAAGAAATTTCACTTGTAAAGACAGTTTTTATGGAACATGGATATTTAATGTCGACATGATTTTTCTTAGATAACAATTTGAAAAATTATGTTTCAAAATGCATTTTTCCACTGGGTATCCTTCTGTCTTTGCCTTTTGTTAATCGCTTCACAGCTGCTCAGATGCCCATGAACAGGAATGATCTATTGTAAACCTCGGCCCGATGCTGCAGAGAGCGTGGAGATTTCCCCTAAGAACCTTTTTAAGTTTAATGTGAATATTCTGTGGGGTCGGGCCGGTTGAGTCAGAGTGTCTCTTGAATAATCATGCTTGGTAATGGAGTGAATGTCAGGTCGGCAACTGGACCATCAGGTGTCACATGTGGGACGACAAATCAATTTTGGTGTCAGAGTGAAATAAAATTGGAGAATTGTCAGCCTTTAATTCTTGCTGACGAGAGCTCATTGGGAAATTCAGTGCCTCTTTCATGATGGCGAGCTGGCAGAATTTTGTTGGAAATGGAGGCAGCGTGTAACTCAGTGGCTGGGGGTAAAGGCCAGCAGTAGATGATGAGCGGGATTTTCTGGCCATGCTCACCCCAAGGCCAGTAATTAACACTCAAGGTCAATGGACCTTTGCATGGTTCCCCCCATTTCTTCCCACCCCCCCCACCTCCCACCTCCCCCCTCCCCCCCCCCACCTCCCACCTCCCCCCACCTCCCACCTCCCCCCCCCCACCTCCCACAAACTGGAGTAAGGTTGTGTATTTGTATTACTTTTGACAGCCTAAAATTCTGTCCTTTTTTTAAAATAAAGCTTATCCTGTGTGCTCAGTCTGTGTAGTGGAAGGCCAAAATTGAATTGGGGTGCTGACATTGACTTAAATTAATGTGCAAGAGGGTTAGCCATCTATTCAAATCCCTTTAAAAGCTACATGAGCTGGGCCTTATGTGGTGAGTGAGCTACACTTTTACAAATTTCTGTCTCAGTGCAACTCTGTTCAAGCAGAAAAATGGTTGATTGTGAGCTGAGAATTGTCCCTGTGGAATCTTGCTACCAAGTAATATAAAAGAAAGATAGATTGGCTCCTGGGAGCCATTGCTAGCTGAGGGACCTGGATTCTGTCTTGTTATTTTATTAAATAATTTATTTTGTAACATTTTTTGGTACTCTTATTACCTTATTTCCAATGCAGTTACTGTAACTATGAAATTCTCTTGTTATAGAAAATAAGCATGGACTGTTTGGTTCCAATTTGAAACAAAACAGCAAGAATGCTCCCAAAAAAATTCTAACCGCTGAATTCGCGTAAAAACAGGAGTAAATCCTGCCGGGTTTTTAGCCCCAACACCCCATGCAACCCCTCCAATCCTGAAAGCCTACCCCATTCACCATTATCATTGGCTGCATAGACCCAGTGCCATCCCGAACCCTCGCTTGGGCTGTACCCCCACTTGTGGGAGCTGGCAACACCACAAAATACATGGTGCCATGCGTCACCTGATCAGGGTTTTGTGAGATTCCCATCATGACAAATGCTGGCACAGATTATGCAGGTCAGTGTGCAGCTATGGGCAATGCACAACCTTGAGCCATTGCTATGTGTGTAACTGCAGCATCTGTTACAGACATGTGCTGCTGGTCCGTGTCACAGGGCAGGGACAGACTGCAAATCAGCACCTGCTGTGTGCCCAGTGACAGCAGATTCCACACAGTCCATGTCTGAACCTCTGCACTCCGGCCTGGAACAGCAGCTGCTTCTTCTGGTTAGGCCTCAGTCAGCATATGGTGCACTCCTCCCCCATCCCGGAACACCAGCACTCAGTCGAGTCCGTGATCACACCCTGCAGCAAGACAATGCTCCTGCATAGTGGCCTGGAGGGGAAGGCCGAACAGGACTCCTTGAGGGTGCCTCCACTCCGAGCAACAACAATGCCCTGGAGGGGAAGGCTGAGCAAGAATCCTTGAGGGTGCCTCCCACACTGAGCTGCAGCGCTGTCCTGGAGAGAAGGGCTGAGCAGGACTCCTTCACAGAACTTCACCCAGAGAGCTCTGAGAAGCCCCCCCACCCCAGATATCATTGGTCCGTGGGCCAGCAGCTGAAGACAGTAGGAGGAAGGCCACCAGGCATCTCCTGGGGCTACCTGCACCATCCCCTCCACTCTGCTAGCAGCACTTATCTCCTCAAGGCTGCCACGCCAGGTTGAGACTTTTATACACCTATTCTGATTCACACCAAAGAGGCAGGAGACACAAACGTGGGCGGAGATTACTGTGTCGATCCCAATAATGGGATGCTCAGATATGGTAAGTAATGCGAATCAGTGGCACACCGGTTTTCAGTGCTGTCCCAGTGGCACCATTTTTTTTACAGTTGGAGATGGATGCAGGTCGTAAACACTCACGGGATCCCGCAAAATGGCCGACACATGCGTCTGCTGACCTGATCCGCCAGAAAATTTGCGGGTTGTGATGGGAAAAATCACTTCCAATTTTTCAGGTCCTATTTAGTCAATCAAAAATTCAAGGGAATGTGAAAATTCTAGTTTGATTGGAAAATTGAGATTTCTGTTGAACTGTATTGATGCTGTTTGTAACTTACTTGCTGTGACACAGTTCCTCCACTCCCATATGGGACAATGGGCAGAAATCAACCCTCAGACCCACATAGCAGGTCACAAAATGCAGGTAACACCCAAGTCAGGGACTGCTACCCCAGTGGAGCGACATTGCCAGTGTTGCAGTGCAAAGCGCCCTCACAGGAAAGATCAGTGCCCTGCAAGCACTACCCAATGCTTCCACTGCAGCAGGTGAGAACATGTTGCCCAACTTTAGCAAGTCAAACCCCAGCACTGGATATAAATCCCAAAGTTCATCCATGAGGTTGAGACAGAAGACCCAGTAGATGCAATGCAATTTGTCGTTTTGGAATGATGATATCCTGGTAAATGGTTTTCTAACAAATGTTAAATTACATTCAGATGAGGCATAGCTTCAAGGTCATTGGATTTGAACAACAGACTCTCCACTGTATGGAGCAGGGGGTCATCAACATGATCCTTGAACCATTGAAGTGTGCTGGCAAATAAATCTTTGAGCTGATGTATATTGTCTAGAATCAGCTTTTCTCTATCATGAACAAAAATCCTTGTGTAACCCCCAGTCTTCTCCACTTGTGAAAGGTGTCAAGGCTAACACAAGAACAGCACAGTCCTGAGTCCTCAAACACTAAAGCATAGTCAGGCTTTTCCTAAGGTGGGTCTTGAGATGAGCACAGCCAGAAAATCCTGCACAAGGTCAGTCTGGAGATGAACCTGGTTGGGCTAAGATCTAGAATAGGGTCAGCTCCATATCTGTACTGTAAATATGTATGTGGTTAAGAGTTGTTAATAAAGACTTTTAGTTGACATACTCCAGAGTCAAAACTTACTTGATGGAGTCTGAAGCCAGATTTTTCAGCCAAAAGAAGGTGGAGGAGAGGAACCAACAAAGTATGTTGGATTATTGACTCAGCTTGGAAGTTGATTGATGAAAGGAAGCTGCTGTAGAGCAAGTGGCCAGGAAAAGAACAATGAACAAAGCCAAGAAGACTAGATAAAGTTGTGAAGGAGAGCTGCAGGAGAGACAAACAAGGATGGATAGAGTTAAAAGGCAGGGAGACACAAGAAGCAGCAAGTTGGAACAACTCTAAGATGCAGTGCAGGATCATGCAGGACCTGACCGGTACATGAAGAAACGCTATTGTACCAATCAAGGATGCTATTGAGGGTGAAGAGCAGGAGGTGAAGTTGGTGGAACACTTTTGGGAGATCTTTCATCAACCCAGCTTCACATTCGAGCTTGATGACAACAACATATCTCAGCAGCTGAGCATCAGCCCTGGGACAAGTTGTCAAATCAGAAGCATCAAGAACCTAGAGGACAATAAGACCCAGAATCAACAAGATACCAGATGAGTTATTGAGACATGGAAATCTCTTTGTAAAGATGAATTACAATTGCTGTATGCAATGAAAATGTATTGTGAACTAGGTTATGGTTCTATCTATTGTTCCTAAGTTTCTTTAATTTTCAATTCTATTAGAGTAGCCCCTGCTGTGTTTTGGGTTCATTTGGTGTCTTATTGTTGAAACCTTGAGACTTGTATGTTATTGGTAATCTTTAACTATGTACAGACCCTAGTTACTGCCATTCATATTGCTGCTCCCAATCAGCTTGGTTCCTGTTCTCCAATCTCCCATTTCCATATGACTCAATATATCATAGAGTGGAGCTGCTCCCCAGCCCCACATCATCTCTTGCTCTGCCGAGTAACTTTATATTACAATGGCAAGCAGGCAAATACAATACCCATCTTAAACTTTGCTCTAGTGGATATCCAAGTAAGAAGTTACATGCAACTATTGGAACATAACTGAAAAAATCTGTTTAATACTCTGCACCTCATTAATATTTAGTAGCAGTGGCTTTAATATATGGGGGACAGGCATAGGCCATTCAGCCCCCTAGAGCTTGTTCTAGTTTTTAATCAGATCATGGCTGATCTGCCGTTCAACTCTATTTAACCATCTTTGCTCAATATCAGTATCTTTTGGGACATATAGTGGCATAAACAGAGAAAATAAGTCCTTTGTCATCAAAGTTACTTTTGTTCGTGTTTTATTCCTGAGAATGTAAGACTGCATAAAAATATTGACAAAAGTAAACATTTGACCAGCATTGAATAATTTGGTTTTTATTGCATACATCTTCAGCATAACAGTACTCCTCTGAGGGCATTACGTTTTATTCTTCTCCAGGGAGGAAAATTGAAAATTACTTTGAAAGAGAGAATGAACATGTACTTTTGAAGCACATTTCATGATTTCAGGATGCTTCACAGTCAATAAAATGCTTTTGAAATGTAGTCGCTGTTATAATGTAAGGAACTGTGGCAGCTGAATTGAACACAGCAAACTTCTGCCAGCAGCGATGAAATAAGTACCAAGTGTTTTCATGAAATTGTTTTAGAGATTAATGCTGACCAGGAACAAAGAAAATTGATCTGCTCTTCTTCAAATAATGCGGTTGGATTTTGTACATCCATCAGTTAGGTAGACAGCACCACTGTAAAGCTCTCATTAGAAAGACAGTGCCTCCAACTGTGCAGCACTCTCAGTTAGGTACTGAATTGTCAGCCAGAAGTATACATTCTGGAGTATGACCTCAATTTATGACTTTCATTTGGGTCGAATTTTTACATAGCTGGCAGGAAACTGAAGTTTAAATACCCACCCTTGGTGTGAACAGATTTTTGTATGATTTTCATAGGGTTGGCCCCTTAATTGATATGGAGATGACTTACTGTCCAATTAGAAGCTGCACAAAGCATGAACAGGTCAAATGATGTGTGGGCCTGATTTAAACTCATGACAGCAGCCAATATTAAACTGCCATTTGAAAGATGGAAGAAAACTGCAGACACAAAAACAGAAAATGCTGGAAAATCTCAGCAGGTCTGGCTGCATCTGTAGCGACAGAGTAGAACCAATGTTTTGAGTCTGGATGATCGCTTGTCAGAGCTGAACAGGTAACAGATGGCTCTAGTGGAGTGGGGAAGGAGGAGGGGAGACAGTGGTATGAAAAAAAAATCAATGGAAGGCAGGATAAAAAAGGCAATTGATAAAATGAGTCAATGGAAGAAATTAAAATAAATGGATAGAAATAAAACCTGGGATGAAAGTGGAGGGGAGAGTTTACAGTCTGAAGTTGTTGGACTCGATGTCAAGACTAGGAGGCTGTAACATGCTAACTAGAAGATGCGGCACCATTCGTCCAGTTTACGTTGGGCTTCACTGGAATATTGCAGCAGGCCAAGTAGACATGAGAGCAAGATGATGTGTTGAAATGGCAAGCGACAGGAAGGTCTGGATTCTGCTTGTGGATGGACCAAATGTGTTCTGTAAAGTGGTCATCCTGTCTGCATTTAGTCTCTCTGATGTTGAATACACTGCATTGGGAGCAGCGAATGCATGGACCAGATTGGATGAGGTACATGTGAAGCACTGCTTCACCCGAAAAGAGCATTTTGGTCCTTGGATGGTGAGCAAGTAGGAGATAAAGGGGCAAGTGTTGCAACTTCTGTGATTTCAAGGGAAGAACATGTGTGGGAAGGTTATGAAGTGTTGGGGGTGATGCAGGAGTGGTCCAGGCTATACTGGAAGGAATGTTTCGTGTGGAATGCTGATGGCAGTGAGGGGGAGACGTGTTTGGTGGTGGCATCATGCTGGAGCTGGCATAAATGGCAGAGGATGATCCTTTAAATGCAGAGTCTGGTGGGGTGAAAAATGAAGACGCTGGGGACCTTATCCTAGTTCCGGCAAGGGTTAGACATGGGTTGAGGGTTGAGAGCCCTGTCAACTGCAGTGGGTGAGAAATCATGATTAAGGATAAAAGAAGACATGTTAGCAGCACTGTTTGGAAAGTGGCATCATCAGAACAGAAGTGAGGGGGGTGAAGGAACTGAGAGAATGGGAGGCAGCCCATATAGGATATGGGGTGTGAAGAGCTGTCGTCGAGATAGCTGTGGGAGGGAATGCATTTTAATGGATACTAGTGGACAGTCTATCACCAGAAATGGAGACAGAAAAGTGGAGGAAGGAATGTGTTGGAAGATGGATCGTGTGAAGGTGATAGAGAATTGGAAATTGGGAGTGAAATTGATACATTTTTCCAAGTCCAGAGGAGAGCATAAAGTGGCACTAAAGTGAATGTAGATGTACCAGTTAAAGAGCTGTGGGAGGGGCCAGAGTAGGACTGGAAAAAGGAATGTTCCACACATCCCATAAAGAGATAGGCAAAACTGGAGGAAGTGTGACAAGTTAATGTAGGTCTAAAGGGATTAGACATCTGTGGTAAAAAAAAGAGGTGGTTAAGGTCAGGAAACTGAAGGTTGTAGACGTGACATGGAGCATCAGAGGAATTGTGGATGTAAGTGGGAAGGATTGTTCAGGAGGGGAGAGGATGGAGTCAAGATAGGAACATGCTGCCACGATGGGCCTACAGGGCAGTCCTGTTGGTTGATTTTGGGAAGGAAGTTAAAGTGGGTTGTTTGGGTTTGGGAGACTATGAGTTGGAAGCTGTGGATAGAAGATCACCAGAGGAGATGAACTCAGTGACAGTCCTGGACACAATGTCATGGTGCTTGGTGGTGGGGTCACGGTCCAGGGGGTGGTAGGAGGAAGTGTCTGTGATCTGGCACTCAGCCTTTGTGAGACAGAGATTTGTATCATAGAATCCCTACAGTGCAGAAGGAAGCCATTCAGCCTATCGGTCTACACCAAACATCCAAATCAGACACACATATCCCCTCTTTGGGATACTAAGGGGCAATACAGCAAGGCTAATCCATCTAACGTGCACATCTTTGGACTGTGGAAGGAAACTGGAGCACCCAGAGGAAACCCATGCAGGGAGAACAGACTTTGCACAGACAGCCATCCGAGGTTGGAATTGATCCCATATCCCTGGATCTAACTCAGTGCTAAACACTGCGCCACCTTGCCGCCTGAAAGGAATCAGATTCCGTTGCAGAGCAGAAACTAATAGCCAAGTTCCGCACACAGGAGGACAGCTTCAACTGGGATCTTAGGTTCATGTTAAACCATGTGTAACCCTCCCATTTGGCCTTGGCTTGCAAAATCCTACTAACTGTCCTGGCTTGAGACAATTCACATCTCTTAAACCTGTGATTAAATCTCTCTCCATTCACATTGTCTATACCTGTAAAGACTTGATTACCTGTAAAGTTGTGCATTCCATCCTTTATCTTGCAATTGAGTCTTTGTCTATATTTGCCCTGGAACCTCAGTCTCCACTCACCTGATGAAGGAACAGTCCTCCAAAATTTCGTGCTACCAAATAAACCTGTTGGACTTTAACCTGGTGTTGTGAGAATACTTACAGTGCCCTCAAGGCATTGCAGATTCTGAATTTAGCAATATAGAAACATTTCAGGCAACAATTTCAGGAAATGAGAATGACAGCAAAAGCAGCAAGTCATTGATTTCCAAGAGGTTAAATCTAAAAAGGGTGATGGGTGACTGTGACTTAGTGGGAGCAATTGCAGCAAACACTTTCCCCAAAATAATTTGGAATGTAGTCTGTAAATTTGCAACAATCATATAATGCAAGTTGTGAACATAGGATTTTCCTACCAGCATTATTGTGCAGTCACGTGGTAAATTGCAATAGAACACGTATTAGAAACCTTTATACTATTTTTCAATCAGAGCACATGATATCCATCTCTGTTTCACTTTCCATTGCTTTGCAATTACATTGTCACTGTGGAGTCATTGTGCTAATGTTGTCTTGTGGCATTTAATGCATTTTTAAATGAACAGATCATGAGCTGAAAGATCAATCTCCAGTACTTTCTGTTATTGTGTCTATGTTTGACCTGGTGATTGTAATATCTCCCATGTTCCCAGCCTAACTACAGATGGGTTATTAGTCTCTGGGCAATGCCTCAGGCACATCAGGTGGATAAAACATTGCTGGCATGTTTCACTGCTCATTTTTATCTTGACTTTCACATTTTTTCTTACACGTATGAGATATCAGCTGCAGCCAATGCATCTAAATCTTGCTTCATTGAGTTTTTAAAAAATATTTTGGAAATTGTTGAGTTATGATTTATAATAATCCAACTAGTTGAGTGGTCTGCATGGCCTCTGAACAGGGAGAGGGGTGGAGAGATTGAAGTGTATTTTCAGACTCCCTGGGGAGAATTTTCCCATCCCCCCCACCACAGGAATCAAAGTGGGCAGGTGGGCACACCATGCAGGAGTCCGTTGAACTTGATCGGGATTCTCCTGTTTTGGGGTGAGCGTGGCTGGAAAGCCCCACCCCCTTTCTGGTCCACAAATAATGGGTGATGACACATTGTTTTGTAGCTGTCATTGCTGTGTTGCCATGACAATGCTACCAGATTACCACTGGACAAAGGATCTTGGTTTCTATTTTTTTTCCCCACAGTCTAAACTGGGCAGAATATGCTGTGCTTGCTCTGTATTCATAGAATCTTCATGGTGCAAGAGGAAGCCATTCAGCCCATTGAATGTGCATTGACTCTGAGAGCATCCCAGCCCATCAACGTAACTATATGGATTTACCCTGCTAATCCCCCTAATTTACACATCTTGGGGCAATTTAGTGTGGCCAATGCAACTAACTTGCACATCTTTGGACTGTGAGGGGGAACCGGAGCACCCTAAGGAAACCCATGCAGACACAGGCCGAATGTCCAAACTCCACACAATACTGATATTGCCAGAAGGGAAACTGTTCACTCCTCCAGGCTGCATAAAATCAATCTTGTCCCTGCCTTTGAGAAAATAGCAGCGTCTATCCGTGAACCTAACTCTTCTGCTGGAGGCTGGTCAGGCCCCCAGTGTTGCAGAGGTCTGGAGCTGTTAGGTTGCTCCAGGGTACTCAATGTCTGAAATTAGTTCTCCGTGCTGATTCTAATGAAAATCGTCCATCAGATTGTGTCAATCTACTGCCAGGTCTACTGTGTGTTCCAATGGCATGTTCAGCCGACCTGTCTTCATTGTTGGTGCTGATGAGGTTCTGAACTCATGCTGTCCACCATTTTTTCACATCTCAGGACAAACTCACTGAGGTAAATGTTATCTTTAACTCTGGGATGGAATACTGGCAGTACAGAGCTGGATACCTTCCTGGATTTTTCTGTCCACCTACTAAATTTTGTTACCATTTTCCATTTTATTTCCAAATTTATTATTATTTGGATCTCTAATGTCTTTCACCCCAACACTACATGTATATCCTTTTGTCATTTTATTGCTATTTCATGTTATTTAGCATAACTCTATTAAACAATTTGGAGATCATTTGTTCCTCTTCCTCTGTTACTGGTGTATCTGTTTATTTTCTCCCCCTCCTTCATCCTTTCCTTATATATATTGTCACCATTCCTAGTTCACCTTTTAACCTCCAGTCTTGATGAAGGATTATCCACCCAAAATGCGATAAGCTGTCTTTTCTTTTTTGGACAGTGTTTCCAACATTGTTGCTTTTCTATAATTGAAGGTGTTCCTTCCTGTTATTTGAGTGAACTTTGAAGCATGTATTTATCTGCCAGTACCTTTGTGTCTATATATCTCTGTTAGTTTAATTGCCTCTGCTGTACTTGATATATTTCCTACATAATAATAGCAAGAAAGGATAAAACTAAGATATTTGTCTTTAGTAAACCATTTATTTATTTACTCCATGTTTCCCTTTGCTTTTCCTTTCCATTTTTTCACCTTACCCAGGAGCTTATGTTTCATGAAGAACCAATAACACAAAGTGTTGCTCACTTGGGTATGCCCCAGCCACCTCTCAGGCAGGAACTTGACAGCATGACTAACATCAGTCATTTGTACATAAGAAGTTACAGTTAAAAATCTGCCTCTGCTATTCTAAGGCACAAATGTGCCAGCAATCTAAAGCAATTCATGACTATGTTGATCAGCGAGTTTGTTTTGAGGCCAGTCTGCCCTGTGTAAAAGAGCGGAGGTAACTTGGAAATGCTGCTGGATCATTCGCTACTTTGTTTTTAATGTTATTTTGATAGCCATCAACCGCCATCTATGAAGTAGCAACTGTTTGATTAGTGGATGAAAGGGATCTACCAATGCAATGTCTTTCTGTGAAATGCACAGCACACCATTGCAAAACTCAGGGACCCTAATGGATGGAGGATTCACTATGCAGACTACTTGTCCTAAGTGTTAATTTCCAAAATGGCCCAAAGTCTTTTTGGATATAACTTGTGGGGCAGAAATTGCAGGTTTTCCATGTGCTTTACAAGTCTATAGTTTATTTACTTCATGTTTCCTTTTGCTTTATCTTTCTATCTCTCCACCCGACCCTAGTGAAAAGGCCATTTGTTTTTTTTTACGTTTCATGCAGACCCAATAACACAAGTGAATTTGCCACTGCTTTCGGTTTGCCTTCCATTGCAATTGGAATCCCACTCCTCCCTCCAGCTGGGATATATGAATGGTCAATGGGTGAGCTGAAGATTGATGCTCATTCAGGGCATACAGCTCACCAAAGTCATGCCAATAAGACCCAATGATCAGAAGGACTCTGGCCTTGATGTCAGTCCAATGAGTAAGCAGTCACTGTGCAATGTCAATTGGATGAAATCAAAATCTATCCCAATTTTACATAAATGTACCATGTAGCATATTATAGTCATATAGAGGATATTGTACACTTTGTCAGGGCTATTGATGCTCATGTATCAGGTTCACTGACTTCTTATAGCTTATAATATCATACAAATTATTCAGCCTATATTACAGCCATCAATCTGTTATCCTATATGCATTATCTTATTTTCCTGGTATAGAAAACCAAATAACAGTCATGCCACAGTCCTTTAAGTCAAATGATCTAGTGTTTAATTTCACACAAATGTCTGCGGTGGCACAGTGTTTAAACACCAAGGTCAGCACTGTAGCAACAAGCAATGCAGTTTTGATCCCTTCTGTCTCTCACTTGCTGAGCTCTGCTTTACAGGCAAAAGCGCAAAGCTGAAATCAACTCCTCTATGTGGGAGTCAACATTAGAGGATGAGTCATAGCTGAGTTAGAAACACATACCTAAATGGCTACCCTGATGATTTCAGAGCAAATTTCTTATGTATTTATATTTGTCCCTTTGCTTCACTGTCACCCTGCTGTAGTGATGTATGCAAAATGAAGTGATTTCATGAAATATAAAGCGGGAAATAGAGAGACACACAGCAACCATGGAAGAAATCACACACCACAAATAAACTTTTTTGTCAAAGTGCTTCCAGGTTTCATGTCTCCAATTACACAACAAAACTGGCGACGAGGACTATGGACATATGCTTGCTGAGCCATTTGAAGAACAAGTTTTAGCAAGAAAAATCCAGAAAAAGAACATTTTCACATGTATCACTAGGTACAGATGCGAGCTTTGGAATCTGTCAGCATCAATGACTAGGCTATGCCTATTCCAGTCATCTGTCAGGATTTGTGGGGACATCAAGGTCACCGTAAATCCAGGGTTATGTGCTGAACAGTACCCAATACCTCGCATTAAAGACTGATTTGCGTGATTGGTGGGAGGCCAAAATTTCTGCAATATTGATCTGAGCCAGGCCTGCTTGTAAATGAATGTGGACAAGAAGTCACAGGAACTCCTGATAATTGTGACACACTAAGGAGTGTTCTAGTACTAAAGGTTGCTGTTTGGTACCACATCTGCTTCTGCATTGTTTCAAAGAGGGATGTATCAGATCCAGAACAGGCTGAGTTCTATCTGGATGTCATCCTAATCACTGGAAGAGATAAAAAGGAAGTCTTTGAAATTTGCTACTTTCCAGAGATTGGAAGACTGCAGTGTGAGAGTCCATAAAGACAAGTGTGAGTTCCTTCAATCCTCCTTTGAATATTTGGAAGATGTATTTGATGCCAACGGCCTTCACAAATTTCTTTCCGAGATTAAGCCATCACGTAGGTGCTTACATCTCAGAGTATTAACCAGTTATATTCCTTCCTGGAGTTATTGAATTATGGAAAATTTTTCCCAAACTTGGCAACAATTCTGAAACCATTACACAACCTCTTACACTAGAACAAGATGTGGAAGTGGTCAATCAATGCCACAATCCTTCACTCAAGCCAACAAAGTATTACTTAAGCCTGAAGCTCTCACACACTTTGATCCTACTTTACCCTTACAATTAGCTTGGTATCCATTCCTTATGTTGTAGGAACAGTAATCTCCCACATCATGTCATCGTGTGAAGAAAGACCCATTCACTCTTTTGCTTCTTGAATCTTGAGAAAAACTGAGATCGACTATGCCCAAATTAAACGGGAAGCACTAGGAATCATTTTCATGGCCAGCAAATTCCATCAGTTCCTGTAAGAGGGAGTTTACATTACCGATGGTCAATGATCCATTCACTACCAATTTTGGATCATGCATGGAATGCCATTGCTTAAGGCAAGTAAAAGTTAAAAGATAGGCATTGGTCTTGTCTGCACATACTTACATCATTAAGTATCGACAGTGAAGTCTGCAATGTAATGCAGGTGGATTTTCAAAATTGCCACTTCCAGGCAGTTGTTCAGACTGCTCGAAAGGGAATATTTTCTACCTTGAACAAGTAGACATCACACCAAACACTTCTAGGCAAGTGGGAAAACACACTTGATTCGATCCTTTGCTCTCAGAAGTGATGGATATGGTTTCATGAGGAAAGACTTTGGAACTAACACTTAGTCTGAAACCCTATTACTCCAAAAGATTGGAGCTGTCAGCACAATCACGATGTCTTCTATGGGGCCTCGGAGTGATTATTCCACCATCACTGAAAAAACAAGTGTTGGAGAAGCTACATGAAAGCTACTGCACGGAAGAATAGCAAGGAGTTATTTCTGGTGCCTGAATGGATGCAGGGATCGAGGAAAAAGCTGGAACATGTTATAAACTTGTTTTCCTTAGCACTGCTGCATCCATGGGAATGGCCTGAAGAGGCTTTGGCAATGTGTGCATGTGGATTTCGCAGGACTTTTCAAAGGATGTATGTTCTTTGTAATGGCTGAAGCTTACAGCAAATGACTAGAGATTGCTGTGATGACATCTACCTCATCTGAGAAGACTATTCAAACACTAGAAGTGTTTAATTGCTTTGGATTTTCTGAACAGTTGGTAGCAACAATTGGTCTCACAGGAATTTGAAAACTTCCTACAAGAAAATTACATTCAATACGTTACTTCTGCGGTTTATCACCCTGCTACTAATGGATTAGCAGAACACTTCATCAAAACTCTGAAACTCACTGTAAAAGCAACTAAGAAACAAAATTTGCTCATGAAACACTAATACATTCATGCTGGACTATTGGGATACCACACATTCCTTGACCAAGACCTCTCTTGCCTTACTGCATTCCATATTCAATCTTTTAAAACCTTCAGAAACTAAGGAGATTGTGCAGTAGCAGCAACTAGCACAAGTGGATTGGTGGGAAAGCAAGGCAAAACAAAGATTTCCACCAAGGACACAGAGTTTTAGCTTGGAACCAGTCCATAGGGAGGAATGGGTTCCTGCCACAGTCCATGGGCAGATTGGGTCTGTTCAGACCACAGGTAACACTATCTGGAGGAGACATGCAGACTAATTGCTGACTGGAAACACATCCACCAAGATTAGAATTTGTGAAAAATTCAGTTCAGATTTACCAAATGAGGACTTTTGTACAATCTGACACCACCAGACATCGCTGAGGAAGTCAATACCTCACCCTCGGTTCAAATGCAGAGACAACCCCTAGTTCCTATGTCAACATTAGTTAAACCAACCGTCAACGACGTCAGCAGGAAGATGAAGATGCCAGAAATTATCAGATTGAGGATGAAGACGACGACACCAGAGGTTCGTCATCAACTGTTTCGAGAGCAATGACCTCCCGACCATCTGACTTATTACCAGTGACTGATTTATTGACTCTTGTTCAAGATGAACTTGTTTTAGGGACATTCAAATTAAGGGGCAGAGGAAACGTAATTTATTTGTATTTGTTCATATTGGCTCACTGTGGAAAACCTGCTGTAGTAATGAAGTAATGAATGTAACTAGGAGTGATGTCATGAGATGTAGAGTGAGAAGCAGAGAGAGAGAGAGCAGCCATGGAAAGAGATCATACACCATAAGTAAAGTTCTGTTTGTTTTTGCCAAAGTGCTCCCAGGTATCATGTCTCCAAATACACAACAACATTGCCTCTATAATTTCCCCATCGTGGAGAGACAAAGGAACTGGGGAGAAAGTAGAGAGATTCAGACATCCTGACTAAAACCATAAGCAAAGATATAATTAGTAATGCAATTTCATGGTATTAAGTGCCCATTATTATTGCACATTCCGATTTAAACTTCACACAGTACTGCTCCCAGTTTACCCAATTATTTTAATTTCTGAAATGTCACTAAGAAGGCAGAAGTGATCTTATTGTTGTATTTCAGGCACTGATTTTTTTATTGAATCCTGAGGGAATATTCACCATTGGTATCTTAAATGGAACAAATACACACATTTGTTTAGATTCAGTCTTTATCTCTTTCTTTCACACTCTAGGCGCATTATGTACCTAGCTATAGATTTTCTTACTCCTTTAAAAGTATAATTGTCAGTAAATATTAGAAAGCCATTACTTTCAGCCCCTGCCTCAAGCTCCATCAATTCGATTTCCCTCCCTGGGCACTGTTTCTGCAATCTTGGCTGCCATTATAGCTCTGAGGGCCAGCAGTGACATTGAGCATTAACACACTCCCGTTTACTGTTGTCACATAGAGCTGTAGGAGTGTTGTGGGGCAGCTCCAAGGAAGATGCCCTTGGCTTTCTGAAAGAGGCACCTCTTGACCTTTGTTGGGCTGACAGCATTCCTGCTTCTCCCAATCACCCATTCTGCCAATGCATCTTGTCAGTGCCACAGTCAACTGGGAGAAACTGCCCCAGCCCATGTTGAGATGCTGTAGAATGCAGCCAGACAGTCAAGGCACAGTGCCAAGTAAATTGCACAGTGACTGTCAAGGAGCTTATTGTTCTTTCCTTTCATCTACCTTCAAATAAAGTACATTGAAAAAAAAGGGGAGATAGCGCCATACTGTAAAACAGATTTCTGCAACAAATTCTGAAGCAGCAAAACTAACTATTATTCAAAAAGCCAAAAAGCCCTTCCTTGACAATCTCAGCCTGTCCTTTTAAGACAGATAGCACCTAAATGACAGCTCAGGAAATTATAGCACTGGTTTCTAAAGGGACAGTCTGCCCTTGATCTACACCTGACAATATATCTGTACAAAGGCATCTGCCATCAGTTTATATGAGATTTATATTGCTGCACTCTCTTCAGGCACAGTGTGGTGCAGATACTGGTAAAGCCAC
Source organism: Carcharhinus amblyrhynchos (assembly GCF_965287045.1). Lineage (NCBI taxonomy): Eukaryota > Metazoa > Chordata > Chondrichthyes > Carcharhiniformes > Carcharhinidae > Carcharhinus > Carcharhinus amblyrhynchos. Next base: position 77,471,736 of record NC_137328.1, read on the forward strand.
AGATATGATTTGGATGCAATGCTATTTAGATGCAGAACAGTTTGTTATATCTATTTCTTTGCTATTTTGGGAAGAAAATTAGCTCAGTTTTCAATCGCCCTCCCTTGCAGCTGAAAGGTAGAGAGAGAAATGTGCTGCTGTACTAAAAAGGTGAGAAAACTTTTATATAAACAGAGGAAAAAAACCCCGAACTGGCCTATATTCCAGTCTGATACCAACATTTTCCTAACTGCCCCCAGATGTGCAAAGTGCCCAAACCATGAGGAGGTCAATTACCACCTTCCAAGCGGCAACTCAGTATGGACAATGAATGTATCATCCTCCCCAAACCTCTGCCCCTCTCTCCCCAGGGCACCTGCAGGTCTACTTGAATAAGCTGGGAAAACTGAATCATTATCTCCGGTGAGCCTTTGCAATGTCAATCCTTATTTTCCCAGTGGATAGCCGAGTGTATTGCAATACATTCACTTGGGGTTATAGCCACTGAGGCATGCATTTCCATTGTTTTCTCTAACCCTTGTGCTTCTCTCTCCACTGTGACATAGCAATTAATGGCTGCAGTATTGCAAATCCTTCTTTCACAGTTATAATGATTCTTGAATATATTTCCATTCCTTAAGCTGATTAATGACAGGTCTGAGCTGTGAGCAAAACTGACTGTGACTTAGTTTTTGCTTTTCAGGAAGGCAGTGGGGTATTGGTATTGTCACTAGACTAGTAAACCAGAGACCGAATATAATGCTCTGGGAACCAGGGTTTGAATCCCAACTTGGCAGCTGACAAAATTTAGAATTAATAAAAATCTGGTATTAAGAGTCTAATGACGACCATGAAACCTTTATTGGTTGTAAAAAGCCATCTGGTTTGCTAATATTCTTTAGGGGAGGAAATCCTCTGTCCTCACCTGGCCCAGCCTACATGTGAGTCCAGACCCCATAGCAATGTGATTGACTTTTAAATGTCCTCTGAAATGCCTCTCAAGCTACTCAATTGAATCCAACCACTACACACTTACAAAGAGAACTGAAACTGGATGGACCATCAACAATGGTAAATTGCCTTGTTGACCCTGCAAAGTCCATCTTCCTAACATCTGGGGGCTTGTGCTAAAATTGGGAGAGCAATTTCACTGACTAGCCAAGCAACAGCCTGACATATTCATACTCACACTCTCAGAATCATATTGCAGACAATGTCCCAGACATCACCAACACCATTCATGGATATGTCCTGTCCCTCTAACAGCACAGGTCCAGAAGACATAGTGGCACAGTGGTATACAGTCAGAAGGGAGCTGCCCTGGGAGTTCTCAACATTGACTCCAGAGCCCACAAAGTTTCAAGGCATCAGGTTAAACATGGGCAAGGAAGCCTCCTGCTGATTACCATATACTGTCCCCCCTCAGTTGATGAAATAGTACTCCTACAGATTGAAAACCACTTGGAGGAATCACTGAGGATGGAAAGGGTGCAGAATGTACTTTGGATGGGCTATTTCAATGTCCATCACCAAGAGTGGCTCTGTAGCGCTACCACAGGTTGAGCTGGTCAAGTCCTAAAAGGACATAACTGCTACACTGGTGCCACAGCTGGCAGTGAGGCAACCAACAAGAGGGAAAAATATACTTGACCTCATCCTTACCAACCTGCCTGCTGCAAAGGCAAGTGTCCATAATAACATCAATAGGAGTGTCCACCACACAGTCCTTGTGTAGAGGAAATCTCATCTTCACAGTGAGGATACCTTCCATCATGTTGTATAGCACTAACACTGTGCTGAATGGGATCATCTTTGTACAGATCTAACAACTCAAGGCTGGGATCTGCAAGCACCGTGGGTCATCATCAGCAGCAGAATTATATTCAATCCGTAGCCTCATGGCCTTGCATATTCTTCACTCTACCATTACCATCAAACCAGCAGATCGACTCTGGTTCACTAAAGAGTGCAAGAGATCATACCAAGAACTGTACCAGGAATACCTAAAAATGAGGTGCCATCCTGATGAAGCTACAACACAGGTCTACTGTGTGCTGAACAGAATAAGCAACAAATCTTATGAGAGATGGAGCTAAGTGATCTTACAATCAACGGGTCAGATCTAAGGTCTGAAGTCTTATTACATCCAGCCATGAATGGTGATGAAAAATTAAACCACACACTGGAGGAAGAGATTCCACAAATATCCCCATCCTCATTGATGGAGTCCAGCACATCTGTGCATAAGATAAGGCTGAAGCATTCACACAATCTTCAGCCAGGGGTGCTGAGTGGATGATCCATCTCTGCCTCCTCTGGAAGGTCACCACATTATAGATGCTAGTGTTCAATCAATCCCTTTCACTTTGCATGGCATCAAGCAGTTGAAGCCAAATAAGCAACTCAATGGAGATTGAGTTCACAGCTATCTTCACATCAATAGTTTTGATGGCCAGACTGTTATTTAGTAGTGAGTTTCTGGAGTTAAGGCCTAAATGAATAATTGATTCTTTTCCATCAATTTACTGGATTGTTCAAATTCTTTCGTCAGTTTCTTCATTCAACTTGGTGAACTGGTAACATTTATGAAACTATATTCTTGTTCAAAGTTAAGGAAGTGTTCATTAGCCAGCTGAGGACTATTGTCTGAGACCACATTGTCCGGGTTACCATATGTAACGGAAATTCTTCTCAGCAGTAATAATGACTTCATATAGAGGCTTCATCTTGGTGTTATGCGATCTACTTATTTCAAACCATCTGGTGTAGCAATCAATGAAGACGATGAAACTTTTGCCTTTAAATGCAAATCAATTCATTCCTAGGTCTCCTCATGGCCTGTAGGAAAGGTAGGTGGTGCAAGTGGTTCAGTCTGCTTCTAATTATTCACTGCCCATGTAAGGCAATTTTTGACTAACTCAATGAGTGACTGATGCATGGTTACCAAAACTGTCTGATGGGCCCTTGCTCTGCTGTTCAGTATTCCCAAGTGATCTTGATGCATTTTCAGTAGAAGTGTTTTACAGATGATCATCTGTCATTAAAAACTAAGAAATATTTGACAATTTTCTTTTTTAAAAGTATTGACAAAAACTGGAATTATTTGAATTATACACCAGCCATCAGTTCTGGCAAAACTCTTCATTTGATGTACTCATTATTCTACTGTAGTTCTTGCTTAATTTCTTGCAATCAGTTCTCAGTGGCTGATCAGTGTTTGGTAATGAGTGAAGTATTTAGTTCCACTTCCTCAATAAAATCTTAGTCTTCCTGATTGACTCTTTTCACTGTTACTTGGAACTTCCCTTAAATTTACTTGGTCAGTGAATTGGTCCATGTGAGGGCAGCAGAGTGGCAAAGTCGATTGGCAGTTGCAGATTGCATTTGCATAGGTGCAGTCACTGCGACCAGAAGGTGGGTTTTCAGGAGACAGCTTCCTACCTCAAGTGAAGACAAGTATCAAGGTGAGGGCAACAGAGTAGTGAAAGTGATTTGCAGTTGCAGTCATATTTGCATAGGTACAGTCACTATTATCAGAAGGTGGGTTTTTGGGAGACACCTTCATACTTTGACTGAAGGCAAGTGCCTAAGTGAGGGCAGCAGAGCAGTGATGATTGGTAGTTGCAGGTAACATTTGCATTGGTGCATTCAGTGACCAGAAGGTGTTTTGTGGAGAATCTGCTGTGAAGGGACAGTTAAACCCCACGGACCAAAAAAAGTTGGCAGGAGGTCCACAAGCAAGGGAGGGATGACTTGAAATTTTGTTATCCTTTTACCTGTATAAGGGCAGTATGGCAGTGGTATGCTCCTCCTGCCAGATGTGGGAAATTAGGGAGCAATCTTGTCTCCCTGACAACTTTGTCTGCAGGAAGTGTGTCCAGTTGTAGCTCCTCACAATCAGCATTGTTCAGTTAGAGCAGCAGGCGGATGCATTGTGGAGTGTACAGGAGTTAGAGAGTGTGATAGATGCTAGTTACAAGAAGATTGTCAAAACAGGTTCAGACAGGTAGATCACCAGGAGAGGCAGGCAGGTAGAGTGGGAGTTTCCTGCAGCTACTCCCCTTTCAGACAGGTGTACTGTTTTGGATACTGTTAAGGGGATAGCCTGTCAGGGGGGGATACTAGCAGCAGCCAAGACTGTGGCATCACCTGGTTCTGCTGTGGGACAGGGTCAGGCAAAGAGCAAGCAAGCAGTAGTAATAGGGAACTTGCTAGTTAGAGGCACAGACAGGTGTTTCTGTGGCTGCAATCCAGACTCCAGGATAGTGTGTTGCCTCCTTGGTGCCATGGTCAAGGATGCCTCAGAGATTGCAGGACATTCTTGAGGGGGTGGGGGAACAGCCAGATTTCATTGTACATATTGGTACCAATGACATGAGTAGAAAAAGGGATGAGGTCCTGAAGTGTGAATAGAGAGTTAGGTAGAAGGCTAAAGTGTAGGACTTCAAAGGTAGAAATTTCAGGACTACTATCGGTACCATGTGCTACTGAGAGTAGGAATAGGAAGATTAGGCAGATGAATGCATAGCTTGAGAGCTGGTGCAGGGATTTAGATTTTTGGATCATTGGGATCTTTTCTGAGGAAGGGGTGACCTGTTCGAGAGGGATGGGTTTCACTAACTGGAGGTAGACTAACATCCTGGCCAGGAGATTTGCTAAAGCCACTCAGGAGGGTTTAAACTAGTTTGGCAGGGGGGTGGGATCCAAAGCAGTAGGGAGACAAAAGAGAAGTTTGAGGGCAGCACAGGAGTTAAAGAGAGCCCATTAAGTAGTAAAGGCAGTGTCAGTAATCTTAGTAACTGACAGATCAGGCAAAAGCCTGATCAGAACAAGGGAAATCCAGATTAAACTGCATTTATTTCAATGCAAGAGGCCTGATGGGCAAGGCAGATGAACTCAGGGCATGGATGGGTACATGGGACTGGGATATAATAGCAATTACTGAAACATGGCTAAGGGAGGGACAGGATTGCAGCTTAATGTTCCAGGGTACTGATGCTATAGGAAATGTAGAACAGGGGGTAAGAGGTGGAGTTGCACTTTTGATTAGTGAAAGCATCATGGCTGTACCGAGGGGGGGGATATATCCAAGGGTTCGGTCACTGAGTCAACATAGGTAGAACTGAGAAATAAGAAGTGGGAAATCACTGATCAGGTTGTACTATAGGCCCCCAAATAGTCAGCAAGAAATTGAGGAGCAAATATGTAAGGAGATTACTGATAGTGCCAAGAAAAATAGGTGGCAATAGCCAGAGACTTTAATTTTCCCAACATTGACTGGGGCAGTCATAGTATTAGAGGCTCAGATAGAGAGAAATTTGTTATGTTTTCAGGAGGAATTTCTCATTCAGTATGTGGATGGCCCAACTAGAGGGGGCAAAACTTGACTTCCTCTTGGGAAATAGGGAAGGGTAGTTGATAAGAGTGTTAGTGAGGGATCACTTTGGGACCAGTGACCATAATTCTTTTAGTTTTAAGTTGGCCCAAAAGTTAACATTCTAAACTGGGGCAAGGCCAATTTTGATGGTATTAGATAGGAACTTTCAAAAGTTAATTGGGGGAATCTGTGGGAAGGCAAAGGGACATCTGGTAAGTGGCCAGACTTTCAAAAGTGTGTTAACCAGGGTTCAGGGTAAACACGTACCTCTTAGAGTAGAGTACCTCTAGCTGAGATATTTGAATCATTGATAGTCACAGCTGAGGTGCCTGAAGATTGGAGAGTGGCAGATGATGTGTTTTGTTTAAAAAGGACTGCAGGGGAAAGCCTGGAACCTGCATGGGCCAAATGCAGGCAATTGGGATTAGTTTAGGAGTTTAAACAAAAAGGGAAGCATGGACAAGTTAAGCTGAAGGGCCTGTTTCTGTGCTGTAAATCTCTATGACCGTATCTCATGAGCCTTAGCCTAGAACATTCAATTTAGGCAGAATTTGTGTGATTTCCTTCAGGAAAAGCGGATCTGTGGTTGGCTTCTATTTTAAACCTTAGTGCAGTGATGTAATCAGAGAACATCTCACAGGGTCTTGTGGCTGCATAATGCTTCTCTATGTCTATGAGACATCATTGAATGATAGAACAATAGAATCGTACAGCGCAGAAGAGACCCTTCAGCCCGTCAAGTTTGTACCGATGCATTAGAAACACTTGAACAACCACCTGATCCCATTTGCCTGCACTCGGCCCCTGACCCTGAATGTAAATGTGCCAAGTTCTCATCCAGAAATTTTAAAATGTGAGGCAACCCATCTCTATCACCCTCCCAGGCAGCATATTCCAGACTATAACCACCCTCTAGGTAAAAAAGTTTTTCCTCACAGCCCCAGGAGGTGTAAAAGTGGTCTTCTTTGTCCCTTTTTTGAACTTGAAACACTGTGCCCAGGCCTGCAAATGTTGTTTTGATGCTAAAATTGTTGGCAAAGCTGGATTGGCTAGAATTTCTGGTTACATCAGAGATTTATGAGCTTGACAAAAGCATCTTGCTGGACCACATTCCTGCCCTGCCCATGACAGCTATTCCCACTCTTGTGTGCCCTCTAATTTGGATTACTAAACACTGGGTGTCAACTGCCACTGTGTTCCTATCAGCAGCAGTGGGCTAGATCTCCCCCTGCTTCCATGCTGATTCTCCTCACTGTGCAGATCCATGCAGCACAGGCAAAGTACTTTTGAATGTGTGAATAGCTCCATAGAATCTGTACAAAACAGAGCTACAGTCAATCACCCTCATCTGTGCTTGGTTAGGAATAGTGGTTGACAATTTAGTTGTAGGTGGGTTTGCAATATATGTCTGTATCTGATTGGTTGTGGGCAATATGAATCAGATGCTCCTACCTTTGCTCAAGCACAGTGTGTTTCACTGTAAATCCATCCTTGAGCTATCTTGGACCATGAAGCTACCAAAGGACAAAGAATGGTACAGCACAGGAACAGGCCCTTTGCTGCGCTGATCATGTTTACCCACCTTGAGCAACCACTTATATCTCTACTCTGTTTGTACATATGCCTATCCAGATAAGTCTTAAATGTGGCTAATGTAACTGTCTTGACCACCTCACTTGGTAGTGCATTCCAGGTCCCCACACCCTCTGCGTAAAAAACTTTCCCTGCACATCACCACTGAATATTTCCCCCCTCACCTTGAATTGTCTCCTTGTAATTGTCATTTCTGCCCTGGGAAAAAGCTTTCAACAGTTCACCCTATCTATACCTCAATTTTATAAACTTCTAACAGGTCATCCCTCAGCCTCCATCTTTCCAGAGAGGAAAAACCCAGTTCATTCAACCTCTCCTCATAAAACCATAACATTAAAAAACACCATCTGGTTCATTAATGTTCTACAGAAAAGGAAATCTGCTATCCTTACCTGGTCTGGACTACATGTGACTCCAGAACCATAGCTAAATGGCACAGTGGTTAGCACTGCTGCCTCAGTGCCAGGGACCTGGGTTTGTTTCCTGTCTTGGGTAACTGTGTTGAGTCTGCACATTCTCCCTCTGTCTACGTGGGTTTCCTCCAGATGCTTCATTTTCCTCCCACTGTCTGGGAGACATGCTGGTTAGGTGTATTGACACCCAGACACCAGAGTATGTGAAATTCTCCATCAGTAGCTTCATTGCAGTGTTAATGTAAGCTTTACTTGTGACTAATAAATAAAAACTTCACTTTGTAATTGACTGTTAACTGCCCCCCTGAAATGGCTGACTAAGTCACTCATCTAAATGAGTATTAGGAATGGGCAACAAATGCTAGCCTTTCCGGTAATGCCCACACTTCAAAGAGCAAAGATAGGATTTGATCTGGAGATGAATTTCTGACCATACATTCAGTGACATTGTCACCTCCAACATCATCCATCCTTGCCCTACCTAGGTCTTTTGCTGATGAGGCCTTAATTTTTGCTTTTAGACTTGATTATTCCAATTCATTCTACCCTGGCCTCCTACATTCAACTCTCCATAAAATTTGTGGTAATCTAAAATGTAACTGTCTATGTCCTAAGTTGCACAAGCCCTGTTCTCTTTTCACATCCGTTTGCTAACCTACAACGGTTCCCAGTCAAGCAATATCTTTGTTTTCTAAACACTGATCTTGTTCCTCCCTGTTGCTGTAAATCTCCTCCAGACCCACAACACTTGGTAGCCAGGTGCCTTCAGTTAACTAGGCCTTAAGCTCCAGAAATCTTTCCTTACACCTCTGCACCACTCTACCTTACTTTCCTCTTTAAGACACTAAAACTTACCTCAATGACCAGATTTTTGGTCATCTGACTGAATGATAACTAATAGAATGTTGCTGGCAGGTTTGAAAGTGGGCTGCTGGTCAATTGCAGTGAGTGGCCTACAAATGGCCTATTCATCTGCCATCAACCTGTCTCCAATTTGATGGGGGTGGCAGATGGAGGAGGGTAGAAACTGGTAAAACTTGGGTGGTGGGGGGGGGGGGGGGTGGTGTTTGAATGTGGCTCCCTTGAGTTGCAAATTACTAATCAATTAAGTGCCTCATCCTAGTCCCTCACTATTTTACCCACAACAGGGAGAGGCCCATGGCAGTGCATAGTCTGGTGACATTAGTTGTGTGCTCTAAGATGGACAAGAGGAAATACCAACTTTGTGTTCCTTCCATCCTTCAGAGGCACCTTTTCCAAAGTCATCTCTCTATTTAACCTCCACCAGGCCACCCCCCCCCCCACCCCCAACCAATCCCAACCTCAAATACAGACATCCCCTCCAGCCCTCACTCCCCTCAGAGGCCCAGCAAGAGCCAGTCAATAACTAGACTTACCTTTGGTCCATTAACTCCTCTTCATTGGGGTTGGGCTGTCATCTCAGCAGTGGCCACTGATCAAACCTACCTGCTACTAGATTACAGAATTATCAGCCATTCAATTGGCTGGCAGAGCTTCCTCTGCAGGTATGGGCAGAGGCCTCACCATGAGCACATTGCTAGAAGACTGCAGGGCCATTGGTACTGGCAGGGAAGCAGTCTTCAGCAACTCGTCAGCTGAAAGGGTGGGAAATTCTGTGATCTAAACAAGCTGGCACCATTTCTCCTTCACTGCATTGGAGTCATACATCGTTTCCTAATGTTCCTGAGAACTGTCTGGGGACATTTTATTTTGTTAAAGTTGCTATAAACATAGGTCATTCTTGTTGTAGTGCTATTCACTACGCATACTTACTTCTCAAGGAGCAATTTGCTGAGTCCGAAGATGGATTTACCTTTTCTTTCTTTCAAGAGTAATGATACCATAAAAACCTATGCAATATAATGAAGCCTTTGAGACATAATCCCATTGTAACCAAGTGATAGAAAATAATGAGTGACAATACACCTAAAGATTGGAAAATAGTGAGTGTTATCTCAGAGTTGAACAGAGCTGTAAGGCATGATCCCCATTAGCCTAACAATGCAAGTGCACAAAATCTTCATAGTATTTCCTGGGGGTCATGTGGCATCTTTCAATTCAGAAAGAGTACCCAGAGTGGCAACAAAATATAACATAATTTGGCAGCAGGAGACATCACAAAGGCAATGCCCAATGAAATGATAAAGCTGTTTAAAAAAGTACTCCTGATCTGATATTCCAGAATAGCCTCACAAAAACAGATTCACAGAATCAGTGCAGAAGAGGCCATTTGGCCCATTAAGTCTGCAATGTTTAAAAAACATCTAATCTACATCCCTAATCCCTTTTACCAGCACTTGCCTCATGCTCAAGCCTAAGTATTCATCCAGGTACATTTTAAAGGATGCAAGTCCCCAACCTCCCAGAGTGCATTCCAGACTATCACCACCCTCTGGTTAAAAGGGCTTTTCTTCACATCCCCTTTAAACCTCCTGCCACTCAACTTGAACTTGTGTCCTCTTGTGACTGATCCTGCAATCAAGTGGAATAGCTGCCCCCTATCCATACCCCTAGTCTTGTACACCTTAATCAGGTCACTCCTCAGTCTTTTCTGCCCCAAAAGACATCAGTTTATCTAACCTCTCTTCATAACTTAAACATCCCATCCCAGGCAGCATCCTGGTGAATCTTCTTTGCACCCCCTCCATTGCAATCACATCCTTCCAATAATGTGGTGACAAGAACAGCACACAGTACTACTGCTCTCCCACACCAAAGTTCCAACATGACCTCCCTGCTTTTGTAATCTATACCTCAATTGATAAAGGCAATTGTTTCATATGCCTTTTCACACCCAACTAACATGCCCATCCACTTTCAGAAATCTAGGGTCAAAGGTCCCTTTGCCCCACAGAACTTCCTCATCCCCTAGCATGATAAACAATAATTGGTCAGGACATTGTAATAAATCTTCAGAAGCAGAAATCCCTTTATTTGCAAACTCTAACAGCAGTACACAGAGTACTCACAATCAGTAGCCTACCTCCAGGGATATCAGAGAAACTGATACTCCTGGTTAAGTACAAAGTAAAGACTCCCTGATTGGCCCATCAATTGGATCCTTAATCAGCGTGCTCACACTCCAATAGGCCAAATTCAATGCCTTGTTTCGAGTCATTACAATGTGAAGAGGTTCTAATTTGGTTGAAAAGATCTATGCAACAAATATAAGAGCAAATTTGGGCAGGCAGTTGTATAGTGGTAATGCCACTGGTCTAGTAATCCCAAGATCCAGGCTAATGTTCTGAGAACCATGGTTCAAATCCCACAACTAGCAGCTGATTGAATTTAAACTTAGTTAATAATTCTGGAACATAATGTTAGTCCAAGTAATGGGGACCATAAAACAATCATCGATTGTTGTTAAAACTCACCTGGTTCTTTAATGTCCTTCAGGGAAGGAAATCAGCTGTCCTTACCCAATCCGGTCTACATGTGACTCTAGACCCACAACAATGTGGTCGACTCTTAACTAACCTCTGAAATGGCCTAGTAAGCCACTCAATTCAACCCCTCTACCGCGGCTATGTTCGCGGCCAGGTGTCCCTGGAGAGGGAGCACGCGGTGCCCGCAGGCACAGTCGACGCCTTCTGCACCCGTTGGGCACCGCAGGGGCTGAGGTACCTTATAGACCCTGACAATCACATTTTGATTTGATGTGTCTTAAGTTTCCTTTGTACTTTTTGTTTCTGTTCGGGCCAGTCCCCCTCCTTTTGGGGAGCCGCCCCCTTTTTCTTTGTCCGATTGTAATTTAAGTTTGTTTGCCTGGTTCGACCCGAAAGAACGACCTGAAAGACTTGACCCGAAAGATCCCCGCTCCCCACTTAATTCAAGGGCAATCAAGGATAGGCTGCATACATCCAACTTGTTAGTGACACCCATATCTCATTAAAGAATAAAGAAAAAATATCAACGCCACAATCCTGGCACGTAGCCTTGCTTCATAGGAGTGCAGATCAAATACTGAGGCCAGTGTTCTTGATTCACTGAACCACCAGTTTTATGGTAATAGGATTTAAATCCCTGACTTCATGGACAGTTGCCTTACTCAATTTATTCCACAATCTATAGGGACTTACAAAAAATATTTGATGAAGTGAGATTTTGCTGAACTAATTCTTATGGAATGAACAGCAAATTATTGTAATGGACTGAGGAAGATATAGTTACCCTGCCTTGTGCAGCAAGTTGCTTCTTGCAATATTTTACAGCTTGATGATGGCTCCAATGAAGTAACAAATAGAGATATTAATATCATCCAAAGGGAATTGTCCTAATCAAACGGTTAGGTTATGGAATGGGAACGATTTAATGTAACTGGTGTTTGGTTTTGTAGATTAGTAAGGACAGGAAAGAAAAACTATTCGATGTGATTACTTATTGAATGGTTTTAGGCAAAGCGAAAGTTTTGTCGAGGCTAGTAATGTACTGGAATCGATTCCAGGGTGTGGCTAAAGGCTTACTTTAAGCTTCAGTGACTACCTGTAAAAGGTTTTTTGTCATATTGTATACAGCTTTGATCATTTGGTTCTCAAGCGATTAATATAAAAGCAAAATGCTGCAGATGCTGAAAATCTGAAATAAAAACTGAAAATGTTGGAAATATACAGCAGGTCTGGCAGGTCTGAAGCATACAGACTCAAAATACTAACTCTATTTGTCTTTACATAGATGCTGCCAGACCTGCTGAGGTTCTTCAGCATTTTCTGTTTTTAAATGTTGGATTGAAGAAAATTTAGAGTGCCTAGGATTATTCTGGAAGAAGCATGACTCTTATTGAGTTGAATTTATATTTTTTTGAAAAAAGTAAACAAAGTGGAACATGGTCCGCCTTTATTAAGTGTTGAGAGGAATGGATACATATCAATTATTATTTGTCATGGATGGAGGGAACTGAACTAGACAACTTAGTATGAGGATATTAAACCTCTGGAATTGAAAGCTAGCCTCAGCAATGGTGCCGTGGATGATCACTAATGTCCTTTGGGAAGGAAATCTGCCATTCTTAACTGGTCTGGCCAACATGTGACTCCAGACCCACAGCAATTAGGTGTAATGATAACTACCCTCTGGAATAACTCAGCAGTCCACTCAGTTGTCCCATACCATTACAGAAAATCAAAAGGGAATAAAACTAGAAGCACCACCTTCATGAAAAAGTCAAAAGTGGGAATGCTCACTGATGATTGCTCAATATTCAGTACCATTCGTAATTCTCAGACACTGAAACAGTTCATGTCCATACACAGGAAAACCTGGACAACATTCAGGCTCGGTCTCCTAACTGTCAGTAACCTTCATGCCATACAAGTGCCATACAATGGTCATCTCCAACAAGAGCGAATCTAACCATCTCCTTTTTAAATTAAATGCCATTACCGTTGCTAACTCCCCCATATCAATACCCTGGGGGTTCCCATTGATCAGAAACTTAACTGGACTAGCCAGAAAAACATGACTACAAGAGTAGGTCAGAAACTTGAAATTCACAGGGGAGTCACCCATCTCCTGACTCCTCAATGTCTGTCCAGAAGGCACAAATGAGAAGTGTGATGGAATATACTTGTCTGGATGAGGGTAACTTCAGCAATACTCAAGAAGATGGATGCCATTCAGATCAAAGCAATTCGCTTGATCACCCTTTTCATCACAATAAACATTCACTCACTGATGCACAGTGGTAGCAGCATGTACTATATGCAAGAAGCATTGCTGAAACTCCCCTCATCTTCTTTGACCGCATCTTCCAAATGTATGAGCACTACCACCCAGAAGGAAAAGGTCAGCAGGCACATGGGAATACCACAGCCTGCAGGTCCCCCTCCAATCCATAAACTATCTACTTGGAACCATATCACCATTCATCTCTTGTAGTTGCATCAAAATCCTATCAACACTGTGGGAGTAAATGAACCAGACAAACTGCAGTAGTTCAAGAAGTTGGATCAGCATCGTCTTCTTAATGGCAGTATTGGCAAGAATTGAGATAAGCTGGATTTTTCCCACAGAGGAATTGATATATCAAATAGATTTTGAGCTTAAGCAGTTACTGTTGTCTCAGTTATTATGTATGACAAGAGTTGGGTGAATATTTTGTTAGGACTAACTTTGAAGGTTACAAGAAGAAATCGTGATATTGCCCAAAAATATGATTTTGGACACAAACAGTTCTAATGACAAACTGAGGCTTAAATAGCCGAGATGCCAATGCGCCTAAAACTCTGAACCAGAAGTACAGGAGGCAATGGAACTAGTGTACCATTTAAAATCATTTCGAATCAATTTAGTGTACCACTTTGAATCATGAGGTACAATTATCATGTACATCAGGAGAATTTCCATTATTGTAATCGGAACATTGGAGCAATGCTACAAAGGCTGAGTGCCCAAGTAGATTGGGCTGTCCAAGGTAGACCTCAGCTGGGTCCCATCTCTGAAAGGTATATTATTGTTGATAGTGTAGCTCTAGGACATTGATACCTTTGGAAAAGTTAGATAGTGAAACTTTGGGGATATTTACTGACAGATTTTTGAAGCTCTCCTATCTCTGTGATCCATGCCTACTTCCGTTGTGAGCAGCTTTTGTTGAACCTTTGAAAGGACACATAATGACACCTAACGGCAAACCACTTTGTGGAGATAAAGGAGAGGTGATTTATAGGAACTATGACAGGTGTGAGAGGCATGCTTGCAGTATAAATGATCAGCTTTTACCTATGTCATATGTAGAAGACTGGGCTGGAATACTCCCCAAAACGTTCTCAAGTATCGAATATGTGTGAAAACTGGAGTGGTTCATATCGGTTTTCTCAGTGGGAGTTCACACTAGAATCTCCCACACTCTGAGCACTGCAGAGGCCACCAGAATGAATATCATTAAATTTCAGGGGACGGACCCTACTCCCACTGGAGAGGCTGAAATTAGCCTGCTGAGCGGGCCACTGCACATTCACTGATATCTCAACCCTGAGATTGGCACATGCGCTGTAGCCCCACACTGCTGGCCTCTCTCACGACTCCTGCATTGCTGGCCATCCGCCTGCCCATGGCCTGATCACTTGCCCCCCAACCATTCCCAGGCCAGCCCTGAACAACCCCCTCCTGTCCTGCCCTGATCTCCAGCATGCCCTTTCCTGCAGTCCCAACCCTCTCAGCAGACTGACATCCTGGCTGCCCCTCCCCTCTCCCCAGCCTGCCCCAATTGCTGGCGTCCCTCTTTCCCCCACCCATCCCTATGCAGAGTGACAACGGGATCCCCCCACCCTCACCAATCACCCCCGAGGCCCCCCATATGCCCCGCCCCCTCAGCATAGCCCTTTGGGCAGTGCCAAGGTGCCCCCTGGTCATTGGCACTTTTCCCATTGGGCAGTGCCTGGGGGCACAGGCTGGCACTACGAGGGTGGCAATGCCCAGGGGGTATCCTGACCCCCATGTCCGATCCTCTGGGGGGCCCCTACTGCCCCTACCAGGGTTGGGCTGATAGCTCCCTGAAAGTGGGGAGCTATTGTAAACCACGCTGGAGTGAAACATACTGGTGTGGGGGAAGTTGCTAGTGAGCCTGGAGACTTCAGTACCGGGCCTGCTAATCACATTTAAATAACATTAAAATTCCCTCCTGCACACCTAATGCAGCTCCGCACCTATTTCTAGGGTGGAGCTGACAGCACCAGCAATCTGTGCTGGGAGAGGCGCTCGGGGCCAGACTCCCAGTGTGGATCGTGCTAATCTAGCACTGCTAAAGTCTCCCGGCCCACTGCGTTAATCTATTAGCATAACAAGATGGGAGAATTGCCCCCCCAGATCTTTCATACCTAGGTGAATCTGCATGCAGAATCTAATAACTGGAATTATCTTTCAACTGCCTCACTGGAAGCATAGAACATAGAGCACTACAGCACAAACAGGCCCTTCGGCCCACAAGTTGCGCCAATCATATCCATACCTACCAGGCCTATCTATAACTCTCAATCCCATTAAATCCCATGTACTCATCCAGAAGTCTCTTAAAAGACCCTAGCGGGTTCGCCTCTCCCACCACTGACGGCAGCCGATTCCACTCACTCAGCACTTGGATGTATTGGATTTCTGCCACACTTCTGGTGCAGGAGAACCACTAAGAAAATTCATGGCCTAATATTCCCAAAGGATGTCATTGCAAAGCAATGCTGTAGGAAGATTTGGTAAACATATCCAGGTCAGAGATGGATCGCTGTGAGACCCTGCTATGCCTGCCTCAGTCTGATTTGCCATAAAGGTTCTTTAGGATAGCACCAATCTTAAGGTGAAGGGTGAAGTCATCATCATCCCAGAGGACCATAGGTTGCTTTGCTCTTTGAGGGGCAGAGTTGACTGGTGGTGATTTAGCCTGAGGATCACCACATCTCAGGTGAGGTGCCAGGTTGAGAAGGCGGCCTTCATGAATAGCCTCAGCCGGAATGGGAATTGAACCCGCGTTATTAGCATCGCTTTGATCATTAACCAGCTGTTCAGCCAACTGTACCCCTGGTCAAATCCAAACTGAGCTTTGGTGAGCAGGTTATTGCACTTGATAGCATTGTCCTTTTGTGGACGGGACATACATTGACAATTTTTGGCATTGTTGGATGGATAGTAGTGTTATAGCTTGACTGGAAAAGCTTGGCTTGGGGCCTAGTTAATTCTGGAGACAAGCCTTCAGCGCTGCAGCTGGTATGTTGTCAGAGCCAATGGCCTTGCTGTGTCTGATACTTTCAACCGTTTCCTGATATCATGTGGAATGAGCCAAGGTGGCTGAAAACTGGCATCCATGATACTGGAAATCTCCGGAGAAGACCGAGATGGATCAGTGGCTCAGCACTTCTGGATGAATATGGTTGAAAACACTTCATCATTTCACACAATAACCTATGTGGTGGCATTGCATTGAACACTTTTTGAAAATTCAAATACACTACATCGACTGGTTGGCCCTTATCCATCCTATTAGTTACATCCTCAATAAAACCCAAAAGATTTGTCAAACATGATAACCCTTTTATAAGCCTGTGTTAACACAGCTTAATCTTACTATGATTTCCTAATTACCCTGTTATTATGTTCCCTACAGTAGGTTCAAATTCAAATAATGAGTGGATAAAGATTGTCCCCTTTCCTGCAATGAATTTGAATTTTATTAAGTATAGCATTCAAGTTGAAGGTTATCTAGTGCTGGGATCAATGTAATTCCATAAATTAGGTTTTCCTTATAAGGAATTTGATATAAAATACTAATTTGTAGCTTGAAATTACTTTAAGAGATGCTCTAATCATACATTAGTGCATTGTTCCTGCAAGTATTTGTTTACAATTTTATTAGCAATTCATGAAAAGACTAGCTGGAAACATTTATCATGTGATGCATTTTAAAAATTGGGGGTTGATTTTTACAGCCACCTGTGGGTGTATTTGAATGTGAAGGAACACATATGTCAGAATTTTACTGCCCACCCGCCAAGGGAATTGGAGTGGGCAAAAGGCGGACCATGGAACAGTCCGCTGACCTCGGGTGGGATTTTACGGTTTTGGGATGAGCAAGGCTGTAAAATCCTGCCCATAGAGTAAAGCGGCTTGCCAGCCCATCCCACGCCTGACCTGTCCCCCATATTACAGGGGAGTGCCAGTAAGGTATCAGGCAGTCTGCCAACCCTCAGGTCTATTGATGCCATTAAGTGGACAATTAACTGACACTAAGGGCGGGACAGCACCAGGGACCCAGGTTCAATTCCGGCCTTGGGTGACTGTCTGTGTGGAGTCTACACATTCTTTCCATGCCTGCGTGGGTTTCCTCCCGCACACCAAAGATGTTTGGGTTAGATAGATTGGCCATGTTAAATTGTTCCTTAGTGTCCCAAGATGTTTAGGTTAGGGGAATAAGTAGGGTAAATATTTGGGGTTACAAGGATAAGACCAGGGTGGGATTCTCTGCTGGAGAGTCGCTTCAGACTTGATGGGCTGAATGGCCTCCTTCTGCACTGTAGGGATTCTATGTTTCTAAGGGCTTCATTCCGCCTTCACTGCAATAGTTTGATTTGTGGAGGGAGGCTGAAGCAGGTTGGGCAGCCTGAAATCTTTGATAGCAGGAATCAGGGGTACCTCCACTTGGGTCCTCTGTGCCCATCAGGGGCAGCAGCCCAGATGGTAACCCATCTTTGTCATTCCCCCCCATCATCCTCCTTTCTATTGCTGCCCCCGCATTATGTTGTCCCAGTCGTACATTACCCAAAGTCCATTATTCATAATCAATTTCTTGTGGGGTTGTAGTCCCAGCAGTGCACACTACCGTCATGGGATGTGAATATTGCTGGCTAGACTAGCATTTATTGCCCATGCCTAATTGCATTTGACATGGTGGTAGTGAGTTTCTTACTTGAACTGCTGCAGTCCATGTGGTGTAGGTGCACCCACTGTGCTGTTTGAATTGGGTTCCAGGCCTTTGTGATAGTAAAGGAACGACAATTCCAAGTCCAGATGATGTATGACTTAGAAGGAAACATGTAGATAATGGTTTTCCTGTGCATCTGCAGCCCTCGTACTTCTCAATGGTAAAGGTTTTGGTTTTGGAAGATACTGTCCAGGGAGGCTTAGTGAGTTATAGAGTCATAGGGGTTTACAACATGTAAACAGGCCCTTTGGCTTAACTTGTCCAAGCCACCCAGTTTTTACCACTAAACTATTCCCAATTGCCCGTGTTTGGCCCTTGTCCCTCTATACTAATCTTACCCATGTAACTGTCTAAACATTTTTAAAAGACAAAATTATACCTATCTCTACTACTACCTCTGGCAGCTTGTTCCAGCCACTCACCATCTTCTGTAAGAAAAAATTGCCCCTCTGGACCCTTTTGTATCTTTCCCCTCTCACCTGAAACCTATGCCATCTAGTTTTAGACTCCCCTATCTTTGGGAAAAGAAGTTGACTATCTACCTTATTTATGCCCCTCATTACTTTATATCGACCTCTACAAGATCACCCTTTAGCCTCCTACTCTCGAGGGAAAAATGTCCCAGTCTATCCTGCTTCTCCTTATAACTCAAACCATCAAGTCCTGGTAGCATCCTAGTAAATCTCTTCTGCACTCTTTCTAGTTTAATAATATCCTTTCTATAATAGGGTGACCAGAACTGAACACGGTATTCCAAGTATGGCCTTACCAACGTCTTGTACAACTTCAACAAGATGTCGAACTTCTGTATTCAATCTTCTGACCAATGAAACCAAGCATGCTGAATGCCTCCTTCCCAATTCTGTCCATCTGTGACTCCACTTTCAAGCAGCTATGAACCTGTACCCCTAGATCTCTTTTTCTATAACTCTCCCCAGTGCCCTACCATTAACTAAGTTCTGCCCTGGTTCGATCGACCAAAATGCATCACATCACATTTGTCTAAATTAAACTCCATCTGCCAATCATCAGTCCACTGGCCCAATTGATCAAGATCCCTTTGCAATCCTAGATAACCTTCTTCACTGTCCACTATGCCACCAATCTTGGTGTCATCTGCAAACTTACTAACTATGCCTCCTAAATTCTCATCCAAATCATTAATATAAATGACAAATAACCGTGGACCCAGCACTGATCCTTGAGGCACACAGCTGGTTACAGGTCTCCAGTTTGAAAAACCACCCTCTACAACCACCCTCTGTCTTCTGTCATTAAGCCAATTTTGTATCCATTTGGCTACCTCACCCTAGATCCTGTGAGATTTAACCCTATGTAACAACCTACCATGTGATACCTTGTCAAAGGTATTGCTAAAGTCCATGCAGACAACATTGACTGTACTGCCCTCATCTACCTTCTTCTTTACCCCTTCAAAAAACTTAATCAAATTTGTGAAACATGATTTTCCTCTCACAAAGACACGCTGACTGTCCCTAACCAGTCCTTGCCTCTCTAAATGCCTGCAGATCCTATCTCTCAGACTACCCTCTAACAACTTACCAACCACAGATGTGAGGTTAACCGGCCTGTAGTTTCCAGGCTTTTCCCTGCAACCTGTCTGAAACAAAGACACAACATTTGCCACCCTCCAATCTTCAGGCACCTCAACTGTGGTTGTTGATTATTCAAATATCTCTGTTAGGGGACCTGCAATTTCCTCCATAGCCTCCCACAACATCCTGGGTTACACTTCATCAGGTCCCAGGGATTTATTTAGCATGATACACTTTCAGGCTTCCAGCACCTCCTCCTGTGTAATATGTACACTCCTCAGACATTACTATTTATTTCCCCAAGTTCCCTAACATTCATCCATTGAGTTGCTGCAGTGCATCTTGTAGATGATATGCACTGCTGTCACTTTGTGCCGATAATGGAGGGAGTGAATGTTTATTGTGGTCTGAGTCAAGTGGGCCGCTTTGTCCTGAATGGCGTCAGACTTCTTATGTATTGTTAAAGCAGCATTCATCCAAGCCAGTGGAGTGTATTCAATCACACTCCTGACTTGTATCTTGTGTCATGGTGGTGGATGGGCTTTGGGGAGTCAGGAGGTGAGTTAATCACCACAGGATTCCCAGCTCCTGCCCTCCATAATATTTATTTGCCTAGTCCAGTTCAGTTTCTAGCCCATGGTAACGTCCGCAATGTTGATAGTGGGGGATTCAGTGATGGTAATACCATTGACGATGGTTAGATTCTCTCTTGCTGAAGATGGTTATTTTCTGGTACTTGTTTGGCACAAATGTTACTTGCCATTCATGAGCCCAAGTCTGAAGGTTGTCCTGGTCTTTCTTCGGTATCTATGGAATCATGAATGGCATTGAACATTGTGTCATCATCAGTGAACATCCCCAATCCTGATCTTATGATAGAGAGAAGGTCATGGATGAAACAACTGAAGATGTTTGGGCCTAAGACACTACCCTGAGGAACACGTCCATTGGTGTTCCTGGATTGAGATGATTGACCTTCAACAATGCAATTCCTTTAGACTGGGTATGACTCCAACTGGTGGAGAGTTTTTCCCCTGATTACCATTGATTCCAGTTTTGCTAGGGCACCTTGAAGCCATACCTGGTCAAATGCTGCCTTATTGTCAAGGGCAGTAACTCTCACCTTACCTCTTGAATTCTGCTCTCTTGCCCATGGTTGGATAAAGGCTGTAATGAGGTTAGGAGTTGAGTGGCCCCAGGAGAACCCAAACTAAGCATCAGTGAGCAGGTTATTTCTGAGTAAGTGCTGCTTGATAGCGCTGTCAATGACACCTTCGTTCATTGTGCTGATGATTGAGAGCAGGCTGATGGGGCAGTAATTGGCCAGGTTCAAATTGTCCTGATTTTTGTGGACAGGACTTACCTTGGCAATTTTCCATAATGCTATGGAACGTTGTAGCTATACTGGAGTAGCTTGGCTAGAGATGCAGCTATTTCTGGAGCAGAACCTTTATACAACCACAGAAAATAGGAGCAGGAGGAGGCTATTCAGCCCTTCAAGTCTGCTCTGTCATTCATTATGATCATGGTTGATCATTCAACTCAACAGCCTGATCTTACCTTCCCCCCATGTCCTTTTATCTCCTTTGTTCTAAGTGCTATATCTAACTGTTTCTTGAAAACATAAAGGGAGCGATTCTCCTGGGAGATTCAAGCACCGGCCTATTTGTGCTCAATGTCCGGCCCTGAGTGCATCTCCCAGCACCGGACTTCCGGTGCCGTCAGCTCCACTCCAGAAATCGATGCGGAGTTGCACTAGATATACAGGGAATGATTTCCATATGATTTAAATTTCATTAACCGGCCTGGGGCTAAAGTCTCCGGTCCTGCTATCCTCTCCCTCCCTGTCAAGAATGTTTCACTCCAGCGGGATTTCTCACTTGTGGGGAACTATGGAGTGAAAGGGGACAATTGAGGGCCCCCCCTGAGGGTCAGGTGCTTGGGAGGGTACCCACTGGGCATTGCCACATTGATTGCCCTGGTAATGCCCAAATGACAAACTGCCAATGCCCAGGGGGCATCTTGGCACTGCATACGGGGCATGGTGCAGTGCCAAGGGGGGGGGGACCTGATGGGGGGCGATCGGTGGGGTTGAGGGGTTCCACTGTCACTCTGCAGTTGGGATTGGTGGAGGAGGGAGGGAGGCTAGCGATCGGGGCCGGCCGTTGGGGTGGGGGGCTGCTGGGGGAGGGTGGCATCAGCACTGCATGGGGGGAGGGGGCAGATATTCAGAATGCCAGTGGCGGGTAGAGATCAGGCAGGGTGGGGGTGGAGGTCAGGCAGGGTGGGAGGGGGGTTTGGCACTGTGGAGGGAGTGGTGTGGGGTGGTGGGTTGTTGTCACTGCAAGAGGGGGGGAATATTCCGTTTCCCTGAGGTAGGGGGAGATCGGGTAGGGGGGGTGAAATTGAGGGGGCCAGGAAGCTGGGTTGGTAGTGCAGGAGGCGGGAGGTGGTCAGCACTGCTGGTGTGGATATTTGGACTGTCAGTGGCCAGGGGAGATTGGGGTGGTGGGGGGGGGAGATTGAGGGTGGCCAGGGGCTGGATTGGCAGTGCGGGAAGCGGGAGATGGTCGGCACTGTGTGGGAGGGATATTTGGACTGCTAGTGACTGGGGAGATCAGAGTGGAGGGGAGATCGAGGTGGGGTGGGAGGGGTGGGGTTCGAGGCTGGCCATGCTGAGGGTGGAAGGCCCTGATTGCTGGCCTCCCTGGTGGAAGGGCCAGCATTGCGGGGTTGCAGGACTGGCCAGTGACCAGGAGGTTGGCAGACAGGGGCCACCGCACATGCACCGATCTCAGCGCTGACAGATTGGCGCACGCTCAGTGGCCTGCTCTGCGTTATGCTGCTGGCCTCTTCTGCAGAAATAGGCCCTGCCCCCCAACTTTTAAATGGGATTCACACATGTGCACTCAGCAGTGCACAAAGTGTGGGAGATACTTTTTTAAACTTCCACTGAAAAATACGTGATTTACTCCAGTTTTTACACAAATCCAACACATTGTTTTGGGGGAGAATCGGCCCCTAGATGTTTTGATCTCAACTACTTTCTGTGCTTGCGAATCCTTCAGGCTGACCAATTCTGGGTGAAAAAATTTCTCCTCATCTCCGTCCTAAACAATTTACTATGTATCCTTAATCTGTGACCCTTGATTCTGGATATGTCCACCATTGGAAGCATCCTTCTTGCATCTACCCTGTCTGGTTCTGTTAGAATTTTATAGGTTTCTGTGAGATTCCTCCTTATTCTTCCTAACTCCAGTGAACACAATAAGAACATAAGAATCTCAAGGAGTTGGTTTGCAGGTGCAGCAGGTAATTAAGAAGGCAAATGGAATTTTGTCCTTCATTGCTATAGGGATGGAGTTTAAAAACAGCGAGGTTATGTTGCAGTGTATAAGGTGCTGGTGAGGCCACACCTGGAGTACTGTATACAGTTTTGGTCCCCTTACTTGAGAAAGGATATACTGGCACTGGGAGGGGGTACAGAGGTGATTCACTAGGTTGATTCTGGAGTTGAGAGGGTTGCATGTGAGGAGAGACTGAGTAGACTGGGGCTACACTCATTGGAATTCAGAAGAATGAGGGGAGATCTTTTAGAAACGCGTAAGATTATGGAGGGAATACATAAGTTAGAAGCAGGGAAGTTGTTTCCACTCATGGGTGAAACTAGACCTAGGGGGCATAACCTCAAAATAAGGAGGAGCACATTTAGGACTGAGTTGAGGAGAAACTTCTTCACACAAAGGGTTGTGAATCTGTGGAATTCCCTGCCCAGTGAAGCAATTGAGGCTACCTCATTCAATGATTTTAAGGCAAGATAGATACATTTTTGAACAATAAAGGCATTAAGGGCTATGGTGAGTGTGTGTGGATAAGTGGAGCTGAGCCCATGATCTTATTGAATGGCGGAGCAGGTTCGAGGGGCCAGATGGCCTACTCCTGCTCCTAGTTCTTATGTTCTTGTCTTCTTATTAATCTGTCTTCCCGTTTTTGCTACCAAAGTGGATAGCCTCACATTTACACAAATTATACTGCATCTGCCATTCCTTTGCCCACTCACTCAACTTGTCCAAATCAGACTGAAGGTTCTCTGCATCCTCCTCACAGCTCACCCTCCTGCCCAGCTTTGTGTCACCTGCAAATTTAGAATTATTACATTTAATTCCTTCACCTAAATCACTAATACATAATATGAATAACTGATCCCTGCAGCACTCCACTAGTTACTGACTGCCACTTGGAAAAAGACCCGTTTACTCCTACTCTTTGTTACCTGTCTGCCGATCAGTTTTCTATTCCATCTCACTACATTATTCCCAAACCCATGCATTTTAATTTCACGCACTAATCTCTCATGTGGGAATTTGTTGAAAGCCTCCTCTAAGTCCAAATAAATCACATTCACTGGCTCCCCCTCATCAATTCTACTAATTACATCCCTGAAGTATTCCAGTAAATTTGTCAAGCATGATTTCCCTTTCATAAATCCATGCTGACTCTGTCTGATCCTGCCACTGTTTTCCAAACGTTTTGCTATACAATCTTTGATAATGGATTCCCAAGTTTTCCTCCTACCAATATCAGGCTTACGAGTCTATATTCCCTCTTTTCTCTCTACCTCCCTTTTTAAATAGTGGGGTTACATTAGCTATTCTCCAAAGTGTAGAAACTGTTCCAGAGTCTATAGAATCTTAAATACTATTGCCAAAATGTTGTCAGGGAGCATAGACTTTGCAGTCTCCAGTGCCTTCAGCCATTTCCTGACATCATGTGGAGTGAACTGAATTGGCTAAAGAAGGCATCTGTGATTACGATGAGCTCAGGAGGAGGCCAATATAAATCATGCTTATGTTCACCCATTTGGCACTTCTAGCTGAAGATTGCTGCAAATGCTTCAGTCTTTTTCACTGATGTGCTGAGCTCCCCCATCATTGACCATGGGGATGTTTGTGAAGCTTGCTGCTCCAGTGAATTGTTTAATTGTCCACTACCATTCACGATGGGATACAACAGGACTGCAGGGCTTAGATCTGATCTGTTGGCTATTGGATCGATTAACCCTGTCTATCACCTGCTGCTTATGCTGTTTGGCATGCAAGTAACCCTAGCTTCACCAGGTTGACACCTCATTTTTAGATATGCCTGTTGCTGCTTCTGACATGTCCTCTGCCACTCTTAACTGCATTTAGTTCTGTTGCTGCTGTTGGCTCACAGTACCTGATGGGTGTCCTGTTTTGAGTTCCTGGATCTGTTTAGAATTATTCTTATTTATAGCAAGGTTGTAGCTCCACACAATACAATGAAGGGTATCATCAATATGAAGATGTGACTTTGTCTCCACAAGGACTGTATGGTGTCACTTCTACAATACTGTCATGGAGAGGTACATCTGTGACTGGAGTGGGCCAGGTCAGTCAGATTTTTCCCTCTTGCTAGTTCTCCTCACCACCCACAGAAGACCCACTCTAGCAATTATATCCTTTAGCGCTCTGCCAGCTCCTGTAAATGCTAGGTAGCCTGTCTTGTTTCATTCCTTTTAGACTTCGTAGAGGTTTGATGCAACTGAGTGGCGTGTCACACGATTTCAGAGTCAACCACATTGCTGTGGGCCTAGAGTCACATGTAGTCAAGACCAGGTAAGGGCAGCAGATTTCCTTCTCTCAAAGAATTAGTGAAGCAGATGGGTTCACTGGTTTCCTGGTCACCATTACTGAAACTAACTTTTAATTTCAAATGTATTAAATGAATTTAAATTCCACCAGCTGCTGCAGCTGCTTTGAGCCCATGGCTTCAGTCCATTAACCTGGACCTTTGGGTGACTGATTCAATGATATTATGACTGTGCCACTACCTCCCCTTGGTGACCTGCTATGGCTAACAGGAATATAGACCGTACCTGGAGGGGCAGAGTGCCACACTGCACAATTAAGACTGCCCCTTGCATATTACTGCTGCAAGGCAGTCAGAATTCATGTCAGCAAGGTGTCAACTGACTTTAAGGTTCAGGAGATGGGTAATCAGACCCCCTGTCAAATCCACCCATGTCAAAAAAATGTGCAAAATCACTTTCCATTGAGAAATGTCTTTTGAAGACTTGTTGCTTCTGGGCATGTAAGCATGAGGTCTTATAAGGCCATGATATTCAAACAATTCAGTGTTTAGTTGTCATATAGATTGAGTCCTTGTCTTGGTACATGTTCTTCAGAATTGTCTGAATAAGGATTTGCAGATAAAACTGTGCTAGAAAGTCAAATTTCCCTTTTGACTGCTGCATAGCTTTGTCAAACATAATGCTGTTTTAATGCTGCTGGCTATTTGTTACTTTATTAAAAATTAACTGGATCATTGCTCCACTAAGCTGCCTGGCTATCAACATTTATGAAGGCAACCCAGTGAATGATAAAAGCTGATTATTGCTATTTTAAAGAAAATAACCATCTATGGAATTCCAACAGAAATAACCTCTCTTGCTGTTTATTAGGAAATATCTATCTCATTTCTACATGCTAGTTGTATTTGAAATCTTAAAATAACATTATGCTCACACAACAATCCAAAATCAATGTTAGTGGTCCATAAATAATTAGGTAAGTGCTTGAACTTCAGTTTAAATTTTGTTCTGCTCTTTATCCTGGTCTTTAAGCTGAGGACTTTGTAGATGCATTCGTTACATTCTTATAAATCTCTCTAGTGTCAGGAATTGTCTCTATCAAATTGGAAAATTACACAAGTTATTTAAGAATGGGGACAATCAGCAGGGAGAAACCAGGGACTGGATTTGAACTTGCAAGTTTAGGAATAGGCGGAAGGTCAAAACTGGCAAAATTGGCAGCACATCAGTAAGCCGGTTTTTGTGTTTCACTGCATCGTTTTAGGCTATGTGCAAGTAATCTCTAGGGAGAGATAGGATGGCGCTTAATATATGCTAATTGATCAATTAGATAAATACTGGTATGAGATTCCTACTTTAAGTATGGGTCCATGGATTTTCTGGGTCTCTTGGAACTGACTAGTGAAAGAGAAGTGAGAACAAGACAACTGATGCCACGTAATGGGGATATGTCCGCAAGTACTCAGTATGGTCAGCTGCTTTCTTTCCTGCTTGTTTGTCCACAGTACCATGTCAAGGTGGTGATCCCAGAGAAGGGGCAGAGAGGTTTGCGCATTCTGATGATTCTTTGAGTTACGCCATCGGGAGTTCCTTGTTCTTGATAGGGCCACTCATGCCAGCAAGGTCAGAGGGAGGTGCTAGATCAAGTACACTCCACAAAGGCCCCTAAAAATAGGCTTCCCACTTTCTCCTGGGTGGAGAACCAGTCCCTGCAATAATTCTTTGTGACGAAAGAAAGAAAAGCTTAAAATTTTGCAACTTGGAATATCAAAGCATTGTCATCTCCTAGATTAGGTCATTGTTCAAATCAAGCATCCAAGGTAGAAAAGATGACTATTTCCTTGACTCATGTGGGGTATTGATGCCTGTTAAGAAATCATCGATTTGTTCGACCAGTGATCTGGCACCAAAACTTTGCAATGTACAAGATTCAAGCAGAGGAGAATCAATGTCTCAGTTCCAAAACAGCTCAGTCACAGGGAGGAATTAATTCCAAATGCAGCCCATAACCCATCTGTAAAATCTTCATACACCCAATTCAATTTCAAAATATTGAGATCAAATAAAGTCAACAGTGCTAGACTCCTGTGCCTACAAACCATTGAGTTTGAGCATTGTCATCACCAGAACCTGTTGAGAAATATTAAGCTTAAATATATGTGACCTTTTAGAACACAAGCTAGAAGCCTTCTGGCAGAATAACCCAAGGTTGCAAGCCAAGAAGGCAGCATTCCATCAGCTCAAGGCTGACGTCCAAATACAGATCCAGAAGATAAGCTACAAGCGGTGGGAAGAGAAATCCTGGGAGATTCAACAATAAGGCTGACCATCATGAGATGAAAAGACTTTCTGAAAACCTTGGGGCTATCTGTATAACAAGCTCAAATGGACAAAAGTCCCTTCATTCACAGGATTGTTTTTCTTTTCTTAAGGATGACCATGCCATTCATTCTTCAATGCTAGTCAGAACATTTTGAACAACTCCTCAGCTGTAAATCCATAGCAGCTGATACTCTTTAAGCTATCCCACTGTATTCTGTATTAGGGACAAGAAGGAAAGTCTAGAGAGGCACAATTGTTAACACTACTGCCTCACAGCGCCAGGGACCAGGGTTCAACTCCAGCCTTGGGTCACTGTCTGTGTGGAGTTTGCACTTTCTCCCCCTGTCTCCGTGGGTTTTCTCTAGGTGCTCCAGTTTCCTCTCACAGTCCAAAGATGTGCTTTAGGCTGATTGGCTATACTGAATTGTCCTTCGTGTCAGGAGATTAGCAAGGTAAATATGTGGGGTTACAGGAATAGGGCCTGGGTGGGATTGTGGTTGGTTCAGACTTGATGAGCCGAATGACCTCCTTCTGCGTTGTAGAGATTCTATGTTTTTATGATTCCAGAATCTATTGATGAATTACCATTGATGAGAGATTACAAGAAGCAATCAATCATTGACAAACAACAAAGCCTAAGGGCCTGATGGTAGTCTTGCTGAAGTCCTCAAAGCTGGTGGGCCTGTGCTCAAATCAAAACTCAATGGACTTATCCTATGTAGGGCCTGGGAGAGTTGTGTGCACATGGGGCCTAGGGCCCAGAGGGCTCCAATCTTGTGTTAGAGTTCTTATCATTGTCTAGGTTGAACTGCAAGACCTGAAAGACAAGCTTTAAAATAAAATCAGGACTGTCAGTCAGATAGTTGTGATTTTTTAAAAAGCCACCCATTCAGATAAGTTTCACTAACAGTTGCTGCGCTGCTGTTTCCAACCTTCAGGTGGTTTAATAGTTCCAACTCTTTTTGAAAAGCCTGCCCAAAGGTTAGCAGCTGCAGTAACAGTTCCTATTTGCAGCAACTGTTCTCTGTTGAAAACCTGGTCAGAAAATGGTTAAGCGAAATCACTGGAAATACTTTTGAGCCAACTGAATTCCATGAGGAGAGGTCATTTAAGGTCAGTCTGGATGGATGCAATGAAGTGGGCTAGATAGCTTTTGTTTTCCAGAGGGTGGAATTATGGCTGAATTTCTGTTTGTTCTATCACAAATGGAAGTTTTCTCTGAATAGGCTTTATGATTCAAAGTGAATCAGTAACCTGTTTTACACCCTATATGATTCTCAAAAGTATTTTCCATTGGCTTCAATCTTGTCCTATTTGTCTAATTACCTTCATATTATCCCACTCTAACTTGGTGCTTTTATGAGTTTTTGAGGTAGTGAAATGTCATGGTAAAGTTGTGTTGTAGTGTAGGTACTGAAAATACGTTGTAGTGAGAAGCAGAATCTTCAGACTTGCTGATCAAGAAAACACAGATACAATTGTGGACTAGTCAGTCTTAATTGTCTGACCGTTTAAAAGCTGGATTGCACTGGAAAACCTGAGGGTTCCAGTGTTTTCACTGACAGAGAAGACCTATGTTGATTAATCATTCCACTTTGTTATTTAGGAGCCATTTGATCTTTCTACCCTGTGTGATTACTGATAAAATAGAATCAATTACACCCTTATCTGAAATACTTCTATTGATTAATATGATGTACCCAGGCAGGAGAATGTCCCTTACTCGGGGGTGGCGATGGCCACGTGGTATTATTGCTAGACAATTAATCCAGAAACTCACCATGGGGATCTGGGTTCAAATCCCACCACCACAGATGAATTTTAATTCAATAAAAAACTGTAGAATTAAGAACCAATTGATAATCATGAAACCAATTTTGATTGTTAGGAAAAACCCATCTGGTTCATTAATGTCCCTCAGGAAAGGAAATCTGCTGTCCTTACTTGGTCTGGCCTACATGTGACTTGAGAGCCACAACAATATGGTTGACTCTCAACTGCCCTCTGGCAAATAGGGATAGGCAATAAATGCTGGCCAGCCAGTGATGCCCATGTCCCATGAATGAATTAAAAAAAACCTTATTCTACAGGATAGAGAAGGCCTTGTGCAGTTTAAATAGTTTTCATAACACAGGACATTGCAAAGCTTTGCAGTTAATGAACAAGTCAACAAAAAAGTTGCTTGAAGGTCTTTCTTATGCTCAGCAACTGGAAGGTTTTTAAAAAAATATAATTGCCAGTTAAATTATCAGTAATTGAGAGTGGAAATTGACAGCAGAGCAGTGATTGAAGGAGCAGTAGGCGCAGGAAAGACAGGACTGCCTTGTCTCTCCCACGCTGAATATATGTAAATTCTTCCCTTTGTTCTGTGATTTCTGGTGACTTGTTTGCCAGCATTGTGTTTCTCTCTCCCTCATGCTGATTGGTTTGTAAGGGCCATCCAGCAATGTACTTCATTTTATATATGAGAAAGGAATGAACAAGTTAAAATCTGAGCGTGTACTTTTGAGGGTTTTCTTTAGAAACACTTATGTTATCTTCTCTTAAAGATAAAACCTGTTGAATTGGGGAAACCAATACGACAAGGCAAGACAAGACCGTGCATTCAGATCGGTGCTCAAATTAATCCTTGATCCAGCTCCTCCAATCACAGGTTCCATCCCTGCTGCACTTGCCATTCCTACAGAGATAGAGGACGGGATTTTCCTGCTGTGCTCGCCTCAAAACCAGAAAATCCCACCCAAGGTCAACAGACCGTTGCATGTTCCGACCCCTGCCACCTGCTGTGATCCCCATGGCAGGTGGGACAGGAAAATCCCTCCCAGAATCTCTGATTACAGGGGTAATAAATGTGGGAGAGTGGGAATTCGTGATTGGAGGAGCAGGAATGTTTATTCTGGTCATTCCCATGGGCCACCATGCTGCGCGGATTGATTTGTGACAACATCTTCTGGAAGGCTAAAGCGACGAAATGTAAAATGAAAAAACAGGAGGGAGTCTCTGTCAGTAAAGAGGATGGAGCAGGGCTAGGCAGGTTGTCACTCAGCCTCATGCTGGGCCAGACACAGTTGTCATCTGTATCTGTGGCATGAATCATTTCCAGGGAACTGGAACTTTGCTTCTTGTGACACAGAAGTTATCTTGAATGAGGTGAGTGAGTGCTATATCAGTATGTCTGGAGAGGGAGGAGAACGCTTAGGCAAAAACAAGTGAATGGGACCATCCTCTTTCCTCCCCCCCACTTTCCTTCCCTCCCTCTCTCCTTTCTACAATCCTCCAGTAATGAAACAATGTGAACTGCATCACGAAGACTTTCTTTTTTAAACAGAACAGATGGTCAAAATATTTAAAAGAAAACCATGAGGATTTTCTTTCAATCTGGGTTGTAAATTGTTGTGGGGTGAATTGCGGTGGCTGCCACTGTCTTTTACTACAGACAATGCAAAACTCATGAGGCAGATA
The DNA here is from genome assembly GCF_965287045.1 of Carcharhinus amblyrhynchos. Taxonomy (NCBI): domain Eukaryota; kingdom Metazoa; phylum Chordata; class Chondrichthyes; order Carcharhiniformes; family Carcharhinidae; genus Carcharhinus; species Carcharhinus amblyrhynchos. Next base: position 77,502,469 of record NC_137328.1, read on the forward strand.
TCTCCGTACAAAGACATAACATTTATTTAAAACAAAACACAACAAGCAGCTGCTCAGATATCACCAAAAGATTTAAGCAGCTCTGGAATAGAGTGGCAGAACCTTTCTGATGGATCTGATGTGTACTGTCAGAAACAAATCAATTGTAGATTTTCTTTTCGATCATTCCCACCTCATATTACTTCAAGATCAATTATATTTAGTGAACATACATTAACAATAATTCCTGACAAGTAATTCAGCCAATCGCATTTTGACATCTGGCCTGATGATATCTTATTCGTCCAATTAATGCGGATGCTGACTCCCATCTCGGCTGAACTCACTTCCCTATTACTATGTAACTTGAATGCTCAACATAGAGGTCAAAGTGAATATTTCTACTGGGTCATTGCCAAAACTGGATAAACACATGACCCTGTATCCAGGTACATATCTCTTCTATGTCGAGACAATAATTGTCCCTATTCATAAAGTTGCAAAATGTGTCCTCTCTCCAGAAACTTTCGGGTATGAATTCTGCTAACTACCCAGGTTCCCAGGCCTTTGGCTCTGAACTCTTTGCTTTTACCATTATTCTGTGCAGTAACTTACTTCTGGCTGAAATGAACAACAATTCATTCAATACTTAAAACGCATTTAAAATATCAATATATAATTATTAAAATTAATTCTCTTATTGCATCCACGTATGTGTAAATGATTTGTCTCATTAGCTTATTAACTGTTTCAAGAATCATTTAACTCTTTGCTGGTAGTGCTGTCGGTATCTTATGTATTCTATCTAAAACTTTATTAACTGGTTAATTTCGCTCTTAAAAAATATTGAATCTTTCTCACAAATATGAATTTATTGTTACCATGTACAAATGATGCAATGTGCAGAACATGTTAATGAGGAATAAGGCTGTCACCAGAATCAATGGGGGCAATTCTCTGGGGGGCACTAGTCCCAGTTAGGATTCCTGATGGCCTGTTTAATCGGACGTGGGAATTCCAAATTGGGAATGTTGCCAGGTGTCAAAACTGTAGTGAGTCTCTCAGCCTGCTGTTCCTGGTCAGATAAATTGTAATGTAATGAACAGGCTGGAAGCCTGATTCTGTGTCCTCTTGGGATGCTTCCACCCCCCACCCCACCTAACAGAGGTGCCAATTTGTCCTGGTCCTGACAATTAGGAACTCGGCACTATGGATTTCAATGGGGGTGCAAGGGGTAAGTACCTCCTCCAACTGTGCCTATGGGCTCTTCTGCCACTACCAAGCTGCAGAGGGGGAACCCTCAAGGACTTGGGATTTGTGAGGGGGGGGTGCTCAGGATGGGGCAAAGGCTCTCGCTTGGGATGGGGTCTCATGACTGGCTTTCCTGTTGTCCTGGGAAATGTGGAAATCACTCTCAGGATAGTGTTTTCAGGCACCTTCCTGCTAAAAATATTTATTGTCTGTATTCTGTAAAACCCTCGAAGTAGCCTGAAATCATTAAAATCCATGGCCCCTGAACACCTGGAAGCTTTCAAAATCATAGCAGCACTCTATTTAACAGTAAGGATTGCCCTTGGTTGGTTTCAGAAGCCTCGGGTGTTACCAGACCTCTTAGGAATGTTTTGATTGACAGATCATTCAATCTCACTGGTGAGATCCCCTTGCTTTCTCTCGTGAGTCCCGGCAGCTCTGAAACGTTTTGAAGTGCTTTGATGAACAGGAACATTCAATTTCATTTGAGAGATCCTGCTGCTTTCTTTCTTAAACCCCGGCTGCTCTGAAACCTTTGGAACCATTGTATTTTCTAAAAAAATTCCATCAGCGTCGAGCTTTTTATTCTGGTCTTCCAACTTAGATTTATCAAATTTGAAAAAAAATGTTTGTTTAACAATAAACTTTCAACCAACTACAAATACATCAAAATTTGCAACAATCCTATTGGAAGCTGTTTGCTCTCATGAATGTAAATGTTGCTGTGTTTTTAATAGAAATCTGTTATTAAGCTGTCTCAAGACAGTTGGAATAACAGCAGAGATTATTCAGCAGTTGAAAGGAATGTAAGCTGCTCCAGAAAGAGCAAAGTACCTCAAATCCCAAGGAATTTGTGAAGCTAAAGAAGATTACAAAATATTACAAGCCACTGGAGGACTGAACAATATTGGGGCAAGTGTGGATCAGACTGTCTCTTCACCATTAATATATTTCTGGACATCAATGTAAGCACTTCAGAGAAACTACTATGTACAAACATTTTGAAATCATGCTGTGTAATACTAGTAATGAACATTTGGTGCATACAAAATAAATCTGTTCACGCCCTTGTTAAAATAACAAAGAGATTTCATACAAATATGTTAAGGAGCTACTTACTAATATTGTGCTGCATAGTTAGCTCATTGAGTGCTCCTGTATCACATTTTAAAATCAAAATTAATGAGGTTAAGATTTCAAAATTAATAACAAGTCCAACACGTATTTCTACAGCATGCTTAATGTGGGACGATATCCAAAGATGCCTCACAAAGATTTAACTAGACAAAAATGGACACTGTTCTTAAGGAAGAGATCAAGGACTTGGGCTTATCTTAACAAAAAAGCTCAAAGTGCCGAACGAGCATGAAAATGGGAGAGGGCCTCATCCATTTCATCAGTGAGCTCCCATATGCTATCTTATGGCATTTAGAAAAAAAATCCCAAATGCAATTTTCACCAGTAGGGGGAATGGACAGAGTCTATTCATGCTGAGAAGCTAGTTGCAGACTGCTAGAGAGCGTATAGAGGATAAACAAGACTACATAGTGCGCTGGGAACCTGTCACGCCTCCACTTGTCCTCTCCCAGACATCGCACATTTGCCCCCTGATCCCACCCCCAATCATGGACCCCGTCCAATTAACACCCCTGATCACGACCCCCCCAGCTGATCATCATCCCTGCCTCTCACCCAGCTTATTGCTGTCCCCAATTTCCCCCCCGCCAATCACCACCCCCATTCACCCCCCCAGACGGTCAACACCCTCATGATCCTAATGTAGAGTATGCAGCTCCCAATGCCATGCCCCCCACTCCCCTCAGGCTACATTCTCCTTTTAGGCCTTGCCATTCCCTTTGGGCCCCAACCATTGGTATTCCTCAGTGTCTGGTGGGCAGTGCCTAGGTGCCAGTGCCAGGCTGGCAAACCAAGATCCCAAGGTGCATTGCCTACTCCCGGATCCCAACCACCTGGTGGGGCCTTCAATGGTCTCTGGTACAGCTGACAAGGCCATCATGTTAGGTCCCAATTGATAGGGGACAGTACGTGATCTTCACTAGTGAGGACCTCCACCAGTGAGGTCGTTTAGGCAAGTGAGACTGGACAATTGCTTTCCAGGCTCACTATTAACATTTAGATTAGATAATAAATATTTAAAAGGCTGTTTGCGCCAGAAGAACAGGGCCGGTTATATCATGGAATCCCTACAGTGTAGGAAGAGGCCATTTAGCCTATCGAACCTGCACCAACAACAATCGCACCCAGGCCCTATCCCCTTAAGCCCATGCATTTACGCTGCTAGTCCCCCTGAGACTAAGGGGCAATTTAGCATGGCCAATTCATCTAACCCTCACATCTTTGGAGTGTGGGAGGAAGCCAGAGCACCTGGAGTGGCAGCACTGCAAACAACTGTGCGAGAGGCAAGAAACTGAACATGAAGTTGATTTTACACCTTGTGCACGATCTTACAGGCTCACCACGCTGACCAGCATTACAAACTGGTAAGATCATCTCTGTGGAGTTGAAGGAGCGTCTTGAAGGAGGATAGGGTGACAAAGAGATAGAAGAGTTTAGGGAGTGAATTTCAGGCTGTGATGTTTGAAGGATTGAAGGCATTTCCATGAAAGGTGAATGGAATACACCAAAACTCAAAGGAAAGAATGAGTTGGGAGTAGGGTTACTACAGTTGAAGGAGTTACTGTAAAAGGCAGGATGATGTAAACATGACATGAGAATTTTAAATTTGAGGCCTTGGGTAGTCAATGCCAGCCAGAAAGCACGGTATTGATAGATGAGATTGTCCTGGTATAGAATATGGGCATGGATTTGGATGAGCTGAGGTTTAGAGAGAATGTAGGACAGTGGGCCTGCTAGCTGAGAACTGGAGTAGTTAAGTTTGGAAATGATAAGAAAAGAGTTAAGGAGTTTATCAATAGATAGACTGAGTGAGGGTAGAAGCAGAAAGCTTTAGTAATTGAAGCTTGGAATCTTGTCTCAGGGTTGAGTAGGAAGTGAATATTCTGAATGTAGAAACATAAAGATAGAAGCAGGAGGAGGCCATTTGGCCCTTCGAGCCTGCTCCACCGTTCATCACGATCATGGCTGATTGCCCAACTCAATAGCCGAATCTTGCTTTCACCCCATAACCTTTGTTCCCATTAACCCAAGTGCTATATCTAGCCGCCTCTTCAAATACATTCAATGTTTCAGCATCAACTACTTCCTCTGATAATGAATTCTACAGGTTCATCACTCTTTGGGTGAAGAAGTGTCTCTTCATCTTCATCCTAAATGGTCTACCCTGAATCCTCAGACTTTGGCCCCTGATTCTGGACTCTCCCATCATTGGGAGTATCCTCCATACATCTACCCTGTCTGATCCTGTTAGGATCTAATGAGTTTCTATGTGATCCCCTCATTCGTATGAACTCCAGTAGAAACCTAGTCAATTTCTCATCATACATCATTCCTGTCATTCCCAGAATCAGCCTGGTAAACCTTCATTGCACTCCCTTGAGAGCAAGAACATCCTTCCTCAGAAAAGGAGATCAAAACTACACACAATATTCAAGGTGTGGCCTCACCAGGGCCCTTTACAATTGCAACAACACATCCTTGTTCCTGTATTCGAAACCTCTCACAATGAAGGCCAACATACCATTTGCCTTCTTTACTGCCTACTGCACCTGTATGTTTACCTTCAATGACTGGTCCACAAGGACACACAGGTCCCACTGCACATTCCCCTCTCCCAATTTACAGCAATTCAGGTAGCAATCTGCCTTATTGTTTTTGCTTCCAAACAATGTGGTTCGGTCTGAGATTAAAAAGGGGAGGATGATGAGAATAGGTGGAGCATAAGAAGCAATGTAAAAGGTAAAGGGAAAGGTAATGATGGTATTGAAAGTAAAAAATCATTGGTTCAGAACAGGTGTGAATAGCAGAATTAAGGTCAGTGTTGACTGAAAGCAAAATAGCAGAATGTGTGAATAGAGAAACTTCAGCTATGAAGATAGAATGGAGAAGTTTGGACTCCTTGGAGAAGGCTGAGAGTCAGTGTTCAAAATTAGAAAGCGGATAGAGTGAAACTGTTCCCAGCAGCTGAAACATCAAAAACTAGAGGGGCACCAATTTGAGGTAATTAGTAAAAGAAGGGAAAGTAATATGAAAAAAAAAACTTTTCACCCAGACAGTTGTTGGGGTGTGGAATGCACTGCCTAAGAGTGTGGGAGAGGTAGGTTCAATCAAGGCATTCAAGAGGGAATTAGATGATTTAGAAAGAAACAATCTGCAGGATTATGGGAGGAGGAAGGAGAATGGCTGTCACTGGAGATCACGTACAGAGACAATGAATAGCCTCCTTCTGCACTGCAACAATTTTGTGATTCGGTGAGCAGGATTTTGAATGAATCATGGTCACAGTTATAGAAGATGTTCTTTGTCATTTTGATTATTCTTTTCCATTGTTGTGGCAAAGGGTGGAATCTTGATTAGACAGAGTCAATATGGAGTTATAGGAAAAGCAGACATTAACTTGGGTGATAACAACAGAGTCATTTCAGGATATCAGGGATAAAATTGTAATAGTAATTGAAAAGCTGTTGATCTATTTGAAGCGAGCCATAGTCATGTCCATCTGGTGGTTGCCATTTCAATTCACCCAGCGTGGTCTCATGCTCACATTGTGTTCCTGGCTTGTTACAACATTGAAGTGAAGTGCAATCCAAGCTGGAGGAACAGTATCTCATCTTCTAAATGGTCACTTTACAGCCTTCGAAAGTTCAACAAGTTTAGGTTATGAACTCTTCTTCTTCACGTTTAAACATTTCTCTCCCCAAGGGCCAGTTTGTAACTTTTTCTCATGTTTTTACTTTCAGATAACACTGACCTTTATTCTGCTATTCACACATTCTGCTATTTTGCTTTCAACTAACACTGACCTTTATTCTGCTATTTATATATTCTGCTACTTTGTTTTCAGTCAACACTGACTGCTATTCTCTATTCTGCTATTCACACCTGCTATTCTGACTGGTATTCTGCTATTCACACCTACTCTGAAGCAATGCTTTGTTGTTTTCAATACTACCATTACCATCCCATTTATCTTTTATTCCATGAAATCGTTTTCATTTAATCTGTCCCAACCTTTAACCTATCCCTGACCTTTTCTTTTCCTCCTCTTGTCCCTCCTCCATTTTCAACAGCTTAGAACCAATCAAATTCCGAAGAGAAGTTATCTTGGATTTGAAATATTAATTCTGTTTCTTTCTCCATGGATGCTGCTAGATCTGCCCAGGTTTTACTTGCAGTTTTTATTTTACTTATACCAGTACCATTGCAATGATAAGACAAATCAATTATGTAAATCTCAGATCTCTATATTTTTGTTAATGTTACATAGAAAATGGAAAGAATGTACGGCACACGGGGGCAGATGGAAACTAGAATGTGGAACTCAGGACTAATAGATCAGCCATGGTCTTATTGAATGGCAGGGCAGGTTCGACAGACCACATGGCTTACTTCGGCTCCTATGTCATATGTTCATATAAGAGGCCATTCAGCCCAATTAAGCCATTTGTACATTTATGCTTCACATGTGCTTCCTTGCATCCTTCTCCAATCCTGTATTTCTTTCTCCCTCACATCCTTTTCTAGTTTCCCCTAAAGCGCATTTACACCTTTCACCCCAGCCACTGAGTGTGGTAGTAGCAATTGATGAGAAAAACAATTCTTCTGACTTCTCAGTTGGATTTCTTGATGACTATCATATGTTGATTGTCTCTGGATCTGATCTTTCCCATAAGAAAAATTCTATTGTATAATCTCTCAAAAGTTTGAATAATTTTAAAGACATCTATTAGGTCACCTGTCAGTCTTCACTTTTCAAAATGTTTATCATTCCTGTTCGGTACAACCTTACAGTGTTATCCTCATAAGAATGTTTGCACCATTTCCAGGGTCTGGATTTTCTTTGTGGAACACAGTGAACACAAATCTACACTGCCCTCCAAGCATGATCTAAACAAGGTTCGATACTAGTTTAGCATAAGTTAACTGCTTTTCAATTCAACCCCTCTAGATATAAACCCTGATGCTTGGTTGGATTTTTATGGTCTTATTTATCATGTCTTCATGTCATTAATCTTAATGAAACTCCAAAATCAATAAAAGACCCATTCTTAATGCTGCTAGGGGAGGCCTTCCCCAGCTGTTAATGAAATATTAGATTCTGAAAGGTTAGATTCCTTATGAAGTAAGCAATTCCGGCCAAGAATGGAGGATAGGAGATAATAGCAGAAAGGAAGATTTGCACTGTTACTCATTACTCTCCTTCTGTGACATGAACATCTGTTTTTGTTAAATAGTGATTTTTAATTAAAGCAGGAAACATGAATAGAACATTGAAAAGCAGAGACTTTTTAAATGAAGACTGAAAGTAATTTGAACTGGTAGCTAAAAGATGGCTGCTCCATATTGCATTACCGTACATTCCACGTTCCAATCCATTGGGATGGAGAGAATATGTCTGCTAGGATCCATCAAGGACAAGGGGTGAAATGCTATGGCAACAGGATTTTCTGGTCCCATTGAGGGATGCTTATTCCAAGGGATGTTGTCTACTTTTTGGTGAAGGCCAAATATTTGGCGTGTAGTACCAATGTCTGATGCTGTAGTCGGTCCTTTGCTTTTTGAAAACCACAGCTGAGCTTTCCTCAACCATCATCTCAGACAGTACATCATCTCAGTGAGTGTCCTAAACACTAACTGCAAAAAAAGGGTATGATTTAACGGGTACATTAGCTGTGGCCGCAAATCCCATAATTGCTGCTAAATACAGCATGAAGCAAAAAAAAGGCTTACTGTCTGCCTTTAGCCCTCAATGCAAGATTAGTTTGCATTGGAGCAGCTAGGGTCAGTGCTAGTGGCACTAAGGAAAACTAGTTTACGGAAGTTCTAATAGGATCTGGTGTTAAGCTACAACCAAAAACAGATGAAAAGAACGTAAGCCATCACCATCCCCAATAACCATTCCTGTCCAATCTATTGATTGTCTCTGGCTTTCTGGTCATCTTTTTTCCACAGCTACTTGAAGACTGCTGTGCCACTGTGGCTGCCCAATCCTAAGTCATGGAATTATTAAGTTAGGCGGTCCTATTCCCTTACTTTCTCCTTGTAAGTCGATGAATGGTTTCTCTTCATGCACTTTGCTTTTTGAAAACCACAGCTGAGCTTTCCTCAACCATCATCTCAGGCAGTACATCATCTCAGTGAGTGTCCTAAACACTAACTGCAAAAAAAGGGTATGATTTAACGGGTACATTAGCTGTGGCCGCAAATCCCATAATTGCTGCTAAATACAGCATGAAGCAAAAAATAGGATTTGCACCAGTGAGATGATAACATAATTAAATTTTGCATTCAGTTTGAAGGTGAGAAGAATGGTTCTAAGATTAATATTTTAAACTTAAATAATAAATAATTAATTAATTGACGTAAGATTAGCAAGATAGAGCTGGTTAAAGAGTATAATTCCAGTGATCCAGTGGCAGATATTTAAGGAGATATGTCACAACATTTGGCAAAAATACATTCCAGTGAGTAAGAAAACCTTTCAAAGAAGTCTGTACCATAGGCTAACTGAGGAATTGAAAAACAATCTGTACAATTCTGTTAGAAGATTGGATATAATTTAAAAACTAGCAAAGAGTGACTGAAAGAAAAATGAGAGAATGCTAGGAAATGGCTCTGTGAGGACATTATCCTGAATTCTGTTGAGGTGCAATTCAACCTATACAGGTTCCTCCTCCCCACTGTCATTCCAATGTCCCTGAAATTCAGAGTGCTCACTCTTAGACCATCACTCCAGCCATGTAGGCAGCTGTTCTATCTTTATATTTATAAACTCACTAGCACACGGCACTGGAATGATGAAGGTCTAGTTTCTTAGTCTCTATAATATCTCTCTAAAAAGGACCTCATTCTTCCTTTCACTCGTATTATTGACACTGTTGTGTCGCATAGTCTCTGACTATTTATCTTTTCCCTCAGAATGTTCCACAACCATTCAGTGACATCCCGGACGAAGAAACCAAGGAGGCAACATACGATCCTGAAATCACTATGGACTCCTGTGGGCTCAGGAACACTTGTCAATTTCCTTTCCTATAGAATCTCCTATCACATTTGCTTTTCCATATTTCCTCCTCCATCCTTCGCACGACTGAGTTAACCATGGTACTCTGGACTTGGCCTTGGCTGCACTTTCCCAGAACTGAAAACTGGTTGGAGAGCAGGATAAAATCAGTGATCTCCTACATTACCTGCCTGTTGCTCTTTGACCACCTGGACATTGCAAGTTTCCTCGCTGCCAGCACATTCTTAGACTGCGGGGTGACTACCTTATCTGTGTAGGTCTCAGTCTTGTCAGCGCAGTGACTTCAGTTCATAGAATCATAGAACCCCGACAGTGCAGAAAGAGGCCCTTCGGCCCATCAAGTCTGCACCGACCACAATCCCACCCAGGCCCTACCCCCACATCCCTACATATTTTACCCACTAATGCTGCTAACCTAAGCATCTCACTAAGGGGCAATTTTAGCATGGCCAATTAGCCTTAGGGGCAATTTTAGCATGGCCAATCAGCCTAGCACGTACATCTTTGGACTGTGGGAGGAAACCGGAGCGCCCAGAGGAAACCCACGCAGACACGAGGAGAATGTGCAAACTCCACACAGACAGTGACCCAAGCCGTGAGTCGAACCCAGGTCCCTGGAGCTGTGAAGCAGCAGTGCTAACCACTGTGCTACCGTGCCGCCCAGTTGCTGCTTAAGTTCTGAAATCTGGAATTAAAGATCCTTCAGTTTATTGCACATGTGGTTGTCCAGAACATGGGAAGTGTCCTTGACTTCTAACATATCACAGGATGTGCACTCCATGAGTCTGAGATACCCTGTTATGCTTTTTTTTTATTTGGTTACTTATTAATTAAGAGAAATAAAGTTGAGACTTTTACAAACCAGCTACTCATCAATCAACTCCTTGCCTTATGCTGATGTCTTATAGGCAGGTTAACTTAAGCATCATAACTTAGTTTATTTAATGAAAAATTCTTGAATGCTACTATCCTATTTGTTTTTAACTATCTCTCTTGAATGTAATTTTAACTTTATCCTCCTAGATCTGATTAACCAATTAATAATGTGGTCTTCAAACTCGCTTCACAGCTAGCTTGCCTGCTACTCGGCACTGTTGATTGATGATATGAAAATAATGTTTAAGATGCAGATTTGAGTGTTTCAGGATTAATCATTCAGAATTGTTTCCTGTGACTTTCATTTGTCCAAAAATGTGTGCACTGAATTTCTATCTCCTGGATGGCGCCTGGAAAGAGTCAGAGGATTTTTGATTGTCACCGATGGAGTTGTCCTGGTATTTCTGATTGCAGGAACTGGCATTGGTTAGTGACTACCTCTGTGCTGAGTCTAACTCTTCTATGTCACAGCTGGAGTAAAATGTTTGATCAGATCTGCTAAATGTTGTACAAGTTTAACAAATATTTCAGTTGAAAAATGTGTCATTTTTATGTGTACCTACTGACACCAAAGTATAGTCTTTGGAACAGGATTAGAAATGGCTAAAAATTATATATAATCAAATTTCTCAATTCCTGCAGTATATATACTAAGATAAATGAATAGGAATGCATTTTATTATTTGAATGGGTGCAAATTGAGAGAGATGGATGCATAGTGAGATTTTAGTGGCCTTGTGCATCAGTCACTGAAAGTAAGCACGCAGTACAGCAAGCAGTAAAGAAGGCAAATGATATGTTCGCCTTTGTAGCATGAGGATTTGTGTATAGGAATAGAGATATTTTACTATGATTACACAGGGCATTATTGAGGCCATATCTGCAGATTGTGTGCAGTGTTGGTGTCCTTATCTGAGGAGGGATGCCCTTGCTATAGAGGAAGTACAGTGAAAGCTTACCAGGCTGGGATGGCAGGTCTGTCACATGCTTTGGTTAGGATTGTATTCATTGGAGTTTATAAAAGTGAGAGGGCATCTCATAGAAACTTATAAAATTCTAACAGGGATAGACAGGGTAGATTCAGAAAGAATGTTCCTGATGGTGAGGGAGTCCAGAACTAGGGGTCAAAGTTTGAGGATAAAGGGTAAACATTTTAGGACTGAGGTGAGATGAAATTTCTTCACCCTGAAAATGGTGAAACTGCGGAACTTATGACCACAAAAAGTAGCTGAAGCCAAAACTTTATATGAGTTCAAGAATAAATTAGATACAACTCTTGGGTCTAAAGAGATCAAGGGATATGGGGGAAAGGTGGGATCAGGATATTGATTTTGATGATCAACTATGATCAAAATGAATGGCAGAGCAAGCTTGAAGGCGGAAAGGCCTACTCCCACTTCTAGTTTCTATGTTTCGATAGCATGCTTGAACTTGTGATGTTTTGACCTTAACTATGTTTCTATGTTTCGATAGCACAAGCACCAATAGGACTCCATTATTTGACAATGTTCAAGCTGCAATTTTGAGTGTGCTTCTGGATTAATCATTCAGGACTGTTTCCTGTGACCCTCTTGCTTTTGTATTTTTTCCTCTTCCACCTTCTTCAGTCGGGAAAAAGATACAAAAGTCTGAGGAAACATACTGACTGACTCAAGAACAGCTTCTTCCCTGCTTCAGTCAGACTTTTGAATGGAATTACCTTACAGTAAGTCGATCTTTCTCTAATAATGACTGTAACACTATATTCTGCACCCTCTCTTTTCTTTCTCTATGTATGGAATGCTCTGTCTGTATAGAGTGCAAGAAACAATACTTTTCACTGTACACTGACACATGCAACAATAATAAATCAAATCAAATGAACAATTCCTTGGTAAAGCAATTATCCAGAGAAGGTTGAATTGAGATGGAAAAAAGTCTTCAACCAACTGCTAATTATCTAAAAAGAAAGTTCTTCAAAAAGTCATGTATTACTCATCTATTAGTTCCAAATTATTGAACTGTAATTCCACAAAAGACAGTTTGAGGCTCGCACCACCAATGTAAACAGCCATGAATTAAACTCTCATCAGTCACACTCAGTCTTGTTTTGCTCATAATTTGCAGAATACTGGTCATATTTAATGTTCATCATGGACTCATGGTTTGCTACATAGTTAAATACAGTTTGAGTCAATGTGCAGCTAAAAGCATTCACCATCAATACAAAATGTGTACTCTGACTGCCGTTTGGGTTGGGTCCAAACTGTAAAAAGTGCTGGTGACTGAAAATTGAATGTGACTCCAATGCGACAGTTGTCATAACATTGTGTTTAATTGGTATAATGATGATAGATGTTCACATGTATTCCTGGAGTTTTCATACTAATCAAAGAATGATTTTAACTAAATGCACTGACCTGAATGGATTTAATTAAATTTTGCATTTAATCAAATAAAATTTAATTGATATCAAAATGTTAATGTAAAAGTGAAATGCTGAACATATGTTTTACCTACAGACATGAGGTTAGACTCAAAACTTTAAATGTTTCAAATTTTCATCCAATCTTATTTATAGATAGGCACCAATTATTTGTACAGTTAAAATAGCCTCGGTGGGAAAATCAATCAGCTGAAACTTACTTTTGTGTCAGTTCTATTTTTGCCTGGAGCAGATCGCAAGCTTAAATGATAGGTTAGGATGCAAAAGGATTTCAAGACCATTTTATCACATCCTTCCGGAGTACTTACTTGTCTTTGTTTAAGGTTATAAACAGGACTTGACTCAACCAACCTCCCTGACAGTCTGTGCCAGATATTAACCATTCTCTGTGACAGGAGGTACATCCTGATAGCTGTCTTAAATTTATCCATCAATGCATGAGCCTGTACCTTCTTATCCCACTGCCCTTGGAGCTGCAAGTATTGCTTTCATTTCATTTTCTCTGCCTTGTTAAGTAACTTACAGTTGTTCTCAAATTTGAATGACCTCCACACTGTCTACGCAAGCCCTAATTTTAATTGAGGTCAGGAATTGTGCGTGCAGGGTTTGAACTGGATGACAATCTGTCTGTCCCTCCCTCCCTCCCTGCTCTAAAGCATGAGAATAGAGAGATTCTACAACAGTTGGCCACATTTGAAAACTGCAATACTGATTCCTACTTATCAAGTGGGAACGCCTGTAATAGCTTTGGGTCAGGAGTGGACGCACAGGAGTTGGAGTGTGTGAGGGTGTGTCAAGTTGCTATCACAAACATTTGGAACACTCCCAGAAAGTAAATGAGGAAATAGTTTGGGTGTTGGGTGGTGATAGAGGGGAAATCAGTAATGTTCTCAATCAGAGCAGAAGCGTAAGCGAGGAGTAGACGAAACTCAAGGGTAAAATATTCAATACATTCAATTTTCAAGTATGGTGATCTTGATGTGCAATTATCTTGCAACCAATTCCATTGAGGCAACTAACAGAAAACTACACGCTGCCTTCTCAATTCAGGGACTGTAGTGTGCTGCTTACTATGTAAGGTGTTACTAACCGCCTGCATGCTCCACAGGAGGCCCAGCAGCATTTGTGGCTAGAGCAATACATTGCTGGTCTGGGCCTCTTAAAGGTTAAGAGGAGCTTAATCCAGCACTAGAAGCTGTGCACCAGTTTCAATAAAGCTTGGCTGGAAGGTAAAGGAAAGCAAATGGAGCAAAAGGCAATAGACAATTAAGTTCCCAGGTTTTTGGATGTGTGTTGAAGACCTCAGTGTTGGGGTTGGAAAAGAGAGTCAAATACCATTTTGGATTTTGGAAAATTGCCTGAGGTTGGAAGAGAGATGGGAGTTCATCCCGGAATTTCCTGACTCTGAAGTATTTTTATGGAGGCAGGATAGACAGGGTGATGACTACCCATTGCAAACGTCAAGTAGCTTATTAACATAGTTAGGAGGCTTATGAAAATCAACAATCAGAGGTCCATTAGAACTGTCTAGTTAGCTTGTGGGTCGTGTGATGTCCAGAGCATGGAAAATGCCTGAGGAGGGTCTCCCAGTGTCAAGCAGGATCATGATCAATTGGATGACCCCCTCACAGCTGCCCTTCCTCCATGTAGCTGCAGGCTGTCTGGTGAAAGCACTCCCTCTCTATAACATTGGTCCCACAGCTGTGGCCATTTCATTTTTAAATGTTTGTAAGAAGTGTTGAGAGGGAGCTGCCATCTTGAGTGCTTTCTCTCTCTCTTTTACCTGCACCAGCAGAGTGTTGCCTTCTTAGTACTGGAGATCATCCTATTGGTTCTCCAGTTTTTGGTGCCCGCTTGCTGTCCTTAATTGGACAGTGTGTGTGCTGAGGGGACATGAATTGGCCAAGCCTTTGAAAATTATGTTGGCTGGCTACTTTCAACATGGTGGGTGGAAATTTACGGCTACATCACAGCAGGGGCAAGGCATGAAAGTGTAATAAGCAGTTCAAATATCCATTGCCCTTGGCAGGACTGGAAAATCCTGTTGGAGGAAGGTGTCATAAACTCTGTCCAGTGGGATGCTCTTGTTAAGGCAAAGTTGATGGTAAATGCTGAGCTGCCTAAATCACAAAGGGAAATTTGAAACAGCTGCTGAAATGTTTTTTGCAATTTGTATATTATGAGCAAAGGTTCTGTACTCAGAAAACTCTGGGTGAAATTTAGAGCCTGTGTTTGCCATTTACGACATTGGATCTTCCCCACCCCTTGCCAGTGAACGTGCTTTGCATGCATTTGTATGCATTTTATTATCATTGACTCCCCCCCATGACCTATCTTGATCCTTGCCAAATCTTCAAACTGTGGCGATGTGTCGTCACATTGATTCGGTTCTCAACAGGCCCCTGGAACTGCTCCTTGGCACAAGTTGGTACTGCTAGATTGACACCATGTGCCAGCTCGCTCTTTGACAGGGATGCCAGGATGTCTGGTAGACTTTCCAATGTATCAAGCATCTCTGTGGGCCACCCCCATCGATATTGATGAGCCCCTGGCAATGGAACTCAATTGGAGCTTTGCTCTTTGGGGATAGAGCACATGTTCCATCCTTTTCTTTCAACTTAGCTGTTGTTTAGTTGTGCCCGGTTACTCACCATGTGCTCATCTTTACTCTATACTACCCTGTCATTGTGCCAGCATCTGAGCTCCTGGCTGTAATTATCAGGTTAAATGAAGGCACTTTGTCGTCAGAGATTTGTCTTTTCAATTCATAGTGAGGTTTCACTAATTGGATGGGTGGCATTTCTTGGGTATGTGAAAGTAGAAATGCAAAAGTTGGTGTTTGATTTGGTATCTCTTGTCAATCAGCACTGGTTCTTTGTGGTGAGCCAAAGATGATGGTTTTGGCTGATTGGTACACAGTGAATTTTCCATGCTGTTAACAAGTGTGCAACTTGACACACCAACTAGATGTTAATGGAATGTTAGGCCTTCTGGCTTTGGTATATCTCCCCATTAACGTGTAGGAACTACAAAGACATGCTCTCCTGCTTCTCTTTGGTCAGTGAGAAGATGGTGAAGACCCTTTCCTTATATTCAGGGCTCTGTCACCACCTGGATGCAATGGTGGGTAGTTAGGCAATGACCTGTGAGATGTTGCTAATGTCACTTCTCCCATCTAGAAGGAATCACTTCTGTAGAAAAGTATGCAATCATGATGGCCACCATCTTCTCCCTGCTGTGTGGATGCATGTCAATGTAAGAACATAAGAACTTGGAGCAGTGGTAGGCAATTCAGCCCCTCAAGCTTGCTGCACCTTTCAATATGATCTCATCCCAGCCTCATCTCTATCTACCTCCCCATAACTTTTCATCTACTAAAATCTTATTTATCGCCTCCTGAAATTTATTTAGTGTTCTGGCAGCCATTGCAATTTGGGTTAGAGAATTCCAGAGTCATGACCCTTTGCGTGAAATAATTCCTCCTCAAGTGCGTTTTTAATCTGCCACCCTTAGCCTAAACCTTTGTCTGGGAGAGGCACCCAGCTCAGTGGCCACCTCCTTGGTGAAATGAAAGTGCCTCACACACTGTTCCTGGATGTGTGGTGGTAGGAGATCTGCTCCCTTAAGACCTGCACGCAACCTTCTCAAATTTCTCCTCTTCCACAGCTTGCCCTCTCTGCTGCCTTCTCCATTTCCAAATTATGCTGCAGCTCAAGAGAAATTACAAATGCAAATCCTATTCCTGAAGCAGGCTTTCAGCGGATGGTAGAGATCTTGTAACTCCTGCTCCAATCTCTTTATCAAGATCCTGCACATCTCCATTGTAAATGCAAAATGTTTGCAAAACTCTGCCAGTAACAGAGGTCATAGTGCTTCCAGTAACATCACACCAGCTAAAGAAAGTCAAAGGCACCTCACTGGGAAGTTGGAATGTTAACCCTTTCAGTGCCACTATTTGGGTTGGGCAGTGGTGGCATGGGTTCCTCATGCAGCTTAATGCATTTTCTGCCAGCTCTGCTTAAGGGAGGGCATTAACTGGATCTGCACTACCCAGGGTGGAAGATCAACACCTAGTTAAGGTTAGAGGCTGTTTAACATTACAATCTGCTCACTCTGCATGCTTCAGGAATATGTAAGTCATGCCCCTGCTAAGGTCCTTGCAGATGGGGCATACCAGGGGTGGCTAGAAGTATCTTGGTTGACATTTTTGCTGTATTATTCTCCTGTAGTGTAAGCATCAATGCACAATTTGACACCCATTGTCTCCTTGTTGGATCCAAAGAGAATCTTGTAAAAGTCTTAAAAAGTGTATGACAAAGTTACCAGTACGTGACCAGACTGTTGCCTGCTGTCTGGTTTTGCAGGTGGGTTTGAGACTGCGGGTGCACATTCCAGTGACATAATTGAAGCACGACTTCACTTTGTAATTGAGGTCCCTGATACCTTAGGTTGAGGGCACCCATCCCATACCTGATTCAGATAAGGTGGTGAGGTGCGCTAATGCAGTGTAAGAACCTCTGCCCTCTTAATCCCCTCTCTCATTTGCACCATCCGTTTCTGTAAACTGGATTGGTGGCATGATGTGAAAGAATAGAAGGATAGGGTCATTCAGGTTCACAGGACAGCACCTCAAGTAAATTAAGCCACAAAAAAGCAAATGGGTGAGGGTTTCACACCAAAAATATAAAAATTAAAATGTGATAGTGAATCTTATAAAACAGTTAAGCACATGGTGTGGTTTATAATAAATAAAAGTTTTTTTGGCTTTATATTAAGAAGGAGGTACCCTTTTTACAGAAGATACAAGAGAGATTCATTAAGATGCTGCCTGGTGTGTGGAAATACAATTATCTAGAAAGACTGAAATGCTGGGGCTATTCTGTTATAGCAGAGTCCTATAACAGGAGTGGGAAGTTATGCAACAGTTTTAGAAACTAAGGACAAGAAATAATTTCAGTCCCTTTCCGAAAGCTTCTCGGTTTGTGTGTTCGGTGCACCTCCAGATTTCTTGACAGCTGGAGGTGTGGGAGTGGGAGGGGGTTGAGAGTAGGAGGTGAGCATGTCACAACAAACAATAATCAGCAAAGCAAGTAGAACGCTGAACAAATCAATGGAAAATGGTTCCAGTTCCTTCCTTCGCAAGGGCATTGTGCAAGTGCAGCATGTGCCCAAAGTTTATTTCTCCTATTTTGTACTTCAGAATCACCTGAGGAACTTTGCTTGACTCAGCCCTTGCCTCAACATGTTCACTGCTGAAATTCACATCCATGATGTTGTTACCTCTTTGCTTGATTATTCCATTGTCCAGCTTCCCAGATTCAACACTCTGTAACCAGAGAGCTTCAGTAGGGCTGTGGAGTCACATCCCCGCTTCCTCTGGCTACACGGGAAGTTGAGTTTAAAAGAAGATTGTTACTTTTTTGTGATGGTCTCCTTGGACCACTGAAGGACAGCTTGGACCAGATTTCTTCTGTGATCCCACCCAAAATTAGATGGCAAAAAATGGGGCATGATGGTATATTTATGCAGTGAGCACACATGTGCCCCTGTCTGTTCAGTTGATAAATCTGATGAGGCAAAAAAGGGAATCTTGAACAGTTGATGTCTTCTAGTTTAGAGAGTAGATAGAGCTGAAAAACAATCATTTTTATTTTGAAAATTATACACGCATTATGCTAAGCAAAAAAAATCAATATATATAGGAAAACAAATGTAGATCTTTAACCATGTCTTCCTGATTACATCCAAAGGAAGATTTGATTTAATAAATTATTCTGGTTTGACCAAGCTTGCAGAAATCATATTTCACACACCGTAAGCAGTTTGATCCCCACTGTTACTGATAAATACAGTATATTTTCTAATAAATGAGGTTTTCAATTACACCACAAAGCTTTAGTTAAGTGCATTCTCTGCCAAGAGTGTCTAATTCTACTGTGCTAAATCATTTATAAACCACTTACTGAGCATGTCACAACAAACAATAATCAGCAAAGCAAATAGAACCCTGAACAAATCAATGGAAAATGGTTCCAGTTCCTTCCTTCGCAAGGGCATTGTGCAAGCGCAGCATGTGCCCAAAGTTCATTTCACCTATTTTAGACTTCAGAATCACCTGAGGAATTTTGCTTGACTGAGCCCTTGCCTCAACTTGTCCACTGCTGAAACTCACATCCATGATGTTGTTACCTCTGTGCTTGATTATTCCAATGTCTTCCTGGCCAGCTTCCCAGATTCAACACTCTGTAAACATCAAGGCATTCCACATTGTTGCTGCTCACATGTCAACTTACACCAAGTCCCTTGTTCTCGCCGATTTACTGTTAAATGATGCCTTGACTCTAAAATTCTCATTTTTGTCTTAAAGTCCTTCATGACTTTGCTCCTTCTTATCTCTGTTAACTCCTTTAGCTCCATAACTTTCTGAGATAACTCTTGCCTCTTGAGTGTTGTTCCATCATTGGTGGCTGTTCTTCCAGTTGCCAAGATCTAAAACTCTGGAATTCTTCCCTAACCATCTCTGCCTTCCTATCTCTTTCAAAGATTCTTTCAAATCTACTTCCCTGATTATCTGTCCAAACATTTCCTATCAGGATCCATATTAATTTTTGCTCTAAAGTGCTCCTGTGAAGTGCATTAGGACATTTTATGATGTTACAAATACTATAGAAATACAAATTGCTGTTTTAATTTACTGGATTGGATCATTGTTATGCCTTGGTCACATTCCTGGTATAGGAACACTGCTTGAAAGGGCCTTGTATGTGGAAAGATGGGTGAGAACAAAGATGCATCTTCCATCCATCTCTGGGTTCTCTGATTTCCTTCTTTTGTAGGAGGAAACCAGAGCACCTGGACAAAACCCACACAGACACGAGGAGAATGTGCAAACTCCACACAGATAGTGACCCAAGCCGGGAATCAAACGCAGGTCCCTGGAGCTGTGAAGCAGCAGTGCTAACCGCTGTGCTACCATGCCACCCTTGAACATCAAAATTTAAAAGCATTCTTCTGGCAAATATTTAAGGGAGCAATGATTTCTGCCCATTAATTATTGCATCATTCTCAACATCCTTCGAATAATCTCAACCAATACTCAATAATAAAAATAAATTACTGCGCATGCTGAAATCAGAAAACAAAAGAGAAAATGCTGAAAAATCTCGCAATATCTGAACACCTGTAATGAATGAAAAGGGCTGACGTTTTGAGTCCAGATGGCAGTGTCAAAGCTCATTGAGCAATTGTACTCAGTATTAGTCTCATTATTCAAAATTTAGTATCAGTGCATTATTTAACACATATGACTTCATTATGAATTGAATATCTCTGGAACTGAATATCAAATTGCAACATAACTGACAGACAGAAAGAATCGAGTTAACGGATAACACAGATCACAATTTTGAGATTGACCATAGCCAGCTTTTAAACAAAGTCAACTACATTTAAATAGATGAGATTCAAGAATGATCTGTCCATGGGTAATTGCAGGACTTAAGATGGCCTTAAGGCCTTCACCTACCTCCTTGGTCTGATGACATTACAATCTCAGGATTCTCATGCCCATTGCTGGCTTCTTTAAACGTAATGAAACTAAGTTAAGAAGTTTATAAAATGCTCTCTAGTCTTAACTCCAAGGTTGTTCTTGTGCTGCACATGTTCCAGATGTAGATTCAGGTATTTGCTTTAAGGAAGCCCTGGAAATCTTGGAAAAATGTAAATAAGGAACAGACATCTGGGGCATTGGTACATGATTTTCATGCAAAGGCGACCAGAACGCATACTTGAATTGTTAGTCCAAATTTGGGCAGTGAGTCTCAGTGATGGTAATTGCCGCCATGGGTAGCTTGCCCACTTGAAAAAAAGTGAATATCAGGAAGCGCCAGGGAAGGGAAAGCAAAGTAATTTTTTTCAGACGGGGAGACATTGGGAGAGTTGGGGAAGCACAGTTTCTGATCCTGAGTCTACAGCAATGCTTAAAATTTGGGGAAAAAAACTGCCAGTTGGGAACACCTGGATTCTGCTTTGAACTATTGAATTTTGCAAAGGGGCCTAAAATAATTGACATGTCTCTCATTTATATAGGCAGAATGATTACTATGCAGGGGGGTTTAAACTGATTCAGAGGGGGGGTGGGATCCTGAGTAGCGGGGGTGAAAGTGAGGGGGGCATAGATGGGGACTGCAATGCACGGCATCGTGGGGGTGGAGTGGAGCAGGGTTTGAAATGCGTATACTTTAATGCGAGCAGTATTCCCAATAAAGTGGATGAACTTGCAGCGTGGATCAGTACCTGGAACCTTGATGTTGTGGCCATTTCAGAGACATGGATAGAGCAGGGTCAGGAATGGTTGTTGCAGGTTCCGGGGTTCAAATGCTTCAGTCGGAGTAGAGAAGGAGGTAGAAGCGGGGGAGGGGTAGCATTATTAGTCAAGGATTGTATCACAGTGTCAGAGAGGAAGTTTGATGAGGACTTGTCTGTTGAGGTAGTATGGGCTGAGATTAGAAATAGGAAAGGAGAGGTCACCCTGTTGGGAGTCTTTTATAGACCTCCTAAAAGTTCTAGAGAGGTTGAGGAAAGGATTGCGGAGACGATCCTGGATAGGAGTGAAAGTAATAGGGTAATTGTTATGGGGGACTTTAACTTTACCAATATTGATTGGAATAGCTATAGCTCTAGCTCATTAGAGGGGTCAGTTTTTGTACAAAGCGTGCAGGAAGGTTTTTTGACTCAGTATGTAGATAGGCCAACTAGAGGTGAGGCTATATTGGATTTGGTGCTGGGAAATGAGCCAGACCAGGTGCTAGACTTGGAAGTTGGTGTGCATTTTGGTGATAGTGACCACAATTCGGTTACGTTCACCTTAGTGATGGAAAGGGATAGGCATGAACCTCGGGTCAGTAGTTTTAGCTGGGGGAAGGGTAATTATGAGGCTATTAGGAGAGAATTAGGAAGCATAGGTTGGACTAGGAGACTACAGGGTCTGGGAATGTCCGAAATGTGGAGTTTTTTCAAGGAGCAGCTACTGCGAGTCCTTGATATGTATGTCCCTGTCAGGCAAGGAGGAATTGGTCGAGCTAGGGAACCGTGGTGCACTAAAAAAGTTGATTCGCTGGTTAAAAAGAAAAAGGAGGCTTATGTCCGGATGAGACTTGAGGGCTCAGGTAATGCACTAGAAAGCTTTAGATTGGCTAGGAGGGAGTTAAAGAGTGAGTTAAGAAGGGCTAAAAGAGGACATGAGAAGACTTTGGCTGATAGGATTAAGGAGAATCCTAAGGCGTTCTATACATATGTTAAGAACAGAAGGTTGGTTAGGGCAAGATTAAGGCCAGTTAGAGACAGCAGTGGGAAGTTATGTGTGGAACTGGAAGAGATTGGAGAGGCATTGAACCAATATTTCTCTTCGGTGTTCACGCAGGGGGACATAAATGTAGCTGTGGAGAACACTGGGTTACAGGGTTGTAAACTGGACAGTATTGCAGTTGATAAGGAGGATGTGCTAGATATTCTTGAGGGTTTGAAAATAGATAAGTCCCCTGGACCGGACAGGATTTACCCTAGGATTCTCTGGGCGGCAAGAGAGGTGATTGCAGAGCCTCTGGCTCTGATCTTCAGGTTGTCGTTGGTCACAGGTATAGTGCCAGAAGATTGGAGGATAGCGAATGTTGTCCCATTGTTTAAGAAGGGGAACAGAGACTTCCCCGGGAATTATAGACTGGTGAGTCTTACTTCTGTTGTGGGCAAGGTTTTAGAAAAAATTATTAGGGATAGGATTTATAGTTATTTGGAGAGTAATGAATTGATTGGAGATAGTCAGCATGGTTTTATGGAGGGTAGGTCGTGCCTTCCTAACCTTATTGAGTTTTTTGAGAAAGTGACCAAAGAGGTGGATGGGGGTAAGGCAGTTGACATGGTATATATGGACTTTAGTAAGGCGTTTGATAAGGTTCACCATGGAAGGCTTCTGCGGAAAATGCAGATGTATGGGATTGAGGGTGATTTAGGTAATTGGATCAGGAATTGGCTAGCAGATAGGAGACAGAGGGTGGTGGTTGATGGTAAGTATTCGTCATGGAGTTCAGTTACAAGTGGTGTGCCTCAGGGATCTGTTTTGGGGCCACTGCTGTTTGTAATTTTTATAAATGATCTGGATGAGGGTATAGTTGGGTGGATTAGTAAATTTGCTGATGACACCAAAGTCGGAGGTGTGGTAGATAGTGAGGAAGGGTGTCATAGTTTACAGGGAGACTTGGACAAGTTGCAGAGCTGGGCCGAGAGGTGGCGGATGGAGTTTAATGCGGAAAAGTGTGAGGTAATTCACTTTGGCAGGAATAACAGATGTGTAGAGTATAGGGCTAACGGTAGGACTCTGAATAGTGTGGATGAACAGAGGGATCTAGGTGTATGTGTACATAGATCCCTGAAAGTTGGGAATCAAGTAGATAAGGTTGTTAGGAAGGCATACGGTGTCTTGGCGTTTATTGGTAGGGGGATTGAATTTAGGAGCCGCAGCGTCATGTTGCAACTGTACAAAACTCTGGTGCTGCCGCACTTGGAGTATTGTGTGCAGTTCTGGTCCCCACATGATAGGAAGGATGTGGAGGCTCTGGAGAGGGTGCAGAGGAGGTTTACCAGGATGTTGCCTGGTATGGAGGGGAGGTCCTATGAGGAGAGACTGAGGGATTTGAGGTTGTTTTCATTAGAAAGAAGGCAGTTAAGAGGGGACCTTATTGAAACATATAAGATGATTAGAGGTTTAGATAGGGTGGACAGTGATAGCCTTTTTCCTCGGATGGAGAAAGCTAGCACGAGGGGGCATAGCTTTAAATTAAGGGGTGGTAGTTATAGGACGGATGTCAGGGGTAGATTCTTTACCCAGAGGGTGGTGAGGGATTGGAATGCCCTGCCTGCTGCAGTTGTAAATGCGCCTAGTTTGGGGGCGTTTAAGAGATCCGTGGATAGGTTTATGGATGGAAAGGTATTGGTTTAGGTTAGAGGGTCATTGCTTTTTAACTGGTCGGCGCAACATTGTGGGCCGAAGGGCCTGTTCTGCACTGTAATGTTCTATGTTCTATGTTCTATTACAGTGGCTGCCAGGTACACCTGTAAAAGTAACAGACCCAATATCAGTGTGGTTCCCTTCAGTGGTTGTAATGAAGTCTAACTTCCTAGAACTGAGTATTCAGGAAAACAGTGAAGAAGAATAGAAGACCTGCAAGTTAGAGAACATGCTCTGAATTGTACAATACTCTGGTCAGAGCAAGCCTTGAGTGAACACTGTGTCCAATTTTGAGCACCAGGACACAGGTCAGACATTAAAACACTGCGGGTAGTGCAGAGAAGAACAATGAGACGAATCTCCACTGTCACAGGTTTCCATACTGTAATGAGGAAATATGAGAGATGCAGGTTCCTCTACTTTCAAAGAAGATACCAAGAAAGTGTCATACAGGCAATTAAGATAGAAAAGATGGAACCAGAACGTTACTTCAAGTTAAATTGTGACAGTATACAAGGTTCATGCTGGCAACAGGCCAAGCTAGGAGTGCTGCAAGGTGGTTCTGCTTCGAGCAAAGAGTGATATACATGTGCAATTGATTTCTCCATATGGTCATGGGGATAACACCCTACACTCATCTGAGTTGGTCTGTGTTGTGGAGAAAGCAATCAAGTGTTTCCTGATTGTGTGAGCTGCGATGGTGTGAATTCCCTGCTCTGTGTCAGCCTCAGACTTTGTGATGCCAGAGAAAAAAAGCAATAGATCATGTTTTATTTGAAATGTTTCATAAATGAAGGGGACTATTACCAAAATACTCCTTTGTGTCCTCTACTATTTCCCATATCAATTACGTTTATTGTTCATGTGAACATGGTGTAACAAAAAAGTGGTTGAAAGAAATGTGCCAATTAAGGGCATGTCTTTTAAGCACTTTAACTGCAAGGCAATTCATTGCCAAGATTTTTTTTTAAAAAAGGGTTAAGAACCATTCACATCTAATGAATTCAGCAGAAACGTAACCCTGGAGAAGACTCACTCATTCCATATAATTGGACTGGATGTTTTCATAACTAGGTGGTAACAAAAGAGACATGTTGTGTCTTTGCTTTTCCTGTTATTTTAGGTTCAAATTTACTCATTGTTGGAGCCTGCAAGGTCACTGGGAAGTTGATAGTAGCATTCTTTCGATATGTGCCACTCATTTATTATCTGGAAATGAAATAATAAGTTATCACTCGTTAATCACTGACCTTGAACTTTAAATAAAGCCCTTACTCCCATTTTGCTGCATCCTTAAAATATTTGTTTAGTTTTATTTTGGTAACAATATTGTCTGTGTTTGAAGTTCCTTGGGATGATTTATTGACTTTGTGAGCGCAAGCCTGTCTCCTTGTTGTTTTCTAACTTGAAGATTTGGTGCTAATATTCTGGAATATTGTAATGATCTTAGGCCAGAGCCCAAAGTTGTTGATGAAATCTGGTTGGGGATCCAAAGTTGACAAAGTTTGAGATATAAGACTCAGCAAGTGTCAGTGAATAAAACCACAAGATTTGATGGGGCTTGAACAAACAAAAAATAAACTTTACTATACAAGGAAGGATAAAACAACGTCTTATATTCTAACATTCAGGGTTATGATGAGGTGCGTATGAATTAACAGGCAAACCGAGCTCAAACACACCACTATACAAAATAAATAACAAATGCGACCAAAACAGATTCCATGTATTTCTTAACAACCCACCCACATTATGAATCAACCAATCTCACTGAAATTTTTATCTCTGGCAGAAGGGTTTCCAATCTTTGTCTCCGAAGGTCTTGCTGTGGAATTGTCTTCAAAGTGTCTCCATTACAGATGACAACAACCACCCACGTCATAGGCTTTCAATATTACCTCCATAGATTCCATTGCTCAGATTCCTGAATCTGCAGTCAATCATCAGCTCACAAACATAATTTCAGCTCTTTGGCTCCGCAAAACTAAATGCCACTGATCCAAAGGACATCTATGTTCAAATGAGCCTCTTCAATTACTGGGACTTCTTCAGAGGCTTCCTTTACCTAAAGATTGCTCTCCACGCCTGGAGAGCAGAGCCTGTTTCTCTGCTCCTTTCCTTCTCCTTGACTTAACTGTTTCTATCCTTTGTCCCTGCCCCTTACCTGGGACTTTCTTTTGGGAGCACTCCCCCATTTAGGATCTCTCACTGTCACTTCTCCTTGTCCCCTGCCTGGGACACTTGCTGGCTATGGACTCCAGACGCAGTCACTTGACTTGGGTTTTTGCATCATTTCTTTAGGCACAAGTGCACTTGGTTCCAAAAAATGTAAAAGTGCTGATCTACATGCATGTAGCCTACTTCCAGTTTGCACATGTGCAAATGTTCCCATGCCCATTGGGAGTTGAAGTTTCTAATCTTAGTGCTCAACATCAAGGTAGGTTTTAGTTTCATAACACACTTCACCAGCAGATGCAATGGGGTGAACTGCCTCCCCTATTTTCAGCCTCTTTTGATGGTCTCAACAAAGTTGTTTCTTTTTCAAGTGGACATGTTTCTGAATCCAAAAGCACTTAACCATTTAATCTATGAGCAACAAGGAGCCAATCAAACAAGATTTTTTGAGTCAATGAAAGAGAAAATGTATAAATCACTAAACTTGAAGCCAACATCATACACACATGGATTAGAAATAAGGGAAGTTAGAGACCAATAAAAAAGATTAAAGGAATAAATGGTTAAGTATCCTTAGATTGGATTAGATGTATAGATTTCTAAAGAATTTTTGGGTGACCCTATCTATGACAGCTATTGTTTCAATACTCAGTACTTTGCATTTTTAAAGTCTCTTCCTTAGACAATGATGAATTTTGATGAGTCTGCTAAGAGTTTCTTGTTTGTTGTGTCACTATCACCTTGCACAGTGGCCTTTCATTTTAAGTAGTTTGTTCTGTCTCGTTTCAAATTACAAAATTTTCAGTAAATTGAAAAGTCATATTTTTGAAAATTAATGGGCATAGTCTAGTGACAAGTGGAACATGAAGTCCTCCATAAGTCTCACTTCAAACTGAATTGCCAATATCATTATATCAGGGCAGGTTGTCCACTCTTTTAAGAATATTTCAGATGTTCTCATCCTAGTAATCCTAATAATTCAAAGAAATACACACACCACAATAGGAGGTAGATTCAGATATTTTAAAGTCATTGCTTCAATTTGTTCATCATTATTGTAATTTTGCCTCAGTGCCACTGGTCTTTCAATAAGTTAAATAGCTGATATGCCTTAGATGTTGTGGGTAGTGCCTTGAAACTGACTTCACAATGATGGAAAACAGTTCTAATTGTTTTTGTCATCCTTTTATCTATAAGAGAAGATGAACATGCAGCAAACAATCCATTTAGGTGGGACATTCATTTGGTACACATTTGCTGATGGCTATGAAGGCCAATTCTTGAAAGGCATGTACTGCCACAGGCACAGAGTTGTAATTAGTTATAATTAATTGTCTGGTATAAACATTTGCTTGACACATGTGTGGGCAGTATAAACGGTAGAGACGACTGAAGATGAAAAGCATAGATGATAATAATCCCAGTGAGATAGAAAATGGGATAAAATGTTTTTGTGGTCTGACCAAAATGATAACCCTGACATGGGGAGAAAATTTCATGTTTTGGACTAAACCAGTTGGGACCTTGGAACCACGAATGTAACACATGCCAAAAGAACAATTTCACAAAATCTCTCAAGATCTAAGTTTTAAGTAATCTTTTCCTGGTAGATGTCCTATCTAACATTCTTACACTTTTGGTACTTAGGTTAATATTCATTTTATAATTGTTTTAATTTATTCATCCTACTTCTGCCTTTCACTTTTGGTATCCATGTTTGAATCCAACTCAGACTGAAAGGGTGCAAACTTCTTTTACTGTTGGCTATATTAGTTGGATATCACATACCTTTGGGTTGTTTCAATTCAATTCTTTGTGCACTAGGGTGTTAAAAATGACCATGATTCAGCAGGAACCAAATTGGAAATTTGCTTAAGGAGGCAAAAAGGATGATCATCTTGGCAAGAGATGAACCAATATTGACTCAATAAATTTCAGTTCATGGTGAAACTGTGGCGCAGTGATTAGCATTGTTGCCTCACAGTTCCAGGGACCAGGTTCAATTCCGGCTTCGGGGTGGCTGTCTATGTGAAGTTTGCACATCCTCCTCATGTCTGCATGGGTTTCCTCTGGGTGCTCCAGTGTCCTTCCACAGTTCAAAGATGTGTTAGATTGAGTGACCATGCTAAATTGCTCCTCAGTGTCTCAGATTATGGGAATTAGTGGGGTAAATACATGGGGTTACAGGGGTAGGGTCTGGGTGAAATGCTCTGTTGGAGAGATGGAGTACACTCAATGGCCTTAATGGCCTGCTTCCTGATTTTACGAACAAGGAGTTTTCCTATGAGCTTACTCCTGGTTAAATAGTGGTCTTTTGCTAGCTGCACGGTGAAGGAAATAATTTTGCCTTTGCATGCAGTGGAAATGTGAAAATGTAGACCCAGCTTCAAAGGTTGACATTGCCTCTGTTTAAATTCATTGCTGTTGTCAGTACTTTCAGCCTGACTGTTTCCCCAAATGATGCATATAGTTTGTTTCTGTTAATTTTTTTTTACCTTTTTCTTTGCGTGGGCTGTTGCCATCTTAGCAATTCCAATATTTGTTTTTTCTAATGTACTTTCATTACTTGTAAATATGGGGTGGAATTTTCCTGCTGTTCATGCTGGCGGGATTTGCTGGTCCCCCTACAATGAATGGAGATTTGGCTGAGTGCCAAATTTTCCGTCCTTGCTTGCAGCAATGGCGGGATGTGAATGGCCTGAAAATTCTGGCCATGATCTTTTGTAGAATTGATCTATTTTCCACATTTAAATAAACTGTGAATCATTTAACCAATAAAAATTGCCACAGTGATGAGAGTAACTTTTCTCCATTTCAAATCTCTTCATTTTGGAGGCTGGGACGGCTGAGTGGGTGGGGCTTGGGCAGTGTTTGACAGGGTGACGGCGTGCAGTGGTGATCCCGCCACCTTCATACCTACTACTAATAGAGTCTGAACGAAAAAATCTTGTGGGTGGCCTTCCCACCTGGAGGCCAATTGAAACCCTTAAGTGATCACTTTAGTGTCTCTTTCCATCTCTGCTGGCATTCAACCAGTGATGTGCATGGGGAACACCGTCCAGAGAGGCCGCCCAGCAAACCCTATTAGATTTACCAGCTGCCTACTAGTAGCAGTTAAACATTCAGGGGCATGGGCAAAGGGAATAGTGACCAAGCTCCCCTTCCCTTACTCACTTCTGTAGCCCTCATCTGCAACACCGCTGTCCAGGACAAACCGCTCCCCCCCTCATCCTGCCCCTCTCACAAGTCCCACTATGGTACCGGCAGTAGTTACTGCTCCTGGTGGTGTTACTGGATCTGCTGAAGTGCCAGTGTTCCAACTGGCTGGCAGCTCTCGGAGACAGTACTTCTACCCTACTAGGGGTTAATCATAAGGGAGGCCTGATGCTGCCTGGGTAG
Organism: Carcharhinus amblyrhynchos; assembly: GCF_965287045.1. Taxonomy (NCBI): domain Eukaryota; kingdom Metazoa; phylum Chordata; class Chondrichthyes; order Carcharhiniformes; family Carcharhinidae; genus Carcharhinus; species Carcharhinus amblyrhynchos. The sequence goes on from NC_137328.1 coordinate 77,531,737, forward strand.
ATGCCTGATTGGAATTAAATAACTTCTGGCCTCCCTGAAAAAAGAAAAGCAGAATTCCTATCAAAACTCTATCAGGTAGGTGGGACCCTCTCCACCTATATTTAATCCCAGGCATACTTTTTGTAATTTCCTCAATCCCCAAAATTTTCAGAGACTCCCGCACTCCTCTAATTCTGGCCTTTTAAGAATTCTTGATTTTAATTGCTTCACCATGTTTTCAGCTGACAATGTCCTTCCCTGGTATTCCCTCCCTCAATCCCTGCTCTCAACATCTTTTTCCTCCTTGAGAATGCTTGCTAACACTTACTCTTTGACCAAGCTTTTAGTCTTCTCCCTTAATATCACTGAATGCAACCTAATGTTGAGTTCTGCTTTATGTTATTTATTAGTGTCACAGGTAGGCCTACATTCGCGCTGCAATGAAGTTACTGTGAAAATCCCCTAGTCGCCATACCCCAGCACCTGTTCAGGTTTAGTGAGGGAGAATTGAGCGTGGCCAATGCACCTACCAGCATGTCTTTCAGACTGTGGGAGTAAACTGGAGCACCTGGAGGAAACCCACGCTGATATGGAGAGAACATGCAAACTCCACACAGGCTGTCATCCAAGCTGGGAATCGAACCTGGGTCCCCGGCACTGTGAGGCAACAGTATTATGTAACTCTTGTGAAGCACCTTGAGATGTTTTATTAGGTTAAAAGTGCCAGGTAGATACAAGTTATTGCTCTCTTTTTCCAATGAATGGACTAAATTCTAGCTGCCTTTTCTGTCTGAGTATTTACGGAATTTTCCAGTTTATGTTTCTATTTTCCGCTATTTGCCTGATTTTTTATGCCAGATCATCATTGTTGCGTAAACATTATGGCTTCCCATAACAAGGGATTGTTAATAAGATGTTTGAACAACAGTTTTGTTTTGCCCTAGAGATGTGAGAATGGCTTAAATCAGGGTTTGAAACTATCCAAACATTTTTTTGTTTTAAATTCAAAGCATTTGAACTAGTTTAGGATAAAAATGAAAACAAACGAGATGCTCCTACCTACTAGGCAGCTTTATGTCATTATATTAAGGTGTAATTTTAACCAGGTGGTGGGAAAATGGCCACACGCTTTGACAGCCCTCTCAGCATCCTGTCTGAGTTAATATTTCATTGATATTGGTGGGGGGATGGGTGGGTTAGGTCCAATAACTTCAGTTTGCCACTGGGCAGTTCAGCTCAAATGACTTTTCCTCATTCACAGATCAGGAGCTAATAAATTATAAAACTGGCTGCCTGCAAGGAGGAACTCAACTCTCTGGATCTGCCATTCTGCAGTATTGAAAAGGTTAAGCTTTCATTCACAAGATGTGTGCAGAAAAGAGTCACAAAAAATGTTTCCAGAGATGAGAAACTTTAATGACGTAGATTGGAGAGGTTGAGACTGTTCTCCTTGGAGAAAAGAGAAGTGAGAGGAGATTCAATAAAAGGATTCAAAATCATGAAGACCTGGATAGAGTAGATTGGGAGAAAATGTTCCCAATGGTGGAAGGACCAAGAACAAGAGGACACAGATTTAAGGTAATAGGCAAAAAACTCAATGGAGATATGAGGAAAATCCTTATTACAGAGCAACTGGTTGGAATCTGGGAACATAAGAACATAGAAACATCGGAACAGGAGTAGGCCATTCAGCCCATCGAGCCTGCTCTGCCATTCAAATGTGTTATCACTAATTACCTACCTCAATGCCATTTTTTCCCAGTATCCTCATATCCCGTGATGTCACTGGTATCCAGAAATCTATTAATGTCTGTTGTACATACTCAATGGTTGAGCTTCCACAGAACTCTGAGGTAGATAATTCCAAAGATTTACCACACTCTGAGTGAAGAAATCTTTCCCCATCTCAGTCTGAAATGCTCTGCTCCTTATCTGAGACTGTCTCACTGACTCCAGATTCAGCAGCCAGGAAAAACATCCTATCCACATCTACCTTGCTTAAATTTCAATGAAACCGAAACTCCAGAGAATACAGACCAGTTTCCATTGTCTCTCTTCATAAAATAATCCTGCTATCCTTGGGATTAGTCTGGAACGCACTGCCTGAGAGTGTGGAGTGGGCATGCAGGTTCAATTGAGACATTTAAGGGGGAACTGGATTCTCATCTGGAAAAGAGGAATGTGCATGGCTATAGGGAAAAGACTGTAGAGTGGCATCGGGTACATTGCCGTTCAGAGGGCCAGCACAGATATGATGGACTGAATGGCATTCTCTGTGGCATGTGCATTCTGTAATTTTGTGAACAAGCATTGTATATTATACAAAGCACAATGTAGATTCATGAGTATTATTTCATTAAACCTGACTTTGCACTAAGTTTAATGCTGCAGAATTTAGCTTCATGGTGTCTGTAGCTTTGATGTTAAGGCTGTTTTTTTAAAATAGCATCTGTACTAAATGCAAGCACTTAAATCATGATCCACACTGTACATCATTTTGGTCAGAGGTTTAATGCGGTTGTTAGGAGTGTGTGTTGGAAATAAGCAGTCAGATTGTGATATCAGTCACAATACTGATTTGACACCCACACTTCCAGTCTTGCTGCTCCAGCCATTGCACGTGATGAACTATATTATCTCCATTTTACAAAAGAGATGGTCACAGAAATCGGCCACCTGTTCCATTGCAGCTTCAGAGTGGGGATGAGGATGGAACTACGAATGGCTGTGATGGTTACCTTGGCTCTAGGTTCTTTGTGTCCTAATTCTTCAAAGCTGGAGCAGGCGAGATCTTTATTATCTCACACTTTATCATCCACTACTGTGGAAAGGACTTGGAGGTCTTTATTCCAGGAAAGAAGCAGGTGGAGTGTGGCTTCCGCAGGAGAGTGAGCATCACTGTGATGTTAGGTGCCAACAATTACATTCACGTCACTTTGCAGGCACTAGATTAAAATACAGAGAAATACCCACTGGCACAAAGGGTTCCATACCTAAATGTGGAGTGCCACAATACTCAGCACATCATGTGGGTAAGTGCTTGGCAGTCCTTTGTTTTGACTTGAGTACTTTTATTTGGTGTTGGTCCATTTTTCCAACTGAATTTGAGTCACCAGTTAAAGCAAAGGGTGGTGGATGGGTGATCAGAGCTATTCACAGATTGATTGCTTCATGACCAATGTGTAATCCATGCAGACACGGTCAACATACATATAATGAGAGCCATGCTGCCATATCGAACATCCACAATAAGATGACTGGGATGCTTAAATAATGCATCCACTGTGTTGATCCCTCTGAAGGAGCCTTATTATACTTGTTGGAGTGTGCGTGATGATTTGTTCATCTGCTATACCCTCCATGGCCTCGCCATCATGAGGGCATAGCTCTTGCCTCAGGGATTCAGGGAACAGTTCCAAAAAAAAAGGAAGAAGAGGATGAGGAAGTGGAGGAGGTGGCAGCCAGTACATCCTCTCTCTGGCTATATGGATGTGTTGTGAGTATCCTGGTCAATAGCAGGAGGATAACTCAAGGGAAGTCAGGATATTGCTAGAGACTGGAGTTGTTATTGACTGAAAGACTAGCTGGTGTGCTTGCTTGATACAATCTGATAAACACCAATCATGTAAGGATTTTGTTGTTCAGCTGGGCTCATCTGGCTGCTGTTCCAATGAACACAATGTCAATTCCCTATTTTACAATTGTTCCACACCTTAACTCTCATCTGTCAGTGACAGTCACAATGTCCTTTGGCTCAGTGGTTAGCTCTGCTGCCTCACAGTGCCAGGGACCCAGGTTCAATTCCCAATTGTGTCACTGTGTGGAATTTGCACGTTCTCCCTGTGTCTGTGTGGGTTTCCTCTGGGTGCTCTGGTTCCCTCCCACAGTCTGAAAGATGTGCTGGTTAGATGCATTGGCCATGCTAAATTGTCCCTCAGTGCACCCGAACAGCACCAGAGTGTGGAGACTACGGGATTTAACTTTATTGCAGCGTTAGTGTAAGCCTACTTGTGACACTAATAAATGAACATAAACTTAAAACATAAACTATAATGCTGAAATAAAAGCTAACACAGAACAACTGTTCCAAACATATTCTAGCAAACAAACCTTTCAATTTTCTGTACAAAAGTCAATGGGTCACTCTTGTGTCTTCTCCCAGTGCTGCCTTGTGAGGACCTTTCCTTTCTCCTCTTCCCCATCATCCCTGTTCACACCTACACGCTCACCAGCACATGCCAGCACAGCCCTTACTATCCTCACACTCCATCCCTGTGGCATCTCTCTCTTTTCTCTGCCACTGCCAACTGTTCTCCAGCCCCTATAGACCTCCACACCTGCCCTCACCACTTCATTCCATTTCTCCCCATCTAATCCGCTCTCTGCAAACCAGTCCTCCCCACTCCCACTCCCCACCCTCACCACCAACACCCCACTCCCACACCGAGCACAGACGTTTTAAAAGTAAACAATCACCTTTTCAAAGTGAATTCCTGAATATTTGCTGATGTACAATTTCCTGCCTACACATTAGTGGAGTTAATACCGATACAGGCAGTTTGAAAAAGGGACAGGAGTTGTCAGGAATCTTCTTTCAGCCTGGCTCTGCATGCCAGGATGATTCATGGCTGATTGAGAGTATAGGTGAGCGAAGTGGGCATGGTGTACTAATTCATTTGTAAGGGTATGGCATTTGAAGATGCATTCACTAACCTTTTCCATTGCCATGAGGCCTTTGAACTTTTTGCAGCACAACCCATAGGTTATCAGTGTTCATATTGATCGTGATGATTAACTGGTCAACTACACTCTCTGGGCCAAATTTTACCAGCTGTATAGTGACAGGCTGGCAACATGGAGAGGGAAGGCGTTGTGTGAGGAGCCTGACACCTTCTTGTCATGGCATATTGCCAGCTGTATGGCTGCCCTCTGGCAACCATATAAATGCCTAAAAATGGGCAACTTTCTGTCACCATGGAGATTTTACCATGCTGGGGGAGACTGCAAATTAAACTCTGGTAGACTCCCAGGGGGTTACCAGGGGATGGGTGGGTACCATCATTAATGGCCACATCATGGTGAACAGACGAAGACTCCTGTCAGCTAAGGCTGCCACTGGTCGCTGGGGCCTACCTGTCCCATATTTTTGAAAAGTACTTAGCATGTCTTTGAGAACACATCAGTATGGCAGTGGCCTCATTCTTATCCTGCAACTTCTGCTGATAGCGATGCTGCTCTGAGGCTGCCAAGGTGCAGGCTTCCTGATTGGGCAGACTGTTCTTGCCATTCTCAGTTGGACAGTGATATCTGCGACGGTTTGTTAATTAGACTGAGGTGGCAAAAATACTTCTCCCTGGGCTCCTGCTGCTCACCAGCAAGGAATTGCCACATGCTTCCAGTCCTGCCAGCTGAACTTTTTAACTTCTGACAAGATTCAGATGTAGATATTTGCCATCAGGGTTTGCCTGGCCCACCATGGACAGAGGACTTCTCTCTTCTGATCTGCTTTACAGAACTTGGGGGCCACTCTCTCCCCAGTTGGGCCATGGTCCCTTTTCTTGCAAGTCACACATTCTTCCTTAGAAACTTCTAGCACCTGTTTTTGCCATAATTCCCTTCCCTTTAATAGGTGCAGACTGATCCAAAGTAGTGCAGGTTAGCTTGGAGTGGTACAACCTTGACTGAAATTGTCCTTCTGATGAGGCATGCAGCCATTCAACTTGGGCCTTGTGCTAAGGCATACAGCCATTCAGTCACACACCAGACTGATGCTGTTGCAATTTAATTAGCTGGCAGCTGAAGTTGCTGTGTTGCCTACATTGCAACAGGCATGGGTTAATTGCACATAGTGATTTCTCAGCTCTATTTTCAGGCCTTATCCATTTTTTCCCTCTGCCTGCTTAATGGTGCACTCTAGAGTAAGATTTGCTGCCTGACCAAATAATCTCGGTCTTAAATTAACTTGTAATGCGTTGCAATGAGAAGTAAAAGGAAGCTGATTTAATAGAAATTCTGGTGTCTTTTAAGCCAGTACATCTGTAAGTGGCATAGAGAGCTATGAGAATCAACAGTTAATTTAATCATTGTAAAAGTACAAAGATAAGTGGTCATGCATATAGGCATTAGGAAATATCCAGCAAGCATTTTACCTTGAATTGTCTGCCCTTGGAGACTGGTAATGTGTAAGTAAATGCAGATTTCTGTTATGCCTGGTGCCATCATTTTAAGTGATTACTGCGAACAACAAAATCCTTACATGATTGGTGTTTATCAGATAGTATCAAGCAAGCGCACCAGCTAGTCTTTCAGTTAATAACAACTCCAGTCTCTAGCAATATCCTGACTTCTCTTGATTTATCCTCCTGCTGTTGACCAGAATACTCACAACACATACTAGATAGTCAATATTTTTTTCCCAAAGGTAGGGGAGTTTAAAACTAAAGGACATGTGTTTAAGGTGAGAGGGGAGAGATACAAAAATGTCCAGAGGGGCAATTTGTTCTCACAGAAGGTGATGAGTGTCTGGAACAAGTTGCCAGAGGTAGTAGTAGAGATGGGTACAATTTTGTCTTTTAAAAAGATTTTAGACAGTTACATGGGTAAAATGGGTATAGAGAGATATGGGCCAAATGCAGGCAACTGGGACTAACTTAGGGGTTTTAAAAAAAGGGCAGCGTGGACAAGTTGGGCCAAAGGGCCTGTTTCCATGCTTAAACTTCTATGACGCTGACAAGAATATTGGGGGCTATGTACCATGTGAACTGTTACCAAGTATTGTTGATCTTGCTGGCAAATAAGTGTGGAGATTTTTTTGGTGCAAATCCTATAAATGTGGCATATATCACATTTCCCCAAAAGTAATGGATGCGGAGCAGAAACAACAACAATGTATATTTATATGTCACCTTTAACGTCCCAAGGCTGAAACTAAAAAACAAAATACGATACCAAGCCACATAAGGAGTTTATTAGGCAAGACGACAAACAGCTTGGTCAGAGAGGTAGATTTGAAGAAATGTTAGGAGAGAGGAAAGCTAGCTAGAGAGATGGAGAGCTGGAGAGTGAGAGTTCCAGAGCCTGGGGCCTAGGCAATTGAAGATACAACCACCAACAATTATGATTGGGAATGCACAAGAGAGCAGTTTTGGAGGAACACTGACATCTCAGAGGGTTGTAGGACAAGAGGATTTTACAGAGAGGCTGCCGGGAGGAGGTGAATTAAAAACAAGGATGAGAATTTTAATGTCAGGCTATTGCTTGACTGGAAGTGGATGTGTGTCAGTGAGCACGGCGATGATAGGGGAACGGGACTTACTGCAATTTAAGACGGAGGCTGCAGATGATAAGATGACATCAAGTTTATGGAGGAGAGAATGTGGGAGATCAGCCAGGTATGTATTAGAATAGTCAAATATAGAGATAATGAAGGCATTGATAAGGATTTCTGCAACATATATGCTGTGCTTGGTGTGGTCATCTCAACACTGGAGAGACTAAATGCAGACTGGATGATTGCTTTGTGGGACACTTTTGTCCAGTTTGCAAGCATGACACTGACCTCCCTATCACTTGCCATTTCAACTCAACATCGTGTTCACATCTCCATCCTTGGCCTACTGCAGTCTTCCAGTGAAGCCCAAAGCAAACTGGAGGAATGCCATCTCATCTTCTGATTCAGTACTTCATGGTTTTCTGAACTTAACATAAAGTTCAACATCTTCAGACTATCAACTCTGTCTTCCATTTGACCAATTTTTTCTTTCCTTCTCCCCCGATGTGGACAGACTGCAGCTTGCTTTTATGTTTTCCTTTCAGAGAGCACTGACTTTTGTTCTGCCATTAACACATTCCACTATCTGACAGTCTGCCACTATTAACACCTGCTTTAGTCTTCAATACACTATCATTACTATTCCCTTTGTCCTGTATCCATAACATCTTTGTTAAAATTCACCTAAACTCCTATCTAACTCTGACCTTCTATTTTGCTCCACCCCCCTCTCTTCAACAATATAAAACCTATCATGTTTCTCTTTAGTACTTAAGAAGAGTTATATAGACTGGAAACATTAAGGCTGGAATTTTATTATCCACTCACCATGGGAATCGCAATGGGTGAGAGGCGGACAATGGGAAGGTCCATTGACCTTGGGCGGAGTTTTCGGAATGAATGAGGCCGTAAAATCCTGCCCTAACTCTGTTTCTCTCTCCACAGATGCTGCCAGACCTGCTGAATTTTACTAGCATTTTCTGTTTTTATTTCAGGTTGCCTGCAGTACTTTGCTTTTCTAAAAGCTGTAACATATTGGCTTTGCTGTGCTGGTGGTATCTGATGGTAGCTTCAACACATGTTGAGTTTTGAGAAGGAGTCATGAAGTATTGCTGATCGTTCTTGGATTGAATGAAGTGTACACTTGTCTGAAATGATTATTTTGTTGACTGCCATCAAATTGCTGCATATTCCCAGTTTGCCGCTTTTGCATTGCACAATGACTAGATGTGATATGCAAGGCAAAGTGCTCATTTTTAATGATTATTTCACAGGTTGTGTCTGTTGCTGGCTAGGCCAGCATTTATTCTCATCTCTAATCAATCTTGAAAAGATGATGGTGAGTTGCCTTCTTGAACTGCTGCAGTCCTTGAGGTATATGTACACCAACAGCGCTGTTAGGAAGGGAGTTTCAAAATTTTGACCCAATGACAGTGAAGGAAGGGCACTATATTTTCAAATCAAGATGGTGAATGACTTGGAGGGGTGGTGATGTTCTCATGTATCTGCTGCCCTTGACCATCTAGGTAGAGGTCATGGGTTGGAAGATATTGTTGAAGGGATCTTGTGAGTTGCAGCAGTGCATCATGTAGATGATATACATTGCTGCCAGTGTCCATCGATGGTAGAGGGAATGCCAATCAAGTAGGCTGCTTTGTTCTGATTGGAAAAATTGTTTTTGGAGCTGCAGACAAATGGAGAGTAATCCATCATACTCCTGACTTGTGCCTTGGAGATAGTGGACAGGGTATGAGGAGTCAGGAGGTGCGTTACTTGGTGCAGGATTCCAAGCTTTTGACCTATTTTTGTTGCACAGAACTTATATAGCTAGTCCAGTTCAGTTTCTATTCAATCGTAACATTCAGGATGTTGATAGTGGGGGGTTCAGAAATGGTTATGCCATTGAATGTCAATGGGAGATTGAAATTCTCTCTTGTTGGAGGTGGTCATTGCCAGGCACTTATGTGGTGTGACTGTTATTTGTCACTTATCATCCCAAACCTGAATGTTTTCCAAGTCTTGCTGTATATGGACATGGACTGCATCTGGAGTCACAAATGGTGCTAAACATTGTGCAATCATCAAGAAACATCCCCACTTCTGACACTAAGTAAGTTTATTTATTAGTGTCACAAGTGTGCTTACACTAACACTGCAATGAAGCTCCTGTGAAAATTCCCTAGCCGCCACACTCCGGCGCCACTTCGGGTATATTGAGGGAGAATTTAGCATGGCCAATGCACCTAACCAGCACATCTTTCAGACTGCAGGAGGAAACCAGAGCACCCGGAGGAAACCCATGCAGACACGGAGAGAACACGCAGACTCTGTACAGACAGTGACCCAGGCTGGGAATCAAACTTGGGTCCCTGGTGATGTGAGACAGCAGTGCTAACTACTGTGTCACCATGTCACCCTATAATGAAGGAAGGATCATTAGTGAAGCAGATGAAAGTGGTTGAGCCTCGGAACACTGAGGAGCTCTTATAGTGATGTCCCGGACAGAGATGATTGACCTCCAACAGCTGCAACCATCTTCCTTTACACAATGCATGAGTCCAACTAGTGGCGAGTTTTCCCCTGACTCCATTGACTCCAGTTTTGCAGTTCCTTGATGCCATGCTCGGCCAAATGCTGTGTTGATGTCAAAGGTAGTCATTCTCACCTCATCTCTTGAGTCGGCTTTTTTATCCATGTTCAGAACCCAAACTTGGTGTCAGCGAGCAGATTATAGCTGAGTGGGGGTTGGTTTAAATCAGTTGGCTAGACAGCTGGTTTGTAATGCAGGACAATGCCAACAGCTTGGGTTCAATTTCTGTATTGGTTGAGATAATTCATGAAGGCCTGCCTTCTCAACTTTGCCCTTTGCCTGAGGTGCGGTGATCCTCAGGTTAATTCACCACCAGTCCATTCTTCCCCTTCAAAGGGAAGAACATCATCTGGGACTATGGTGATGTTACTTATAGCTGAGCAAGTGTCACTTGATAGCACTGTCGATGATCCTTGTGATATTTGGCTCAGATTAGAATTGGCAACCATCTCAAATTTTCTTAAGTTGGCAGAATTGATGGGTCAATAAGAGGAGCATGATCAGACCCTGAACCTCCCAAATCTGGGAAATAAGGGAGGCTACTGCTGTGTATAGTCATGTTAGAGTGTGTTCTGGTGAAGTCCTCAAGTCTGAAGCCAAGTTTGTCAAACAGGATAACCATCATAAACCTTCTGTCTTTAGATACATAGAATGTGAACCTGCCTAGGGTCTAACTGTAACTTTGATTGTTCCCAAAACCAGAAGAGAAAAATCATTTTTGCTTGAAAAATGTTTGTCACAGGAATGAGAGAAAGTTTCGAAAAATAATGATGGTAGAATCTGTCACTCAGTAGAGATATTTTTGAACCAACAATGATGAGGAGCATCACTGAGCTGCCTGCAAACTCAACTGAGCAATCCTTAAATTCCTTGATGGTGTTCACATACTCACTCTCAGCACGTGACTCTCCCATATGTCGAGTTATTGAAGTCCTCCTTCTTCAACTTGCATTTCTTTGCAAAGTGATTCCGCCTTAAGCTGGAATTTCACATTTTCCCTTGAGCTGGTGTTGGGAACTGCTGGTGCCTCCACAATCTGCACACGTTTGATTGTATCCCACTGCTACGGGACACATATTGATAAGCCTGCCCTTATATTGATAAGCCTGTTTCTTTGCCCATAACTCTTGCACTTGACCCAGTTGAGCAAGCTTTGTCTGCAACCCCGGGACAAAGGATGCGTTTTTGAGTAATCTCTTCAAATCAAAAATGGCAGATTCAATTTGTATTGCCAAGGTTGTGGTTTTTCCCAAGATTGAATCATTCTCCTCCAGGAAGAGACATTCACTAATTCATGGCAGTGAAGTCTTTTCAATTCATTGGTCACAACTTAGTTTGTGAATGTGTCAAATTTACATGTAGAAACCAATTTCCACACTGCTGCCATAGGACTCACCATTTCCCTGGCATCTCTGGCAGATGTATATCATTCAGCCATCACACTTTTCTTGGGTCAGATGTATTTTTTGAGAGCACTTACCATCATGTTAAACATAGAATTTTCTTCTGTGAGCTGCTCAAATATTCACTGATCTTCTGCTCTGAGAAACTGCCTTACTGCTGGGTTACTGCTACAACCAGACTGTCTATGCTGATTTGAATCTTGAAATGCATTGATCCCATGGCATGGATAGATCACTGAGTGAAGAAAGGAGAGATGGTGGAGCTGCATGGCAACTATTCTCCTCCTTTATCGGTGATTGCTATGTATTGTGCCACAGAGATACGTTGAGATCATAACAGAAAAATGCTTTTAAAATATCTTCAGCCTGTTACATGACAGTTGATATATTAACTGGATGTGAAGATAACAGAATGGAACCCTGCCTGAAAGATATAACTTTAACCTTCCTTAATAAGAAAGGAACAAAGTCACAGGTTTGTTAGTCTTACAAAAATAAAAAAAATTAAATATGAAAAAATTGGATTATGATACAGTACTTTACTCTGCCTTAGTTTAACAACTACATGCAGATTTTAAGATTAATATGTGTTACAAAGAACATCTTAAGCTACGATGATTTAATTAACACAAAGTCCCTTTTAAGTACACAATGTGACTGTGGTCAAATACATGGACTCCTTTCTGAACCCAAGTTAGTGTCTATAGATTTCTTCTCAGAATCCCCTCGATCATTGTCACATGAGAATTTCCAAATACCAGTATCAAAAATACACTTTAAAATCTTAGTTTAGAATAATGCTTTCCATTAGCAGTTTGTATTCTGGAACCCAGTCCACATTTTCCAAATGACTTTTTAAAGCAGAGCTTTCTATTTTTAACAGCAGATCCTGTCCAGGATTTGCAGCAACTCCTTTTAGGATTTCTTTGTATTGACCGCTGTGCAAACCATTCACAATTGCTTTAATTTTAGAGTCGTAGAGGTTTATAGCATGGAAACAGGCCCTTAGGCCCAACTTGTCCTTGCTCCCTTTTTTTTAACCACGAAGCTAGCCCCAGTTGCCCGCTCTTGGCGCATATCCCTCTGTAGCCATCTTACCCATGTAACAGTCTAAACACTTTTTAAAGGAGTTTTAAAACTCTTGATCTTCAACTGTATTAAAATGGCATCAGATTTTTGTTTTACCTTTGAAGTTAGCTTTTCCACTTTAATCTGGTTACCTTTGTTTGATCTTCCTTGATTTCTTCTGAACAATGTCTTGGTCTCTGTTCTCTGATTTCCAGTAATCTTAGACATTCTTTCTGTCCCAGTTCTCCAGTTATCTGTACTGTATCACATTCCATAGGAAACTTACATATTTGCTACTCCATTGTCCTGTCCTGTTTCTCCTGACATGGTTGATAGATGTTTGCTCTCCAGTGTGTTGTTTCCAGCTGCAACTAAAACTAAACTTAAAATGATTTTCCCCTTACAAAGGCCCTCCTGTTGCTAAACAACATCCAGATGCTTATGCGTTTTATTTATTCTTCATATTGTAGTCCTTTCTAAGCACAATAGAAACACATGGGGTATTTCCCTTGCCTCCCCATGATGTGTTCCTTGTGGCAGGTAATGGTCGCCAGTGGCAGAATCTTCTGGTCCTGCTGCTGTCAATGGGATTTCCCATTGAATGCACCTCAAGCCACCAGGAAACCTGTGGCAGGGGTTTGCTGAATGGGATGGATAGGATAGAGGTGGAGAGGCTCTTCCCGCTCAGAAAGGACAGTAGGACTAGAGGGCACAGCCTCAAGATAAAGGGGGGGCAGTTTAGAACGGAGTTGAGGAGGAACTTCTTCACTCAAAGGGTGGCGAATCTCTGGAATTCTCTGCCCGTTGAAGTGGTGGAGGCTGCCTCGCTAAATATATTTAAGACGCGGGTTGATAGGTTTTTGATAGGCAAGGGGATTAAGGGTTATGGGGAGAGGGCGGGAAAGTGGAACTGAGCCACGACAGATCAGCCATGATCTTATTGAATGGCGGGGCAGGCTCGAAGGGCTAGATGGCCTACTCCTGCTCCTATTTCTTATGTTCTTATGTTCGTATGTCAGCAGGGCCATGTACATCATTCGACCATCACACTTTTCTTTGGCCAGAAGTATTTTTTGAGAGCACTTACCACCATACTAAACATACAATTGCCTGCTGTGAGTTCACTGACCTTCTGTTCTGAGGCAATTGTATGAGTATCACCTTCTTATGGGTGACTGCTACAGCAAACAGCCAGAAAAACCATGTAACCATGCAACATTAGGAACTTAGCGAACTCCCACTCATACAAACACCTTTGTCCAGCCATAATCTAACTATAGGTTTTACTTTTCCAGGCACAGAAACATTAAACTGAACACATTTAAAACTATACCTTTTTTCTAATTTATCAATGCTAATACAAATCCCTGAAAAGTACCTTTGTTTTCCTAACAAGCCCAAGCTTCCAACTTATTGTTTACTTTTGATTTGATTTGTTTTGATTTTTAGTATTACATATATTGGGATTCAGTGAAAAGTATTATTTCTTGTGTGCTATACAGACAAAACATAACGTTTGTAGTATACATAGGGGAGAAGGAAAGGAGAGGATGCAGAATGTAATGTTATAGTCATAGCTAGGGTGTAGAGAAAGATCAGCTCAACATAATGTAGGGCCATTCAAAGGTCTGATGGCAGCAAGGAAGAAACTGTTCTTGAGTCGGTTGGTACATGATCTCAGAATTTCGTATCTTTTTCCCAATGGAAGAAGGTGGAAGAGAGAACGTCCGAGGTGTATGGGTTCTTCAACATACTGGCTGCTTTTCTGAGGAGGCGGGAAGTGTAGACAGTGTCAATGAATGGGAAGGTGGCTTCAGTGATGGACTGGGCTTTGTTCACAACTCTTTGTAGTGTCTTGCAGTCTCAGTCAGAGCAGGAGCTATATCAGACTGATACATCCGGAAAGGATGCTTTCTATGGTGCATCTGGAAAAATCATTGAGAATCGTAGTTGACATGCTGAATTTCCTTAGCCTCCTCAAAAAATAGACTGATTGGTGGGCTTGCTTAACTATAGCATCAATGGGAAGGACCTAGATAGGTTGTTGGTGATCTGGATACCGAGAAACTTGAAGCCTCCATTTCATCCCCATTGATGTAGACATGGACATGTCCTCCACTAGTCCCCCTGAACTCAATGATTATCTCTTGCATTTTACTAACACTGGGACAGAGATTATTGTTAATGTACCGTTTCCTCAGATTCTCTATCTCTTCCCTGCATGCTATCTCATCATTGTTTGAGATCAACCCACTACTGTGGTGTCATCAGCAAACTTGAAAATGGAGTTGGAGCAGAATTTGGCCACACAGTCCCATGTGTATAAAGAGTGTAGTAAGGGGCTGAAGACACAGCCTTGCAGGGCACCTGTGTTGAGGATAATCGTTTAATTTTAGTTTTTCTTTCTCAGTAACCATACCCAGGTTTGGCTAGCAGCACACAGAACAGAAATAAGTTAACAGATATACACAATTAAACACCAAATAACTAAACAGTTGGTTACGCCAATGAGGTGGAACTGGGTATGGTCTGTTTGATGGCACACTGGCACAGTGGTTATACTGCTGCCTCACAATGTCAGGGAGCTGGATTCAGTTCCAGCCTCGGGTCACTGTTTGTGTGGAGTTTGCATGTTCTCCATGTCTGCGTGCATTTAATCTGGGTCTCTGGTTTCCTCCGACAGTGCAAGAATGTGTGGGTTAAATTGATTGGCCATGCTAAATTAGTGTCAGGGAGATTAGGAGGGTAAATACATGGGGTTACAGGGGTAGGCCTTGGGTGGATCTTGATGGACCAAATAGCCTCCTTCTGTATTGTAGTGATTCTATGATTCTATGAACAACTAATACAGATGAGGGTTGGATGATGTCACCAAGGGATACACTGAGGCAAAATCAAAGGGGGCCAAGGAGGGATCCTTGCGACACAACAAAGGTAGTGGTGCAGGAGCAGGAAGAGAAGCATTTGCAAGTTATTCTCTGTCAGCTATTAGATAAATGTGAATGGAAAAATGGGAGAACTGTCTTACCCAGCGAGCCAACAGTCAAGGAACATTGGAGGTATGGTCAACCTGTCAAAGGCTGCAGAGAGGTCAAGAAGAAGGAGAGAAAGTTTGCATTTAGAGCAGAAACAGCTGCGAAGAAAGCCAGTAAAACATATGGCCTGAGGGTTCTTCGATCAATAAAGTGAATGAAAACATAGACACAAGGAAATAACAGTGTCTTTACGAGGAAAGCACTACAAAATAATCTTTGCTATTTATTGATGATTTCAGAATTCGTACCTTCAGTAAAAAGTAATTTGAGAACATCATAAGAAGTGGTCAGTTTAATTTATTAGATCAAACAAGGGACAATGTGCAGAATTATACAGTGATGGACGATCATCAAAAGTGAAAATTTACTGCATGGATGTATTATTTCAATGTATTACAGCAAGTGTGGAATGCTTAAGTGAATTCCTCTTGAGAGAGTGACAGTGCCTAGACTGGTCTGAACAATGAAAGTGGAGGAAACATCGAGTACAGTTTTTAATACTTTCTCATTAGCTGTACACAACTGTTTTCACTTTTGATATTTTATCGTTTTATGCTAATATGTATGACTCACAGCATAGCTTTTAATTGTAAAGCTCATTTGCAACTCCAATTTTCCATATTTCACACCCATATTCATATTTTATCGTTGTGCTCCTGAATTCATACATTGTATTCATTCTATCCTAATGTACCTCCTCTGCATACAGTGGGTGTTAAGGACAATGTAGTCCATCTTTAACAATAGTTTGTTTGGCATTGCAAAAGAGTGAACCATTTCTCCTCCTGTTGATTAATTGGTTATGTGAGCCAAAATACAAAACACATCTGTCCTTTACGAGAAAATTTGTCACTTTTGTGCTTGTGGCTTTCTGTTGACAAAAAGCTTTGTCCAATTAAAATTAAAAAGCGTGGATGTTGGAAATCTGAAATAAAAACAGAAAATGCCTTATGTATGGATAAGGCTAGGCAGCGTCTAGGCAAAGGGAACAGAGTTACTACCCTTGTTACTGCAGTGGAACTATTGGTGCCCAAACCCCCAGTAGAGTTAAAACCTGAATGATAGCTATTAGATTTTAACTCTGAAAGCGTTTAGGGGTTTGGGATGGTGATTGGGGCTAGAATCTGAGAGGCCTTGGGAGAAGAATGGGGGGTGGGGGGGTACACTTTGGCAGTCCTCTCCACCCACCCCACGCAAGAACACGTGCTGGGTTGGCCACTGAGTGTAGGCCTCTCACACCATTGTTTAATCCAGATGATGGTAAGATGAAGCCCTTAACTGAACAATAGTTGTGAGCTATCTGCACCTGATATCACCCCCATTCCTGGTAGAATTGTGGTGGGAGCAGATGCAGATTGGCAGGCATTGGGCAGGCCAACTGCTGGGATAAACATGCCACTCATCTTCAGACCAGCAGGTAGGGAATATTAAATCCAGCCTGTTACCTCTGTGTGCAGAATTTTCCTGTCCTGCTTGCCACAGGAATTGTAGCAACGGGACAGGACCACACAAATGTCCATTGAGCTCTGGTGGGATTTTGTGTGAGATGATGGCATCTGTGATGATTTCACGTGAGATGATGGCAGCTGTGTTGACGATCCGGCATGTCTTGCAGAGATTGCTGTAGCAGGGTTGTGTGGTGTTGTGGTCATTGTTCTCCTGAAGGCTGAGCAGTTTGCCGCAGACTATGGTCTGTTTGAGGTTGTGCGTTGTTTGAAGGCAAGAAGTAGTGTTGTGGGGATGGCCTTGGCAAGATGTTCGTCTTCACTGATGACGTAGAATAGTACCCTTCTTCGTCCAGTATGCCCCCAGAATCCTAAATATGTTAAAGAAGCCATCCTCTACGAACAAGCCCTCCATATACACTGGATCTGCTCAGATGAGGAGGATCGCAACAGATACCTCCAGACGCTGAAAGATGCCCTCGTATGAACAAGATATGGCACTTGACTCATCGCTTGACAGTTCTAATGCACCATAATGAAAAACCACATTGACCTCCTCAGAAGGCAAACATGGGACACGGTGGACAAGTACCCTTTGATATCCAGTACTTCCCTGGAGCAGAGAAGCTATGACATCTTCTCTGGAGCCTTTAACATGCCATCGATAAAGATGAAAATCTTGCCAATCCCATCCCCAAACTCCCACTTCTTGCCTTCAAACAACCACACAATCTCAATCAGACCATTGTCCGCAGCAAACTACCCAGCCTTCAGGAGAACAGTGACCACGACACCACACAACCTTGCCACAGCAATCTCTGCAAGAAGTGCCGGATCATCGACATGGATGCCATCATCTCAAAGAACAAAGAACAATACAGCACAGGAAACAGGCCCTTCGGCCCTCCAAGCCTGCGCTGCTCATTGGTCCAACAAGACCATTCATCTGTATCCCTCCATTCCCAACCTGTTCATGTGACTATCCAGATAAGTCTTAAACGATCCCAGCGTGTCCACCTCCACCACCCTCTTGGCAGTGCGTTCCAGACCCCCACCACCCTCTGCGTAAAATACGTCCCTCTGATATCTGAGTTAAACCTCGCCCCCCTCACCTTGAACCAGTGACCCCTCGTGTTTGACACCTCCGACCTGGGAAAAAAGCTTCCCACTGTTCACCCTATCTATGCCCTTCATTATTTTATACACCTCTATTAGGTCTCCCTTCATTCTCCGTCTTTCCAGGGAGAACAACCCCAGTTTACCCAATCTCTCCTCATGGCTAAGACCCTCCAGACCAGGCAACATCCTGGTGACCCCTTTCTGTACTCTCTCCAAAGCCTCCACGTCCTTCTGGTAGTGTGGTGACCAGAACTGGACACAGTATTCCAAATGTGGCCTAACCAACGTTCTATACAGCTGTAACATCAGACGCCAATTTTTACACTCTATGCCCCATCCTATAAAGGCAAGCATGCCATTTGCCTTCTTCACCACCCTCTCCACATGTGCTGCCACCTTCAAGGATCTGTGGACTTGCACACCCAGGTCCCTCTGTGTGTCTATACTCCTGATGGTTCTACCATTTATTGTATAGCTCCCCTCTACATTAGATCTACCAAAATGCATCACTTCACATTTATCTGGACTAAATTCCATCTGCCATTTCTCTGACCAATTTTCCAGCCTATCTATATCCTACTGTAATCTCTGACAATGTTCATCACTATCTGCAACTCCAGCAATCTTTGTGTTGTCCGCAAACTTACTGATCACACCAGTTACACCTTCTTCCAAATCATTTATATATATCACAAATAGCAGAGGTCCCAGCACAGAGCCCTGCGGAACACCACTAGTCACAGACCTCCAGCCAGAAAAAGACCCTTCTATTGCTACCCTCTGTCTTTTATGGCCAAGCCAGTTCTCCACCCATCTAGCCACCTCTCCTTTTATCCCATGAGATTTAACCTTTTGCACCAATCTGCCATGAGGGACTTTGTCAAACGCTTTACTATAATCCATATAGATGACATCCACTGCCCTTCCCTTGTCAACCATTTTTATCACCTCCTTAAAAAACTCCACCAAATTTGTGAGGCATGACCTCCCTCGTACAAAACCATGCTGTCTATCACTAATGAGATTATTCTGTTCTAAGTGTGCATACATCCTATCTCTAAGAATCCTCTCTAACAATTTCCCTACCATGGACGTCAAGCTCACTGGCCTATAATTACCCAGGTTATCCTTGCTGCCCTTCTTAAATAACGGTACCACATTCGCTATCGTCCAATCCTCTGCGACCTCACCTGTGTCCAATGAAGAGACAAAGATTTCTGTCAGAGGCCCAGCAATTTCATCTCTTGTCTCCCTGGGCAGTCAAGGATAGATGCCATCAGGCCCAGCGGATTTGTCAGTTTTAATGTTCCCTAAAAAACCTAACATTTCCTCTCTTGTAATGAAGATTTTCTCGAACAGGTCAACACTCCCCTCTGAGACACTCCCAATTAACACGTCCCTCTCCTTTGTGAACACTGATATAAAGTATTCATTTAGGATCTCCCCTACTTCTTTGGGCTCGAAGCATAATTCCCCTCCTTTGTTCCTGAGAGGTCCAATTTTTTCCCTGACAACTCTTTTGTTCCTAACGTATGAATAAAATGCCTTAGGATTCTCCTTAATCCTGTCTGCCAAGAACATTTCATGACCCCTTTTTGCCCTTCTAACTCCCTATTTTGAGTTCTTTCCTACTTTCTCTGTATTCCTCCAATAGTCCATCTGTTTTTAGTTGCCCAGACCTAAGGTACGCCTCTCTTTTCTTTTTGATCAGACTCTCAATTTCCCTGGTTACTGACTGCTGTCGAATCCTACCTTTCCTATCCTTCCTTTTTACAGGCACATGCTTGTCCTGTAGCCCCATCAACTGCTTCTTAAAAGACTCCCACTTGCCAGATGTGGATTTACCCTCAAACAGCCTCTCCCAATCAACAGCCACCAATTCCTGCCTAACCCGGCTATAGTTAGCCTTCCCCCACTTCAGCACCCTACCCGTAGGATAACACTCATCCTTTTCCATTACTATCCTAAAGTTTACAGAATTGTGGTCACTATTTGCCACATGTTCCCTTATTGAAACTTTAATGACCTGACCGGGCTCATTCCCCAGTACTGGGTCCAGTATAGCCCCCTCTCTAGTTGGGCTATCTACATATTGTTCCAAAGAACCTTCCTGTACGCATTTTACATATTCCTCCCTGTCCAGAACCCCAGCCCTAAGCACTTTCCAGTCTATACAACGGAAATTAAAGTCTCCCACTACAACAATCCTATTTTTCCTGCACCTATCTAGAATCTCCTTACATATCTGTCCCTCATCTGAGAACACCATCCACCAGATACACGGAAGATACTCTTGCAATTCGGCCAACGTTGTCTACCTGATACACTGCAGGAGAGGATATCCTGAGGCATGGTACACTGGGGAGACCATGCAGACGCTATGACAATGGATGAATGAACACCGCTTGACAATCACCAGGCAGGAGTGTTCTCTTCCTGTTGGCGAGCACTTCAGCGGTCACGGGCATTTGGTCTCTGATCTCTGGGTAAGCGTTCTCCAAGGCAGCCTTCACGACATATGACAGCGCAGAGTCGCTGAGCAGAGACTGATAGCCAAGTTCCGCATATTTGAAGACAGTCTCAGCCAGGATCTTGGGTTCATGTCACACTATCTTTAACTCCCACAACTTGCCTGGGCTTGCAAAATCTCACTAACTGTCCTGGCTAGAGACAATACACATCTGTTTAACCTGTGCTTAACCCTCTCTCCACTCACTTTGTCTGTACCTTTAAGACCTGATTATCTGTAAAGACTCGCATTCCAACCATTATCTTGTAAATTGAGTTTGCGTCTTTATATGCCCTGTTTGTGAACAGAAGTCCCACTCACCTGATGAAGAAGCAGCACTCCAAAAGCTTGTCGCTTGTGCTACCAAATAAAGCTGTTGGACTTTAACCTGGTGTTATGATACTTTTTGCCATTATTAATTGGCAGGTAGCAGACAATATGATGTAAAAAGCTGCCATTGCAACTGGTGGAAATAGACTGATTTTCCCGCCTGTCACTACATTCAGAGCACCAATGGAAAGATCCCGCCCAGTGATTTTAACAGACGAGCACCTTGTGCAATTCAAATGAATTACACAACAAGATGCCACTTTCAAATGGCATCAAATTTCAGTGATGAAAGGAAGGCCAGAAAGTATCAAGGACACACCTGTGGTCACAAGAGCAAATGGGCATACCGAGATGAATTAGGAGCCCAGCATGGCATCTTGTACAGTGAAATAGAGTCTTGATCCCTAAGCAGATGTGATGGGGAATGCTGAAGTGTATGCAAGCAAGTCACCAAGAAATTGAATCAAGTCACAGAAACGCAAGAGAAGTACTCTGCCGGCCAAGTCTGAACAATGAGATTAAAGACCACATTGGCCAGTGCGGCGGGTGTAGCAAGTACCAAGCTAAATAAGCTGGAGAGCCATTGATGTATGACAGTCCAAACAGACCACAGATGGAGCTCAGATTGAACCCTTCACTACAGCAGGAACTGTAGATACAGGTTGGGTGGAGCTAAGAAACAAAGGGACAGGAAGCACTGGTGGGAGCAGTAATAGTTTAGGACAAAGTATATTGAATAAAATTAGAGGTGAATGTAACATGGTGGTGACGCAATAATCATGAGGGATGTTCATCTTCACATAGAATAGGCAAACAAGATTTGCAGTAATAGTGTATCAGATGGGCTGATGCAATGTATACAAGACGTTTTTCAAAACAGTGCGTCAAGGAACTGGCTAAGGAACAGACTATTTTACATCAACGTGAGAGGTTAATTAATAACCTTTGTACTAATGGAGACTTCTGCGGTAGAATGGCCTGAAAATGACAGAATTTTATTGATTTTGAGAGTGATTTTGTTCAGCTGAAGATATTGGGAGCGATTCTCCCAGCCTGCTGTGTTGTTTTGCTTTCGAATGAAGGTTTGCAACCTATTGGCAAGCACAGGGCTGAAGTATCCAGGCCCCTAAAGTCTCCCCCATGACCAGGAGTACATCAGTGCAGCAGGGTCTACAACAGCTCCCCACTTGCAGGAAGCTGGCAACCTGACCCTCTTTGCAATGAAGGGACTCCCCACGATGTCGGGGGTAAGGGGTGGGATGCCCCCGGGCATTGCCAGCTTGGTAATGCTAGCCTGGCCCTCAGCACCATTCAGGGGGCAAGCTGGCAATGCTCAAGGAGCACCCTAATACTGCCCACTGGAATCAGGGTGTGTGGGGGTGGGGGGGAGGGGGGGGTGGGTGCGGGGCGGACATCGGAACTGCCAGGAGTGGGGGAGGGAAGATTGAGGTGGGCTGGGGTGGGAGCAGGGTGGTCAAGCCCGGACACGTCCAGGAGGCCAGTGATCAGAGGATGGGGGAATCAGAGAGACAGTGACACGGGGTCAGCAATCAGGGGGCCAGTCTTGCAAGGCTACCTTGCAAGCATCGAGCTCCATTAAGACAGATCAGCTCACGCACAGTGGCCCATTCAGCGCTATGCTGCTGGTCTCACTAGTGGAAATAGGCCCCACCCACTGATTTTTAATGAGATTCATGCTTGGGCAGTCTGTGATGCACAGAGTGTGGGAGATTCATTTTGAAACTCCTGCTGAAAAAAAACAGCAGGTTTACTCCAGTTTATTTGCGAATTCGACACTTAGAATTTTTTTGGGAAAATCCCAAAGAGAGACCAGAATTCTCCCATCCCACCCACCACTGGAATCCTAGTGGGCGGGGAGGGGGTGAACCACATAAAGGTCCATTGAAGTCAGACGGGAATCTCTGGTTTTCAGACGAGCGTGACCGGCAAATCCCATCCATAGTCTTAAATTTGAACAAAGCAAACTATGTAGGTGTGATGGGTGAGTTGACTAAAGGAGACTGGAAAAAGGTTAACAATATCATGACATATATTTAAAGATTTAATTCATAATTTTCAGCTTTTATGTATTCCATTAAGGAATTATCATAGGAAGACTGGTCCAAGATTAGATCAAAGAACGTATGGTTTAAAGGAAGATACTTATGGATGGTGAGAGTAAACTAGAGTAAACTAACCTCCCTAACTCTCAATATCATAGGGATTAGTGTTGCCCAGATGCCACTGCTATGCCATCTGTTCCTCATCTGGGCAAGTCAGAAATCTTGCATGTTGCATCATCCCAGATGTTACGGGCAGGGTAAGAAATAATTCCTGAAATCCCTGTTTGCTTTACGACTGTATAGAATCATAAAATCCCTACAGTGGTTCAGGAGCCTATTCAGCCCATCGAGTCTCCACTGACTCTTCAACAGAGCATCTTTCCGGGCCCAATCCCCACCCTATCCCTGTAACCCCATCATTTACCCCGCTAATCCCCTTAACCTGCACATCTTGAGAGACTAAGGGGCAATTTAATATGGCCAATTCACCTTACCTACACATCTTTGGTACGCTCAGAGGAAATCCACATAGAAAACTGTTTGGTGTATCCACCATGCCCACACAGACACAGGCAAACACACAAACTCCACACAGACATTCACCCAAGGCTGGAATAGAATCCACGTCACTGGTGCTGTGAGGCAGCAGTGCTAACCAAGGCACCACCACCCCTATCATGTATGTAATCAGATTTTGCTTTTCAAAAGGAGAATGTGTGTGTTTATTAACCACTAAGTGTGCAGACAATTTGAACAATCAGTAGCAAGTTTCTAATGGGTTTAAGTAAAAAGGATTAATTATTCAAGTATTTACACCTAAAATCTAATGCTACTTCATTCACTCACACACACAAGGAAAGTACAGTTAAGTAGAAAAGTGCACTTTTACAAGTTATAAACAAAATTATAAATTGTAATTCATGACTTGTCTTGGAAAGCACATAGTGCAGGCGTGATGCAGAAGATATTTTCACTCCTGAAGTGCAGTTAGGTGAAGTCCAGTCCCAGGGCTATGGCATGGCTGCTTTCCCATGTGGCTTTTCGTAGCTGCCTTCCAAATATGGTGTTGGTCTTAAGTTAATGAGCCCCAGTGGATCATTGTTTGCAGACATTCACCCTGCGGATTTGAGTCATGCCTTGGTTTCAGAACAACTAATTCAAGTCAAGAAACACCTTTTGTATGGTTCCAGGAGATGAGAAGTGACATATTTGGTTTAGAAAGGGCCTTTTCGCCTTTTAAGACAGTGTGGCAGTTTTCAGATGACCCTTGGCAGCAATCTTTTGCTGCAGTTCATTGTCTAATTTATAAAAATGTCAGAAGATTCCAAACACCATTTGAATGCTAACTTTGTACTATTAACTCAAGGGGCATTTCCTAAACTATAAATTTTCAATGTTCTCTTTCTTTTAAGCACTTTGTGGTTGTGAATCTGAAATAGGTTTCTGAATGGTTTTACTGGAGGAAAGGCGGGGGGGATGGTGGTAAGTGTGTTTGAAGAACTACAGTGTTTTTCTCTTGTAAGTAATGATTTTTGATTACTTTATTCCTTCTTGTCCCATTGAGTGGAATCCTCCCTGCTGCTGGATTCGTTGGTGGGCATGGAAGGAGAATATGCCGGGAGACCCAACATGAATTCACAACAAGATCTTCCACTGGCCTGCGCCATGGTAAGTAAGAAAACCCATTGGAAGCTAGCATGAAACTAATTTTCATCCAGTTAATGGGACGCAAATATAGGTCAAACTGGAATCTTCCATCCATGTTCAATTCTCCACAACAATGGCGGGAAACACGATTGGAACAATGTGGTGTGCAGCTGTCGGGGCTCACTTAAACAATGCTTGGAGCTGCCTCTGAAGTTCGGGATGGAGGCCATCTTCAACTCTCTACCCTGGAACACCAGAGCAGTGAGTTAGGGGAGCATCTGCAGATGGAACTTCCAGATTCGTGTCCTGAAGGGGGCTGTCTTCCAGCCTCAGAGTGTCCCAAGAGATTCATCTTCTATGTCAGGATGTCCACTTTCTTCCTTCAATAGTGAATCAATAATGTTGGGCATCTATTCAATATGGCATCTGGATTACAGTGAGTGTGTATAGGATGTGTACTGGAAAGCTGATCTTAGGGTAGCACAGGACATAAAAGTTCAAGATGGAATTGTTCAACCTGGGTGGTCACAAAGTGACAGCCAGTTGCAAGGAAGTGAAACTCAAACCTGGGCCAAAAATAATGGTTTCAGTTTTCACAGTGTTAAAGTAGAAGATATTGTGAAACATCCAAAATTTAATGCTGACCAGACAGTACGATTGCATGTTAGATTGCTTTGAGGTAACCAGTGGAGTGGCAGAGTTAGGTATCATCACTATGAATGCAGAAAATGACCTTATGATATCAGTGAGGATGAGGAAGAGAGGGGTCTAAGGATGAATCTATTGGGAGGCTGCTGAAGTGAGCATACAAGATGGGAAGAAAAGATATTGCTGGAGATCAACATGGTGTGTTCAAATAAAGCCATAGAGACATTGAACCATAGAATCCTTACAGTGAAGAAAGAGGCAATGCAGTCCATTGATTCAGTGCCAACTCTCCAAAAGAGCATCCCACCAAGACCCTCCCCTATCCCTCTAACCCCATGCATTTGCCTTGGCTAATCCACCTATCTTTGGGCACTAAGGGACAACTTACTATGGCCTATTCACCTAAACCGTACATCTTTGAACTGTGGGAAATAACTGGAGCATCCAGAGGAAACCCACAGAGACTCAAACAGAGCATGCAAACTCCACATAGACAGTCACCCATGGCTTGAATCAAAACCGGGTCCCTACTGCTGAGGTAGCAATGCCAGCCACTGTGCCACCATGCCACTCTACATAGAAGAGGAACCAAATAAGGCAAACGTATAAAGAATGGAAGAAGGGAGATGCAGACAATAATCACCTTTGCCAATTAACCTACCCTTTCAAGGAATTCTTTAACAATTCAAAAAATATATAGATAAGTTCAAATTAAAAACCTTGCATGAATATTTCCTGCAATGGTAGTGTCCTTTTAAAATTTGATACCTAACCTGTCAGATTCTTTATATATTAGTAGTTTGAGAAGGCACCTTCTGTTGTTCATGTGAATTATTATTGCACTGCCAGAAAAAATATTTATTATTTTGGTTTGCAAAAATTCTAACACTTGGCATTTGCATATGCCTGACCTTGTTATTATTTCATGCTGGAAACAGCATGACACCGAGTAACGTACATCTCTTGAGCAGTTTCAAACACTTCATAGGCATATTATAGTAATGCTGTTCCTTTTTTTATCACGCTAAATGAAATGAAATGAGAATTTTTTTTCATATATTAACTGTAAATTACGTTTTGCCTGGATAATAAAATTTTATTGTCATGAAACTGTTTTCCACTTCAAATGCATTTGAGAGATTGAAATGTAAATTATTCTAAGCCGCCTCTGACTTATTATAGATGTCTAAATAAATGAGACTTACATGATTGAGAAAATTTATAAAGTACCCACTGGGGGAAAGCAACTATCATATCATCTACTTTTCCTGAATAATATAAAAAACAACTAATATCTGGTGCATAAAAAGAACCAGAAAAAAATGTTGTAAAACTGTTTTATGTAGAACTACTTGATTTGGATGTAATTCCAGTTAAAGTTTTATCATGAAAATTTTAGAGAGGATATCAATTGAAAGTCCAATTGAATTACAGACTTTGCTGTACAAGGAGTCATCACTTTGCTTATATATGTGTGCCTGCATCAAAAGCATTCTGGCTGCTTCCACGCATCTCAACAGTCAAAAAAATTGTACCTGTTGAATGAATGAGCTGCAGAGACCAGGCTGGAACTTGGATCAATACCTAGTTTGTGAAGGATTAGCAGATGAGCCAAGCAATGTTTGAGTAACTGTGTTTGATCTCAGGTAAGGAGGAAAACAATAAAACAGGATTCTGCCTACACTCTTATGGGCCCTCGTTGCTACAAAGTGTATGTGATATGGGGCAAGTGCAAAATGGGGCTCAGCTTCTCTGACCTCTAAAGACCTCCGTTGTCAAATACACTACTGATGCCCACTGTCTTGCCTCTTGCATGAAGAATGGCAATTGAATTAGTTACTGGATACATTGGTCGGCACTCATGGAAACATTCCTAGTGCTATTGGTGCCCAGTAAAAGTTTGTTGTGTGAAGGAAATAACGTTAGTCAATTTTCTTTTAATATTCACTAAATTCTATAAATGTACCTCACAGATATTTATTGTCCAGCACAGGACTTTATATTGTGTTTTGGGGAATCATTTAAGGCATCAATTTTCTAAATTCTCATTAGTTATTTACAATACTCTGATGTGCATTTGGCAAATGAAGTATCTTGCTATAGTTGTCTAGCTTTATGTGTTTTTTCTAAAACCATCTCATGTCTGTTGCTGGAAACATAAATAAGCAGAAGCCTTTACTTTGGTATCTGGTAGCCCACTGAAGATTGTAACTCACTGCTGCTTTGTGATGCTAAGACATCATATCACAGACGGGGAAGGATCAAGGAGTGTTAGAAAATAAAAACGGCAAAATGTGAAGCTAACCTGCTGCTGTTATTATGGTAGTAGTTTGGGTGGAATGTCTATCCTGCCTTTGAAAGACAAGACACTTCATTATAATATTCAAATCATCTAGGAACCCGATTGAAATTAATGACAGTGGCTGTACTGCCCAGATCTGGAAACTCTGACTAAATGGATCTGGCAGCTGTTGGTTACAGAAGCAAATACCTGATAAAACACAGCTTATAACTCAAGAGGGGCTGTAGCGTTTCTCCCAGTTCCTCAAACAAACCTTTTTTTCATCATGGCTTCTTCTTGCTGTCACAACCAGCCAACTGCTCTCCTCCAGAACTTACAATTCCAAACTGTCTTCCAGAAATCTACTGACTGCCACTGCCACCACAATCCTGCAAAGCTAAGCCTTGCTGGAATTGACCAACTCCCCTTTCCTGAAGCCCTGAGATCCTGAGGCACCATTCCCCATGACTGACTAATCCCCCTTTCCCCAAGCCTGCAGTCCCAAGCCCCTTACTCCACCATTGACTGACTCCACTCTCCACCCCCTCCCCAAGCCAACCTTGCAATCAACAAACGTCTAGCCATAAGCCTGCAAATCCAAGCCTACCTCCTGACCATAATTGAATTTGTTGTCACCCCCATGAATTTGTTAGAACGATGATTTGGATTGCATCTCCCCCGCATTCCATCCTGCAATCCTTCCCATTTGTCAGGGACCATCTGTAAGTAGTGCTACTGCCTGCTAGCTGCCCAGTCTGTCAATATAGATGCCAGTAAGGAAACAGAATACTAAACTAACAATGAGGTCCTGCTGTTGAATTCATTTATCAACTTTTGCACGATGGGAGCCCATGAGAATAGTCCCAGCAACAAGGTTAATGCTATGGAAAAGAATTCTGGCCAAAGTATTGTTAGAATAACCCATTGAACAGAAGGCTGAAAGTTTTCTTATACAGCCTGGGGTAGCACTGTTAGGCCTGGTGGGCCACGGGCAGTCAGATGGAGGGCTTAAAATTGACTTTACTGTTTGTTAAACTATTTTTATGCCTATAAAAGTTCTGTTTCTGGCTTCACTTCAAATACCTAGTTGGATTCTTTGGCTTATTCAAATTGTCAAAATACTAAAATGTTTGACTATCTTATTGTACAAACCCCAACATTCATCCGTATCCCAATGGGTATGGGTGTGTTAAGCATTCAGAGGATAACATGCCTGATAGTAATTTCCAGGCAATAATGTTTAGTTCCCCTGGCTGGCTTTTAATAGTAAATTTGCCATTGACTCTCAATCATCAGGGACCAAATAAAAATTCTATTGAATGATGGCCAGGTTTAATTGAAGAGGACAAGAAAATCAGATAGACAACTTATTTAAAATGGAAGTAAATAAAAAGTAAAGTGCATGGGTGGAGGTCAGAAATAGGATGACATTGGGTCAGATTTTTCAAATGACAGGTTTCCCAGTTTTCCACTTTGAAGAGACAGTCAAACTGTTGGAAGTTTCAAGGAAGTTTCGTGGAAGATTCATAGAAGTAGGATAAAGACTAAATAAAGGGGGAAAATAGTCAAATAGGAGAAAACATTTTAATGGGGCTAAATCAATGGACTAGCAGGGTAGTCCTGTTTATAAACCTTGGGAAGCAGGTAGAAGTAAGTTGCTCAGAGTTGATGGATTATGCAGCTGGAAACCATGGAGGGAAGACCATCAGAGGGGAATTATCTCTTCCTTTCCTTTTCCTTTCTCTCATCACCATGTGGAGATGCCAGCGCTGGACTGGAGTAAACACAGTAAGAAGTCTCACAACACCAGAAGCGCTGCTCCTTTGTCAGGTGAGTGGGGAGTTCTGATCACAAACAGGGCATATAAAGGCACACACAGTATGTGCCCTGTTTATGATCAGAACTCCCCACTCACCTGACGAAGGGGCAGCGCCCCGAAAGCTAGTGGCGTTTGCTACCAAATGAACCTGTTGGACTTTTACCTGGTGTTATGTGACTTCTCACTGTGTTCTCCCTGTCACGTCAACCTTTCTCTCTCTCTCAATCTCTGTCCCTTGCTCTCTCTGCCTTGTTCGCTCGCTCAGATTTTATCTCTCTCTCTATCTCTATCTCTCCATGCCCCGTCTAAGATTAGAACAAGGGTTACTAAGCCCTCACTACATTGTAATTGGTACAGGTGCCTTCTCCTTGACACTGTCCTCCTAATTTGATTCAAGATCACAGTATGGTCTTTCAGTAACAATGCAAAATATGTTCCCTCACATCGTTAACATTTTAAATTGTAAATGTGCTTATTATTTTAAACCTCATTCAAAATGACAATTATTCCTAAACTGGATGTGCATCAACACCTGGTTTAAAATTATTTCAAAGACAGATTTTCAGCCAATGAGGGGACAATTGACAAATACATGGCTAATTCTATTATTGGATTGAGAAGATTAAAATGCCAATCTGCTCCAAAAAATGTTTCAAAGTGCCTTTGTAGATAACTGATCAGTGTCCTAGAGGATCAGATGCACCTAATCAAGTTATTTTGTAGATCATACGCCAGTTTGTTTTATTCTTTTATTTGTTGCTTCAACAGATGCAAGTTAATCTGTATCTTGAAACCTTCTGAATTCCAAACATTGATCACTCAACATTGCTTAACATAGTTAACTCACTTATGTTCAGATAATTTCTCCATTATACTGATAAAAAGTGGCCCCATTGCTTTGTAAATTATCATGCAAAGCATTTATTATTCAAAACAGCAGCTAAATTGTAACATCACCTGGACAAGCAACAGTTTATTCAATCAGTGAGAATAGATTAAGTAATTGTGTCCAAAAATATATAGCTTCCTATTGAGTCAACCTAGGATGAAGTCACTAAGTCAAAAAATAGGTTCAACTCTCACTCCAGTGATTTAAAACAAAACCTAGTCTGACACTCCAATGAAGCTTTGATGGGGTGTCATATGTTCAAGGCGTGGTAATATGGCTTGAAGGGATTGCAGCATAACATCACTGGAAAGGGAGCGATTCACTTTTGAGCAGAGAACACACACACACACACACACACACACACACACACACACACACACACACACACACACACACACACACCTCTGAAATCTTCAAACTTTCTATCCATGAATGTCTGTTCCCATGTGTCTATTTTTTAAAATTCATTCTTCATTCATAGAACATGGTGTTGCTGGCTGGGCCAGTGTTTATTACTCATCCTTAAGGACAATTAAGAATCAACCACATTGCTGTGAATCTGGAGTCATGTGTGGGTCAGACCAGGTGAGGACAGCAAATTTCCTTCCCTAAAAGACTTTACTGAACAAGATTGGTATTTATATTCTCAATAAATGAACACACAATCCCTTGTGAGCAATTGTTGTCTTCATTATAAAGCCACAACAATAGCAGCCGTTTTTCTGATGAGATGTTCAACCAAGGTCTTATTGTTATTTTCAGGCAGCTGTAAAAGATGGAATGGAAGTATTCAAAGAAGTGCAGGAACATTTTC
Source organism: Carcharhinus amblyrhynchos (assembly GCF_965287045.1). NCBI lineage: Eukaryota > Metazoa > Chordata > Chondrichthyes > Carcharhiniformes > Carcharhinidae > Carcharhinus > Carcharhinus amblyrhynchos. The sequence continues at coordinate 77,562,646 of NC_137328.1, forward strand.
CTGGTTTTCTCACCAATATCCCTGAACGAGTATCACCAAAAAACATGATTTGGTTCAATATTTAACAGCTGCTTGTGAAACCTGGCTGTGTACAAATTTGCTGCTGTAATTCTTACATTACACCAGTGACTACCCTTGACATATTTTTCATTGGTTGTAAAATGATTTAAGATTTCTTGCAAGTATGGAAGGTGCTTTGTAAAGAAAAGTACTTTTTGTGTAATTTAAGATAAATGTAAAGCTATAAGGAATTATTTAACTTGCAGGGCATGGAATGGACAGGTTTGATTTGGTTGTGTTTTTTACACTCTGCCTTATTTAGCTTCCCAGTGAATTTTATAGAAAATAAAATCAGATAGGGTATACATTGGACATCTAACACAAACCCATTATGTTCCCAACTGGCACATTATGTTAAAACTACTAGAAAAGTTCTGCTACAATTTGATTGATTTTGTGCTATATTAAGCGATTCCCTACAGCTTCCAACTAACATTATGTAAAACATTTCTGACTGAATTTATCACCTTGCTTGTTTTGAGTAGATGGAATAAACATGCTGGTCCTAAATTGAAAAGATTATACAATATCAGTGAGTTAGATCTTGTCTCTAGAGTTGCGTAAAATGGCTTATTGATAATCAGCCACCAGCTTTATATCTGTCTACATTTTTGCAAATTGTAAAACCAGCTATTGATTTGCTATTGGCTGTTTGACACCATGCCACAAAGCCAAAGGGGGGAATCTTGCCACCTGAATTTTTAAGCAGGGACCAGAACCATTTGTGTATCCCAATCCTCAATGTCCCTGGACTCTGCCTACCTGCATGATCTTCCCAGAGGTGACCAATTAACAAGCTGAATTTGGGAGCCCTATCCAAAAAAGGGCAATGAGTGGGTTCTGCAACCAGGAAGGCCAATGGGAGTGCCCGAGATTCTGGGCAGCTGGCAGCCCAAGTAGCAGAGGTAGGAACTGCCACCCCTAAGGCATCTTAAGAGGGAGGTACACTCTGAACATTTTCAACTTTCAGGCTATCAATGTGGAGAGGAAGCCATCCAACAAAGTGATCTATCGCTGGAGCTTTAGCCCAGTGGCACACACTGGGTGGAAATTAAAGGAAGCCTTGCCAGCTCCGTTAATCTGCTGGAAGCCTGTTTCCAGGAACCTACTGGGCTTCAGCCTGAATGGGGAACCTACTTGCTGTTGGTAAGATCCTAACTTGCCTCAAGGCGGGAACCAAATTGTTGATGTTTAGCTATCTGCTGCTTTTTTCCTGCCCTGTCACCTCCATTGCCCATCTCCACACGCTGATAAGATTCCCCCAAACAACACCCCACTATATCTAGCATTACACAAGCACTATGGAAGAAACTCTCTACAGGAACAGGTACACAATAAACAACTAACCTGTCCAGAACCTTTTTTTTTCTAAGCTATTAGATAGCTGATAGGTTGCAAGATTCCTGAAATGTCCATAGTAAATCAGGTAAAATTCTGCTTCCAGAGCAACTCTCAATACATTGTATTTGATTCAAGCACATGTTTAGAGACCCTGAATGTTCCATTGTTTGAAAATAATAAAGATGAAATGCCATATGAGAACATAGAAAAGAATCAAGGGATACAAAACTGAAGGCCTCTGAATTAATTGTGGACAAACACTAAACTACGTGATACAAAATCCATTTATTTTGCTACTTTAAAAGTCTTAGACCTTCTATGAGAATTGATGTAAAACTGTTTTGCCAAGTGGGAATGGAGAAAGTAGAGTCAGGCAATTGTTGTACCACCCCATCACCTTCAATTAAAAAGGAAAATAAGACCAACTATATATTGGACAGTTGATCCACTGTTTTACATTTCCCACCCAGCAGGAACAGTTAAAATCTAACCCTGTTTTAGATGGGGTAATGCTTCTGCTAAAATAATAAGCAGCTGAGTTCCGGATGAATACACTACTTCATATTTTTGCATTATTCAGTATAATTGCAAAGTTGAAGAATTCAGTGGTTTTCTTTGTGTTTTGCTTCTTATTTTCAAGACCACGTTGTTTTCCATGCATTATTTTCCTTCTAAATACTATTCCCGAAGATCCTTGACAAAAAATACAGTATTTTGTACAGCCATTAGGACGAATATTTGTCTCACAATATGGGCAATACTGACCCCCTGAACATTGCCCATCTCTATTTGCCCTGATAGATGGCAATGACCTTGGGTCTTCACCATGCACGGTTGCAGGCCTTGTGGTGATGGTGTTTCAATGATGGTGTTGAGGAGAGAATTGTAGAATTTTGATTAAATGTCAAAGAAGGAAAGGTAATATATTTCCAAGCCAAGCAGTGGCTCGTTTGCTCGAAGCATGCCCTATACTTTACTGAACTTGATCACCCAATGCATAGGAATGAAGGAAAAAGGACTTTCTCTACTGTATGGTTACTGACTGTCATGACATATACTTCAGCTACTAATGGTCGATAGCCCCTCAAGGACTACAAGTTTTGTGTGCACGAACTTTCCATAGATTGTAACAGTTATACCAGTACTCACTGTGAAAATGAAGGGAATTAAGAGGGCAATAGCAAAGTATAAAGGAGTTTATTCAGAAAAAGATCATTGTATAGATTCATCAAAATTCAGCACTGAAATGAAAGCAAAGTACTGCAGGTGTTGGAGATTAAAACAGAATTAATTACTGAATTAGAACAGAAAGTGCTGGAAAAACTCAGCATGTTTGGCAGCACCCATGAAGGGAAAAAGAGCTATCGTTTTGAATCAAATATGACTCTGCATCAAAATTCAACACTCTGTTTCCAGTTTTGTTGAGAAGTATTGAATCCACAGAAAATTCTTTGAGGCAAACTAAATTACCAAAAAAGAGACATTTTTATTTATGTTTCTTTGCTCAATGGATTATAGATATTAATAGAGTTTGCGTAGTGAGTCAAGAATACATTGGGTTTTTGTACATATGTTGCCATTCCTTCAGTGTTGTTGTGGTTAAAACCCTGGAAACCCCTATTTAAGAACATTTTAGTATCCTTCACTGCAGAACTTGTACCTGCCCAAGAACAAAGCATACCGTGGGCATCTCGGGGCAACTAGTAATGGATAATATATGCCAGCTTTGCCATCAATGCCCAAATCACCAGTATGATTTTTTTTTAATTGTGCCTCAGCAATGCTAAACATAGGTACCTCTCTGTATCCAACTTTGTCTTGGCAATTGGTAGATACATTTTGAATCCCCTGGAACATGAATCATTTCAAATTCCCAGCCCTGCCATTTGCAAAACATTGAATGTCTCTTTAATTGCCTTGCCAAGCTGCAGTCGGGCTCTGGGTGTGTTTGAATAAAAGGAATGTCGGTTAAATGTAACGTAGGAAAAAACACACAGAACACACAAAGGTTCTAGCTCAGTGGTCCCTTGTTCAACTCACACCGGACTTATAGGTACACCCATGAAAAAAGCGTAACCTAACGAAACAAACACCTTACAGTGAAAAACCATTGCTCAACACTCTAAGTCATTGAGAGCTTAACTCCTAGTCTCCAATCAGTAGAGTTTGTTATGAATGGGAGCAGGAATGCCTTCTATTCAGCAGGGCTGAAGGATAATGATCCTGGACCTTTCTCTTTTATCTCTTATCCACAACTCCTCACGAAATAAGTTTGGGTTTAAAATTAGACTTGAAGCACAGCAGAGAAAAGAAAAATTGGGAGCCTGCGTGATTGTGGCACTTCTGTTACTGGAACCCCTCAAACCAGAGTACCTTGCCATCTGGATCACAACTGGAATCTCTGACATCTTGGGGTTTCTCAGACTCAGGGGAATTACACACTGTCCAGGCTGTCCTCCTTGGTTCTTAGCAGCTGGTTGCCTGCTCAAGTTCTCCTCAGTAGTTCTCCAGGCACTTGGACCATGCTTCCCTTCTACCCCCTATTGTCCTGCATTAGTAAAAAAATTCAACTATTGCATGTGAGATGGACAAAAGGATTGTATGGTGTTATGAAGGATGAATTATTGTGTGGATTTAACCTAAAGCCTGCACCAAAACCACCCATCCCCCCACCTCCCCCCATGTAAGCAGTAAACCTATCAGCAATTAATCAACTATTCTAAAAACACTCTCATAAACATATCAGTGCAGAAGCTAACTGAAGACAATCGATGCTGCTACAAATCATTACATCAAACTTTACAGAATCGAAAGAGGCCATTCAGCTCAACTGAACCATGCCAGTGTTCATGCTGTATGTGAAACTCCACTTCATCTCATCTAATCAACATTCATTCTATTGATTCCCTCCTCATGTGTATATTTGGCTTTATTTCCTTTAAATGCATCTCTATTCTTGATTCCTGCCACACCGTTTGAGAGCATGCTCCCCATTCAATTTGCTCTCTGAGTAAAGAAGTCTTTCATGTTTTGTTGTTATAAAGATATATTACCGAATCACTCATAAAGAATTGGCTAAAGACTTTGTGGGCTCATTTATTAAGGCTAAGTACATGAGAATAGTTATCCATAGATATAAAGTTTGACGATATCAGAGCTGTATGTGTGTGTTCTGCTCAAAGCAAAAATGAAATCAAACATTCAATTCATATCCAGTATCCTACAACAGGCATGTGGTAACCAGCCAAGGTAACAATGATTTGTTCAGAACCAAGGTCCTCTGAAGTTTTTGCACCCAAAGGCACAACAGTGAGACATGACCAAGGGCAAATCAGATCCATTCCAGCTTCCCAAACATTGAGGCATATGTGTGTCTAGGTGTGTCTGAGTGAGGTGTGTAGGTGTGTCTGGGTGTAATATGTCTTGGTGTGTCTCTAGGTGTATGTGTGTCTGGGTGTAGGATTGTCTGGGTGTAGGTTTGTCTGGGTGTAGGTGTGTCTGGGTGTATGTGTGTCTGGGTGTAAGTGTGCCTGGGTGTAGCTGCCTGGGTGTAGGTGTGCCTGGATGTAGGTATGTCTGGGTGAAGGTGTGCCTGGGTGAAGTGTGCTGTTTTCTAATGAAATAGGTCTGTGTATGAAATTTGTATTCCTCTATTGTTTAATTTATGCACAGATCCATTTGACTCCCACATTGTTACTCTGAGAAATTGCAGTCAGATAACAGTGTGTGCAAAAGCTCAACCAATATCAATTATTTGGAGAATAATTTCGTATTTTACCATAGTTGTGTCTTTGTGGCCTCTGTAGAGTTGTTATGAATATAAGCATCTTTAGCAAGTGTTACTGTTTATAAGAGGCTGTATTAATACATTCTGAAGAATGCAGATCAAGCACTTCAGGAAGATTTTTATGAATATGTGACAGACTTGGAGACAAGATGTCTCATTGTTGATTAAATATTGCCCGTATGATATCACAGTCATCTTGCTGACTACACAAAAGGATGTTGCACCATTACTTTGTGTGACCCCTACAATATAAATAGCTTTTGGGAAGAATGTAGTTAGATAAAGCGGGAAATGGCCACCAAAATTTTTAAATTAATGGATTCTTCAGGCAATTTATCATGTCTTCCTGTGTGATATATAGGTCATGCATTGACAAATTAACATTTTGTGAAGACTTATTGTTGGTTTTTTTTGTGAACATAGCCGCTGAAGATAGTTTCACTATCAACGGCCAAAGTCCAAAGCCCATTTTAATAAATTGTGCTGACCTTACCTTGGCATTCAGTAACATACTTAGTCTCTTTTTAAACTTCCTGTAGAAAATCAGGGAGTTTACTGTGTTTGCCCTAATAATTCACTTACAAAGGTTGAACCTTACTGAATGGAAACTTATCATGGACTAACTGACATTAATCAATATTCATTTACTGGAAAGCTGAAATCAATTGTAATTATTACTTTGTAATCCTTTTTTAGAAATAAGTTTTAAAAATTCCTTGGTTCTCAGTTTCCTGATATGTTGTAGTTTTGTGTTGCTTTGTGACTGATTCTCATATTCCTAATGATTTGATTGTTGCAGTTATACAAAAAGGATCTGAGGAAAGGATCAGTAGAGCACGTACCTCCGCCACACTGTGTTAATTCACTGTTATTACATTTATGCAGCTCTTTCTTGAGCCTTTTCATGCCTGTTAATGTCCTAAAGCTGCAAAGCTCAAAAAATTATTACGGACTTCCATCTCACTGAGCGGCTTTAGCCACCCACATCCAATAGCCTGCTGTAAAAACTCTGCTCATATTTTGACTGCCAATGATAAATTCCACCACAGCAGCTGAGACAACCCATAACATTTCAAAACAATCAGCAGCATTCTAAACAACACAACCCATAATAGTCAAAAAAAATTTGCTCTTTCCCAATCTTGACAAATCCTTTAAAAAAAATTCTCAAGTCCTCACCCAGATCAGCATCTTCGCTAAAAACTAATCAGTTCTTCTTTGACCCATACCCTATCCGTTTTGCAAATTTCATTGAAATTTGTCTGTTAGTTTTTGAATTATAACTTTAATGGACAAACGGAGAAAGAGTAACAAACAGGGGCAAAAACATAACCTCCACCTACCTTCAGTAGCAGAGGTAAAGATGACACAATAGCTACAGCCACACAACATCTGCAGCATGCTTTTATCAATGAGGAGGAAGTGAATTGTTTCTCCAGTGACAAGAACATTAAAACACTTCATCTTCTGCAAAAACATATATAAAAAGTAAATTGATTGGGTTTTCTTACCATAATTTAAGAAGGCAGTTCACCCGTCATTCCTATGCTGATTCTGACGCCAACTTGAGCTATCTGTTCCAATCCCATTTTCCTGCTCTTTTCAAGTAACCTTCAATATTTTAATCAATTGTGAACCTTGTTTGCAAACGCCATTTATTGTAATGCATTCCATAGTTAATAAATTACCCGAAAGACCCCCCCCATAGTTAATAAAGTCTTCGAATCTCCTCCCTTTAAGCTTCCTTCATTTGTTTTGCCAATCAAATTGTCTTCTATTTCCAATTTTATTTGATAATTTTGAACATATTTATTAGATTAAGCTTCAATGCTCCAGTGAATACAATGCCAGGTTTTGAAATTTCTCCTCATAACAATGAGATTAATTCTTACTTTGAGCTGTGAGTAAACAATTAGCTGTAACAATGGGAGTGGATTGATTGCCCAGTCTGCACTGTTTCCTTTGGGCAGGCAGTGTAACTGGCTGCTGATCTGTTACCTCCAGCTCCTATCAAAAATAAAAATTATCCCTAATATAATCCTGTCCTTCTCAAGTCCTAGTGAATTTGCATTGCACTTTTCCATGGCTCTATTTTTCATGGTTGAAACTATATGCAATACTCTAACCATGGTGTAACCCATGTCTCGTAATCTTTTCTATCACAGCTTGAGGTGTGAAGGCCAGTTTGAAATGATTGATAATTGTACCCCCATTGATAATTAAAAACATTAAAAACTTCATGATAAAAAAAATTACTGAGATCTTTCAACTTGATTCAAATTCTGATAAGAACTGATTCAATACCTTTATAGGCTTAAGACATTTGTCATTATAATAGCTGCATTTTGCTTCAGGATATGTGAGGGGTGGGGGGAGGTGATACTCCAGGAGATTCTAACAGAGGCTGTTCCGTGAACTCCCCACTGGGTACCAAGGCCTTCATGCATCTCTGGCAGCTGAATTTTCAGTACTTCAGCTGGAAATCGGCACGGAGCGGGATAAATTATTCAAATCAGTATTTACATCTCTTTTTAGTATAATTAGCGGGCCCAGGACTGAAATCTCTGGGCCTGCTAGCATCTCCTCCTTCACTGTCAGGAGTGTTTCATTCCAGCGGGGTTTACAATAGCTCCCCATTTGTGAGCAGCTGGTAGCCCAACATTTCTGGAATGAAGAGGGGCACTCGAGGCTCCCCCGGACAGATGGTTGGACACCAGAGCAGTTGCCCATTGGGCATTGCCATCTTGGCAGTGCCAGCCTGGCCACCTGGCACTGCCTAAGGGGCAAAGTAGCAATGCCCAGGGGGTATCTTGGCACTGCACACCTGGCACAGGCAGTACCAGGGTGGTGGGCCCTATAGGGGGCTGGGCCTCTGGGGGCAATTGGTGGGGACAGGGGGTCTCACTGCCATTCTGCATTTGGGCTGAGTGACAGAAGGAGGGAAGCTACGATTGGGGCTAGTGATCAGAGTGGGGGTGGTGGGAGAAGGGGCGTCAGACTGCTGGAGGGATCAGGACTGCATGGGAAGGTAGTCAGGACTGCAGGGAAAATGGGGATGGAATTGGGAGGTCAGGACTGCCGGGGCCGGGGGGTGGGGGGGCGCAGTGAAACATAAAGCGGGCTGGGGGTGGTGGAGGGCCTACAATCAGGCCATGGGGGTGAGGAACCATTGATGCAGGGGTCACGGGACAAACAGGAGGCTGGCAGTGCTGGTCCACTGCCCATGCACCGCGCAATCTCTGCTCTGGCAGATCAGTGGATGTGTCACTGCCGCTGTAAATGCCCTGTTGGATTTCAATACTCCCTGTTAGAATGAGTTGAGTGAATGAATCAACTGTCCTTAAAGAGAAAACAGGAAACTATTCCAGTGAGGCAAGTGAAAAAAGTCTGCTGATCTTCAGGATTTCCACTAGTCCCTCAGTGTCCTTGATTGCCTCTTTTTTATACTCTGGGGAAGAGCTGCTGGATTCACCATCCCCACACCCCCGCACCCCTTGCACTCTCCAGCAGTGCCCACCGCCCTCCCTCCCCCGCCCCCTCCATCTCACCCTTGATCTCTGTACTAACTATACGTGTTTGGCACCTCACTAACATTATTTTTCTGAGGCTTCACTGTAAGTTTGTCATGGAGGGCATTAGTGAGGGGGTGGTGGGGGGGGCGCAAAGGGGAATGCAGTGAGAGCGGCGAGGGGAGGAGGAAGGGGGCTATGGTCAGATGATTTACCCTTCAACCCCCCAACTTCCACTCACCTGAAAATCACACTCATCTGGGTCTGATCATGAGGTGAAACTATTATCTCTGAGGCTGCAGCATTTCAAATTGTTTCATCAAACCCGGAACTGTCCTCAGTATGACATCCAAATAACTGCTAGGGTAGTGAATCTCAGCCATAATGCCTATCACTCACCAGTAATTTTTAATTGTTTCAAGGTGTAAAAGATCACATGCACTTTACCATGAATGAGACACAAGTAAGGAATATTTAAGTTAACTCCTTTCTGATCTGCACCTACCAACTTCTGTCATGGTATTGTCCAGCCCACAATTTTAATTTCACAGTGTTTCCTTAGCTCCTTACTGGACATTTCCTTTCAGCTCCACTGTGTTTACTTTACATAAGTTAGCAATTCCATGGACCATGATCTTTATTAAGTGCTTCAGTTTAGTCTTTTTCCACTCTCAGCTATTCATCAATAAAAACAGTAGGTAGCTTTACCAGGACCATTAACCCAATGGGACGTCATCGCTGGAGAAGTTATTAAGGCCTTTTCTGTCTCTGGTTTTTGTGAGGTCAGAAGTTCAATGAGCCAACATTAGAAGAATTTTATATTAGAAGGTAAGTTGAATAACCCACGCTGAAATTATAATTGCATCACTGGCAGAACTTAGAAACAAGAGGTTGTGGATCGAGCAACATGCAGGTTCTGAAGACAGTTAGAGAGTGACTCTCAGCTTGGAGTCTCCAGCTGCCTTCTGGTGGCATTCATTAAATGTAAGTCAGCATGGGAAAACTTAACTTAATTACATACTTTAATACGCTTAGCAAATGATGAATAGTACTGTCTTACTCAACATTTAAACAGCCTAATAAAAGGAATTCAAGGGGAATGCAATCTACGAGATTCAATTCTGAAATTGTTTTCAGGGAGCTCGAACAGAACAGTGTCAGCGTGAGACGACTAACCTCAAAAGAGTTTTCCTAACTGCAGGGTAGTAGATACTGCTGATAGTCATAGATGGTTTCAATTACGTATAATAAGTTCAAGTAATTTTAAGCCCTGAAAATTGGTCTCCTGGAGTATCTATCACTACATTTCTGTAGTCCTGAATAAGAAACTTCTGTCTGTGGTATCCCGTGAAAAGCAGATGCAGCACAGCGTAAAGTTTGTGGATGGAGGGAGCAAGGATTTCTCATCATGTCTCTGGCACTGCATGAAGTGTATGCTTCTGTAGAAAAGAAAGTTGACTGCTGTCTGGAAGAGTCTGTAAAATGTATTATTCTGTTCTCTCCTAAGATTGTCCTGACAACGTTTATTCACATATCTTCCTCCTATTTCATGGCATACTGGGAAATATTATTTTCTTTCTGTCAGTCAGAGCTAAAATGGAAATATCTTGCGAGAGTGAAATTTCCCCTCTGATTAACCATGGAAAGTGCTGGATTTTTTCCTTCGTAATTAACAATTTTGTAATGAAATCACATGGCTATGTGTTTTTCGAAACCTGTGATTTTTGAGAATGTGTCTTTGTTAGCTTGTCAGTTTTATCAAAAGGACTTTTGTCCATTGCATTCACAACATTGTAATTTCTCGCTGCTTAATATAGCTGTAACTATGCAGTTTCCGCGCTTGTGTATTGATTGACTGGGAACTCACATTGCCTATCTATTTATACCCAAATTTGGAAGTTCAGGTGCAAAGGAACATGCACAGGTTGAGTGAGTGGCTATAAATAGAAAATTCTGGAAACATTCAGTAGGTCAGGCAGCGTCCATGGAGAGAATAAAAAACTTGACATTTCAAGTCAATAACCTTTCATCAGAACTGAAACACTGGGTGGGATTTTACAGCCGCGCTTGGGCGACACCGGAAATTCCCACCCAAGGTTAACGGAGATTTCCCTTGTCGGACCCTCGCCCGCTCCGATTCTGGGGAGGTATGTGGTAGCTGTTCGGCCGTTAAGTCTGCTTTTCTCTCTCTACACATACTGAGAGTTATAGGTGCTTCCAGCGTTTTCTGTTTTCACTTTGGATTTCCAGTATTCTGTGTTTTGTTGAGAGAGTGGGCATCCTCCTGTTTCCTGCTTCAAGCCCTTACACAAATTTTATCTTCACCATAAAATCTGCACAACCTATTCTTTTGGATAGAGACTATAAGATAATGAGCACCAAATCAAGTATTTCAAAAACACTTGAAATTAATGAAACCGATTCATATTTCTGTTTCTGGTTCGATCGTGGTACTATGTGTACAGCTTACATTTTCTAATCAAAATTGCATCTTGCATAATCTGTTGCTGGAGCTGTACTTACAAATGCAACAACCAGTTATACAAAAATAAACGGTGGGGTCATACAGCTTGAGATTATTGTAACGTTTTCTTGACACCTTTTTGGGCAGTATGGCACAGTGGTTAGCAATGCTGCCTCACAGCACCAGGGACCAGGTTCAGTTCTGGCCCTGGGTGACTGTGCGGAATCTGCATGTTCTCCTCATGTCTGTGTGGGTTTCCTCCGGGTGCTTCAGCTCCCTCCCACAGTCCAAAGATGTGCAGGTTAGGTTGATTGACCTTGCTAAATTGTCCCTTAATGCCATGGAGTAAATATGTGGGGTTATGGGGATAGGGCCTGCGTGGGATAGTTGTCACTGCAGGCTCAGTGGATTGAATGGCCTCCTTCTGCACTGGTGGGATTCTGTGTTTCTAGAAAGCTGGATTCATTTGAAATTGACTCACCTTTTAGCAGAATCGATGTATCAGTGTTTTTGTATGTGTGGAAGTTCAATATTTTTATCTGTATACAATGTATGCTTACACAATGGACATAGTGGGTGAAATTTAATCCAGGCCTTCACACTGGGAAAGATGGTAACTGGGGACATTTAATCACAGGGGAGGCCCCACATCAGGTTGCTGAGGACACAGAAACCTCCTTCGATTAAGTCAGCAGTCGAATGGTGTCAATGCGGGAAAGTCAGTTGTGGAATGTGAATCAATGAGTCTATTTAAGTAGTTCAAACTTCAACTTGCTGTAATTTAGTGTGCCTTGCAAATTGCGTGAAACCCCCACATCTCTAGTGGCTGTCTTGAACCTAACTTGGGGTCACCTTGGATCTGACCTGCACAGAAGTTTAGTCTATCGCTGTTTCTGACCCAGTCTGAATAATTGGAACTTCCAATGGGACTGGCCTAAGGTGAGGCAGGGTGGAGCCTGGCTCAGGAAGCTGCTCTTTGGCAGTCAGAGGACCAGGCCCTAAAAGTGGGCATTCTCACTGTAGGAGTTGAAGTCCATTTTGAGAGAGAAAGTGTAAATGTGTGGACTGACTTTACAGGGACTAACAATGGATTAATTCAGCCTATAATGCTCAATCCATGTGGGTCTGAAGGCATCCACAACATTCACCAGCACAGTGATGCAGAAGCACTAGAACAGCAGTGGCAGGCAGCAAGGGAGATACAGAAGTCAGTGCCATGCCCAGCCTAGAGTTCTCCACATTCACTTGGCCAAGCTGCAATTGGCAAAGAGACAGTGCCAGTTGCAACACTGCTCTCTTACCAAAACATCATAGAGCTATGCACACACGGGGCACGATTCTCCCAAAAAATTCTATGTGTTGAATTTATTTGAAAACTGGAGTAAATCCCACCGATTTTTTTAGCATGATTTTCAGAACGCATTTCCCACACTGCCTTAGTGGGATCCTTTACCCCCTATACCTGCCTGAGAGGCCAGCATGTGGGTATGCCGGCGTTGGACTGGCGTAAACACAGTAAAAAGTCTGACAACACCAGGTTTTAGTCCAACCGCTTTATTTGATAATAGACTCACCATATTATCAAATAAATCGGTTGGACTAAAACCTGGTGTTGTCAGACTTTTTACTGAGAGGCCAGCAGCAGAGGGGTGGGCAGTCCACTGTGCAAACTTTGATCTGTCAGAGCAGAGATTGCACAGTAGCCCTGCACTGCTGACCTCCTGATTGCTGGCCATCTCTGTGACCCCACATTGATGCCCCTTTGACCCCTTCCTCACCCCGCCCGATCATAGGCCTCCTGGACCTCTCCAGGCAAGCCCAACCCCCTTCACCTGGCAGTCCCAGGCACTCCAGATGACTCACACCCCCCCAGCAGTCCAACACGCTCAAACCCCTGACAACCCTGACAACTTCACCCCGGCAGACTGACCCCCCTTCCCTTCCCCCACCCCACCTCACTTAGCTGGCTAACCCTGATCAACCCCTTCCCTCCCTCTGCCTGCGATCCTTTTGCAGAGTGGCAGCAGGATCCCTGACCCCCACCGATCACTCCCCCCACAGGCACCATTGCTTTGGCACTGCCTGATGCCATGTGAACAGTGCCAAGTCACCCCGTGGGCTTTGCAAGTTTGCCTATTGGGCTGTGCAGGGGGGCCAGGCTGGCACTGCCAGGCTGACACTAACTAGGGGGCACCCCCTTATCCCTGACCTCCTAGGTGAGGTCTCCAAGGCCTCTGTTCCTTCCAACAATGTTGGCCGTCTGTTCCCTGTTAGTGGGGAGCAGGAGTAAATCCTAGTGGGAGACACTAGCAAGACTCTTGGATGACCTTCTTGGTCATCCAGAAGGCTTCTTGTCGCCATCACTGGGGAAGAAAATATATTTACACTAATGGGCATGGACTTCAGTCCTGGGCCTGCCAATGGGATTCAAATTTGAATTTAAATATGGAAACCAGCTTCGTGCCAATTTCCAGCATGGATCTGATGACTCCAAAAATCTGGAGCTGGAGATGGGCAGAAGTCATGGTGTCGAGCGGGGAGCCCGTTAAATGGCTTCCGCTGATGTCTCCTGACATGTTGTGGTGCTCGAACAGCTCAGCAGGCTAGGAGAATTGTTCCCATTGTGACTGACCATCATCGAGTGTCTAGGGTGGTAAGCCCATGCCAGTTACTCACAATATCACAGCAGTGCTTAATTTCTCTGCTATTTGTACCTTCCAGGGCATCATCCCTGTTCTCTGCCAGCTCCAATAATTCCAGCTCAGCATTGGTCAGCTCTCGCAGTCACCACCCTTTCACTGTTGTGGGCCCATTTGTCCAAGAGCATAAGGAGAGAGCAGGTCTTGTTGAGGCTGACTACCGCCTACCTCCTATCCCGTGAGGGGACATGTGCCCATCTATCCTTCCAAAATGTTACCTCTTAAGAGAGTTGGACAACATAGAGAGGAAGACCTGATTCCTGTGATACATGCAGCCATTGCAATTAGTAAAACTGGTGAGGCAACAACCTGTACACATCAACCTTCATCCAAACCCATAATAATTTAATGACCTTTTAACTCATTTCCTTCCAGTTTGTCACTTAGACATATCCTCGTGGTATGGAGTCGGTCAGTCATCCTTTTCCTGTGTTGGACTCAGTTCCTTCCATGCAGATCATGGCTGTTCATCTCTGCATGACCTCTGTCTTAGCCTGTTTGGTCATCAAAGAGGGTCTCTTATGGCCATCACCGGGGAGGAAAATATGTTTATACTAATGGGCAGTCCGGAGGAGGTTATGCAGCAGGGCATCATTAAACAGGGGAGTGATCCATTGGCTGCACATTGATATTTCAGTTATCTTCAATTATCTCAACAGAAATAAATTGTGAAGTGTTAGTGGACCCTTCTCCCTGAACTTTATCTGTTGGTGAAATTCAGATATTCAGTTGACGGAAATTCAAACTGCACAGCTTGCGTTAAGAACTTCCAAAACATATTCAATTTCAAAGACAGGCCTAGTAGCCCTTCAAATATGAAACCTGATCCTGCACGGCCATCGATGTCAGAGCCTTCCCTGCCATATAGTGCTGCAGCAAGCACACTAACTGGTCGCCATGAACCCATGCTAGATTCCCAATGACCTCCGGCCCTTTCAGCGGGTGCCACAATAGGAACATTATATCAGCCTATTGTACTCCAGGTGGTTTGAATTTGACCACCTGCCAGATATGAAGGCAAACTTAAGAGCCACTTTGCCACAAATGGCATCCCTTAGAAGATAATGATGACCAAAGCTCACCAATTAATCTCCTGTGAGTTTTGCGACTTTTCATACACCTACAACTTTGAGCACATCATAAGTAGCCTCCAGTATCCATAGTCCAATGGCCTGCAGAATGGACATTACACTCAACCATGCACCTACTTAATGAATATGCCCAAGACCACATAGATTGCAATGCTGTACTCAGCCTGTGAAACGTGCCTAGATAGAATCATACCTCATCAGCACTGCGACTGTTCTCCAGACACACAGAGACCATAATCCCTGTTGCCAAGGCCCTGTTGCAACTGAAAGTTGAAATTAATGTGAGTGGTGCCTTCATCAAGCAGTGATAAATGGGGAAGAGGCATTAGAAATCAAAATGCTCACACACTCTGCCCTTTAGAACCTGGTCAAACTGTCAGAATTCAGATCACACACAGCCATGACAAACTGACGGTAGTACACAGCCATACCTCAGAGCCAAACAGTTATGTGGTTGCTTCAGATGCTACTCATTATGCATGAAACTGAAGTCACCCACTGCAGGTATTTGACCCAGCACCATCAACCACAGCCATACCCGACTGTAACCCTGACCCCTTATACCAAAGGAAATGGAAGATCCTCCAGGGGCCAATGCAACAAACCCTATAGCTCCCTGATGCCATCTACACTAAGGACACCAACCCCAGCATCTCAAGGACAACCAAATGGCACAGTCACATGCACTGGGTGCTTAAGTAAGAGAAATACAAGATCCAAGGATGATGTAATAAACTAGCCTACAAATGGACTTTTTTTGAGAAGGGGCAAGGAGATACAAAGAACAACAAAGAGAACAACAAAGAACAACCCAGCACGGGAAACAGGCCCTTCGGCCCAACGAGCCCACGCCGCCGCATCACCCTACACCTATTCTACCCTGCATGTCTACGAATGGGACCCTACTCAGTCAGATTCAGGGAAGAAATAGTGTCAATTTGGTAGAAACCGATTAGCCTAAGAGCACATCTTTGGGGTGTGGGAGGAAACCGGAGCGCCCGGAGGAAACCCACGCAACCACAGGGAGAATGCGCAAACTCCCACAGACACAGGCCCAAATCCATGTATCTGCACAGCCAGCAGTGCTAGTCACTGAGCTGTTGCGGCGCCTGTCTATCGGTCCAGGATCAAGCACACACACCGACATGAAGTACTAGGCCACTCCTGGACTTCCAAGAGCAGCCCACGCACGACCCGCCGTGTGCATGCCCCTCGCTTGACATGAGGTGGACCTCCACCTGTGGAATAAAGACAAAAAATATTAATCATACAGCCTGCCCTTCCGGTGTCTCCCGAGGTTTAACCCTATTTAATAGCCCCTACCATATCCCTCCATTCTCGTTTCACTCATGTGCCTATCTAACAGCATCTTAAACGAGTCCAACGTTCCTGCCTCCACCACCCTGTGAGGAGCTATTCATGCTATAGCAGCCCAATCAATGTTTTGCACAGTGTAAATAGTTCTGTGTTGTTAGCCCTATTCATCTTTACATGTTGCAAATAGATACAGCTTGTTACTCTTCTCATACACTGTTTCACCTCAGTGCCACCAACTGGCCCAACTTAAACAAGGAAGTTGCAGACCAGGTGGTCATGTGGATGGCACGGGTACAAGAGTCATCTGTCGGAAGTGCAGGAGTTCTCCCCTGGGCACAGACAGACTAAGAAATCTCACAACACCAGGTTAAAGTCCAACAGGTTTATTTGGTAGTAAACACCACTAGCTTTTGGAGTGCTGCTCTTTCGACAGGCCCACTCACCTGATGAAGGAGCAGTGCTCGGAAAGCTATGACGTTTACTACCAAATAAACCTTGGACATTAACCTGGTGTTGTGAGACTTCTTACTGTGTTTACCCCAATCCAACGCCAGCATCTCCATAACACAGACAGACACATAACATGTAAGAGCTGCTCAGTATTATCAATAAACCTTTATTATTATTAGTCCCTGGTCACCAGTTATTGCAACCCAATACTTCTACACAGATTTCAGCATCTGGCTTTTTATATTTGACCTGAGTTTGCTTAATGAAGGCATTGGATAAGGAGAAATAACGGTAGTATTCAATTTCTCACTTTTGCTACTAAAAAGTTAAACTGCTCTTAAATTACAAGTAAAATTGAAAATATCAAAATGTTTCTGTTCCTGTTTGCAAAGCACATGAACACAATGTAGTGCACGTTGTATGCTTTGTCCTGAAAATAATTAATCCATTGAACTACATTCAAATGCGTATAGAATAGGTAGAAAAAAGTAAAGTCACCCTAGTTTCAGGTGGCCAAAGGCTGAGGAGAAGAGCTGACTGTTGGCGATTTAACCAGAGGATCACCACACCCCAGATGAGAGGCAAGGCTGAGAAGTCAGGACCTTCATGAATAACTTCAGCCAGTATGGGAATTGAACCTACATTGTTGGCATCACTCTGCATCATGAGTCAGCCATCCAGTCAACCGAACTAACCAACTCCCCGAATGTAAATCGACTCTTGTGAAAGACTAGTGGGTGGTTAGATGTGTGGATTATATAAAAAAATCAGATACATTATTCAGTGGGTCTGGTAGCATCTGTGGAAAGAGAAACAGAGTTCAGATCAGTACACTTTCAACTGAGGTCCTGAAGGATGAAAGGTCAGGCTGAAAGGTCCACAGATGCTGCCTGGCCTTCTCATTCTTTCCAGCTTTTTTTTGTGTTTCAGATTTCTAGCATCTGCCACATTTTGACTTTGTACTAAATCATTTTGTTTGGATGTTTCTAACATGACAAGGACAAAAGAATGCTTCTTACTTTCTTGTATATGAACCTTAATGTGGATTTATCTGGTCTTTTTTCTTTCATACCTATTGGACATTGGTCCAATGTTTCACCATAAGTTACAATGCACATGTCCTCCTGTTGACTAACAGAAGCAATGTTGATGCCCTAAGCTGGCGAAGAATGCTCACTATATTCATCAGCATTTAGAATCTAAGTCAAGATGCTTCTGGCCCTTGTCTAAAGCCTTATTTTTGAAGCTGTGGAGGATTTAGGCTTTACCCTCATGCCAAGCACTGCAGGTTGTTCTGTCTTATTTTAAGACTTCGATGAACTGTTAGACACAGCTTCCAAGTGATCAACCAGTGAAACTGCTGTACAATTGTGACAGTTTATCCTTTTGTTTCATGATATTGCTAATCTCTAAGCCTGTTCTTTCTGAGAGGAGCACAGAATGTCATATTACTTTTTTCCAGTATTGAGAAGAAAGCATAAAGAATAAGTCCCTGGGCCGTTCAAAGTGACTATCTACGGGTTAGTCCCATGCTGGCTGATAGTTTCCCAAGCAGGGGAGCAGCATGCCATCCAGAGCATATACCCTGGAAATACCATGTGAAGACTTTCTTCATAAATGAATGGATATTTAGAGATGTTGGGCGTTTTCTTAAAATTAGGTGTAAAATAAATCATTCATGGAATATGAAAAATAGCAAGTAGTAAGAAGCATTCCATGGGTTAATGGAATCAGTTCTTCCTAATCGAGGTGAAGCAAATGCTTTCGTGCAATTTGCCAGTAAGTTTCTTCGCATTTCTTATTATAGAGAGTGGTCCAATTATCGACTGAGTGAGATTCCATTGTGAACGCTCGCTATGCCAAATATGTTTCTGTTCAGAAGAAATCAACATGTCCAAGAATCAAAACCATTTATACAGTTGCTTCTACCACCTGCAATCCCTCTTCTTGCCTACCATACGGGACTCTCAGCTGCGTTTCCTGCCTGTCTTCAACTAAACCTCAACACATCACAATGCAGCTAACTCTCTTCGCAAGGACATTGCTATTATAATGGAATTGGTTTACAGAGACAGAGCAGTACCTTGATTCAGGTACGTTTTGATTACAAAGCGAGTGGACACAACTTTTTGCAGATTGCTTTGCCCTGAAAATAGTTAATCCAAGGAACTACGTTCCATTGGCTATATATTGAATTGAATAGATGCTTTGTGAATGGACAAAGATTCGTGGGACTCAGGTTTGGAAGCTGGTTAACTGTCAATTACAAATGTGGGCAAGTTTGTAGATTTTAAATTGTTGTCATTCACTTGAACGTGCTGATTGGAAGCATCAGATGAATGATAAGGGTAGTTCTGAAGACTTGTGCCTTCAGCTACGGTTCCTCAGTAGCGTGGCAGAAATTGCAGTGAAGAAGAGTGTTTCTGTTTAGTTTTGAAGGGTATTCATCCAAAATAGATCAGTTGCACATTGCATAGGTGGAAGTGAATATAATCTCCCAGACCAGCTTGGGAACAAACCTCAGTGGCATTATCAAAATTGCCAAGATGGATACCTTTGTATGCATTCTTCCCTTATATAGGGGCACCTAGTGTGCGTGTTCTATCTGCTATACCCTCCAGGAGATAAGCTGCAAAACATGCAAAGAGCATTGATCCCTGCTACTGCTACATTCCTTCATTCTCCAGAAGTGCATGGCACATTTGAAAAAAAAACACACACACACATAATAAATTGATGCTACTGATTGAGTGATGACATCACATCTCTGAATTTACCCCTGCCAAAAACCTGTCCTGACTCATAACCAAAGACAACAATGATCATTCCTCAAGCTGATTCAGCTGCTTCATTGTGACTGTCCCACTGCCTCTTGTGATTCTGTTATGATAGTTTAAACAGCCTTGACCTGTAAGTGAAGCACCTTTATCAGGATCTTAGCATCATCTGAACTACAGGCGTGTGTCTTGACAATCAGTCCGTGCCAGAAGTTGGTGTGGAGCTGAATAAATTATTTAAGTTAGAATTTACCTTTCATCAGCGGGCCCAGGACTGAGGTCTCTGGGCCTGCTAGCCTCTAGCGCCAGCTGTGAACTCGTGGAATTCTCTACCACAGAAAGCTGTTGGGACCAGTTTGTTAGATATGTTCAAGAGAGAGCTAGACGTGGCTCTTGTGGCTAAAGAGATCAAGGGGTATGTAGAGAAAGTGCGAATAGGCTACTGAAAGTGCATGGTCAACCATTATCATATTGAATGATGGTGCAGGCTCGAAGGGCCAAATGGCTTACTCCTGCACCCATTTTCTATGTTTCAATGTTTCTATATTCAGTTTGGATTTGGCCAGGGCCTGCCAACTCCACACCTCATTACAGCCATGGTAAAATGTGGAGAAAAAAGCAGACCTTCCAGGTGAGATGGGAATGACTGCCTTAGACATCAAGACAGCTTTTGATCAAATGTAATGACAGGAACCCCAATAAAATGGAAGTCATTGAGACTCAAGGGGAAAACTCTTCACGTGTTGGAGTCATACCAAGCACAAAGGAGAATGATTATGTTTACTGCTCAAGACATTGCCTAAGATATTCCTCATGCAGTGTTCATTATCGTTCACAATTCCTGGCAAGGTGGATACAGAACTGGCTCGGTCATAGAAGATAGAGGGTAGCAATGGGAGGATGCATTTCTGAATGGAGGGCTGTGTCAATTGGCGTTCCTCTGAGATCAGTGCTGGTCCTTTGCTGTTTGCAATATACATAAGTGATTTGAAGAAAAATGTAACTGGTTTGATTGGTAAGTTTGCAGATGATGCAAAGGTTGGTGGATTTGTGGATAGCGATGTGGACCATCAGAGGCTAGAACAGGATATAGATTGGTTGGAAACTTGGGCGGAGAGATGGAGTTTAGTCTGAACAAATGTGAGGTAATGCATTTTGAAAAGCATAATACAGATAGGAAACATACTCTAAATGACAGAACCCTTAAGAGTATTGATAGGCAGAGGGATCTGGGTGTACAGGTACACAGGTCACTGAAAGTGACAATGCAGGTGGAGAAGATAGTCAAGAAGGCATAGGGCATGCTTGCCTTCATTGGCTGGGCATTGAGTTTAAAAACTGGCAAGTCATGTTGCAGCTTTATAGAACCTTCGTTAGGCCGCACTTGGAATATAGTTGAATTCTGGCTACCACACTACCAGAAAGATGTGGAGGCTTTGGAGAGGGTACAGAAAAGACTTATCAGGATGTTGCCTGGTATGGAGGGCATTAGCTATGAGGAGAGGTTGGAGAAACTTAGTTTGTTCTCACTGGAATGACGGAGGTCAAGGGGTGACCTGATAGAAGTCTACAGGATAATGAGGGGCATGGACAGAGTGGATAGTCAGAAGCTTTTTCATAGAGGAGAAGAGTCAATTACTAGGGGGCACAAGTTTAAGATGCAAGGGGCAAGGTTTAAAGGAAATGTGCGAGGAAAGTTGTTTACACGGATGGTGATGAGTGCCTGATACTCGCTGCCAGGGCGGTAGTGGAAGCAGATACGATGGTGACCTTTAAGGGGCGTCTTGACAAGTATATGAATAGGATAGGGATCGAGGGATATGGTCCCCAGAAGGTAGGGGGTTTTAGTTCAGTCGGGCGGCATGGTTGGTGCAGACTTAGAGGATTGAAGGGCCTGTGCTGTAATTTTCTTTGTTCCTCAGATATTGATATAATTCCTGCGCACATGAGGCAAGACCTGGACCAACATTCAGGCACGGGCTGGCAAGTAACACTAAGGTCACACAAGTGTCAGGCAATGATCTAATCATTTCTTCTTGATATTTGGGGCCACCTTCCAAGGTGAAGATGAGAAAAACAAACAAGAACTGCCTCCAAATGGAAGTTGAAGAGAGAGACATTTCAAAGGAAACCGACTGACATCAAAACCCAACATTAAGGTGGAAATGAATAATGCAAAGTGCTGAATTGTAATCAATGGGAATTACTCACCAACCAGATAAACACAAACATCCCAGAGAAGGGCAAATAACCTGATCTCCTGTTAGATGTTAATATCTTGATATGTGTGAAATGTTTCTGAGACATAAGGTCAAAATGTGAATATTTGTTTCAACAATGAATAAAATTCCCTTTTGAGAATATATAGACAGGAGGGCTGGGATTCTCCAACTTTGTCCGCAGCTCGGATGCTGTGGTCCCGCTGCTGTGATGGAGCTTTGGCTGAGCGATGATTCTCTGTTCTTACTGGCAGTGGTGGTGGGGCATATAGCACCGGAGGATTCAGGTCAAGGCTTTTACTAAGTAAGACACAGAGAGAAGTCACTGAAGCCATCTGCAACAACTGCTGAAGGGAACAAGTAATCTCTCTCTTTCTTAGAAAAGGCCCTATCTCTACAGTATAAAATCCAACCCAAGCAGTAGTGACTGTCCATTGGAAAGAAGCTCAGGAGAAACCAATTAATTTATGGTTCGTCCCAAAACCTCGTTCATCCCAAAACTGTAAAATACTGCCTGAGGTCAATGGATCTTGCCATTGTTAGCCCCTCACTCCTTTGGTTCCTGTGGCAGGTGAGGTGGTAAAATTCTAGCCTGTGTGCGCAAGTGTGTGCACAAGTGTGTCGGAAATAACGACTGCATTGAACAGCAATGAAATGATGTGTTTTCACCCTATCTTCTGGAGATATGGATCGTAGCCTAACAACCTCGATCATTTTGGATATTCTTGAACAATGTTACATCAACTAACAAAACAACTCAGTGGGGGTGATTGTCCCAAAAAAATTCTAAGTGTCAAATTTATGTAAAAACTGGAGTAAATCCTGTTGCTTTTTCGGTGGGAGTTTCAAAATGAATCTCCTGCGCTCTGTGCACTGCAGAGTGCCCTAGCATGAATCTTGTGAAAAATCAGTGGGTGGCACCTATTCCTGCTGGAGAAGCTGGCAGCATAGTGTTGAATGGGCTACTGCGCACATGCTGATCTGTCAGCATCGATATTGGTGTATGCATAGTGGCCCCGCACTGCTGGCCTCACTATGACCCCTCATCACTGGCGCTCTGAACATGTCCAGGTCAGTTTTGATCGTTGGCCACCCTCACTCTGCTCGCAATCCCAAATGCAGAGTGGCAGTGGGACCTCCCACCCACCTCTGATCTGCCCTCGCCCCATTAAGCCCCGCCCCATTGGCACTGCCCAATACCCAGTGGGCAGTTCCAAGGTGCCCCCTGGGCATTTGCCCCTTAGGCAGTGCCATGGGGCCAGGCTAACATTGCCCAGTAGCAATGTTCAGGAGGCGCCTGCCTCATCTCCGCCTGCCTGTGGGGGCTACCCGATAGCCCCCGTTTATTCCAGTGCGGTCAGGCCATCCAACTCCCTGCAAGTGGGGAGCTATTGTAAAACGCGCTGGAGTGGACCACTCCTGGTGCTGGGCGGGGTGGGTAGGGAGGGTCTAGCAGTCCTGGAGACTTCAGTCTTGGGCCCGCTAATCAGCTTCAAATTGTATGGAAAGCAGTAACTACATAATTTATTCAGCTTTGTGCTGATTTCTGGTATGGAGCTGACGATGCTGGAGATTTGTTGCCCAAAAACTCGTAGAGGCCAGGTCCCTGTGGGAAGCCGGCGAAAAGGCCTCTGCTCAAATCTCCTGACATCGCAAAAGCAGTGCAGCAGGCTGGGAGAATAGCTCCCAGCATCTTGTATTCATATTAAACCTCTCAAGAAGCTTTGCTTTATTTTCCAGCACAGATAAATGGTATTCTACAATCGTAAATGCAAATCATCCAGTGGATGCTTTGCCACATTTTAATTACTCCAGGCTGCTTCAATTTTCATATTGTTCATCCCTCTGGTCATCACTTTTAACCTTTAGATTATTTTTCTCCACTGTTAGAATGAGCTGTTAAAAGATGAAAGGAACCAAAAAGCTTTGTTTCAAACAAAGGAAAAGTGGTATTAAAACTACTGCCAAGTAAAACAAATTAGTCTTAACACCATGTCGAGAAAGCTCCTCATTTGTCAAGCGTGAGAAAGTTCACAGCGAAACACATGAAGGCATTGTTCTCCCTCTATTCATGTGATTGTTAGTGCCCTCAATATTATGTGGAAGAGATATCATGACTAATGCCTTAATAACAGCTTCCATCCACGAACAGGATTGCAGCAGCTGAAATTATTCCTTGAAAAATGAGTAATTCAGCCCACTACTCGGCCCCTTGATAAGAAATACCAATAAATCTATTCCTTAAATGGATCATTTTGACATCCACAATGAAGAAGTTTTGGTTGGTAGGATCTATGAGTGACATTTTGGTAGCAAGCCATTGCTGTGCCTACTGGGTATGAATGTGCTTGCAATATTACTAATAATGACTTATTTTTCCACTCTTTAGCCACTGGCTCTGGCTGTTTCTGTCTTCCACAAACCTAATGTGAAAGGTCCGCACCAACACTTAAAATTTAGATAAAATGAAACATGATATATTAACAGGCTAAAAATGCAGATGCAAGAACAAATTTTAAAAAATACTCCTGATGCTTGAATTCTGAAATTAAAACAGAACTTGTTGGAAATGTTCTATGTGTGCAGCAGCATCTGTGGAGAAAAACGGAGCTTGATGGTGACATTAGGGGAAGGGAGGCAACAGATGTTAACTGGCTGTTATACTGGTAAGACATGTTTGTTAAATATCTCGTTTTAACCTGCAGTTTTGCGACTTATTATATATCCCCACAAATTTACTGTTCTTGGATCCACTAAACTGGAAAACTACATGCTTCAGTATTGAATAGGAGCAACTTTCAATGTGAGATGTTAATGTCCATGCTTGCAGTAACAAACAAAAATATGTAACAGGGTGGCTTGGGTACCGAAAAAAAAAGGTACACATGTATGTTTTAGTGGAAGAGGCACAGGGAAGAACAATGTCCTCCTTTCCTGTTGGGGGGCTGGCGGGAGGCTGATGGGTGGGGGGGGGTGGTGGTGATGGGGGGAGGGAGGGAGGGGTGGAAAGGTCATTGGGCCAATCAATGCACCAAATGGGGAAGGGAATTGTCAAATAATCCACAGCCAAGAGCATTGCCCACACGACAATGCTCCAATTCTGCAAAAAAATATTGATTTGATATGATTGGTCACGGTAAGATTCCATCTCACAATCACACTTGTCAATCAATAATGCATTAATGAAACTTACACACACACACTGGGTAAGCACCATCTGCTCTGCTCTGGAACAAGTTGGTGCAAGATAGGTGGGGAGGCCTAGTGGCATTTTCACTAGACCAGTAATCCAGAAACTCAGATAATGTTCTGGTGACCCGGGTTTGAATCCCACTGCAGCAGATGGTGGAATTTGAATTCAATAAAAATGTCTGAAATTAAGAATCTACTGATGACCATGAAACCATTGTCGATTGTTGGAAAAACCCATTTGTTTCACCAATGTCCTTCAGGGATGGAAATCTGCTGTCCTTACCTGGTCTGGCTGACATGTGATTCCAGAGCCACAGCAATGTGGTTGTCTCTCAACTGCACTTGGGCAACTAGGATGGACAATAAATGCAGGCTAGCCAGTGATGTGAGTGTCCCATGAATGAATAAAAAAAAACAGGCAGCTGTGGAGATACATGGCCACTCCATCTTGCTTACTTATTCACAACTATTCCAAATCCCTGATCTCACAAACCTATCCTGACTCATAAAGTCCATTTGATCTTATCACACATCCATCCCCCTATAATAGCCACACATTCTACATCTTAATTTTTCTAGCTAATTCTTTGCAGGCTTCCATCTCACCCCTCTGAATAACTGGAAGAGGATGGAGAACCATCTTATTGAGGAAGAGGAGGAGGAGAGTAAGAAGAAAGCTCTGTGTTATTCACTACTATTGCTGCAGGCACCAGCTCAGAGTCTGGCACCCAGAGGCCAAGTTAGAACAACACTACTGTGCAGTAACCATGGAAAGTGTCACCTTTCCAGGGGCTGAGGTTGCATACATATTTCAGTCTAAAGGATTCAGATGAGAATCTTGCAGGGTCAAATGTCAAAAAAGGTTGATTGTGTTGACAAACTAAGTACTTCATATATTGAAGACCTGAAAACGTACAGGCACTGTGGGCGGGGGTGTGGGGGGTGGTAGATGGAATAGATGGGGAATGGAGGAATCCTCCTGCAGCTTGGCCTGTGGCTTGATTCAGAACTTAGAGCCCATTCTCTCCAGCTTGAAGAAGCTGGTCTACTCCATCCAGTAACCTATATAACCCGATATCCTGCAGTGTCTGATCGCTACAGCCATGGCCACTTTCTATTGGCATCCAGCTATCTTGAGAGACAATGGACTGAACTCAGAATGTGAATCACTTCTCGGTTGAACATCATCTGTTGCGACTGAGGTTGATTTGTGAGTGGCAGCCTCTTCTGCAGCTGACACAGATGAACAGCATTGATCTGAGGTTTTTCCTTCTGATGGGCCCTCTTTTATCCTCACCCTTCCTAACAGTTTGTCTTCAGGCATTCTGGTCATCAGCTTGGGTTTCCCATACATCAAGTGATCCCTGCAAACTTGAAGTCTTGCTTGCAGACATCCTTGTATCGCAAACGAGGGTAACCTGTTGGTCTCACACAGATTTACTACTGCGGCAGCTTGCCATATAAACTGTCTCCCCTGCATACTGGCACACTTTCATATTCAGCACTCTGTCTTGCCAGGAGAAAGAGTTCATTAATAATCTTGTTATGAAGGAACATTTTGGGATGAATGACAATTTGAAAGTGAGGTAATTCAACCTGAAGCCAGGGTGTTAAATTTGAATAAAGGAAATTGTGAAGGTTTGAGGGGCAAAGACTGAGGTGGATTGAGAAAATATATTAAAAGTTATGAACAGTGCACAGGCAATGGGCAGTCTTTAAAGAATTATTCCATCGTTTACAGCAACTTTACATTCCTCAAGGCACAAAAATCCAACAAGAAAAGTCAGTCATCCTTGGCAAACAAAGGAAGTTAAGGATTACGAAAGATTAAAACAAAGGGCCTATAAAGTTGTCAGAAACAGTAGTAAATCTTCCCAGAATGCAGCAAACGAGGACCAAGAAACTGACAAAGAAAAAAGACTAAAATATAAATGTAAACTAATAATAAGCTGTTATAGATATGTAGAAAGGAAATGTTTAGCTGAGACAAATGTGGATCCATTTGGCATTAGACTGGGGTAAGCACAGTAAGAAGTCTCGCAACACCAGGTTAAGGTCCAACAGGTTTATTTGGTAGCATAAGCTTTCAGAGTGTTGCTCCTTCTTCAGGTAAATGAAGAGTTGGACGTTAATCTGGTGTTGTAAGACTTCTTACAGATGTCAGTAACCCAGAGGAAAAAGGCTAGCAGCCTCAAGAAAAAGCCTTCTCAATGAGCTCACCCTAAGCCCATCGCTTACGAGATGTCCATGTCCCACTTGAACCTTTACCCACCACATCTGGAAACTTTGTGCATTCCTTTCCAGTAGACAATGTGGTATCCCTTTGACTCCCTTGTTTGTGAACATTTCATTCAGCCCTCTTGGGGTCCAGCTTCCTTCTGTTCGATCTTCCATCTGCCCTCCTTTGGTCATCAACCTCTTTATCCATCTGTGTGCTCAGGAACAAGACTGATTCAAATCAGTGACACAGGTAGACCTATGGATCCAGCAATACAATGCTGTCTATGAAGACTAGCTTGGTATGGAAATGGAGGCATGGAAGAGGTCTGCCCTGGCAGAGTGATGCACAGGAGCAGCACAGCACTCTGGCAGAAAGTAGTTCCACTCACCCTGATGTCTCTGGTGCACTAAGGATGGCTTTATGCATTCCACTCCTTAATGATCAGGTTTCATACTTACATGATTTCCCACTGGCATGATCAAAGATTGAAAAGTCTCTTGGGATGTAAATGCTTTAATAAGCATTCATGAGATGCAAATGGTGTTGACACTACCAGCCAGCTGGAAGACCAATCCATCATTAACCCACCTTTGGGAAAATTGCAATATGATTTTATGCTGAAAGATTTCTGACTTTTTGGCTCCCAACAGATTTTCTGCTCCCACCCACAAACCAAACCTGCTGTGGGTGGGATGAGAGAATGCCATCCAGTGAGTGGGCAAGAACATAGAATATAATGTGGAAGAGGGGTGGGTGGGGATGATCAGTTTTGGTAGGAAAAATAGAGGTGCAGAGGGGTTTTTAAATGATGAGAGATTAGACAGTGTATCTGTGCAAAGGGATGCCCTTACTAATAAGTCACTGAACGTTAACATGCAGGTTCAGCTAGCAATTAGGAAGGCTAATAGTATGCTAGCCTTTATCGCAAAAGATTCCAGTAAAGGAGTAGTAAAATCATGCTTTAACTGTATAGTAATTGCATGGATTAGTGACTATGAGTTAGTATAATGGACTATAGTGGTTTACTTACAAGTAAATATACAGAATACTTTAACGACGTTAGCACTTCCAGAACTAAGATCTACCCTGGCTGTAAAAGCCTGTAATCTGCACCAAGATCCCTATCCTTGTTCCCCATTGGGCAATCAAGTCACATGATCCTCCTGGTGTATGTCCCTTTAAGGGGCCAGTTACTACATCCCTCCCCCTTTAAGTCTCTTATTACATGATATATGAAGAATTTATACAATCTTTGGAACATTAGTACTGGGAGGCACTTTTAACATAATTTATCAAAAATTCAGTCTCTCAGGAGACTTTTTCTTTCTCTGTGAGTGACATAGCTCAACAGATTCAGGTTTGACTATTGAGGTAGTTTCAGTTAAATTTGCTTTGCCAGGAGTCTCCTCTGGAATCTGTGACTCATTTTCCTCAGTTTCATTGAGAGCTGCACTTCATTCTTCCACTGGCTGATCAGCCACTTCATCCTTTGGACAAAGAACACTACTTGCTGGCACAATTGGATCACGTAGTTGGCTCTTGGGATGTCTAGCATTTTCACCTCATAGGACAGTGGTCCCATCCTGGCCACTACAACTGCTGAGAAACAATTTGGTCCACTTATAAAATTCTTTGCAGTGACTGGATCAATTATCTCAAATGCTCTTTCTACTTTCAGCAAATCATGGTTACTTTTCTGATAACCCTATCTTGTCTCCACTTTCCCCATCAAATTCAGAACAACCAGGTTTAACCTGGCCATTAAGCATTGGCCCATTAACAGCTTGTCTGGAGCTATTCCAGGAGTATGCTGGGTGGTTCTATAAGCTAGTGGAAAACGTACCACTATTGAAGCAAATGCTTGTTTCATCATACTGGGCCTGAACTTTTGCACTGTGTGTTCAACCAGCGAATTTGATGAGGATTGATAAGCTGCGGCACGGAATTCAGCACTTGTGAATGCTGTTCTGTTATCAGAGGTAAATACCTCTGGTACACTGTGGGTTGTGAACCATTGGTGCAGTTTCTCAATGGTGGCGTATGAAGTCATGGATCTCATTTTGAAAACCTCCGCCCATTTCGAATGGGCATCCAGCAGCAAAAGGAACATCAAGCCACTAAATGGACCAGGATAATCTGTGAACTCTGACCCAAGGGATAAATTACAACAACAAAATGAAGGCAAATTCAATAGAGATGTACAACCCAGAGAAAAGTTTGCAGTATAGTAATGCAAAAGTTCAGAAGTGTTAAAGATTCTGCTATGGCTTCTGTGCTGAGATCCAACTCTAGAGGGAAGAAGACTTCCAGCTGGGTAAAGGTTTGACTTGACTTTCACCCCTGGAACGCACCAGCTCTTTGACAGTGTGAGCCACCAATTGTCTCTGACAAGGTATTGCCTCTGTTAGACTCTTCATGAAAAACCAGTGAAAGCCTAGATACTACATTGGTAAGTTCAATGGAACAAAGATTTGAAAGCTGCTCTGTCTTGAGAAACACAGCTGACTTGTCAATAAACACATCAAAAATATCATGTGGTACATCTATTGACTGGAAAGACAGACCAAGCTCTCACACGACAACCTCAAACAGAGCTTTGAAGAATTCAGATGGACACAAAACATTATCTCAGTTAGTATCTTTCAAAATCTGTCAGACATGCTGAGTTTTTTCAGCATTTACTCTTTTTATTCAAGAGAATCAATGATCTGGCGAACCTTGTAGTGAAGAGGAGTAATAATCCTGCCTTTATTTGGAAGGTCAGTGCCACTTAGACCTTGTAATTTGAGGTTTGATAGCTGAAGCTAATTGAAATCATCTTCTAGTATAATTACAGTAGTTCCAGTATCAATTTGAAAGGAAGTATCAAAGCCTCAAACTTGCATTATAACTGACCAATATCTGGAACTGAGACTGTTAACTTCCACTAGAAACCATAATTTTGATTTTATCTTGATTTCCAATTTCTTGGATGGAGTGTATTTCATAGGTATTTTCTGGTCTATCTCAATTAAAGGTGGTAGCCATGATCGGGAGGTATGGCATTGGACTGGGTGGACACAGTAAGAAGTTTGACAACACCAGGTTAAAGTCCCACAGATTTATTTGATATCACAAGTATTTGGAACGCTGCTCCTTCATCAGAGCAGTGGTCCACTTAACTGATGAAGGATTTGATTTGATTTATTGTCACATGTATTAGCATACAAGGAAAAGTATTGTTTCTTGTGCACCATATAAAACATACTGTTCAATCAGAAGGAAATGAAAGAATGCAGAATGTAGTGTTACAGTCATAACTAGGTGTAGAGAAAGATCAATTTAATGCAAGGTAGGTCCATTCAAAAGTCTGACAGTAGCAGGGAAGAAGATGTTCTTGAGTCGGTTGGTATGTGACCCCAGACTTTTGTATCCTTTTCCTGATGGAAGAAGGTAGAAGAGAGAATATCTAGGGTGCGTGAGGTCCTTAATTATGCTGGCTGCTTTGCTGAGGCAGCCACAAGTGTAGACAAAGTCAATGGATGGGAGGGTGATTTGCATGATGGACTGGGCTACATTCATCGCCGCAACAGGTCCACAGCAGACACCATCTACCTGGCCTTGCACACAGCCCTGGAACACCTAGATAACAAGGATATCTATGTTAGACTCCTATTTATTGACGACAGCTCAGCCTTCAACACAATTATTCCTAAGAAACTCATCTCCAAACTCAGTGGCCTGGGCCTCAGATCCTCTCTATGACTAGATCCTGAACTTTCTAACTCACAAACCACAATCAGTAAGGATAGGCAACAACAGCTCCTCCACAATCATCCTCAACACTGGTGCCCCACAAGTCTTTGTTCTTAGCACCCTACTATACTCCTTATACACCTATGGCTGTATAGTCAAATTTCCTTCCAATTTGATTTTCATGTTTGCTGACGACACCACTGTGGTGGGACAGATCTCAAAAAATGACGAGAGAGAGTACAGGAATGAGATAGAGAATCTGATGAACTGGTACGGCGACAAGAGTCTCCCCTCAATGTCAACAAAATGAAAGGAATTGTCATTAACTCCAGGAAGCGTGAAAGAGAACATACCCCTGTCTACATCAATGGGGACAAAATAGAAATGGTCGAGGGCTTCAAATTTTTAGATGTCCAGATCACCAACAACCTGCCCTGGTCCCCACACGATGACACTATAGTTAAAGCCAGCCAGCACCTCTACTTTCTCAGAAGACTAAGGAAATTTGGCATGATAGCTATGACTCTCACCAACTTTTACAGATGCGCCATAGAAAGCATTCTTTCTGGTTGTATCACAGCTTGGTGTGGCTCCTGTTCTGCCGAAGACCGCAAGAAACTACAAAAGATAGTTTTGTGAGACACCCACAAGGTAGTGGGGCTTTGCACCGATTGATGGATGTCTGGTTCATGGGAGCCATGGGATAACTACATACCAGTGCACCTGTATGCCAACCAACAAGGGGGTACCAGGCCTCCGCTGAGTCTGTTGTAGTTTTGTCTGGGCCTATGCGGTGCCCAGTTTATGTATGTCAAGGGAGGCACTACATAGGGCTAGCTGATGAACAGGCTCTGCACAGGTAGGAAAGGCTTGCACATTCAGCTCTCTACTCGCAATGGTAATGCTGTCAACCAGCTGTGAAAGCTAAAAGCAAGAGGTGACAACCAAACTAACCACAATGCAGCAGGCACTCTGCCAACCCATCTGATACATCGCATTAACCGGAGACACACCAGCATGAAATGGCAAAGTGTGGAAACTCAGGCATTGCTATGATGGTTCAGGGATCCTCTGTTGAAAGGTTTCCAGAGACTTTCTCCCAGCAATGAGTGGACTGGCTGAATAAACACCCCGAGCTCATAGCGTTAAAATAAGGGGGCCGACTGGCCTTTCCCTGGATGACAGCATTGCTATTTCCTCACCTGTCCCTCCACCATGATTTCCATCAGTCTGTCAGCCAGGTGACTGAAGGTGCTGAAGCCAATGCTGGTTAGTGCAGTCTGAGGGGCAGCCATTACAAGCTCTAGCTGCTCACCAGCATCACAGCTGAACTGTGCTCTTCACATTCTCAGCAGCCATCCCCTTCTCCTGTTGCTGCCACTTGAGATCACTTCAGAGAAGCACCAGAGTAGACAAGAGGACTTACATAAGAGGAACAGGGTAAGCACCATGCTGAATAGTTTAATATTTTTAATTGATGCACTTGTGTCATGTTTTCATCATTTATGTTTGCTCTCGATAAAGAGCGATTGACAATTGGATCGTGTTGAAATTAGTGGTATTTTGGTGTTCTCCATGGGGAAGGGTTTGAAAGGATTGAGTGCCGATGGGTGGATTCTCAGCCATGAGATGAAAGTAATGTGTCAGCAGAGCTCTGAAATCTAATGGTGGAGAATGTTCTCAAAAGTGATCTTCAATTTGATTTTGGCAAGAGTCTCTCCCAGGTGCAGGCAGTGTGCTGAAACCTTCCAGCACTTTCACTGATACCCAATGTTTTCCACTTCCTTCTCATCTTCTCCTCCTCTTCTTCAACCTTCTCCTCCCCCTCTCTCGTGATGCCTGAGTTTGACCTCATGGCACAATTGCTGAGGTTAGCACTGGTCTCTCAAGCTTGCTGAGATTATAAAGCATGCAGCAAGTCACCATGAATTCCCACCCTCCTGCCCTGCCTTCAGCTGCTGGTGCTGCTGTGTCAGACCTCCTCACTGCCGCCCCACCCCCCCCACAACCGTTCTTCCTCCAAATCAAGGCAGGTCTCAAGCAGGATCTCCATCACCAAACTCTTCTTCACTCTGCGATAAGGCACGGTGAAACAACTCTCACTCTCTGGTGAAGTCCCCAGGGTATTTCTGGTGTAAGTGTTGAGAGAGTATGGGTAAAGTCTTGACAAAGTGTCCCAGATAACTAAAAAGTCTTCAAATGCCTTATAGTCAGTTGATCTCATACAAGTGAACTTTGAAAGCTGAGCTTGGCTGAGCTTGACATTGAGGGCCCGATTTTACCATTTGGAGTCTAAGGGCTGGATCGGGGCGTAATATAGATCCATGCCCGGAATCCTCTTTGCAGCGCGCCCATACGCTTTCAGCCGGTTCGCATTGAGGGCGGCGCTTAGTGCTGCCGAAACGATCGCAGCTCTGTCCTGTGCATGTGCAGTTAGAAAAATGTCTGAAAAAGCACACCCGTGTTGGGGAAAAAAAAGCAGAGAGAGTGGCTCTCTGACACAGGTCATCCTCTGGAGGGGGGAGGCGAGAAGGCTGATTGTTGTCTGGTGGTGGGAGGGAGGCCCGCTTGCTCACTGAATGGGGGGTGGTGGGTCGGGGGGCAGATGGATCTCTGGTTGTGGGGGGGGGGCAGGGGGGTTTGCTGCCACTGCGGGCGACCCCTCCTCCCCACCGGAGGAAGGAATCCCTCCTCCTTATTGTGACAGTGTGTCAATTCTCACCAGCTAAATGAATGCATGCTTCAATGAGCCTAAGCTCTGTCACTTATGAATAAATTCAGCGATTCAATTTTTAAATGACATCTAGCGTATATTTCTCATTTCTTATATATATTAAAGTAATAGGAAACCAGGAGGAGAGATTCGTTCCTGTGGTGGGAAGGAGCGATCGCTCACAGAATGGCAGCAGACCCTCCTGCCTCGCCCCACCAGAGATCCATCCGTCCCACCGCACCCTCCCCTCCCCCGCCCCACCCCAATCAGTGAGCGATCGGGCCTTCCCCCCCACCACCAGACAATGATGGGGGGGGGGGCCCTCTCGCTCCCCGCTCCCCCCCCCTCCGCCACCCTGCCACCCCACCACCATCCCCCAGAGGAAGCTCTGTCCCGCCTCCTCCCCCCCCAGAGGATCCTCTGACTCACCTCCTCCTCCTGTAACCCCCCCCCCCAAGAGGATGCTCTGACCCACTCCACCCCCCTCCCAGGGGATGATCTGGGTCAGGGAGCCGCTGCATGCTCTGAAGCCGCTTCGGAGGTTCCCCTGCAAAATAAAAATCAGATATGAATTTTTATTTTGCAGGTCGCTGACAGCGTGGATCTGGAAGGACCAGAAGAAGGTAAAGTGGGATTTGGTGGGAGAGTTGGGCGCGCGGTTCATTAAATCGATTTAAATGCATGCTAATGCCTTGAAATCTTCGGGCCGGGTTTTGATAAAGTCGCGATCTGCTTGGATTTGGATGCAGATCGCATTAAAGGCCTGACGCCTGAATTTACCACAAATGTTTGCTAAAATCGGGCCCTAAGCAGCACTCAAAATTCTCACCAATGACTTCCTTATTCCTGTCCAGCTGGCCGCTGGTGAGATTGGTCGGTAGTTGCAGTGTTAACCAAAGGCATGTAGCCTCTTTGGTGAGCCAATCTACTTTGTCATTAGAACCTGTAGCAGCCTTGGGGCAGCCATTCTTAGCATTAACACGTTAACTGGGTGGTTCAGCTCAGGACTTCATCAGCTAAATGTTTCAGGCTAATGAACTTTCATCAGGATTGGAGATGTTTACACTTGTATTGGGTATTCAGCAAACACAGAGACACTGCGGTGCATTTTCCAGCTCCACTTACCAGTGGGATTTACCAGTTCTGCTGCAGTCAATAGACTTTTGAATGTCTCACCACTTTATCCAGCCCCACTACAACCAGGTCTGGGACGCAAGAGAAAGGGGGAAAGGACAACAAGGAAGGCCTGTGATAGGGTGGGGGGCAGGAAGGATTAAATGACTGAAAAGACAATGGTGCAAAGCAAAAGCAGGTGGCTCTGTACAAAAAGCAAAACGTGGTCCAGATGAGTTCTACAACTGCTGTTGCCTGAATAAATGGGAACAATCATTATCATCTGAATTGTTGAGCTCAGTCTTTAATTTGGAAGAATAATTGCCTAATTAAAATGAGAGATGGTGTTCATTGAGCCTCTGTTAACATCCATTGGAAGAATGCAGGAGACAGAGATCAAAATGAGTTGGGGGAAAGAATTAAAACGACAAGCGAGTGGACATTCAGGGATATGCTTGCAAACTGAAGGGAGGAACTCTGCAAGTTGACCATTGAATGTGTGTTTGCTCATGGATCACATGGTGAGCAACGAATACAGTGTACTAAACTGAAAAGCGTACGAATAAATCACTATTTCATCTGGAAAGAATAGTTGAGGCCTTGGATTATGGGGCAGGGATAGATAAAATGGCAGGTGTTTGCATCTCCTGCATTTCACAGGGATGTGAGTAGGAAGATTGGAGTGTTGGGTGTGATTGAAGAGTTGAGCAGGGTTTCGTGGACTGTGGCAGTGGAGGGAAACAGTTGGCGATGTTTGGTTGCAATGGTCACATCCATTCAGCTTGAAAGCATGATCCAGTGCCTCAGATAAAGCAAATTAAAAATATGAAAAAGTAATAATTAAGGATTTCATGCCCACAGTTGTTAGTTTGAACTGAAATAAAAGTTTCTGTTCATTAAGAGTGTGATTTGTTTCAGTCATTCTCAAGGTGCCTTTGGAGTCTGCATCATTTGGGTTTACATTAAGGTGGATATGTTCTGTGCCTTCCATGAGCCTCATAGCTGAAGAAGAATCTATAATTTCTCTCGTCTGACAATTCAGTTTATAATAACGGGCGTAAGATCCTATGAAAGGAAGCAGTTGAAATTTGATCAAAAGAAATAGGGATTCAAAATTCGGACATATTAAACAAATGTCTCTCCCAAGTCCTACATTAGTGCTAAAATGATCATAAAACAACTGAACTGCAATTTATCACATTAGTTGTGCACAGAGCTGTTGTTGAATTTGCGTACGTTAGAACAGCGACTGCACTTCAAAAATAATTGCTTGGTGTGAAGAACTTTAATGGACCACTTGAGTGTGAGAAGTGCTTTGTCAAATTTCTTCTAAAAGCTCAGGTAATTTTTTTTCTTTAAAATTGTTTATATGAAGTAAAAATAATAATCTTACACATTGAAGTAGAGGTAAGTATATAGAATGTCAATGTCTCAACATTGTGGCATTGGAATACTCAAGTTTGCTCTACTCAGGGGACATCTCCACTCCTCTCCTTTCCCAGATCCCTCGTGCTTATCAGATGTGGCACTGCACTCTGCCTGGATAGGTGGGGAGCTGTCGGCCAATTTGATTGGATGGCAGCTCTGCAATGTGGCGTTGCCGTCCAATTGAGGATGGCAATCTTACCTGCTGCCAGTCATAGAAACATAGAAAATAGGAGCAGGTGTAGGTCATACAGCCCTTTGTGCCCAGGTGTAACCCATCCAGTTTGGACAGGTCCCACCTCCCCTGGAACTGGTCCCAATGCACCAGGAATCTGAAACCTTCCCCCTCACACCATCTGTTCAGCCACATATTCATCCCATATTTTTTGCTGTTTCTGCTCTGATTAGCACATGGCATGATCACTATCTTTGAGGTCCTACTTTTCAATTTAATTCCTAACACTCCATATATTGCTTTTAGAACCTCCTTTTATTGTACCGATGTGTATCACAACCATTGGCTATACACTTCCCCTCCCTCCAGAATCTCCTGTCGCCACTCTGAGACAGCCTTGACTCTAGCATTAGGCAACATACCATCCTGGAGTCTTGACTGCAGCCACAGAAGTGCCCATCTATTTCCCTTACAATTGAATCTCCTATAATTATTGCATTTCCATACTTTTTGCTACCCCCCCCCCCCACCCCGTGCAGCAGAGCCAACTATGGTGCTACAAATTTACTGTTGCTACTTCTCTCTGTAATGCCATTCCCCCAAAAGTGGTATATCTGTTTTGCAGGAGACAGGCCACAGGAGATTCTTGCACTGCCTGTCTAATCCCCTTGCTCTGCCTGGTGGCCACCTATTACATTCCTACCTGTGGAAACTTAACCTATGGTTTGACCACCTCGCTATATGTGCTATCCATGATCCTCTCTGCCTCATGGATGCTACACAATATCCCCAGCTGCCAATCTAGCTCTAAATCCCTTGCTTCCAGGAGCTGCAGCTGGGGACACTTCCTGTACACATGCTGGCTCCAGGCACTGGAAATATTCCCGGCTTCCCACATAGGGTAGGAGGAGCACATGAAAACTTTGAGCTCTCTTGCCATGATTTATCGCTTTAAATTAAATGTTTTGGTTTAAAATTGCACAATATCAATTACTCCAGCAATTTTTCCCTGGTGCTCGTTATGACAGAATGTAGCCCTTACAAAATATAAAACAACAAAATATCTTACTAACTATAAGCAATAAAATTAGCAAACATTTACCTAATTGTACCCACACAATGAGTTGCTTCCACTTGGTCTGCACAACTTTTGAATCCTAACATTACTTCAGGATCTCTAAATTCCAAACCAGTACTGTTCTCTCATCCCCACTCTTTTTCACGCTCTTTTATCCACCTGGCTCTGTTCTCAGTCTCACCCTTTCTCAGGCTCCTTTATTTTCCCAACTCTGCTCTTGATCTCACATTCCTCACTCTCTTTTATCCTCCTGGCTTCGCTCTCAGCCTCTCTCCATGCTGCCGCTGCCTCTCCACACTACAGGCTCTTTTTGCTGCTGGCTCCGCCTCAGGCCCATTCTTCACAATTGGCCCATGAGCTTCCCTGCTCAGCAACAGTGAAACGGAATTAGTCAGATTAGCAAATTAGAGCAAGGCCTGGATGCTGATTGGCTAACCAGCATGTTTCATTGCTGTAACTATTTTTGAAATTGGTCAGTTGCTCCTCTCGAACAAGTGTTTGCCAGTCACATGGCGGCCGCTAGCTCTGCAGACCCCCTGAAAGCCTTTTGTGGATGTCTGGGGGTCCCTGAATCCCTATTTTATGTTAACTGGCTTGCGGGTCTTTCAGTAACAATGTGATCAGGATATTCATTAAATCCATCTTTTGTCTAAAATTTCACTGAACACTATGTAGTGGTCAGATGTCAAAACTGTCAACCTTTGCCAAACAAGTAGGACATGACCCAGAGTACAGCGGTACATTTTGACACATGAAAACCAACTTGAAGGGATGTACCCTGGCAAGAGAAATGTGCAAGAAGACAAATCACTGCTTCCTTCGACAGCCTTTAATTTACATCCTTGGGTAACATCGTAGGGGATTAACTATCATTATGAGAAGTTTCTCTTGGTCACTGCGTGCCTGAGGGAATCTTATTTCCTAACATGTCACCATTAAGTAGTCTATCAAAGACTGCGACCTTTGACCCTTTCTTCTTTTCTGTGCTTTTCAAGTATCCTCTCAGCTCTCTCATTAGCATGATCGCCTTTAATTGATCACCTTTCCTCAAGGACAATACACATCTTTATTGAAAATCTTTCATCTCTTCTGGAAAACCCCATCATCCACACATATACTAAAGCTGTAGAAATGAAAGCCGCGTAAATCCGTTTATCTTGATTTAAATATTAATGAAAATTATGCGATGGGTATCTTTTGAATAGGC
Source organism: Carcharhinus amblyrhynchos (assembly GCF_965287045.1). Taxonomy (NCBI): domain Eukaryota; kingdom Metazoa; phylum Chordata; class Chondrichthyes; order Carcharhiniformes; family Carcharhinidae; genus Carcharhinus; species Carcharhinus amblyrhynchos. The sequence continues at coordinate 77,601,219 of NC_137328.1, forward strand.
TAATCCCAGAGAGCGAAAATATATTAATCTGGTAATGAATATATAGCATCATTTATAACCTTTTAAAAATGCAACAAAGCAGCACATATTCTGACATTATGATTAAATACATTTAGAGACGATCCTAAAATATTGATGAAGGTCACCTCAGAGCACCAAAGTACAATAATTAAAACATTTTTCTTTGTAATTGACTTGTGATTATGTTGCGCTGCCACCTCGTGTGCCACTAGTCTATGTCAGCAGCTCAAGGGTTAAATGGGTGCATGGGGATTAAGTAATTAAATATATTGATTACCTGTAGAAATCTGCTAGCTGACAGGATAAGAAGGGCTCACTTTTCTGGGAGTGTAGTCATTTTATTTTGGTTAAGATGGATGAGTTAATAAACATGGAGCAAGCACTCCCATAAATTCAGCATCTGTAATATTTGTCACTTTCAAAATTACTTGCTTGAGAGCAACATCCGTTATGTGATTTCACAGGAGAGGTGCGAGCAGACCTGAAGCAAGGTTTTCACTTTCCTGGTGATTAATATACTGTTGTTGTTTAGAAAGGCAGCATCATTAGGCAGAAGCTTAGCTCCAGTGCACTGAGGAAATGTTTGCTGCATTGAGCCATATTGTGCTATTTAGGAGTTCACTGATGTTTCATCAGTGCAGATCATTGTGCGTTTTCGTTTGGCAGTTTTGTTGCCTTGGGCTGGATTTATGGAAACTTCAGGATCATTTTTAAAAGACATTTACAATAGGTGGTTTAATGCCTACACGAACATAGCCCCCCAGATAACTGGTTCGCCACTAAGATGTGATTAAAATGTATTGCAGCATTTCCAAAGCGTAGTTTTTATTATTTCAATTTTCTACCGGCATTAAAGAAAATGAATCTGAAGGTCATGCAAAATAATGAAAACATTCATGTAAGATTAAAGCAAATTTATACATCATTGGCATTTAATTAAATAAACTTGGTTTGGCCTGTGTTTTCAAGGCAGTCCATTTAGTATTCCTGACAACGAACATGTGTGCCTGTTGGTTTGCATAGTTGCAGTTCTAGAATGAAGGATGCTGCGAGTATGAAATGGGAGTTTGCTATTTCCACTTTGGAGGCAGGCACAGCGGTAGACATCAATCCTTCAGATGTAATGCAGACCTCCCTCTTCATTACTCAGAAATTATTTTTGAACGCGTGACAGCTTACTCTGCTACACTATTCTGATATCTGTACTTTCTGGCTTTCTTCTCCTTTTAGAGAGCATTTGCACCAGTCGTTACATTATTGATTTTAGTCTACCTCTTTAATTGCCTACTTTTAATGTGTAATCAGTGATCAATTGCTGGCCTGGGAGGGATGGTGAGGGCCACAGTCAAACCCAGTTCTGTATTCATGCACCACCCATATCCAGTTTAAACAGCAGTATGCATAGTGGCACAGTGGTTATCACTGCTGCCTCACAGTGCCAGAGGTCTGGGTTCAATTCCCAGCTTGGGTCACTGGCTGTGCGGAGTCTGCATGTTCTCACCATGTCTGCATGGATTTCTTTCGGGTGCTCCAGTTTCCTCTCACAGTCCAAAAGTCGTGCTGGTTGGGTGCATTGACCATGCTAAGTTTTCCCTCAGTGTACCCGAACAGGCGCTGGAGTGTGGCGACTGGTGAATTTTCACAGTAGCTTCATTGCAGTGTTAATGTAAACCTACTTGTGACACTGATAAACAAACTTTAAGGAATCATTATATAGTGTCTGGAGCAGGAATTGTACACACTCCCCTCCCTGGACTAAAGACTTTGACCCTAATGGCATCAGGATATTAATGTTGAGCAGGAATTGTTTCTTCAACCTAGTGAAATTTCCTGGAATCAGATCAGTTTCAGTTTATTAAGTAAACCATTAGGGAATCAGCAAAATTCAATGGCAGTAAACTACCGTGAATGAGTACAAATCTGAGATTGATGCTTTTCTCACTGTACCTGTCGAGAGAAATTCAGATTCAAACGAATTCTACTGGGTTTTTGAAGTTAGCTTTGAGAAGTGTTTGACTATTTGTTGCGATTGTTAATCTAGAAAAGTTTGCACCTGCAGTAATTGACAGTTATCTGAACAGGTAAGAACACTTATGGCCAGACTCTTCTATCCTCTGGCATGCCTAGGCAGCCCTAATTACTTCCGTGATATTGGTTGCTGCTCTAACCTCAATGACATTAACTAATATTGCAAGACCAAGATAGAAAACTGTTATGGATGCCAGAAGAAGTAAACTGTATTTGTATTTGTGAGTGTTAGGAATATTTGTGTGTTAAGAAAGTGGGAACTTGAGTTTTGGTTTCATTTTAAAAGATGCCTGCATTCTAACAGAGTTTTACGACTCTTGAAGAGGAGTTAAAACAAATACGCAGTAGAAATAAACTGTGATGTTGCTTAGCGACATGGGATCAGGCAGAGACACACAAATATATAAGGTGACCCAGAAGGAAGCAACATTCCACAAAATGCCAGAACTGGCAGGACAATGGAAAGGAACAGCTCACAAACCTCAAAGTAAAGAAGGACCCAAACCCAGGGAGTGGAACTGGAGAACGATCCCAAAGGGAAAGAACAGGAATCTGTAAGTCCTGCTCGTGAAGTCGAAAGTGAGGAACAGAGGTAAAATATAGTGCTGCAGGAATTATACCTAAAGTAAAATAGGTTTGTAAGAAGCCAGAAGATCAATGTGGGCATCCCAATGTTGGTGACTCCTTAGTATGGGCCTGTGAATCTGTAGTATTCTGTTGGCATGGTTGAGAGTGGAAGGTGGAATTTGCCAATTCCTCAGAAAATATTGAAGCCTTTCAATGCCTGAAACATGAACCCTTCTTCAGAAGGTGGCAATTCCTGTGTTGATCTCAGATGCTATCTGTTAGTTAAGTGAATACAATCTCTCACAGATATGTAGCCCACTATAGGCCAATGGAACCTGGTGCGAAGAGCTCAAAAATATCACAAAATATGTAAATGGCACTTCAAGGATGTGTGAGTCAATATTCTAGTGGCTGGGAAGGGAGCGGGGCCACAAATTAGGCCAAAACCTGAAAGCATCAAATTCTGGCCCATCATAAAATTCCAGAGAACCATTGTAAATACATAACTTTTATTATGCATGTACATTAGACTTTTAGCTTAAGACAGATCATAACATTAAACTGATGGGCGGCACGTTGGCACTGTGGTTAGCACTGCTGCCTCATATCTCCAGGGACCTGGGTTCAATTCCTGGCTTGGGTCACTGTCTGTGCGGAGTTTGCATGTTCTCCTCGTGTCTGCATGGGTTTCCTCCAGGTGCTCTGGTTTCCTCCCACAGTCCAAAGTAGCGTGGGTTAGGTTGATTGGCCATGCTAAATTGCCCCTTAGGGTCCTGGAATGTGTAGGTTAGAGGGATTAGCAGGGTAAATGTGTGGGGTTACGGGGATAGGGCCTGGATGGGATTGTTGTTGGTGCTGACTCGCTGGGCCTAATGGCCTCCTCCTGCACTGTTGGGATTCTATGATTCTATGAATTGCAAAATTTCTAGGCAGTTAAGAAAAATGAATCTGGATTTCAGTTAATTTTATCATCTGTGGATCATTCACAAGAAACTTTGGCCATTCAGGGAGGTGGTGCGCATAATTCCTGCTTCAACGTCCAGTTCATACCGTTCCTGCTTCTGAGTCAACAGGTTCGGTGGGTGTGTTGCCTTTAAGAAATTGCTAAGAAAAATAGATGAGGAAACAAGGAAAGCAGGAATGAAGGACAGCACTCAGCCGTGAAATGCAGCTTTGAATAAACAGGACACAGTTACCCGAAGGTACAGAATACAAATTGTTGCAATTGACGCATTTGACCTTTCTACCTGATGTCAGAAATGTTTTTTGAGGTGCATTCTGGAGTGCCACTTCTCTTTCTTTGCCAGCAAATATTGACAAGTGAACACAATCTGGTAAACACAGGCCTTCAGTGGATAACACTGACAGTTGACATCTTTGAGTAACAACTGCACATTCATCTTATTAATTGCCAGTTTGATTAGAAGTAAAATTAATGAATTAACATAGTTGCTGGATGCAGCAGAACCAGCCCAGCCATGAACTAAACCTCAAAACTGATAAAGTTATATAAGGTGTACAATGCTGGTGCCTATTACAGTGGTTGAGAATTTATGCTGTTAATTGCTGTTTTGTTAGTTACCCTAAGAGTAGTTACATGTTTAACTGCTCAAATGGGATTAGATGTTGTCAAAGTATTATACTTGGCTGTCTGTCAAAATGGGCCATGATGTCCAGAGTAACATCAGCCTATTTCCTCTTGAACGTTGCAGCCTGAAGTCAAGACCAGGGTATTTTTCAAACAGGCATATTTTCAATATACCAAACATTGCCTATTTATGTGTTTCATGCATAGGGTGGCACGATGGCATAGAGGCTATCACTGCTGCCTCGCAGCACAGGGACCTGGGTTCAATTCCAGCCTCGGGTGATGGCCTGTGTAGAGTTTGCACATTCTCCCTGGGTCTATGTGGGTTTCCTTCGGGTGCTCGGGTTTCCATCCACAGTCCAAAGATGTGCAAGTTAGGTGGATTGGCCATGCTAAATTGTCCATTTGTCCAAAGATGTGTAAATTAGGAGGATTAGTGGGGTAAATATTTGGGGTTATGGACATAGGGCTGGGTAGGATGCTCTGTCAGAGACTCGATGGACTGAATGGCCTCTTTCTGCACTGTATGGACTGTATGTATAACATGATTAAATGCTATTGCATTGCGATTTTCTTGAAAATAAGAATATTCATTCCTGATTTCACGTTCAAAACATGAAAGGTAAGATTTGTGAACCACGCATATTTTGGAGGCTGTTTTTAAAAACATGTGAACACATTTTCCCTGTTATGTGACTGTTTAATCAGATTAAATAATGAATTTGGCTACAGCAGGGATGCGAGAGGTGGCTGTAGTGTCGTTTGATTAGGAGAAAGGTAATATTGTTTTTTCACTTTTACTTCTTATAGACTGACTTCCAGAGGTAAATGCAGAAATGGGGTGCAGTTAATTTGGGCTGCAATTCTTATATCTTGTCACTAATTTGATTGCGTATTTTGAAGGGGTAACCAAGAAGGTAGATGAGAATAGTGCAGTTGATGTTGTCTACATGGACTTTAGCGAGGCCTTTGACAAGGTGCCACATGGTAGGTTGTTGCATAAGGTTAAATCTCATGGGATCCAGGGTGACGTAGCCAATTGGATACAAAATTGGCTTGATGGCAGAAAACAGAGGGTGGTTGTAGAGGGTTGCTTTTCAAACTCAAGGCCTATGACCAGTGGTGTGCCTCAGGGATCAGTGCTGGGTGCACTGTTATTTGTCATTTATATTAATGATTTGGATGAGAATATAGGAGGCATGGTTAGTAAATTGCAGATGTCACTAAGATTTGTGGCATAGTGGACAGTGAAGAAGGTTGTCTGGGATTGCAATGGGATCTTAATCAATCAGGCCAGTGGGCTGACAAATGGCAGATGGAGTTTAATTTAGATAAATGTGAGGTGATGCCTTTTGATGGATCGAGTCGAGGCAGGACTTACTCAGTTAATGGGAGGGTATTGGGGAGAGTTGTAGAATAAAGAAACCTAGGAATACAGGTTCATAGCTCCTTGAGTCACAAGTGGATAGAGTGGTGAAGAAGTCATTTGACATGCTTGGTTTCATTGGTCAGAACATTGAATACAGGAGTTGGGATGTCTTATTGAAGTTATGCAAGACATTAGTAAAGCCACACTTGAGATACTATGTAAATTTCTTGTCACCCTATTGTAGAAAGGATATTATTAAACTAGAAAGAGTGCGGAAAAGATTTACTAGGATGCTATCAGGACTTGACGGTTTGAGTTATAAGGAGAGGCTGGATAGGCTGGGACATTTTCCCCTGGTGCATAGAAGGCTAAGGAGCAATCTTATAAAAGTCTATAAAATAATGAGGAACACAGATAAGATAGATAGTCAACATCCTTTCCCAAAGGTAGGGGAGCCTCACAATAGAGGACATTGGTTTAAAGTGAGAGGGAAAGATACAAAAGGGTACAGAGGGGTAATTTTTTCACTCAGCAGATGGTGAGTGTCTGGAATGAGCTGTCAGAGGCAATAGTAGAGTTGGGTACATTCTTGTCTTTTAAAAAGCATTTAGACAGTTAAAGAACATAAGAACATAAGAAATAGGAGCAGGAGTAGGCCATCCAGCCCTTTGAGCCTGCCCCGCCATTCAATAAGATCATGGCTGATCTGTCATGGCTCAGTTCCACATTCCCGCCCTCTCCCCATAACCCTTAATCCCCTCGCTTATCAAAAACCCATCAACCCGCGTCTTAAAAATATTTAGCGAGGCAGCCTCCACCACCTCAATGGGCAGAGAATTCCAGAGGTTCACCACCCTTTGAGTGAAGAAGTTCCTCCTCAACTCCGTTCTAAACCGCCCCCCCTTTATCTTGAGGCTGTGCCCCCTAGTCCTACTGTCCTTTCTGAGCGGGAAGAGTCTCTCCACCTCTATCCTATCCATCCCATTCATCATCTTATACATCTCAATGAGATCTCCCCTCATTCTTCTAAACTCTAGCGAGTACAAGCCTAGTTTATTCAGCCTCTCCTCATAGCTCAACCCCCTCAACTCCGGTATCAGCCTAGTAAACCTCCTCTGCACTCCCTCCAAGGCCATAATATCCTTGCATAAGTACGGCGACCAAAACTGCACACAGTACTCCAGCTGTGGCCTCACCAGTGCCCTATACAGCTGCAGCAAGACCTCCCTACTTTTATATTCAATCCCCCTCGCTATGAAGGCCAGCATCCCATTTGCCTTCCTGACCACCTGCTGCACCTGCAGGCTGGGTTTTTGCGACTCATGCACAAGGACCCCGAGGTCCCTCTGCACTGTCGCCTGCTGCAGTTTTTCGCCATGTAAGTAATAGTCCTTCCTACCATTATTCCTACCAAAGTGGACCACCTCGCACTTGCCAACATTAAATTCCATTTGCCATTTCCTGGCCCATTCGCCCAGCCTATCTAGATCCTTCTGCAGACTCTCCACACCCTCCGCGCAATTTGCCGTTCCACCAATCTTGGTGTCATCAGCAAATTTCGACACCATACACTCGGTTCTCCCCTCCAGATCATCTATATAAATGGTAAATAGCTGAGGCCCCAGCACCGACCCCTGGGGCACTCCACTAGTCACCAACCGCCAATCCGAATAGCACCCATTAACCCCCACTCTCTGTCTCCTATTTGACAACCAATCCTGTATCCACGCTAACACCCTACCCCCAACTCCATGCCCCCTTACCTTCTGCAATAACCTCTTGTGAGGTACCTTGTCAAACGCCTTCTGAAAATCAAGAAAGACCACATCCATCGGCTCTCCTCTATCCACCTCCCTAGACACATCCTTATAGAACTCCAATAAATTTGTCAGACACGACTTCCCCTTAACGAAACCGTGCTGCGTTTGCTCTATCAAGCAATTCCCCTCAAGATGTCTCGCTATTTCCTCCTTGATGACGGATTCTAACATTTTACCTACAACAGACGTTAAACTAACCGGCCTATAATTCCCTGCCTTTTGCCTGGCACCCTTCTTAAACAACGGCGTAACATTAGTCGTTTTCCAATCTTCCGGCACTTCCCTGGAATCCAGCGACGTTTGGAAAACAGTTACATGGGTAAGATGGGTATAGAGGGATATGGGCCAAATGTGGGCAATTGGGCCTAGCTTAGTGGTAAAACTGGACAGCAGGTTGGGCTGAAGGGCCTCTTTCCATGCTGTGTACCTCTATGACTCTATGACTTAGCCTTATGACATTAAGGATCAGCACATCCTGCAATATGTGTGAAGTGAGTCCTAGTGACTTATACTCCTGGCCTCATTCTGGGTCATTTAATTTAGATATTTCTGGTAGACACTTGCACCAGCATGGGTGCATATTGAGCCGTGTTAAACCACATCAAGCAGATTGATACATCTGGATGGCCTGCTCAACACTTTTAGAAAACAGTTGGGTGCCAAACAGGTGTAAGCTTGGATTCACATATTTGCCAGGAGGGTACTAGTGAACATATTAGAATGTTATGACAACCTGACAGCTTTGTGGTCTCTTTACTGGTGCTAACTTTTTATTTCCTGGTGTTTTAAACTGACTTCAAATGACCGAAGTGGGATTTGAGCTCATGTTCTTTGGATATTAGTGCAGGCCTGTGGATTACTAATAACAGTAACATCGGCCAGAATTTTACTTTTGGAGCATGTGTCCAACCTGCCCAAAGGTAAATTAATGTCAAATGACGTTGGGCGTGGTTCCCAAAACAATTTTGAATGAATAACCAGAACTTGGGCAAGACACTAAAGAACAGTTTGCGCAGTTTAGCTGTAAATTGAATGAACCACTAACTTCCAGGCACAAAGATGGAACAAAATGGGTGAAAAAAAAGTTCTTATTAAGGACCTATGACATATTTCTTTGTGAAGTTACATATTTTTTATTCTTTGTAAGCCAACACAATAGACAAAAGTGGTCTGCATAAACCAATCAGAAATGTTGGCATGTAGCCCAGTGGGTGGGTGGTACACATTCCCTCCTACTTAATCACCTCCCTGAAATGGACTCAAGTTGAATATTGCTCTCATAAGAGAGGCATCTTTAACTGAAATTGCGACTGGAGAATATAAACAGCTCATAGTTCAATCAAAGCAATCAGTCTTTTGGCTTGGAAACAATATGCATTAACACTGATACTGTGCCCCTGACTCATAAGAAGAAAATGGATATTGTATATAACTGGATATGGATATAATTCTGCATTTCGATCCACAGAATGGCATGGATTCTTCGTAGAGGTTAGTGGGTTGCCAGACTGCGCTAACCTGGTGAACTTATTTTACAAGTCAGATTGTGGGGAAAAAAAGATGTGGAATACACCTTTGTTATGTATAATTATGAACTCCTTCTCGATGGATAACCACGCTTTCTGAAACAAAGCTGGGTTTTGAATGGATGTTATGTCTGTGAATTTAACAACATAGCTCTGAATCAGATCATCAATGACATTAATAAATTTATGACTTCCACGCAACACTGCAAATTGTGCAGTTTCAAACTAATTGATGGTTTTTGTTGGCATCAACACTGGATGCGATTAATCTGTTGGCAATGAGTTCTTTTGACGTACTGATAGTTGCTGAAAATGAGGTGACATCACTTATGAAAGAAGCTAGGCTTTAAAACTCTGCAGTGGAATTAGTCACTATAAAGTGGATGTTCAAAGAAATGCCACATCACATAATGATGATGGAATACATTCATTTAAGTACAGTATTGTGATCAGTGGCCATACATTTGATTTTTGACAACAATGCTTTTCTTTATTCTAGGGAGTTTTTGAAGTTTTAGCAGGCAGGAAGAAACGGGCTGTGGGTAATTGGTTTGACTCTTCATAGTTGTCATAAAATTCCAGAATGAACAAAGATCTGTGAAAAAGAGTCGTTCTTTAAAAAAAAATCATTCTTGGTTGTGGGCGTCGTTAGCAAAGCTAATGTAGGTGCCCATCTGTAGTTCCAATTGAGAAAATGCTGGTCTGCCATATTCTTAGGTCGCTTCACCCCACATGACGAAAGTGCTCCCACAGTGCTGCTTATGAAATATGTAGTATATTGGGATCAATTTCCTTGCCATTTATCATTTTACATGTGTTCATGAAGTTTCAGCTTAATTTCCACCGTAGCAGACTTGGAGAAGCTCCATGGAAATCATTTCCCACAGTCATCAGGTAATGCCATTTTTTGATCTCTGCATTTGGTTTCATTACAAATGTTTGGGCTGATGTTCAGTGTGAATATCATACTTTGAGCAATACCTTTAGTCAAGAATTGATGGTTACAATTCTGAATTGTTCATTTAATGGAAATTCATAGACAGGTATTTGCAGTATATGTTTTAACTGATTTTCTTCCCTCCTCAGGAAAGATAAGTCCTATTTCCTCAAATGGGGATCATTCTTTATCTACAATTGATAGTGAATGTCAGCAGGTTATTACACCATGAAGGGTATCATAGCCCATTCAGAGTCTCCATTTCTGATCACCTATCAGTGATTTCTATATGGTCGACATCTGAGGGCATGACAATATTCTATCTTCATGTAGAATCATAGAATGCCTACACTGCAGAAGGAGGACATTCAGCCCATTGACTTTGCACTGCCCACAATCCCACCCACACCCCATTCCTGTAACCCCTGCTAACCCCCCTGCTAATTAGTAGGGTAAATCCCCCTTTACCCTGCTAATCCCCCTGACACTAGAGTCAGTTTAGCATGGCCAATCAACCTAACCCATACGTCTTTGGACTGTGGGAGGAAACCGGAGCACCCGGAAGAAACCCACGCAAACACAGGGAGAATGTGCAGACTCCGCGCAGCAAGTGACCCAAGTCAGAATTGAACCTGGTTCCCTGGCACTGTGAGGCAGCAGTGCTGACTCTGTGCCACCGTGTCGGCTGTAGTTAGGACTGTTTTGTTATTTTATCCACTGGTAGGACTGTACAGTTTTTTTGTTTGCTGCACGTTAATGAGTTTACTGGAGGGATTCACCATTTTTGTATTGTTATTGACAGAGGAGGAGAGATTAACTCAAACTCTCAATTCCCTTCCCCTTACTTGGTGTAATCAGTGTGGTTTTATTTAGGAAGGTAGATGTGATTCTTAGCTCCCAATGTGTGTGGTCAATTTATAAATTGAACTCACCCATTCAATTTACTGGTAAATTTTGAGGCAATTTGTTGTGGCTCCAGCAAAAAATGGTTGATTAAACTAAACTTATATACATGTAAGACAAAGGTCTGACAGGACACATACACAAGTCTATTCTCTTCTCCTCCCTGGCTCCAACTGAAGGTCCTCCTCATCCCAGGATGCATGCCCTTGCTCACAATTGGCCAGCTTCATACGCGGCTTCTCCATATAGTCCGGTCTGATCATGTGGTCTGCAAAGGATTGCCCATTTCGAAATATTCCCCCCAGACCTCAACTTCATGGTCAAATGGCTCAACCTTCCTGATTAACAGTATCTTAGTGATTTATTGTCGCATGTATTAGCATACAGTGAAAAGTTTTGTTTCTTACATGCTATATAGACAAAGCATACCGTTCATAGAGAAGGAAACGAGAGAGTGCAGAATGTAGTGTTACAGTCATAGATTGGGTGTAGAGAGAGATCAGCTTAATGCAAGGTAGGTCCATTCAAAAGTCTGATGGCAGCAGGGAAGAAGCTGTTCTTGAGTCGGTTGGTAAGTGACCTCAGGCTTTTGTACCTTTTTCTCTACGGAAGAAGGTGGAAGAGAGAATGTTTGGGTGTGGGGGGTCCTTGATATGCTGGCTGCTTTGCTGAGGCAGCAGGAAGTGTAGACAGAGTCAATGGATGGGAGGCTGGTTTGCATGATGGATTGGGCTACATTCACAACCCTTTGTAGTTTCTGTGGCCTGCACCTATTTCCTCTTGTTTTAATGATCTTTCTCCTTCCTCTCTAATTGTGCACTGTGATCTCCTGACAACTGATGTACTTTTTCCTTGCTGCCAATGTAATAACTTTGGAAGCGACTCATTATGGCTCCCGCAAGGAAAGGTAAGGGTCTGACAGAACATAGACATAGGTCACTTCTCTTTTCTCCTTGGCGCCAACTGAAGGTCCTCTTTATCCCAGGACACGCATGCACCCTTGCTCCTGATTGGCCCATGTGGCCTCTCTATTGGGTCTTGCCCGATCATGTGGCCTACAAAGGATCGCCTCTTGAAAGGGCTATGTTACCACAGGAACATTGTGAAAACTTCAGATGGTCTCTGTTAAAGTTGCTAAGGTCAGCTCACTCATAGCAGTTATCTTTACAGTTCATCAGTGTCCATATTAAATAAAATATAGTTTTAGAAACATCCATATGTGCACAGAGTCTATATTTAAAGTTCTGAAAGTGACATGCCTTTACCGGGCATCACAGTATCAAAGTAATTAAAAACTGGGATAGTTTGTGTAATCTTCAAAATTCAAACTGTTTTTATTGCTTTTGTTTCTTTCGCAGCTATTGAAGTTCCTGAAATGGAACATTGTTGGATTCTAAAATTTTGATTATTGGCTAATGTTCTACTGAGACATTACAAAGGTTTGTGGGGTGGAACTTCTCTCAGTAATTCACGCTCTGCTTCACACAAATCCCCCCCAACCACAACTCACAGCACCTGCTGTATGGGGCAGGATTCCAGAAGAATCTATTTTCACCCAAAATGGCAGCTCCCTCAAAAACCTTCCCCACTCCTGCTCTCAGCCCCTACCATCATTGTAGGTGATTCACCTGCTCCCCGCCTGCTGTTATACAGAAATGTCAGGTCCTTTGTGCTTATGGCCATATTAGGCAGTTTTGTGCTACAGGCCCATTGGCAGCCTGATTAAAACTGTCCCAGCTCACTACAGCCAGCTGACAGAGAAGATTTTCACCATGTCCATCTGGGATGAACTTGAAACAACTTGGAGAGGTAAACGGCTGCTATTAAACCCACTGCACTTGTAAGGCCCCTGTACAGTTTTTTCATTTATTGCCTGTTACTGAAGCGGTTTGACTGCCGTCACACTGACATATCATTTTCACCAGTGTTGATTTGGGTTTAATCCTACTAACACATTCTTGTGCTGTAGGCTACACGTCCTGTATCAGGTGAGAAAGGACTATCCATGTGGCGCATTGCATGGTAGGTACTGCTGAAAGGCTTTGCAGGTGATAAAGAGATCACGCTGTGGATTTTCAGATAGCAGATGCTCTTGATTTGTTTTTGTTCAAATAAATTGTGGGTTGACTCCCGGGTGGGTTTTAGTTTGCAGTTCTGTAGAGTATTGTAAGCATTTCACTTCATTGTCATCACTTTGGCTTAAATTGCGTTATTCATGCCACCTCATAAGTCAAAATGCAATATCAGATTTATCCACAGTGTGTTGATTAATATCTGCTGTGGATGTGGTCCTAGGTGATCTGTTTTATAACAATGTTGCCTTCTGCTAATAAATATGCTGTTTTGGTCTTTTATGCCCCATTTTCAAATGCTTTTGATTTGTTTTTGGGCAAAAATAATTGTTTTATTTTCCCAAAATGTAATTCATAATGAAGGAGTTGTAAATCATCCATGTGATGTATCAGGTGATACTTTCAGTAAGACTCTTGAACAGCAATGGCCTATCCTCTGCATCATCATATTTTCTAATATGACAATACACTTAATCGAGGTGTTATTTTATTCATTTGATGGTATTGATTCTGCCGAGTTGTTGCATCACAGCATGGCTGGCACAAGCTCCCTGGGTAACATTTTCATTTGGAGCTTTTAGTTGGTTTTGGATGAATTATATCTTCATCCATGAGAAGGAAAAGGCAACCTTCTGTCTCAGACTCACTGGTACAGCTGAGACAGCAGTGGGAATGACCAAATAGGAGTGGATTCACCACAATGTTGTTAATTCTGAGAGGTTCAGGTTACATTTTTCTACTCCATTTGTGTCAGGATGGGATTGAACAGAATTATTTTTAATGAAAGTTTTTTTTTGCTATCGACCATTTAAATGTTTGAAAATCCCCTTTCTATCTGTGCTCCTTGTGATCTGTTCATTCAAATTTAGTTTCACTGAGTTTGACCCCAATTCCACATTCTAGAGCAGTCACACACCTTACCTTCCCTCACTGATCATCTCAACTTCCTCTTGCGCATCATAGAATCATAGAATCCTCACAGTGCAGAAGAAGGTCACTTGGCCCATCAAGTCTGCAGTGACTCAGCATCTTACCACCGCCCGCCTGATCTCCGTAACCTCTAATTTATCTTACCTACACAACTTGGGACACTAAGGGGCAATTTAGCGAGGCCAATTCACCAAACCTGCACATCTTTGACTTGGAGGAGGAAATTGAATCACTTGGAGAAAACCCACACAGACACAGGGTGAACTTGCAAACTTCACAATGACAGTTACATAATGACAGAATTGTACCCAGATCCCTAGCACTAAGCACTGTGGCACTGTGCTGCCCCTTGTTGGTAGCTGACTGAAGTGGGATGAGGCTGGGATGGTTGTGGTGAATGGAATAGTGTGTGAGGCTAGCAGTCTATTTGCAAGGACATGGCACTTGAAGATGAATTCAATGATCTTGCACATTTGGGTTTGGTCATTAAACTTCTTCCTGCATTGCATCCAAAGTTGGAATGGTTGCATTGACATGATCCCAGTGCCTTTTCATTATCTGTTGAAAGGTCTCCTGACACTCCTATGGATAGGAGATATTTCTCCTCCTGCTCACCGATTGTACCAAGGGCTCCAATGCTGCGTTATTGGGGCATGCTCTCTACCATGTTCTGCCAGTTTTACTCTTCATCGTGTTGAAGCTATTCCACAAATAGCTGCACAGAACAGCCTGATCTATGTTGCCTTGAAGAGGTACAAGCTGGTTTCAAATGGTGCTGGTCTCTGAAAGGGTTGGGTTCCCTGCTGACATGTGCAGCCATCCTGCAGTGCAAGTGGTTCTGGGCTGTTTATTTAAAGCAACGGACAGCAGGAAGTTTGCATGCCACCTGCATAGAAGCAAACAGGCACTGGTTAATGTCATGATCTCTGTGCTCCTTTTCAAGCCTACCTAATTTTTCACCCCATGTCTCCTCACCTAATCATCCTGGGAGCTGATAGGTATTATTATTATTGGCCCCTGTCTATGTTGGGCTGTTCACCATGTGAGTTTTGTAGCACAGATGATGCCATTTTTACACAACATTTACACACTTTACAGCAGTATGTATCAATCAGGTGTTACTTTATTTATTAGCCCTGTTGTTCCCCAAGTTAAAATCAGGTAACTCAGCACAAGCCAAGGATCAAATCCTGTCTGCAAGTTAAAATCAGCTTGGCGTAGGCCAAGGATCAAGTCCTGTCGGCAATATTTTAGTACCCTCATTTCTAGTTTTTGCATCTTCACTTTTGCTGTAGCAAGGATCAGCTAACCCAGCACAAAGCAGAGGTCAAACCTGGGACTTTTCTGACACACGTGGCTTATACTCATCTAGTCATCCAAGAAATTTCATGGTATATACTTTTATAAATGCCTACCTTCATACCAAGGATTTGAGGCCATATTTTTCTGGCACCGTTAAAGTCTTGTTGTGCTGATGTTTCATTGTGCTATTTGCCTTTTGCATTGCTGCATTTCATTGTATACAATGAACACTTGCTATTTGCAAGTGGCATGGTACAATGGCAGATACAACACTCATCCAGGGCTGCTGTGGCAACATAGATACAGCAGATTTATTATGATCACACTATTCTTGATGTCGAAGTCTACAACAATACATAAAACCCATTTTGACCTGTGGCTGACAGTCACAAAAACAGCAGAATTCTTCCTGTTGCTTGGGCTCTGGAGGTTCAGGAGAATAACATATTCCCAAAGGATCTAAAGAAAGCAAAACAGTTTCTTACACTAACCTGACACCTTGTAGATTTAGACTTAATGGCAGACATTGTACTTCAGCAGCAGCACTGGGGTAAGTCCTCCACATTTATCTCGACACTTTAGGGTTCCTTCCTGAACCATGAACTATATTGTAAATCCCATACCATTTATACTGCTGGTTATTTTTCATGGCTCCATAATATAAAAATTCAGTTCCTTATTTATATGCTACAATGAAATCATTCTTATTATAAAGATAATCTTTCAAAGTTTATGTTTGACTGCACAGTCAATGTAAAGCCAAAGCAGTATTTTATATGCCTTTATAAATGGAAGTGATCAAAGAAAAATTGAATGAATGCTTTGTGTGTCTGCAATTGGAACTAGAACCATAGAGCGAGATTTTACAGCCTTGCTCGAGCGAGACTAGAAATTCTCGCCCGAGGTCGACAGAGATTTCTGTTGTTGGATCCTCGCCCACTCCGAATCCATGGCGGGCAAGGGGATAGGGTTCAGGCAATAATGTTGACATTGATGGTATATTCTGTAGCCAATTTGGAAGATTCTATTTCACAAATTTTGAGGCTCTAAGATCACAATTATTATGGAAATAGCCCGATTGAGTTTGTACTATCATTATTACTGTTTAATTTAAAAGCACAGATTAATAACAAATAAGATCATTGCTTCCATCTGAGTTCATTTCCCTCATTTGTCTTTAACTTTGTATTATCTGGCTGTAACAAATTTCTGAACATTTATTTTAACCTATTTAAACTGATCTTTTAAGCATATCAGGTTTTCTTTCTCTCCTTCAATCCTGCAATTAGTTTCAGGTTTAAGATAATTTTATGTAAATTCCATCTCTGATAATCCAAAAGACCATTTCAAAACCTAAATGAGTCAACTTAGATTTGGATGGGAAATACAACTGGTGATATCACACTGGTTGATCGTTATACACTCTATCTCTCCCCCATGATACTCAATTGGACATCAGGTGGGCAGTTGTATAATAGTATGATACTGTGTGTTATATAGCTGTAAAGATGCACTTCTACAGACTTCATTGGTGAACACAAAAGGTATTTATTCATAAGAATTGTATCGCAGTTGCATGGCTGTAGCCTTTGCTGAAGAGGGCTCCACCCCTGGGGTGATTCCCTACTCTGAGTCGTCATTGTTCACCCAGACCTGATCGCCCTTATTCTGCTGTGTTGCCTTAAAGGGACAATGCTACGTGCTGATGAACAGTTAGATATCAAATTCGAAATTCTTCAGCTGGTTGGCAACCTCCTTGCCAGCCGAGTGTAGGGCAGTGAGATGGCCATTGAAACACAGGCTGGAGCACTTGTTGATTATATGCACCATAGTTAGCACTTCACCACACATGCACAGGGGTGAGTCTCAGTCCCCCGATGGAAGCAGTTGTGCAGTAGGATCTGCCTCCAGTGCGGAACAAAGCAAAGAAACAAAGGACAGTACAGCACAGGAACAGGCCCTTCAACCCTCCAAGTCTGCTCCCATCACAAACCAAAGAAAAAAGAACAAAAACAGCCCGGGAAACAGGCCCTTCGACCCAACGAGCCCGCGCCGCCATCTCAACACCACCAGTCCCCCTCTCCAACCACGACCCCTGTCTAATGTTTTATGGCCATTCAGATTGAGGGAAACTGATTTAGGGACAATTTATTCCTGCCAATCAGCCTAACAGCACATCTCTGGGGTGTGGGAGGAAACCGGAGCACCTGTAGAAAACCCATGCAAACACGGGGAGAATGCGCAAACTCCCACAGACACCGGCCCAAATCCATGTGTCTGCACAGCAATCAGCAATAGTCACTGAGCTGTCGTCTTGCCCAGTATCTGGTCCAGTTTAGGCACACACTAACGACATGAAGCACTAGGCTAATCTCGAACAACCAAGAGCAGCCCCAGTACGACCCATCGCGTGTATGCCTCTCATTGGACATGAGGTGGACCGACTTATAACCTGTGAATGAAAAGGGAAAAAAAAACGTTATTATTATACCATATCCATTTACCTTACCAGGGACACCCCAATGCCAATGACCCTTATTTAAAACAATCTCCTATATCCACCCATCTCCAACCCAGTCATGTGCCTGTCTAAATTACTGTTAAAGGACTCTAGCGTGTTTGCCTCCACCACCTTACTTAGCAGAGCATTCCATACCCCCACTACCCTCTGTATGAAAAACCTCCCTCTAATATCTGTGTTGTACCTCTCCCCCCTCACCTTAAGTCCATGGCCCCTTGTCCTACGTGTCTCTATCATAGGAAATAGCTTACCTCTGTTTACTCGATCTATACCCTTCATAATCTTATATACCTCTATTAGATCCCCTCTCAATCGGCGTCTTTCAAGGGAAAAGAGCCCCAATTTCTTCAATCTTTCCTCATACCCCAGTCCTTCCATGCCAGGCAACATCCTGGTAAACCTCCTCTGCACTCTTCCAGAGTTTCCACATCCTTCCGGTAGTAAGGCGACCAGAACTGGACGCAGTACTCTAAATGCAGCCTAACCAACGTTCTGTACAACTGCAACATTAGACTCCAGCTCTTATATTCTATACCCCTTCCTATAAAGGCTAACATACCATAGGCTTTCTTCACCACACTCTCCACTTGCACTGCCACCTTCAAAGACTTGTGCACTTGCACCCCCAGGTCTCGCTGCGATTCTATACTCCTTACGGGCTTACCCTTTACCATATAACTCCCCCCTACATTATTCCAGCCAAAATGCATCACCTCACATTTATCTGGATTAAACTCCATTTGCCATGTATCTGCCCAATCAACCAGCCTATCAATATCCCGCTGTGTTGCCAGACACTGCTCCTCACTGCCCGCCAATCCAGCCATCTTGGTGTCATCAGCAAATTTGCTGATCACACCACCTACTCCCTCTTCCAAATCATTTATATACACTACAAAGAGAAGAGGTCCCAGTACCGAGCCCTGCGGTACACCACTAGTGACAGACCTCCAGCTAGAAAAAGACCCCTCCACAACTACTCTCTGACTCCTCTTTGCAAGCCAGTTCTCTACCCATCTAGATACCTGACCACATATCCCATGAGCTTTAATCTTCTGTACCAACCTACCATGAGGGACTTTGTCAAACACCTTACTGAAATCCACATAGACGACATCAACGGCTCGTCCTTCGTCGACCGTTTTTGTCACCTCCTCAAAGAATTCTACCAGATTCGTAAGGCAAGACTTCCCCTTTTCAAAGCCATGCTGTGTATTCTTAATCAGATCGCAACGCTCTAAGTGCGCATACATCCTATCCCTAAGAATCCTCTCCATCAACTTACCTACCACTGATGTTAAGCTCACTGGCCTATAGTTACCTGGGCTATCCCTCCTACCCTTTTTAAACAACGGTACCACGTTGTTTAAACCAGCCACTTGCATCCCACTATTCCTCATTTGTTCATTTGTCTATCAAGATAAGTCTTAAATGTGGCTGAAGTAACTGCTCAACAACCTCACTTGGCAGTGCATTCCAGGCTCCCACCGCCCTCTGTGTAAAAAAGACTTCCCCCACACATCTCCACTAAACCTTTCCCCTCTTATCTTGTACTTGGACCCCTTGTAATTGTCATTTCTGCTCTGGGAAAAGGCTTTCAACTGTTCATGCTATCTACAACTCTCATAATTTTATAAACTTCTATCAGGTCTCCCCTCAGCCTCTATCTTTCCAGGAAGAACAATCCCAGTTTATTCAATCTCTCCTCATATCTAATACCCTCCATACCAGGCAACATCCTGGTAAACCTTTTCTGTACATTCTCCAAAGCCTCCACATCCTTCTAGTAGTGAGGTGACCTGAATTGGACATCATATTCCAAATGTGGCCTAACCAACGTTTTATACAACTGTAACATAATTTGCTTTTATACTCGATGCTCTGTCCGATGAAGGCAAGCATGCTGTATGCTTTCTTCACTACCTTTTCTACCTGTGCTGCCACTTTAAGGATCTGAGGACTTGCATGCCCAGATCGCTCCGTGTGCCCATGCTCCTGATGGCCTATCATTTATTTTTAGCTCCCATCTGATTTAGATGTATCAAAATGCATCACCTCACATTTGTCTGGATTAAATTCCATCTGCCATTTCTTCACCCAATTTGTCAGTATATCTATATCCTGCTGTATTCTCTGACAATCTTCATCACTATCCCCAAATCCACCAATCTTAGCATCATCCGCAAACTTGCTAATCAAGCCAGCTACGTTTTCTTCCATGTCATTTATATATATTATTACAAACAGCAAAGGTCCCAGCACTGATCCCTGTGGAACACCACTAGTTACAGGCCTCCATTCAGAAAAACACCCTTCCACCTCTACCCACTGGGTTGTCTTCTATGGCCAAGCCAGTTCTGAATCAGTTCAGTTTGATTCATTCACCACACTGGTGGGAAAAAGCCTGGAATTTCCAGTCTGGGATCATCAACCAGCTGCAGATTCAGGGCTGTGTTGTTGGTTTTTTGTCACTGGTCCTCCTATTCTGAGTACATTGTGTCCAGAAGAATGGTGTGCACTGACAACTGATAGATAGCCAGCTGAATGAGACCATGAGAAACATCTCAGGGGAAATCCAGTCAACAAATGCAAATTGGTGCCACCACAAATCCATCACAATTGCTAGAAAGAGTGCACAAAAATCCAGACCTGGCATTGATAAAAGACATCACCCCCACCCAGCAAATAACAAAGAGGCCAATTTGGACAAACCTGCCCAAGCCAGACAGGTCTGCTGTGGACCTGTAAAGGACCTTCTATAGGTCAACGGCAGACCTGTCTGGCTTAGGCAGGTTGGTCCAAGTTCGCCTCTTTGGTATTTACTGAGTGGGGGGTGATGTCTTCTATCAATGCCAGATCTGGATTTTTGTGCACTCTTTCTAGCAATTGTAATGGATTTGTAATGAAGCCAACTTGAGTTTGTTGACTGGATTTCTCCTGAGATGTTTCTCATGGTCTCATTCAGCTGTCTATCTATCAGTTGTCAGTGCACACTGTTCTTTCAGACACAAACTTCTGGTGTTGGCTTCCCAAGAGGTTCGTTGATGAGATTGTTGCGAATTTTCAGTTTAGCTGAGACATTCTGGAGATGTGACTTGAGGATCAGTGTGCAATCCAAAATAACACCAACATAGGTAGGCGTAGGATGGTGTTTGATGTTCATTTCATTAAATGAGCAAAAGCCTGTGAAGGTGGCGCAGTATCTATCTGCAAAGAAGACCAGTGAATCCTGGAGAGCAGGTCACAGTGATGGGTGTGAAAATAAGGAGCAGTCACAAATCTGATAATATTAGACCACACCGGAACTGTTGCTGAAAGTATTGGTCGCTTTGTTAAAATGCATCAGGAGCCGTACACAAGATGCTCTCTCAATTTATTTTCTTGGGAATGACGGGTGTATTTACTGTAGAAATGTTGAAATTGTTGGGCCTGTTGAAGTTGGGAATAATAGTGGATCATCTTAATGAAACATATACATTCCGAATGGATTTGTATTGGGTGATAACGGGAGGTTGCTCCTCTCTGCAACTCGGAACATACCCAGCTAAGAATTAGAGACAAAAAAGTCCCTTCCATCAAAGTTCCCTCGTTGTGGAGCAACACGTTCTCCAGCTGCACAACATTTACTTTAACACCGTAATCTCGTGAAGCACAAAACAAACACAGTTTGAATTGAAACCACCCCCTACTTAAACCACACATACCACAGACGCAACTTTTTGTGGTAGGAATCTGTTTGTTTATCCTTCGGTATACAGAAACAGTAACTTAACCCTGCATTAAAATGTAATTTTTGTCTAATGTTAAACAGTGCAAATGTTCCCAACACAGTCAGTTCCTTTATTCATTGCGTTGGTGGTATTACCTTCTGTTTGTTTTCTCAATGTCAACAATAGCTCGATATTTATGACTCTCTTTTCTGTAATGGAAGATATTGAGTCCTGATAACAAATCAAAACATTGCGGACCAGACTCTTGTCTGACTTTAGCACAAAATTGACAGAGCACTGCACATTGAAGGGATAGAACTGATGGAGAGAATGTTGCTCCAATGATTAGTAACAAGGACTAACTGCACTGCCATAACAAGGTACTACTTTTTTTTGGTAGGAAGTCAAGATTATGGTGATTTCTTGTATTGTCAAGTGGTAGACGCATCGTATGATTTTGCCAGCACTTGATTTGAGAATGTTTACCAAGGTTGCCATTAACAGCACTGTTCATGTCTTTGAAATTTCTTGCCTGGTAAGCACAGCAGATGTCAAGACAGTTCTTTCACAATCTTGGCGTGTCGTGTGTAAAGGAATGTTTGTGGTAGTCTGTTCCCAGTACTTACTTCACGTGTTAAACTTTATTCTCTTTCCAGCATTTCAATTTAGTATCTTTTTCATTGACCATTTGATCATATTGGTTCTTGTGATTTCCGTACACATGACCATTTCAGCAAACTTGTTCTGGCATGTAAATTCAGATTTTCTGTCTGACTTGCTGATTCTGCTGTCAATTTCAATGTTTTTACCTCTTCCATTAATTTCCCATTGCCAAACTTCCCTTCTTTAAGTTCTTATCCTCCTAATTCAATTCTTCACAGGACTTGTTTTTATTTTCTAGTTCCTTTATCATGGAGTTCAGCTTGTTCTATATCGTTTCCTTAATTTCTCCTTTTTAACTTCATTTTGTAATTTATTTTTGCAACTTCTTTATTCTTTTAATTTGATGTCAATCATTTCATTTTGTTGGTGTAAAGTCTTCTCTCAAGCTTTAATTTGTTTCGCTGATTCCTCTTTATGTTCAATAATTCCAGTTTCTTTTGAAGTCTTTAATTTCTGCATTTCTTCCAAGGGGAATCCATCGTGTTACTACTAGATATATTCTGCCTCCGATGTTATGTGGACTTGTCTCCATTTTGCATTTCTCTTGCTGCCCTTCTTCTGGGGTCTTTCATTCCCTCCTTCTGGGGTCTTTTTTGCCCTCTTTCTAGGCTCTTCAATTGCCTCCTTTCTGATACCTTTGCTGCCTCTTCTTTGAGGTGGTCTTTGCCTCCTCTGAGGTCTTCCGTTGAGTCTTCGATGAAGTCTTCATTGAAAGTTGCTGTCTATCTGGGGTCTTCTCTAATTTTCCTGTCCGTAGCCATCTGTTCCTTCTTTTGATTGCTGCTTTAAGTGAATTGCCATTTCAAATGTATTACTAGTTTATGGGTATTACTGCTTTAAGGCTGTCATCCTTTTTCACTCAGCTGTCAGCAGCTGGCGGCTTTCTCTTTGTATATTTCCTGGACTTTTGGAGTTTTGGCATGAACCTAGCTGCTCTTTTTTAACTTTTAAAACTTCTCCTTTTACTAAAATAAAGTTCTTTCAGTGATCTCTGGATTCTGTTGTTCTGGAGGTTTTAAGAGTTTTTTTTTGATGTGCCAGTTTTTGTCTTTTTCACTCACACTCAGACCTGGTGCTCTCATGGTCCGATGGGGCCGTTGTTTTAATTAAACTTGGTAACTTTTTTAAGATTAGAGAACTTCTCTGCTTGAGTGAAGTTTATCAGGACAATGATTACTGCCATGGAATCCCTGTAGGCTCACCTCTGATTCTGCCGATTGGGAACTTGTCACTTAGCTCCAGCTTCCTGATTTTCCCATGCTTCGGGACACCTTGCTGCAGTTCACTTGGGGCATTTTTTTTTACTGTATGATCTTTTAAAGAAATATTGCATCAACTTTTTTTTATGTTTAGTTCTACTTTTTATAACTTAAAGTCACAGCTCTTTCCTCATAAAGTTATCTTCTCTTTTTCTTTAACACTTTTTTTTTCTAAACTTATGACTTTGCCAGCCAATTCAATTATTCTGTGTCTGTCCCTTAGCCTCCCCAAAGCACTCAGCTCCTGACTGCCCCCGAGTCTGCAATGGAAGTGCAGATAATTTTCTGGATTTTGCTCATCCTTCTTGTGGACACTAACCCACAGCACTTGCCATGTTCTCTCCTTCGTCCACACATCTTGTAACTGTCCATCTTTTCTGATTTTACATTTCACATCAGGGACTGTCAATATCTCAAATGGGTCTATTTGCCCAAAAAGAGACATTCTTTGTGTATCTTTTTCCAGACTTCCATTTAAACAGGATACTTATAGGTGTCTGGCCAGAAGCAGTATCAGGATAATTTATTCTCATAGCCAGATGTAAAGATGCGCTTCCATGTACTTAATTCTGAACACAAAAGGTATTTATTAATAAGAATTGTACAGCAGCCACATGGCTGTAGTTAGTTGTCAAAATGTCCCGTTGCCCACTAGGGTTCTACCCCTTTGGGGGTGGGGGTGGGGGGAGGGGGGCTCCCTATTCTGAGTTCCCATTGGTCACCCAGGTCAGGTGACATCAGCTCTGTTGAGTTGCCCTTTAAGGCACAATCACCACAGTATCCCTAGTCTAGTCAAATTGCCCTCCCTAATCTCTTGCTGCCAGGGCAGTTGGGGCGATAGTTGCTTTGTGTGAGAATTTAAAAAGCATGCTGATGAATCAGTAACCCCTTACACATCTGGACTGAGATAGTAATGGAAATAAAGTCAGGAGTGATGTAAAAGAACCCTGTTGAGTCCAAAAATTGGGTCTAATTGCATCTGTGATAAGTCAAAACAGTGTGCATTTTGGAAAAATAAAGCACTCATCAAGATTTGTCAGTTTTTAGATGTGTATACTTTTGTAAGTCCATTATTGCAACAATCAGAACAAATTTTAAGACCCAGCAATATTATGGCACAATATTAGTAAGAGTGCCCCAAGCCTGCAGCAGGCAGTAACTTGGATAGCATTGTTTCAGGCCTCAGTAATGCTTTGTTTAATATTCTCTCAGTCTGCAGACCATGATGCAATAACATGGGCCCCAAGTGCCCTACGCTACACCATTGCCAATTGATTTCTGTCCCAGTTGCATCAGGCAGAGTGCAGATTGATTTCTGTAATCGCAGGAGCTGCTGAGGTACAAAAGGGACCACAGAATTTCTCCAAGGATATGTCGAGTGGTTGAAGAGCTGCAGCTGTTGTTGGGGGCTGGCTGGTGGGGGCAGAAGGTAATTATTTATCAGTTTATGTTATCAACACTATGTCAGGGCAGGAACCAAGGTTCACATTTTTAACATTCAGTTGCCTGACAACATACTGATAGGTAATGAGGATTCAGAGCACCCTGTAGTTGATAGGCTGACTACTTACTTCTCATCTGTCTTTATGTCCTCTATATGAATGCCTCCATGACAATGAAAAATTGCATATCATCAGTGTGTAAAAATAAAACTAAATTGGCTTATTTCAGATGCATTTACTTTTGTTAGACTCATTCGCTCCTGTATGTTTCCCAGCTAATCTTAATTGATTTACCATGCACACTATTTTAAACTGGTTTATGAAAACTACCTCCTTCAATAGATTTCAAAGTGGGGTACATGATCAGTGTACAGCTGGTTGAATTAGAAATTTGAGAGTTTGATTATTGAGCCAATCTATGTTTTTCCTCGGCAATGTACTCAAATCATTAATGAAGAAAAGCAGTTTATTGTTTCAGCAGTGGCAACAGTAGGAGGAGTG